>NC_141467.1:49054434-49661101 GCF_009769465.1 Tauraco erythrolophus | reverse complement strand
GTTAAGATTTAGCTGTTCACAATAAAATATTTTGAGACTTCCCAGAAGTCCTGCAATAAAATCAGAAAGGCCAAATTTGTTGTTACTAAGTTGTATAAATCAAGTCAGTATGACATAATTAAAAAAACAAACAGCACCCCAAAGCCATACGATTTGTTTGTTTGTTTATATAAAACAAAAGTATGCATACCCTTTTAGTTCTTAAACACAGATGCTGAATCTGAGCTAATTCAGGTAAAAAAGCTGAATAGTACAGGGTTCATGTTTTTTGGGCGGGATGTTTATACATACAGCACTATCCTATGCAGTGTATTAGTTTCTCTTCGCAAGAATTTTTTGACTCATCATCATGACCAGTATTTTCAATATAGTTTCATATCTGTTGTTTAAAATATGATGGTCGGCAAAGACTTCATAATAGAATTTACGTAATCTTTCCTGTGTAATTATGGGAAGATTTAGTCTGCCCTCCGTAGGCCTGTGAAGTTATAAAGCAGATTTATTCATGTTATGTGTGATAGTTCTATGAAAATATTTACACCAAATGGGCTGATTACATTAGTTAGTAGATAGTAATGAAAACGGATACCATTTTAGGCTACATACAAACTTCCAGAAAATGAAGTAGACTCAATTTCCTTTGAAGACTGAAGAGTCAGAAGAAAAGAGGAGACATTTTTGCATAAAATTATCTGACCTGAAAATAAAAGTCAGCATGGAGACTTTGTTCCTTTTTTTTTTTTTTTTTTTTTTTTACTTGCACTTCCTATTGTGAATCTAAACCATTTAACCAATTTTCTGTTTGTCTGACTTTGGTCTGGCTGGGCCAAGAGGGTAGGAGAGGAATGTCTTGTTATAAATTCTATCCTTAACTGATCTGTAGGAATCTGCATCTTGGAAGAATAAGAAATTCAAGCTGCTTTACATAATGATGTAGATGGTCTTTGTAGGCCACTAGTTATTCTGATTTTGTGTGTAACGCTTGTCTGTACTGATAGTCTTAGTAGTCATGGATGTCTCAGAAGACATGCAAATTGGAGTTTTCCAAGATGGGAGCAAAAATTTTTCACAGGGATGTATGAGAGATGATGTGCATGAACAAAACTGAGAAGAGGCTGTGGAGCAGAGGGTTTCAGTAAGGACAGTAAACAAATGTAAGTAAACAAGAAGGTCAGGTCAAGGTCAGTTTGGACAAGGCTCTGCCAAACCTGACCTAGTTGAAGATATCCCTCCTCACTGCAGGGGGATTTGACTAGATGACCTTTAAAGGTCCCTTCCAACCTAAACTATTCTATGATTCTAAGAAACAAGTGAAGAAAACAAAGCCTGGAAGAAAAATGTTCCAAACTAGTTTTCAGATCAGAAAAGTAGGAACCAGAAAGGAAACATTTAAAATCGCCTGGGTAGGTGGGATAGTTCAGTATTAATATATTCAACCATCTGCTATTAATCAAATTACCCCAAATGCAAAAGTCCTTATTGTATACCATACTCACACTTAGATCTCTTTCTTCTTGGAGGAAGTTCTTTTTGCTTTGTCTGCTGGTGAAAGAGGTCATCATATCGACTGTCATTACTACATAATTAAACTATATGCATGTTTACATGGACTTCTTCTGCATGCTGATTTTGACCACGTTACAAATTTTTAAGTTTGAAAATACAGTTAGTTTTTGTGTATCACTGCCCTCTACTGGAGAGAAGGTCAGAACCGCTCGATTAGATCTTTGTACAAAGCCTTAGGGACACTACAGCTGTTGGTGGTCTTCCCTTGTTTGTGAGTCACCTTTCCGTGACCGAGGCTTATAGGTGTGAAGGTCTGGATGGCCAGCGTCCATAAGAAGATTGCTTTTTCCCTGTGCATTCAAATAATTGGTCATACAATGTGCTGTCTGCAGTTTGTTGACGCAGGTAAAATGGTGACTCAGCAATGGTTGAGATTTTAAGCTACATGTCTTCCATTAACTTCTGGGGAAGAGACATCTAAATTCATCCCAGAGATGCTGCAAATCTTGAGCAGTGCTGCTTTGATAGTGTTTGCTTGTAGCTTTGTAGATAACCTCATCACCTTTCATATCTAAATCCTTTGGTTTGCTCTCAATTGCATTACAAAAAGATTGCCCTCCATCCCTTTTTCTACTCTGACCTTCCATGCCTCCATACTGACTTTTCACTCTCTATATCAATCCTGCCAGAGTACCACATTTTTGTTATATTTTATTTTCATTTTCCTCACAGACTGGGCTTTAGCAGAACAACTGAAACATAGAGAGCACAGCAGTGATATTCTCCCAGTTCCCCTGTGTCTCATTTCCTCCACCTACTGTCACAACAACTCATGCACATCGAGAGCAGTTGCTGTTGGAAAGCACTATGTTTTCCAGCTGGGTGGGCACACACATCACCAAGGCACACTGAGAGCTGGGAAGCATGAGGCCTGCTCAGAGTGTACAATAAAGTTTCACTATCAAACTTGAAACTTCTACACAGTAGATGCTGGCAATTTCTCTGTTTTTAACTTCACCACATCTAGGTCAGATTTACAAAGATGAAGATCACATGTGTGCTCTTCTCATTCCCTTCTGGCATCAGCTATTGCTTCAAGGCAGGAAGGCATTCTGAGGATGGCTGCAAGAGTATCTTCAACATGGGCAAAAGGATAACTTTTGTGGCTCCTATCCCTAACCTGATTAATGGCAGAGCCATTTAACCTAAAACTCTGCTTCCTTCTCCCTCTCTGAGTACCCTGAAGCAGACATCTGCCTAGAAAATTTTGTTTAAAATATTTTCATTTTCCTAGTGCTATAAATGTGTAACTATTTGCTATAAAAAGTCACTGCAGCAACTTCCTTTCCCTAGCCTAATGGATAACATGAAGGAATTACTAGGGCATGGAATAGAGCGGTTGTTCCCAGTGAGTGACTCCTAAATGACAGGTACCCTCCAAGGAAAAGGTAAGCAGGTGTCAGCTCACCTTGTAGAACCACATTGACTATTGACTGGTCAGTTAAAGGTGGATGGTAAGAAGGCCCAGTGAGCCATTGGTTACTCATCCAGAAAAATTGGAAAAGAGTAGCAAGTAATCCAAATACACTGTTAGTTCAGCAGAAGTACTTAATACAGAGAAAAAAAGCTTCAAGTTTAGCATGGGTTTATAATTGATACATATGCTTTTATAATTTAGAAGTAAAACAAGTTCTTTGTTAAAGGTATTATTCTTGTAATCTTTAGGCTAACAAACACATAATTGCACAAAACCTGTAACTTTCAATGTCTATCAGGAAATAAATCAGAAGTTGTCTTGAGAGGCTTCTTAGCACGGTCTCTGTTTTAGAAGATGTAAAATAGAAATTTAAGAATGATAATCTTCCCTCCCATCTCCCAAATCTTTGTTTGGTATGAGAAACAAGGAAGTTGCTGTGATTTTCAGATATCAGAATGTATGTACAATATTTGAGGATATTGTATTATCAACAATAATGTTCAGAATAAGCACAAAGAGAGAGCAGGAAAAATTACTTCAAACCAATAAACCCATGAAATTCCCTCAGTAGAATGAGAATACTTTTCCAGATATTGAGAGATAGCAAAGGCTGGAGACAATGGCAAAGTGCAAATCAATTTGTAAACATCTGCATCAAGGAAGTGCATTCAATTTCTTAGTTAAGAAGGGCTATAGTAACATATGATACCATGTTTTTTAAGCATAAGCAGATAATTCTAAAGTGGAGTGCAATACAACCATAGGAGTATTTTTGTTCCTTTTGAGAGAAAAATGGGTAAACAGGGAAAGCTTTATAAGAACTTTGTATGAATGAGAAGACTAGTAACAATGTAGAAATTTGTCTCTCACTTGGGATTTTGTGAGGTGTTTTTAGATAAAAATTAGATTTTATACCTGCATTAATTCCTGAACAGGCAGCACGAATAGCACAAAGCAATCAGAGCTAAATGAAAACTACCATGACTAGTTTGTAGAGAAACCACCACTCTATCATGTGAGCTCGGATTTCTTCTTTCTTACAACAGGTAACAGTGGAGGATATTTCTTCTCTACTCAGACCAACTGCACACCAAAGAGCCCACAACAGTCAACTGAGATCCAAACTGAGATCATGGCTCCATTTTCCTAGTGATGCTATCAATTCAAACATTTTTGGAGAAAAAAGACTGATGAAAGCAATCTTTTTTCACAAATAATTAATAATTTAATCATATACATCATGAAGCATGATGGAAAAAAGAAAACTTACTACTTCCATTTTTCAGGTGGAAAGTTGAGTATCGACAGAAGCAGAAACAAAAGCTGTACTCCTATATCCTGGTTTTAGATTTTAACAATAGGGTTATCATTTGCATCTAGCTTGAACTGTTTCAGCCACCAAAAGATTTTTAAAGCAAAGGCTTTCACACAAAGCACTGGTGTCCTGGAGAGAAGTCCTGACAACATTCAACAGGGCTTTCTCATGTGACAGCTTGAGTCCCTCCTTCTCCTTAAATGTCTGCATATAAAACAGTGGTAGCTAGATTTGTCCAGATTTAATGTTGTACAATAATCTTGTAATTTATACAGAAAAGGAGGTGGAGAGATAGCGGTTGTCTGCCTTCTTATTAAGCCTATCACAGAGTGAGAGGAATTGAGCATAAAAAGCCCATTAAAGCAGAAGGAAAGACATCCAAAGCTTTAGAGATGGAATTGTTCATTTTTCTGAGGTTTGTTTTTTGGTTGGGTTTTGGGGTTTTTTAACTATGGTGAAAAGAGGCAACAATTTGGTCTATTAACCATTTTTCACCATCCTTTCATGTGAATCCAAATAAATCAAGTAGTAAGCACTACACAACTGTCAAAGGTCCCAATATTCAAGATTAAACCCACATTTTTACAACACGCTCAATTATTTTCTGCTTTGTGTCTGGAAGATATGCTGATATCTCGCAGTTAGGATGTTTCTGAGGAGAGCTTTTAACAGAAACTTCTAACAGAGTTAGACTCCAGAAAGAGCGATAATTAAGACTTACATCAATAAAGGTGTCAATCAAGTATGGGAAAGGAATTATTTTAAGGCATAATAAAGAGTTGATAACGTCAATGAAGGTAGCATACATGGATATTTCAGGCTTGTTTTTCTCCTCCTATGGAAGTCAACAGGAATTTTACGATGAAGGTGGCAGCAGGGTTGGATAATAAAATATCTCATCAGATTGTAGGAAATATTGTCTCATATTTTCCATCTGTGATCTGTAAAGTACCCAAAATGGACATGCATAGAACAGTTAGTAATTGTATATATAACAGTGTAATTCTAACTAAGCTCCATCCTTGGAGACGTTCAAGGCCAGGTTGGATGAGGCCTTGAGCAACCTGATCTAGTTGGAGATATCCCTGTTCCTTGCAGGGGGGTTGGACAAGATGACCTTTGAAGGTCCCTTCCAGCCCTAACCATTCTATGGTTCTATGATTCTATGATCATCTTTCATGGAGGGTCTGTAGTTAAAATAAAGACAAATCAAAGACAATGCAGGAAGAAGTTGGTATGATATTTTTAAAAATGTATGAGAAAATATTCCAACACATTTCTGTCTCAAGTAGAAACAAGTTTTCAGATTGTGGTACAATTCTACAGTTGTTCACAAAAGACGGTCCTGGTATGGAAGGCAATGCTAAAAATTTCGGGTTAATATTAGCAATTTAAGAAGTGAGAGATTCTCAGATCTCTTGAAATCCCCAGGCTTTTGCATTTCATCAGCTAAATTCTACCTGCACTATTCCAGAGAAGTCCTTTCTCGTTAAAGCATGTGTATATAGTTCCTGTTGTTACAGGAGTTATGAAAAATCATGCACACCTCTTCGGAAAGTTCTCTATTAATGGCTATGGAAAAAAGTGTGTATTGACAACAAGGGACTCTCTTCTGTATTCTCTATGGCAGTTTCTGCCAGATATTTGGGGTGGTGATGTTTACCCCTCAAAAGCAAGGAGGGCAGTTTATTCAATATGCTTGAACAAACTCTCCTCAGAGAGAGTTTTCTCTGCATCATAAAGAATGAATGGCACTGCCCTTTTCCCCATGAGCAGTGTTCTGACAGCATCCTTTCCCATTCCTTGCAGCCATCCAATGTTCGTGCAGTCAGTGCACTTCTGCTATTGCGTGCTTATTTCCAAACAGGTGAAGCAGCCTTGTGAACTCACAAAAACTCTCATACTTTTAATACGTGAGGGAAGATACAAGGTTTATAACTTCCTATAAGAAGAAATCTTTATAAGCTTCTTCCATTCCAGCGTTTTAGCTACAAGCTATCAGAAATTTGTGTTTTCTAATAACCAGCAAACTAATCTGTAATTAGTCTTCAGCTGAGCTAGCACAGTCTTGGAAATCTGCAAGTGCCTGTAAAGTGCTGTGCAGCTCAGCATATTTTATAAAGTTGTTTGGAGGCCACAATAAAGTATATCTGACAGCATTCTTATATAAATCATTCCTGCACAACAGGGCTCCAACACCAAAAGCTTTGATCTGACATGGTAACATTTCATTCCTAGAAGCCTGGAAATAAAAATGAAAACCCCAATTTGCTCCTTTTTTAATACCCATTAAATTTTATTTTGATGTTAAAATGGCATTTAGTAAAGGGCAGCAAACTACCGTGCATAAATCACCATGCATACACCATGCAGCATCTCTGAAGGCAGAAACCCTTGGCAAAAGCAAGACTAGCAAATTGCAGTGTCCAGCATCATGGTGTAAGGAAAACAAGTTTGGCCAATGACAGGCAATGAGGTTCCTCAGCTTAGGAAAAGTGCTGCAGAACAGCTTAGCAATTTAGTGATTAGTTATACCTTGCGGAAGCCCTTCTGCTCTATAGCCTCTGTGTGCAGCTTGAGTGACATAGAGAGGCCATAAAGCTGTTATAATTGACTACCACGGAGAGAAGCTGAAGAGAAGAAAAAGTGCCATTTTGAACTTGTTCGTAAAGGAATCACGTCATGTAATATTTGATAATTAAATGTACTGCTGCGATCAAGAGGATCCAAAAGTCACCAGGATGACCAGAGATCAACAAAGGGGACAGAATATTTTAAGTGCAGGTAAAATATCAAAAGACATTACTATCAATAGCATTGTAGGGTAATGTATTAATTTATTCTCAATACATCTTCCATTTATTTATTCAAAGAGTTTTTTAAACTACCATCCTTGAAAACTGAAGCTGTACTTCAAAACTGGGTGTTGTCCTTTCTGCATCACTGAAGGACAGAAAGTCTCAGGAGTATGCTGTTGACTTAGTACTTAATTCTGTTGCTCTTTAAGCTACGTATAAACCAGTTCTATCTGTCACTGATACATTGCTTCTGTAGGGTTCACAAGAATAAAAAGTGATAATATATGCTTTTGTCTTTCAAAAGAACAATAGTTATAGTTTTTGTCGTGGTTTAGGCCGCTCTGGCAGCTAAACTCCTCACCGCCGCTCACTCACCCTCCCCCACGCCCCGGGGATGAGGAAGGGAATTAGAGAAGAAAAAGAAAAGAGACCCGTGTGTGATAGTTTGATGGGGGCGGCTGTTCTGGTGGCAGGAGAGGGGATTTGCTCCCTGTGCCACCAGATCGGAGTCTCATCCCCCTCGGGGGGTTGAGACAAATCGGCGCCTCTGCGAATTGCCCTATTTAAGTTGAGACAAAGGGACGGGAGGGGCTTTTTGTCTTTTGCCCAGGAGCGAGGGGAGGAGGGCGCTGCCCTCGCTCGCTGGCCCCGGGCCAGGCGGCTGCCCGGGTGGAGCCGCATGGGGAACTCGGGAAGCGCCCCGCTCCTGGGGTGCTCGCCGGGCCGAGTTCACCTAGAGAGAACTAAGATCTAAAAGAAACGGCCACACCAACACCAGGTCAGTCAAGATGGAGTGGGAGGAGGTGTGCTGGAGCTGAGGTTTCCCTTGCAATCGGTGGTGAGCTGGCAGGTGGCCCCCCTGCAGCCAAGATAGACTCGGTGGAGCAGAAGACCCACTCGAAGCCTGTGGAGAAGACCACGTCGGGGAAGGAGATGCCTGAGCCTAGGAGAGGTCGTGGAGCAGGGGATGCGCGACCAGGTACTGTTAATAATGGGGCATGGGATGCACGACGAGGTTGTGAGGCATCTAGAGTCCGTGGGACGACCCACGCCAAAGCGAGTGGAAACAGCTCCCTAAGAATCCGAGACTGCGGTGAAGCCCGCATTGGAGTAAACTGATGGGGAAGGATTGCATCCTGCGGGTAGGACTCAGCCTGAGAGAAATTTGTGGATTTTTCTTGTGAGTAGGGGATCCACTGGAGCAAGGGAAAAATGGTGTAAGGACTCCTTCTCCTTTAAGAAAGGAGCGGCAGTAACAACATGGATGAACTGACCTGCACTCCCCCATTCCCTGTCCCCTGCGCCCCTGGGGGCGAGGTAGAGCCAGGAACAAGAAAAAAAAGAAAAGGGGTGGGGAGGTGTTGTTTTTAAGATCTGGCCTTGTTTACTCTTTATCCTCTCAAGTAACTGATTTTGTTTCCTTTTGTCTTTGTTTAAGCAACTGTTAATAAATTGTTTTGTTTTAAGAAAAAAGCCTGAGTCATGTTTTGCCTGGGATCATGGTTGGTGGGTGCTCCCTCTCGGTTCTTGTCTCGACCCTCAGTTCCTTTTATTATAAAATCATGACACCGTGGGTTGAGATAAGAACAACTAGTACTACTGCTACCTATATATATATATGTACAGATATGTACAAGGATAAATATATACAAATGAGTGATGTACGGTGTAATTTCTCACCACCCCTTGACTGAGGCCCGTCTCGTCCCGAATTAACGATCCCGAAACAGACAAGTCCCCATACCGCAATCCCGGAGGAGCGAGAGGCCTGAAAATAGAGAGTGAGACAGAGATATAAGCACTCTGAGAGTCCGAAAGTGAGAGCCCCAGAAGGGCAAAAGCCCTTCTTTCCGGCTGACCCTCACTTTTGTACTGGGTGTGACGCTGCATGATATGGAATACTAATTGGCCAGTTTGGCCCTCAATCCTAAATCTAAGTACAAATCATAAGGAGAGTCATGGACTCCCGGTCCCAGCTGTGCTCCCCCCTTATCCTGTTGTGCTCCTGCACACTGGCAAGAACACAGCAGCTGGAAAGTCCTTGAGACCCCAGTGCCAACTACAAACACCAGTGCACTATCAGCATGCTTCTCAGAGTGAGCCTCTGAGTAAAACCCAAACACGGAGCTCTTCTAGCTGCTAAAAAGAAGAGCTAACTCTGTCCCAGCTGAAACCAGAACAGTTTTGAAGAAGGAATTCTTATGTAAAAAAGTGCCATTGTTTTAATTGTATCATATTTCATTTTCTACCATAAATGCCATGGAAAATAGGCCTGGGAAAGGAAGGGAGGAGGTTTTAAATGGAAAGAGGTGAGATAAAATGCCTTACAGTTTCCTTAAAGCTACCAATCTGACCTGTACTTCATCTGTTCTGAGTATCTACTAGTCTCTGGAACAGACTCCCTGAGGGAAGCTGTGAAAGTCCCATTTCTTCCATCTTTAAATACTCTTGTGGAGAAAGCACTTAAGATAATACTTTTGTTCTGCCAAAGTAGCTAAATAGGCCCATTCAAACATAAAGATTTTTTTAGTATTGATTTTCATGCATATTTAAATGGATAAATTTGCAGCCTTAAAATAAAGTAAGGAGTAAATTCTAGAGATTGCTAAATGCTATTATCAGTATCCCTGTGACAGAGGGGCGTGGTGTTACTCCTTCCTGACAATTTAGTACATTGTTTTCTCCCTACAGTCTGATTATCATGCAGTATTCTTTAATGGAAAGCAGCAGATTATAGAAACCAACAACAGGCCATCTTTAAACTGTTCACCATAGATGAGCTGTTCTAAATCCCCAGAGTGACTTTGAATCCAAGACCGGCAACCATATTCTCACCTTCACTGACAGAAGCAAATGGTGCCTATTTGAAGTAGACAAAAGTTTCATCCAGGGATGAAATTCATATAGTTTAAAGTCAAAAGAGTTGGTAATATGCTCTCTTTATCACCGTTTGTTTTTTTTTTTTTTTCCTATACAAGGTCTTAACAATTTGATTTACTTTTTAAAGAAATCAACCTAGCCTGAAATGTGCTCAGAAAATTAATGATTCTTCTCCTTTTCCATGAAAGCAAACTAATCTATCCAGCATCAAATAAACCACCTTTGAATAGTTACAACCCAGTATCAGACTGGGCTCATAGAGGAGTTAGCCAAAGGCCAATTACAAGCTGATCTAGCTAAAGCCAGTGTATTCTGGACCTAGGACAATCTGGATTTAGGCCAAGACCTAGGATGGAAAGAGCTTTACTGGATGATGAATTATCTCCTGCTGTCAGCAGACAGTGGAAAGACATACATTCTCATCTTCCTGGAATTACACACCATAAGATAAGATAACAAGTGCCACTTAAAGATAGCATGAATCCTGAGAAATATATTCTCAATTGCTTGTGACGCTGTGCCTGCTTATTTTCTAACATTTCTGTAAACATAATATGGACTATATATTGCAAATTTTATCCTTCTGCATCCCATGTAATCAAAACAGCTCTCTGCACATAAAGAGTGCACCCCAATACAGTAGTTGGCTTTCAAAAAAAGAGATTGTTTGATATTTATATTAGTTTAATGCCTAAGAACCACACTCAGGAAGATCAGTTCTGCTGTGCCAAGTGCTTTGCAAATACAGAACAGAGTGTCTTTCAGAGAGCTAATAATGTGAGAACAAGACCAGAGACAGAAGATGCACACAGACAAGTAGCAGAGTGCAGGGAAAGAATGAGGTTGAAGCTCACCAAGGTAACAGAAGCCCAGATCTGCAACTAGCTGCGTACCAAAGTGGAAAGGCTGCAGGCTTAAGGCCAACTTATTCATTCAGCTAATAGAAAAACCTTTTCATATCAGACATGTTATTGATATTATCGTCAAGAATTTGTTAACTGGGTTCAGGGCATCCATTCCAGCTTCTAAATATAGGTGAAAACATCCAGAATTCACTTAGAAAATGCATTTACGAAATGCATTGTATGGAAAGGTGTCAAAAACTTTAGCATCTCAGAATTTTCTCTATATTGAATGAGAGAGAGTTTGATCTGGGTAAGTGACTGGGAAAAAGTTCAACCAGCTGACTGCTCTGAAAATTTTACGACATCCATGTGTCTGAAAAGGTTGCAACTACGCTTTATAAAACAGATCTAAACACAAGAACAAGGCCAATTAGTTTTAAAAGTTAAGGACATGCTAGCAGTGCAATAAAAGTTAATCAGAATTAATGCTTGCATATGTTCTCACAGGCATAACATTAATCAAGTGCAAAGTGAACAGAAAGTGGTATATATAACCAAATTTATCCTTTTCTGGAAAAGTTTTCCCACAGGGGCTCACATATTTTGGGAGGGAACTCTCTACATCTTCAAATGTTTTACTAATATGTAATATGTGTGATGGTGTAGGTGAAAACTGTACAGAGTGGCATGCTCAAGAGCAGGACTGTTAGATAAGGAGGTAGTAGGACAGGGAGAAGAGTTGTTTAAGATTTCAAAAGTAACCTTATTGCCCTAAGCTGGGATGCTTTCTTCATGCTGTAGTAAAATGATAAAAGCATTTTTCTGTGTGATAAAGGAATGTTCTCTTTATACACAGAAGCACATACAAGTGGAACATAACCTGTAAGGCCCCATGATTTCTCTGAGAGTTTGAAGCTCTGAGCACTCAGTGCTCAGCACATTCCAGATGTAGGTTCTCAGTGCAGTGACAGCCAGCAAGGTTACTCGTAAGGATAATGTGGAACACGCACATAAACATTTATCGAATTACGCTTTTGGCCTCTGTCCTGAAGTGTATGCTCTCAATTTAGTGCTTGCAGTACAATTTGAGTCTTGTCCTCTGAAAAGATCCTTGTACCACTCTTCAAGACGCAGTTCATCAACTTGCCATTCCCTAGCTGGCTTCACTGGTGTTTTGTTAGCTCTATTTTCTCTTAGACAAGAATGCACATCCTTGTATCAAGAGGTGTCAAAAAGAAGGGAATAAATACCCTTTTAAGTGCTAATCTTTAAACTTTTAACACTGTTAAAACAATTTCTGTGAACATTATTGACTTTCATGTGATGAACAAATAGGTGAAGTGAAATGAAAGTAGAAAGCTAATAAATACATATTTCTTAAGTCATTTCAGATACGTTCACATATTTTACTGTCCTGGTTTTAGCTGAGACAGTGTTAGCTCTTCTTTTTAGCAGCTAGAAGAGCTCTGTGTTTTGGTTTTACTCAGAGGCTCGCTCTGAGAAGAATGTTGATAGCAAGTTGATGTTTGTGGTTGGATGTGAGACTCCAAGGACTTTTCAGTGTGCCGGAGCGCAGAAGCACGGCGGGATAAGGGGGGAGCATACCCGGAACAAGGGGGACACAATTCCCCTTGTGATTTGTGGTGGAACTTAAGATTGAGGGCCAAACTGGCCAATTAGTATTCCATATCATGCAGCGTCATGCCCAGTATAAAAGTGAGGGTCAGCCGGACAGAAGGGCTTTTGCGCTTTGGCTCTTTTGCGCTTGCTGCGCTTCTGCTCTATTGCTTTTTTTTTTTTTTCTCTCTCCCCCAGTACTCCCACTCTCGGAGTACTCTCTCTCTCTCTCTGCCCCTCTCTATTCGGGGCCTTGCGTTCATCCGGGATTGCACCTTCGGGACGAGACGGGCTTCGCATACAAGGGAGTGGTGAGCATCTGCACTGTGTATTAAATCATCTGTATTAAATTGTTCTTATCTCAACTCACGGGTATCCCATTTATCCTTTAATTCTCTCCCTCATTCCTGGGGCTGGGGGAGGGTGAGTCAACGACTTGGGGGGGGGAGGGGTTTGTTTGCCGGAGTAGCCTAACCCACAACATTTACAAAATAAAATAGGAGAGTCTTTTCACCACATCTTTAGACAATGGCTAATACTCCAGGCTCCCAGCTCATAACTAGAGTGTCTTGATGCTTAGCTAACTCAACATTAAATTTAATACCTCTCATCACCTCAGCAACTTATCTGTAAAGCTTAATATGTACTTTTGAGCCTCCACAAACTCGTGTCTATGGCCAGGGCTGGATCCTGCTGCAGTGCCAAACATCTAATTCCAGAGGAGCTCAGCCTGTGACTGGAGATGCCACCTCCATGGCATCAAGGTGTCAATTTGACCTGACATGAGGCTGTTTGCTCCAGGGAGCTGTTGGAAGGTGCTGAATTGGCCAGAGAGGAAGAATTTCTGTTCTTTTTACTGCAATAACTGATCCACTGCTGTGTCAAGACTGCAAGGTCTGTTCTTCCATACCCGTAAGAACACCACCAGCGCCAAGGAAAGCCTTAAACTGGCCTTTCTAGCAGTAAGCCAATTGTCCTGGTTTTAGCTGGGACAGAGTTAGCTCTTCTTTTTAGCAGCTAGAAGAGCTCCGCGTTTTGGTTTTACTCAGAGGCTCGCTCTGAGAAGAATGCTGATAGCGCAGATGTTTATAGTTGGCGCTGAGGTCTCAAGGACTTTTCAGCTTGTTGGGTTCTTGCCAGTGTGCAGGAGCACAACAGGATAAGGGGGGAGCATAGCCGGGACAAGGGGTCCACGACTCTCCTTACAATTTGTACCTGAACTTAAGATTGAGGGCCAAACTGGCCAATTAGTATTCCATATCATGCAGTGTCACACCTAGTACAAAAGTGAGGGTCAGCCGGAAAGAAGGGCTTTTGCCCTTCCGGGACTCTCACTTTCGGGCTCTCAGAGGGTGTTCTCTCTCTCACTTGCTCTCTGTCTTGGGGCCTCCCTTTCATCCGGGATTGTGGTATCGGATTTTATCTGTTTCGGGATTGCAGCTTCGTAACGAGACGGGCCTTGATCAAGGGGTGGTGAGCAATTACACCGTACATCACTCGTTTGTGTATGTTTATCCTTGTGCATGTCCGTACATATACATATTGGTAGCGGTAGTAGTAAATTGTTCTTATCTCAACCCACGGGTCTCTTTTCTTTTTCCTCTTTGATTCTCTCCCTCATCCCTGGGGGTGGGGGAGGGTGAGAGAGGGACTGTATAGGGTTTAGTTGCCAGAGCGGCCTAACCCACGACACCAATACTGAAAGAGGAAAAATTTATAGTTTATACTTTAAAATCTTGCAAAATATCTCATACTCCATTCACTTAGACTGTAGATGGCTTTCTAAATCCTTAAAGTACAAAATCCTACAGTACTAAAGCAATGTAATGCTCTAAAATTCTATGCAGACACATGAAGTCCTGCACCAAAGTCTGTACCTTCCTCTGATACAGAACACTTTGATACTAAATTTAAAACTCCTGACCTATTTAGTTCTTTTATAAAGAAAGAATTTGTGTCCTCAAAAAAGGTAATGTTATAACTCATACCAGCTCTTCCAGTGGCCTTCTTCAACTTCAGGCTCTGATCTAATCTTTTTCATTTTTAGTTCTACCTGCTAGCCCTCACCCAGACCTCAATGTCTGTCAAACCTTGGATCGTTCATTCCACTGCATGTGCTGGAGCAGCAAAGACGGAGAATAGCTATGCATGATCAGGACGCAGATAACAATGCTTCAATTTGTGTATGTTAAAAATATTTTATTCATAAAAAAAAAAAGAAGGTACAACAGAAATTAAGAAAGGGAGATACAGAGAGAAAGACTGACTGGAAAGGGGGAAACATAGCCCCCATTTTTAAAAAGGGAAAAACGGAAGACCCGGGGAACTACAGGCCAAGCAGTCTCACCTCTGTGCCCAACAAGATCATGGAGCAGATGCTCCTGGAAACTATCCTAAGACACATGGAAAAAAAGAAGGTGATTTGTGACAGCCAACATGGCTTCACTAAGGGCAAATCGTGCCTGAAAAATTTGGTGGCCTTTTACAATGGGGTTACAGCGTTGATGAATAAGGAAAGAGTGACTGACATTGTCTAGCTGAACTTGTGCAAAGCATTTGACATTGTCTTGCATGACATCCTTGTCTCTAAATTGGAGAAACATGGATTTAATGGACAGACCAGTCAGTAGATAAGGAATTGGCTGGATGGTCGCACTCAAAGAGTTGTGGTCAACGGCTTGATGTCTAAGTGGAGACCAGTGACGAGTGGCATTCCTCAGGGGTCAGTATTGGGGCCAGTTCTCTTTAACATCTTTGGGGTGACATGGACAGTGGGATCGAGTGCACCCTCAGCAAGTTTGCAGATAACACCAAGCTGTGTGGTGTTGTGGACACGCTGGAGGGAAGGGATGCCATCCAGAGGGACCTTGACAGGCTGGAGAGGTGGACCTGTGAGAACCTCATGAAGTTCAACAAGGCCAAGTGCAAGATCCTGCACATGGATCAGGGCAATCTCAAGCACAAATATAGGCTGGGTGGAGAATGGATCAAGAGCAGTTCTGAGGAGAAGGGCTTGAGGGTGTCGGTTGATGAGAAGCTCAACATGAGCCGGCAATGTGCACTTGCAGCCCAGAAAGTCAACCGCATCCTGGGCTGCATCCAAAGACGTGCGGCCAGCAGGTCGAGGGAGGTGATTCTGCCCCTCTACTCAGCTCTCGTGAGACCCCACCTGGAATACTGCATTCAGCTCTGGAGTCCCCAACACAAGAAGGACATGGAGCTGCTGGAGCAAGTCCAGAGGAGGGCCACGAAGATGATCCGAGGGCTGGAGCACCTCTGCTATGAAGAGAGACTGAGAGAGTTGAGATTGTTCAGCCTGGAGAAGAGAAGGCTCTGGGGAGACCTTATTGCAGCCTTCCAGTACCTAAAGGGGGCCTACAAGAAAGCTGGAGAGGGACTTTTTGCAAGAGCATGTAGTTCTAGGATAGGGGTAATGGCTTTAAACTGAAGAGAGGTAGATTTCAATTATATATAAGGAAGAAATTCTTTACTCTGAGGGTGGTGAGGTGCTGTAACAGGTTGCCCAGAGCAGTTGTGGCTGCTCCATCCCTGGAAGTGTTCAAGGCCAGGTTGGATGGGGCTTTGAGCAACTTGATCTAGTGGAAGGTGTCTCTAACATGGCAGGGGGGTGGAAACTAGGTGATCTTTGAGGTGCCTTCCAACCCAAACCATTCCATGATTCTATGATTCTATGAAAGAGAAACAATGTCCCGAATACAGTTCATCAGACAGATTTGTTTTTTCATTCCTGTGAAAGACATGATTCCTAACACCAGTGACCTTGCACATTTTTTTTTTATAATTAACAGAGGCAGAGAGATTAAAAGTAGGAGTCCTATTATAAAATTAACAAATCATCCTGTGTGATATTTCTGCAATTCCTTGTTCTACTGAACAAACAGTGCTAAATCATTATAATAGTCTTTGCAATGTGTGGAAATAAACAGGCAAGAATTACTCAATAATTCGTTTAAGTGGTATTCAATAAACATAGAGAAAGAACATATGGTAAAAGTGTCTTTATGCTTATGTAGCAAAGATGTTGCCTTATGATTGGCTTGTATTTTGAGAAATACGCACTGCTAACATCAAAGAAGAGTTTTCCCTGGAACAGTTTTGCCATTCAGCCAGTAATATATACCCTAGTACACTGTTTTTGAAAGCAAATGTAGTAGATCCATGCAAATAGAAGCAAGGGCAATCAGGGATAATTTAGAAGAGTCGTCAAAGCTCACTTATGTAGTTTTTTTGGGATCTCTCCATTCAAGACAGGTGGGCGATGCATATTCACCAGGTACAGAAAACCAATAGGTTAGAATCAACAGTTCAAATCTTTCAGAGGCTAATCGTGTTCTCTGATTCTGTAAATAGGTACAAAAAGGTATCTAATTTCTTTTTTCTTCCTTTTTTTTTTTTTTAAATCAAGCACAGGAAGTAAGTTTTATGACTTTGAAGAAATGTTTCAGCTAATGGTGTCTCATAGGGAAGATTCTTCTAACTTTATCATTTAAATACAAAGATACCATTTTAAAACATCATAAGCATTCTTGCTAAATTTGAAAAAAAACTCCAAACAATTCACAACCAAACAGCTGAGTAAATTAGAAGCTTGCTGCTCTGCAGGGAAAAACCAAAATGTATAATTGCCTTTGTGCACTGCATTTCCACTACAATCAAATCCGAAGTTACCATTCTCAGTTTTACCATTAGAATATTCAGCAGTGACTGGATGGGAAAAATGAACCATGCAATGAAAGAAAATAAAAGTTTAACTGCACGCTATTTACAAAAAGCATATTGAAAACAGAAATAAAGGTAGCTAGCAATGAAAGAGCACAGGGAAGCTACAGAACTGATCCTAGGTAATATAACTGTCCAGCACACCTCGATTTTTTCTGTTAGTACATCTATATATGCACACATTTTAGAAGTGCTTTCGCACACAGAATAATTATTTATTAGTTCAGATAATGCGATGATGTCTTCCAAAGTATTCATTGCCTAGGAGTGTTGCTAATAGTCAATAAATATATTAAAATTTACACGGTACTAAAAACTAAACCAGAAAATAAATATGCAATAAATGGGAACTATCATACTGAACATTTATTAGCTTGAAAATGTACTAGATCAAAATGAATATATCTCAAGCTGCTAGCAGAATATTTGAATTTATGTTTAGCTTTTCATAGACTATTTGGGGATTTGAACAATAGAAATAGATTTGAAAGAATGTAGTTAGAAGAGAAATTGTTATCTAACATATAGAAATAATGGAAGAACTACTTAGAAATAATGTCTAACATAAAAGGAATATAGGCATGCCATAATATAGGAGTAAAAAAAGGTTCTCGGCTCTAAAAAAAAAAAGATTTTATTAGTTATTCAGATGCTTAATTTGATATACCCCTGTCTACCAATCCCTGCAGTAGTACTAGCCTGTGGAAAGTGCTGGGAGCTGACATGCTTTATGGCAAGAAATGGAGGGATGGAGGGGTGGAATTTTCTGGTACACTGAAGTTATTTAAATGCCAACATACATGCACATTCACTCATTTTATCTGCTCATAATTAAGAATATTATCTGCATCCAAAAAAAAAAAAAAAGTAAGACCTCTTTTCATGCTATTCTTGGTTTTCAGGGTGTACAATTCCTTCACCTTATTTCTCTGACATACACAACCTTGTGGTATTCTGTGTACGACCTTTCTGCCTACAAGAGGAGTTGAACTAATGATGGCTATTTTGCTGCCAGCAGGTAGTTTTGTAAGTGCAGGTTTCCCTAGTGTACCGACTATGAACTTAAGTAATGTCGATGTGGATAGTATTAACTATAGCATGAAATATGAGTCTAGATGGGATGCTAGTTATGGACAAAAAAGATGTTCAGGGTAAAGTATTCTAAGAATTTAAGCGTTCAAGTCCAAGTTGGATGAGGCTTTGGCCAGCCTGGTGTAGTGGAGGGTTTCCCTGCCCATGGCAGGGGGGTTGGAACTAGATGATCGTTGAGGTCCCTTCCAACCCTAACCATTCTATGATTTTATGATTCTAAGAAGAAAATAATTTTTATAACGTCATCTGACTGTGAGTACCATGAATTCATCAGCCTACCTGGGACCTGGATGGGCTTGCTTAGTGAACCAAAATAAGTTTTTCAGGTGGTCTTTACCTACTTAGAGAACACTGAAGAGCTCTCGTCTGAAAAAGAGGGCAGGAGATACACTTCATGTCAAGGAATAAAAAGTTGGAGTTTCCTGGCACATAGATGTTGTTTAAAATACATTTTGACACAATGTTAGCATTTGAAATAGCTATACTTTTAATAGAAATGTAGAGTATCCAACTACATCTAATTCCTTAAAATGTATGTCCTTTCCTTTTCCTACAGTATCACCTGTATCTCACCTGGGTTGAAAGTTCCTGAATTTTTATTCCTTATTTTTTCTGGGTGGTAAGAAAGATCAAAGGAGAGAACTTTCCCCATTTTGTGAATTCAATATCCATTAACATCCAAAACTCTGTAATATGAATGCAAAAAAACCCAATCAACCAACAAAGTTTACTGGGTTAGAGGTCTGTGCAATAATAATATTATTAATAATAGTAACAATAAAAACAACAAGAATAATTTTTTTTCTTCAGTTTGTCCAAATTTGAATCAGTATCCTGATACGGCATCATTTCATAATGTAAATGTAATAGGGATAGTTTCATACTAAGTTAGCCTTATTCCTGGAGAAAACACCACCTCTGAGTTCTGAGAGAGAGCATGGGCAGAGAAATCTCTGAAAAGTTTATTTGCCATGGGTAGAAAAACCCTCTGACCTCTTCTGTATCCATGCAAAAGAAGAGACTGGAGGCCATAAAAATGTGGACATTTATGGAAAAGGAAACATGCCCGTAAGCTCGTAGATGAGATAGCTGTGATATGTCAGCTCTGAAGTCCTTAGGTGGCAGTGGCAAAAGAAATTGCCTTCATCTTCTGCTGTGAACATTTGTATGCTAAGTCTGCTTTCTAGGTCTTTATATAGGAGTTAAGTGAATCAAAATACTTGGGACAAATCCAAGTTAAGCACTTAAGTGCCATGCAAGCTTTAGAGATAACCTTACACTGGTTATGTCACTAATGAATACATATAGCTTTCTACTGAGTTTCTAGAGCCCAATATTCAGATACAGGATTAAAGCTGTCTTTGACTAGAAATTATAAGACTGATGGGGGAAAGGTATGTTAGATGATATCCTATATAATGAGTATTGTTATGACCAACAGCATTTTGGAAAGAAAAGAAAAATGAAGAAATCAGTCCTTATTCAACATTGATCTCGCAGGTATTAACTTCACATTATTTGCTGAGAGCTGTCTATTTCTTTTTCTATTTTATTTGTTTTGCCGGGTGATAACACATTTTTTTGTTGCTGTATTATACTACCTACTTCATATGAGATTTGTTATGGATGACTTAGCCTGTAATGCTCTCACATAAGTTCAGTTTGTCAGTTCCTTTTTGCTTCAGTAGAAGTTAAGACTTGTCCTTCCATAGACTGGTAGCAAAATACATAATTTCTGTTTGTTTTTCACATTTTTTGGCAAAGTTCTAGCTACAAATAGATTTTTAAATGAAATTATTAATTCATAAGTATTAATTCATAAACAGTACTTGAAATTCTTCAGTGTGTTTCTATGTATTAGAACTGTAATATTAATTGTACTTCAGTTCCATGGGATTTTGCAGGCCCTGACCTTTACAATATAAACCAATTAGGCCAGTCAGAGTATTCCTCTGCTCTTCTGAGAGGGATGAAATTAGAAAATATCTTGTTATAACTTTCTGAAAAAGGTGGAAGACTGAAGAATTAGCGTTTGAAGTCCTCAGATAATCTCTGTGGACAAGAAATTTCCACACGATTAAGTTACACATGCAGTTTTAAAAATCTCATCTCAGTTCCTTTCTGAAAGTTTGTATTCTCTGTCAGTTCTTTGCTAGGAATAAGTCCATTGCAGACATTGAAGATGAAGCCCCAGATTGCTTCTGAGCTCAATAATACCTATTGCCTAATTTTAAATTTCCAGCCATTTTAAACACAGAACTGCTTCTGTAAGCACTTATGGTCTCTCATGTATCATGGAGACAAGTTGTGGATTTTAAACCTGTGTTCTGTACCACTACATACATCAATACCTAGGAATTTCCATAGAGATAATTTTGACTATATGGACACAGAACTGGTGCTTTAGTTTTTGCTTTCCAAAATCAGTCAGAGGAGAAAACTGTTTGACTTAGGACTTTTTATTCTAATATGCATACAAAAGGGTTGTTTTTAACAAGTATTTTTAGTTGTTTGCAGTTAGCTGAAACAAAATAAAACAACACAGTAACACACAAGCATGAAACTAATCACTAGAGAATTTCCATTTTAAAGGTCAACCCATTTGCTTTACTTCACTTACCATTTTATAAATGGAGAAGGAATTTAATAGAGAAAGAATGATGGAATTAGAACAGAAGAAATCAAGAGTTAAAGTCCATATGTCTAAAATAGTTTTTAGCATAATGATTTATATCTATACTAAGAATACTCCATTCTAAAATACGCTAGTTTAAAGGAGGCAGCTTGGTTGCAAATAAAATTAATCTAAAACGATAGGCTTTCACAAAACAACAGTGAAAGATAGTCTAACTGATTTTTTTCTCTTTAGTGATTTATAAATAGGGCAGAGAAATTTTATTTCAAACATATAGACTGATTTAGTAATTTCATGTAACTCTCAGTAATCAATTTTCATTAAAACGAAGAATTTCTATACAAAAGTTCTATCTGGTTTTCTATCTGAGTAGAAAGACATGAAACACTTCTTGGTAAAATTTTTATCAAAACCCCTCCCAGACATTGAAGTACACCAATGAATCATTCCTCTGAAGAATCAGAATTCAACTAGTGCGCTATATTTATCAGAAAGGAAATTGAATTTTCTTTTAAAGATGCATTTTTTCAATTCACATATCACCTTTTTTTTCTAGCTCTCCCTCTATTTTATTATTTTGAGTGATTCAACTCACTAGCAATGAAGATGACAGTTTTCACTGATTTTAAGGCCAGCTGAGAGAATGCAGTTATCTCCAAATTCTCGATTCACAGAAGTTCCATCGTATGTGTTCATTAATTAACACTAGGAGCTGAAGTTAAGCACACTTTCCAGAAAAACTCCTCATGTTGATTTTAGAACTGCTGTTTGTACAGTGTCTATCACAGGCCTCAGTTACAAGTCCCAGCAAATAACACCTATCCCATTATATTGGCACATCAGCTCAATCAGTGTTATGGCACAAATTTCTAATTCATTATGTTCATTCCAGATATTTGGGATTATTATTCTGTTTTCTAGACAGTATTATCCTTTATCTGATTTGCAGCACTTACAGATTGATAATATTACTTCTTAATCTTCTGTTTGATAAGCTAAATTGTTTGAGATCCTTGACAGCAGTCCTGAGGAGAAGGACTTGGGAGTTGTTGGCCACAAAGATGATCCAAGGGCTGGATCACCTCTCCCATGAAGACAAGCTGAGAGAGTTGGGGTTGTTCAGCCTGGAAAAGAGAAGGCTCCAGGGAGACCTTCTAGCAGCTTTCCAAGACCTGAAGGGGGTCTATAAGAAAGCTGGAGAGGGACTTTTCACAAGGGCATGTAGTAATAGGACAAGGGGCAATGGCTTTAAACTGAAAGAGGGCAGATTTCAATTAGATCTAAGGAAGAAATTTTTTACAATGAGGGTGGTGAAACACTGGAACAGGTTTCCCAAAGGAGTTGTGGCTGCCCCATCCCTGGAAGTGTTCAAGGCCAGGTTGGATGAGGCTTTGAGTGACCTGGTATAGTGGAAGGTGTTCCTGTCCATGGCAGGGGGGTTGGAACTAAATAATCTTTATGGTCCCTTCAGACCCAAACCATTCTATGATTCTATGAATCACTACGTGTAAGGTATAGTTTCAGTCTCTTTAATGATGCCTGGGATCTTTGCCAAATCTCATTTAGTTTTTCAAGATCCTTCTTGAAATATGGACACCCAAATTACAAAACATATTTCAGTAATGTTCACATCAGTATCATAATAGTTACATCTTAAAGGACAACATTACTCCAAGTTTCTCATTGGAATTATAGTTAGCTATCACCATTATGATAATATCTTATTTAGAGTCATTGTTCCCTTGGGTGGAGTCTCCTGTCATATGATTGCACCATGGCTTTAAATGTAAAACCATCTGTCCCCTGTTGAAGCACATAGTGGTTTACTGCATCTAAGAATCAAGTTATCCCTATTGCTTTGTATTAGCAATCTGTCCTTATGATTTCCCACTCCTTCACTAATGACTTTTTGTGTTCTCTTTCATGTCATTAACAGCAACATTAAATGGCATAGTTCAAGAGTTGATTTAGAGAGGTAGTGTCGTAACTACTTTAGAAAGTTCTTTTTTTTCAACTTGCTTTTAAATTCTTAATTGCAAGCGAACTGCTTATTGACAAGTACAAATCTTCCTCACCCTTTCTAATTTCATAGTTACTCAGTTTGTCTTTGAACTGGTAAAATTAGACTTAAATTGGTCCAGTGTATCTTGTGTAATTCACCCTTTGGTTTAAAGTTTCTTCTCCTACTTGATGGTATTATTCCATACATCACTTTAAGTTTAATTATATGTTTAACTATTAACACCTGTTAAGTCTTAGACAGTTTCTGTTTTAAAAGGCACCTATAAATACCATGCCAATGTTCAAAAGTAACAGTAATACATGATGTCTTTCTATTTTAAAACATTGTATTATGGCAAACACACATGTGATTAGTTTTTTTAAAGTGAGTAATCTAATCAAAGCTGTTTGTGTATTTAAAGCTAAGTATGTACTTAATTACTCACTGGTTTCCCTGTTGAAATATTTTATAATTCTGACTGTTTCTTCTCTAAAGGTACTGTAAGAATCTTATTCACACACCGCACTGGCTGGTAGCCATGAGATACGGCCAGGTTTGAGAGCTCCCTGCAGAAACAGTCACATACCCTTTGGATTCTCCTTTTTGACTTGCAGATCCTCTTTTGCTAACTCCTGCCGCCTCTGATGCCATTTGGTGCTGCTGGTGCTGGTGAAGGCAGCAGCAGGAGCAGCTGCAGCCACAGGGGCAAAGCTGCCTACCTTCATTCTGTGCCTTGACGTAAACACTTAGATTTTTGTCATCGCTGTGTGGTAGATACACATTTGTCTTGTGTACCTGAATTGTTTGCATGTGTCTTTCCATAGAGAACTGTTTCTGAATTCTGGCAACAGGGAAAATAGTGGAAAGTAGAAGATACTAATCTAAAATAGTCTAATGGATATTTTTTCCAGACAAAAATTTGAAATATTTTCCAGTGAGAACCCACATAAATGTGATTAAAAGCCGTACTTTAGCTAGCATCCACTTTCTACGGTAAGTATGTTGCCCAGTCCATTTCTTAAAATGGCTTAACAAAACCAGCAGCTGACTTAAATCAGTATTACCTCTGGAGTGGGGCAGGTGTGTTCTAGTGCTGAACAATATTTTCCATGGGCTTCTCTTGGGGATCGCAGAGAATGCCACTGCCAATGGTCCTTCAAAGTCAGTGAAGTTTCCCTTGCTATTTTCAATTTTGTATGTAATCAATCTCAGTATAGTTTGGATCCCTAATACTTAGAGTTAGGAGTTTTGCAGCCAGGATTTTGGTTCTGCCCATTAGAATTTTAAACTAGATTCTGAAAACATTACACTACTTAGGTTTTCAAACACTTTTGTCTGTTCGTGCCAGACTAATTTACATTATTTAAACACAAGCTGCTAGGATTTCTCCCAGACTATTCCACTATTATTCAAAAGGAACCTGAAATCTAGGATCATATTTGGGATTTCTTCTGTGGACAGCAAGACCTTGGGATGTCAGTGGTGATAATCCCATGAAAGTGGATAGGAACCACACAGGTTCTCTAGCTGCTATTGGATAATAATCTTATTTTTTTTGTACTGGACCAGAGAAAATTACAAATTCCTTCAGATTACACGGGTAGAGATAGTAGGGTATTTTCTTCTCTTTTGTATGCCAATACTGTCAGGTATTACTTAAATATTAAACCATGCAACTGACTCAATGCTGTTCAAGTTCCTTATCCAATTTGCTATGGTTGTTATCTTAAAAATGCATCTCCTGAACTCTGTAAATAGCAAGCATTGTTTATTGGGCTACAATTCCTTTTCTGGTTTGAACACTTTTCTAATAGGAAAATTAGCTGTAATACAAGCTTCTGCTCAAGAGTGAAATTAAAGACATTATTGAATTTTCTGAAGTGAAATATCTACAGAAAAGCTGAGTACTATCTTAGCCTTTTGTTAGAGATGAAAGATGTACCTAGTAATGTGCATTCTGTCTATTTTCCAGCAAAGGAAATGTGCTTAAATTCATCTTCCATTTTCTTCGTATTATCTGAGACACTTCTGATAAATGCTATGGTCAGGAAAAGAATTAGAGGTCACCTGTAAAATAGCTTTGAGGCTTGGAATGGCCATTCCTTAATCTCCACAGTGATCTATTCCTCTTCTTTATTCCTAGTAATACTTGTCATTTACAAGCCACATCATTCTTTCTTCTTCTTAAATGTGGTATTGCAGAGTTCTGGCTAAGATCAGATGCTCTAAATGACTAAGCAGATTAGTGGAGACTCTCACTGTACAAAGTTAAGTCATGTTGTATTTGTTTGGGAAATTTATTCTAGAATCAGAACCTGAGAATTTAATACCCTTGAGTGACAGGTACCTTCAAAGTAAAGTTATGTATTAAAAGGCAAAAAAATCAGGCAAAGCAAATATGAAAAATGGAAACCTGTGAAAACATTCATCTTGGGAGGTATATTTTTGGAAGGGTAGAATGAAATATTAAAAATTCACTGCACTAAGCTTAATCAGTTAATTAAAAAAAAAGGGAAATTTGTGAGCAGATTTTAAATTATTAGCAAAATATACAAATTGAAAATAATGAGACATATTAAAGATGTGATATTATGGCCAACTTTGTAATACATTTTGAAATACATTTTTTAAAGTATTTTTTTAATATTGAATACAACAAAAAGGTCCTTTCTTTAGAGTCCAAGTTGTAACACCATAAAAGAGCAAGAGTATCTTCCCCGTAGGGTAAATCCTGTAGTCATCATAGACTCATGCAGTGCGTTTTCTAAAGAGGAAAAAAGCTGGGAAGCTAGAGCAAAGACAGAAATACTACCACTTGAAGCTCTATTGCTACCATTAATTTCTATGCAGACTTCTTGTTGTTCATTGTATGTCAGGCATAACATTTCAGAGAAAAAAAAAACACCTTCTATTTCATCCCAATTTAGGAAAGCCCTGGCTAGGTGGAAATTCGGGAAAACTTTTGTAAGCTGGAAGCCATGCAAATCACAGTGTAACCCTTAAACTGCCAAAATCCTCAAGCTATGTGATGCCCTTAGATAAGGGTAGCTTGGTACAAAGTTTTATGTAAAGATGACAGCACACATCTTACTGGCATCTTATAACAAGAACTTCAGAAGAGAATCCTATATTAGTGAAGGCTGAAAACCCCAGAGAAGAACAGTTTCATGGCAATACTCACTTACACGAGCAACAGAGGAGAGGCAGGTCAAAGGAGATGATGGAACTGATGATTTGTGTGTTCTTCTATGTAGAAGGAAAAGAATTCCAGAGACGTGAAGGGAAGGTGCAAAAGCTAAGGGTATCCAGAATGGGTTTAAGAGAGAGGTATTTGAAGTTGATAACCTCTTGAAACTTAGGGCCATATGTCAATAGGTGGAAACAGAGTAGGTTTAGAAAAGGATATGTAGCTTAAATTATACAATCTAGGTTGATGGGAAGAGTTCAGAAGGCAGCAAGAGAAGAAATGGAGGTAGAAGTGAAGGTTCATAGTCAACAGAAGATTGGGCTAAAAGCATGAACAGAGAAATTAAATGCTCAGAAATGAATGTTTTCTCAGTATTACCTTTTCTACTTAAACTGTTCTTGAAAGAGGATGCCGTGAGTGAAGCCCTAGTCAGTGAAGCCCTCCGGGTTAAGGCCTCCATTATGAAAGCATTTCACACTTTGATCCAACAAACTATGTCACCTGAGTACTTTACATGCCCTTCT
Source organism: Tauraco erythrolophus (assembly GCF_009769465.1). Lineage (NCBI taxonomy): Eukaryota > Metazoa > Chordata > Aves > Musophagiformes > Musophagidae > Tauraco > Tauraco erythrolophus. The sequence continues at coordinate 49,634,483 of NC_141467.1, read as the reverse complement.
TTTAAAGCTCATAAATATTTGGAAGAGGCTGACACTTGACTGAATAACCCAGAGAAAACATTAAGTCGGTATAAGTGTAGATGGGTTTTGGTAATGTTTAGCTGAATATGAGGGTGGGTGCAGATTGGTAAATTAGAAATAGAAGCCTAGCAGATCAAGTCTCTTTTGTGTCCTTGAAAGCCTAAAAACTCACCAACAATAGATGAGTGAGGAATGAAGAAGAGAAGTAGTAGTCTTGGCCCATACAAAATATTGACCTGCTGATTAACAAAAAAAGAGAATTTTAGTTGAAAAAAAAAATCCATTTACATTTTGTTAAATACATGTGGATAACTGGCAATTTATTTCTTTTTTATTATGTATTTCTTCTATTAAGCCTTGAAGAAATAAAAATAATAAGAACAACTTTTCATAGTTGCAAAGTATAATAAAGAACCTCCTGACTAGCAAAGGCAAGGGCAAGACGACCTTCAATTTGACATATGGAAGCAAAGGTGTTAGCATGCTTAATTAGTTCATTTCAGCAGATTTCATTCTGAGTCATTCTAATTAACATGGTGAAAAGGGAAGCTGAAGAATTTCTCAAAAAACATTCCTACTTCAAGAAAATTATTTCTTTTAAAAATATGGATAAGGAAATAGTTTGATTCCTTTAGATTTTTTTTTGTAAAAAACCCTCAATTCTTCCTAAGCTAATGTTGTTGTATATTGAATTTTATCTTGTTACACTGAATTGCGGAATAGTATTTGTGTCCCGTAAGTGTCAAAATCACCATGTAAATGTGTTAGCTACCTTAGTGGAACCCAGAAATGATACTGCTATTTTAAACAAAAAGCTTCCTAAGGTATCTCACATATAAGAACAGAACTATCTATGATGACCATTGATATTTTCAGTTCACAATGAATGACCACGGTAGAATGATTGTGCACAACAATGAAACATCCAACTCCAAAGTAAGGCTTAAAGCAGCCTCTAATTTTATGGTGCAAACCTTCACTGAAAACACAAGAGAACTACAATATGGAAAATTCCAATATTTGGCAAATGCAAAAAGCTTGATAGACACATTGAAGCTAACATGACCATGAAAATTTAGAAAATATATGATACCGTATTTTGACACAGGTCAAGAATTAATGCAAAATGACATAAAACCTAGACAAAAGTACAAAATATCATTCTGTAGCTTGCCAGACACGAGAGTGCCTTCACTTAGGCTCATGTTTATTTTAAGCATTTTTAATAACAGTTATTTTAGAAAAAGATATTACAAATGCCTTACTTCTGGACATCAAAAAAATACTACTTGGTATAGAATTACTATTTCTCAAACTTGGCGAAGCATTATCATTAATTTTTCACCTGTACCTTTCTTCTAAATTAGTTTTGTTTCAGCATTCTTACTGTTCTCCTGGTGTTAGGAATTCTACAGAGTAACCAACCTTGTTGCTGTTGCACTCAGTTTTTGAACAACAATTATTTAATTTTATCTCCAGGTGTCTTTAATCCTATTTGTGTGTGTGTGTGTGTGTGTGTGGTTACTTTAGTCTTAGACAGTGAAATAGCGTATTTGATCTTTTGGAGAAGTCAGCCCTGTGAGATATCTTACCATTCTGTGTTTGCATGACCCAAATCCTTCATAATACTATGTTCATCAGGTTGCATTGAAATTCCTATTACAAGAAAGTGGGATCTTCAACACACTTGATCATATTAACCTGAGAAACTGAAACAGATAGAGAACAAGTTTAAGGCACATGAACTGTAGTTCAATCATCTTTGTTAGGAATTATGAATTAAATGTGGCAGCTTTATTCAACTCTTGTAGATAAGGACAAACTCAAATCATTGTTGGCTTCTATATCTTGAGAGGCTTTTCTATTAAAGACTACATATATTTGTATGAGCTATTAAATGGCAGAGAAACACTTCATATACAGCTAAGCTTTGTCTAGAGACAGCAGCTTTTCATGGAAAACCCAGTAAATTTCACACTTTGCTATTCCATCCTTCTAGTCATTAGCAGTAATACTAAAGATGAATGCAAAACTAGTTGAAAGTGAATTGGAGTATGTTAATAATTCATAACTATTTTTTACTGAAGAGAAGATTTCTTCTAGAAATCCTCATGAGTAAAATAGATCCCTGAGAGAATCATAGTTAGAAAGGACTCTCCTTCCCCATTTGCTTAGAAGGAATGATGTATGGCAAAGGGAAATTGTGCAATTACTTTTCTCAGAAGTCTGTTAAAGCCACTGAATATTGTCAAAGCTTTATCTGTACTTCAGAAGTGTCATTGCTTATCTAAAAAATTAAATAAAAACCCATCAGTGACTGTGTGATGGTATAGCTTTATCACCTTTGGATGATGGTACAAGTGGTAGCTCTTCCTTTAAACATGATGTGACAGCCGTTAAAAAACACACTTTGGTGTTTTTTTTCATGAGGCCAATTTCCCTGTGCCTAAAACTTTAAAATTAAGTTTCACAAAGCTATGAGAGAAGGTTGTCGTACCGAAAGTGTAAGCTTGACTCACCGTGGATGACAAAAATAAGTGTAATGAAAGCAATTTCAGTATCTCCTAAGGTCTTAGGCTATAAGCTTAATTATGACAGGTGCTAATCCACAGAGATAACAAAATATTGATATTTCTTTCAAGTAGCAGGTTGTCAGGTAGCTATCACTGTGGAAACTATGCAGGGTATTAATCCCCAGTAAGCTGCTCCTTCAGCCCTTAGACTGCTTAGACAAGTGCTAGCTCTCCTTAGGTGTAGTGGTGGACAGATCCACAGTCTCTTCCATTAGTTAGATCTAATAATTCCTGAAAGTAGTTACAGACCCAGAAGAACAAAGAAAACCCTGAGATGGCTGTTTTGCACAGTTAGGAAATCTCCAAGTGTGGCAGGCAGTCATGATGAGGTCTGGAACTGCAGCCTGAGGTAGGGATACTGCTTAGCTTCTCTCTGCAGCTCCAAAGTACCCAGAGTTTGACTTACAGAGAAATACATTGAAGTGCATAGTTACATGTAATGTTTTAATGGGATGATAACTGTTTTCACAACAGTCTTAGTTCCTCACATTCAATGGTTATGTGATGTCTTCTGCTTCTATTTTCTAAGAAATATTTTTCTTAGTATTGCAATTGTAAAAAACAGCTGAAATATGTGAATTCTATGTATTTAGGTGGCCTTAAAAAACTCACTTTGAAGCAAAAAATTAAAAACATGGTTTAAAGTTTTGTATTTAGGAGCTTAAATTTTCACTCTTGGATACCTGGATGTGGCCAGCACACATCACAGAACCAGGCTGGATTTCTGGAAGGGCACAGTGCAAACACTTTTGGACAGTTGGCTTTCTTGGCATAGAAATGCTGATGGATTTACTTTGGTTCACAGAAAGCCAGAAAGGAATGCTCTAGTCACCCTTATCTGGAAAGACATTCTGTTTCATCCTGGTGGACAATATTTCAGCCTTAATTATCTTTGCCGCTTCTAGGGGGGACAGAGGCCATCAGTCCTCCTGCACCAATTCATCAGCATACGTGACCATTCCCAGTTCCAACTGAAATGCAAGGCACGTTTTTTCTGCCAAGAATTCTCAAACATTATAGTATACATATTAAAAAAAATAATAAAAAAATCTCCTACTACAACACCCTGTTGTCCACATAGGTTCTTTTTTCCCCCTGGAAAGCTGAAAGAGACTATGAGACACATGTGACATCTTACTGCACAGTTTAATGCTCTACTGGCAGCCGCTTGGATACTACGGTGATAAGGGTGGCAAAAGAGCCTATATAGAAGAGATTAGCTGGGGATTTGGGAGAAAGGAAGCCAAGTGGCAATCAAACTGGCTGAAGAAAATACAGAGAGCACAGAGACGATTGTACAAGAAGCACCTGCTTGTCAAAATGCTCTGAGTATATATTTATCTCCCTTTAACTATTTTCCATGAGTCAGACAGCACTGGTAGCTGCAAATTCAAGCACCCTCAAAATCCTTGGATATCAGCTTGGCCTCTGTGATCCAATAGCAGTAATTATCTGTCATTGTACAAGTGCACCTGAAAGCTGCTTTTGTATAGCTAGAACACTTTATGCTATAATAGAAAAGCAAAATTGTATCTACTACTTGAAATTGCTGGGTGAGATTTTTTTATGACTACATGTGAGATATAATAGTTCTTCCCCCCTCTCCCTGTCTTCTTTTTATTTTCTGGCAGAGAGACCCAAAAATAATCAGGAATCTTGTTTGCAATCTGTAGGACATTGTCTTCAATGATACATAAACACTAAACAATAAAAAAAGGACATTTATTGCCAGCTGTTATACAGTGCCGAACTTTATTTTAATAAGATAAAGTAATTTTCCTTTGGTTTCTATTTAATTACATGAGAAAGTTAGTACTCAATGCTGCACCTTAAGAATACCGAGTTAAAATTTTCTTGTTTATAGCTTGAAAATTTTCTCTGGGTATTGTCTGTTACATGAAAGTCACAAAAGAATCACAAAAATAAATAAATGGAGCAGCAAGATTTTTTTTAAAAAAAAAAGAGGAATTTAGAGTACAACAATACATGAACTGCGGAACCTTGGTCTCAAATCTGGTTAATCTTACATCAGCTTGTAAGTAATAGCTAGCTTGTATTTTACTAAAATTTTTCACCCATTGATCTTTATTTGGGAGCTATTTTGGCTTATAGGGTACTAATTCTAATTAGTTACAAATGGACTCCATTCTCTCTATTGACACTGAGCATACCTAAAAAGGAGACACACTCTTACTGTCTTACATTGCAGGCTGCAATATGGAACTGCTTTTGCAAAAAGTCATCAGAGAACCAAGACATGCTATGTCTACTGTAGTTTTAATGTTAAATAAGGATCTAGATACATATAAAATTTCCTGGAAGACAAACATTTTTGATTAATAATTAGCAAAGAATTCTATTCAATGAAATTTTTTTTTTTTTAAATATGAAATGTCCCATGGAGATGATACCGCTCATAGATTTCTAATGAAATTTAGGAGTCTAAGTCAGCAGACAATTCTAAGGTCTAACTCAGCGGTGAAGCTGCCATAATTAACACCCCAAGGTCTCCATCTCCTATGGTCGATACAAAAGGAAGAGAAGATGTCAAATCATCATAAACTTTTGTCACAACAGATATGAGATACTGTCAGAACCTCAGCTGAAACCTCCCTCCCTAAAACAAAACCGTAAACTGGATATGCTAACTTGCATGATGAATGTGCTCCTTGCTTTGGAAAAAAAAACCAAACAAACAAAACAAAGAATCTTCATAAAAAAAAAGAAATAAAAGGCCTTTATAAAAATGAAATGGCTTCCATAGAATCATAGAATCATAGAATGGTTTGGGTTGGAAGCGATCTTAAAGATCATCTAGTTCCAACCCCCCTGCCATGGGCAGGGAAACCCTCCACTACACCAGGTTGCCCAAAGCCTCATCCAACCTGGCCTCGAACACGGCCAGGGATGGGGCATCCACAACAGAGGTCATTTAATTCATCCTCAATCCCTGAGAAAGGATTAGCCATCCCTACCTACATAACTACCTGCTCTTATACACCTGTGATGGAGACCCTGCAGGTTTACTTGGCAGCCTCTTTCACTGTCTCACTTAACAAGTGAAAAGTTTTCCTTACGTTTAACATGGATCTTTCTTGCTGCAACTTAAGCCTATTACATCTGGTCTCTACTCATTTTGGATATGAATAATAGATTATTCCCTTTTCTTTACAACAGCTTTTTCATATGGGGAGCCTGTTCTTACATCCCCCTCACATTCTTCTTCCTTTTACTGAAACAGCTGCAGCTCTTTCTCTTTCCTCATAAATAATGCCTTCTAGATCTCTAGACAAACAATTGTTTCTTTTCTTAGTGCACTTCAATTGATCTACATCTTCCTGAGGTGCTTCTTGAAACAGCAAACAGAGTAAGGTCTCATCAATGAGAAATATTACTAGAGAATTATCCCACTGGTCTGGCAAACATATTCCAGTACAATGATCTTCTGTGTATCTGTATGGCATTAAAAGGTTCATTTGGCTCATGATCTACAGTAATTCTCAGAGTCTCTCCTCAAAGCAACTACCTACCCAGTTGTGTCACATCTGTTGTGGTTAACCTGATTACTCTTACCTCTTTCACTGAGGTGTTTTTTTCTTTTAATGTCAAAGATTTTTGTTCAAACCATCTGCAAATCTAATTCTGAATTTCAAAACGTGCTCTAACTTCCCAGATTTGGGCTGTCAGTGAATTTAATGCTTTTCATTTCATCATTAGCAAAAACATTGAACATAAAACACCTCACCTGTGACACACGTCTGCTGAATTCAACTAGATGCTTCCTTCCAGTTTGACAGTGAGCCCACTGGTATCTGTTCTTCAGGTACTGTTATCCAATCAGTTCTTTGCTGCAAATCATATTTCTTCACCTTCTCTATGAGAAAATCATAGGAGACTTTGTTAAAAGCCTTACTGGAGCTAAGACACAGAACAGAACACAGGGTCTGTTATAGAAGGAAATCAGATTGGTTTGATCTGACTTGCTAATATGAATCCGGTTGGCTACTACTCATCTTTTTCTTGTGTTCTAGAGGCTTACAAATATTTCATAGAATGGCATAGGCTGGAAGGGACCTTAGAGATCATCTAATCCAACCTCCCTGTCATGGGCAGGGACGCCTCTCAACTAGATCAGGCTACTCAAGGCTCCGTCCAACCTGGCCTTGAACACCTCCAGGGAGGGGGCATCCACAACCTCTCTGGGAAATCAATTCCAAAGTCTCACCACCCTCGTACTGAATACCATTTGATACCATTATTCATTCCAGTTGTTTTCTCATGCAGTTGAAGTTTAGATGAAGTTTAGATGCATGACCTATAATTTACTAGATTTTCTAAAAAAGAGCAAGATTTCTTCTGTGTATATGTATGTATTTAATCTTCTGTACTGTGCCTACTTTTCACCTTAATGATTCTGAAAATGCTCTGGGGTCTTCTAAGATAAAGGTCATCGGGCCCAACTTGAGTGACAACAGCTACTTTGCTATATTACCCTACAAACCATATTTTTTCTATGCTGTAGATTGAGTTCTACTCCCACATTTTTGTGATAATCATACCTTGGAAGTGGTCCTTGTAGACAGATCACAAAGGTTTTAAAATCTGGTATTGCATCTTCATGGAACACATTTGGAAGAGATCCCATCTAATTTTAACTATTTTTATAGTTGCTGCAAGATTTATCTCCAAAACAATCCTCCTGCATTGTGCAATGCAGTCACAGCATAAGCAGCGTAGACACTCACAGTTAAATTGTCCTTGATCTAGCTTCAGACAGTGAACACAGGCTAGTCAGGCTGTATTGCAAGTCAGTCAAGCCTACCAGAAACCCCAGGTATCTATTCCGACTACTGATTAGAGCTGAAGGTTCTGCTGCTACTTTTTCTCTGCTAATTGTTGTCCTTGCTAGTTAGACTAAACTTAAAAATATAGTAGATACGAACGCTAATGTTTCAGTAACTCAGCTGATAATATATGTATATGTGTATCTCCAAACCTCACAGTCATGTGTCCCTTAATAGAATACCAACAGTGATGAGGGAAGACTCAATAAACTTACGCTGCTTTCTGTTTATGGTGTTCTTTCGTCAAGAGATTGTTGTTTCCTGTAATTCCTTCTTTATGCATCACTGTGATAAATTACTTTGTGCAGTGTTCTATTCTTTAATCAAAAAGACTGAATTCAAGTTGTTCTTTGCATTAATTATCTATCAGGCTTGTTAGATGGCTCAGGTGAGTTATTTACTCACTAATATTTCATTTACTGACTGCATAAATATGTAAATGCATAGGACATGAATTTAATTCACTTTGGTAGATATTTAGACCAGCAAGATATGTAATCATATATGTACTGCCAATATATATAGTAATTTTAATATGTGACTCAAATGCATAAAAGCAAGACATATGAAAACAAGCAAATTAGTTTTGAAATGTGATACAAAAGCCAAATAACTGTAATCACTCCCTATACATTCATGAAATAGAAATTAAGTGAACAATGTATTAGTACCATTCACTATTTTGTTCCCTTAAAGTTCACTTTGTGAAGAACATTTTTTTTAATGACACTATAAAGAAAATTGTTTGGAAGCCAATGATACAGGTTCCAGCACTGAAACATGTTGGAAGGCCTTTGTAGTCCACTTGCTAAATCTCAGGTTCATCCCAACACACAGAAGGAATGTAAAGTGCAGTGAAATGCTGAAGCCAAGGAGAAAGAGAGCGAGGAGGGGATGGCAGAACTGAAAGCACATTTCAGATTCAATTTAACGTAATTTTAAATTAGTATTGGAGCATTCAACTGGAATAACACTTTCAGAAGGCCTTAGCGTACGGACATCCTGAGGAGCTACATGAAGCAACACCTTCCCTGTTTTTCCTTCAGGGCTTGGTGCAGCCCAGACCTTCACAGTCAGATGAAGAAAACAAGTGGGAAGGGAAAAGGAGTCATTTTAAGCAGTATTAGGACAAACTTTGTGTGAAGGGAGTTTAAAGCTGGAATAAAATAGTTTTTCTACTCCAGTCCTACACCCTCCAAATCATTCATTTCGCCCTTGAACAGACTCTCAATTGACTGAACTTGGAAAATGTTTATGGAGTTACTCAGCTGATTTCTTCGTTTTGTAACCCTAGTAAACCAATCTACTTCATTGCCGCGAGACCTTTTTTGTTCTGTTGAATTGGGAGAGGGGTCAGAGAAGAGGAGAAGAAAAAGAGGTTTCAGGGAAAATGAAAACCATGCAAGGAAGAAATAAAAATTCAGGTCAAGTTAAAGTTTAGAGTGTGTTGGAAGAGAAGTGTTTGGTTTTGTCTCAAGGTTACTTAACCTTTTTTCTGAACTCCCCCTCTTTTTCTGTTACTTACTTCAAAAAGAAAAGGCCATTTCAACATGAGAAGATGAACTATTTCTTTTAAAAAAAGTCAAAAGTATTTCAAGTGTTCAGCTATTAGAACATTGTAACGTTTTTTGAATACTCTTTTCCACTTTTTCTAGCTGAAGGTATTTGCCCACACGATCTCTTTATAACTGCATGTAATTGTGAATTTACTATTTGCTCAGAAAAAAACCCTAGCTGCTATTAAAAAGCACAAGATTGCTTGGGTAATAATTATTTGTTGCATTTGCGTGACTTTAGGCTTTACATCTAGAGATTACTGGGGAACTTCTATTTTTAAACCAAATTCCTTGAGATACATAGAAATCTCTGTAGATCCTGAAGATTTAAACCGTTCACATAATTTTTGCCTTTTTAGAAAAGAAGCAAGTTTGTGTTCCTGATAAACAGTGTGCAAGAAAATACAGGCTTCAGTTGGAGAAATCTTCCCCGAATCATCAAAGATTAGGAATTTCTAAAAAATCCTTCTCCTATTAGGACACCATCAAAATGCATCAGGGATCATTTTTTGTTATGTTTAACTATAAGAATAGACACAGAAAGACACTTTATTTCAGAGCAGTTCAGTGGTTAGGTGGTACATGTGGGAGATATCCTTGTCTTTTCTTAGTAACCTAGGGCTGATCTGTTTGATGTTATAAAAAAAGTAATCAAGAGTCGTGTCTGCTCCTGGGTTCTTGCACACCCCAAGGTGAGCACTCCGATTAGTAGGCTAAAGAGAATCAGTTGGTCTCTCCCTCCGTTTGCAATATTAATGAGGCTGACAGTTTGAGTGATGCACAGGATGAGGGTAAATATACGGCTACTGAGAGGGCACGAATAGCCGGTTATATTAGTGGTACTTCCTGAAGGAAAACTACAGGTTTCGGATGTGAAGTAAGCCAGTCTGCTAGAACATGGATTCATTACCAGCCCAGGGGGAAGATTCCCACCTACTTCAATCTGAAACCTGTTTGTATCAAGTGAGTGTGCGATGTAGCTGTGCCTGTATTAAGCTGAATCATGGGTTTGCAGTAATTTTCTCAGTAGGTCTTAAAGCAGGTTAATTTTTAATTAAGCCTTAAATCAATTAGCTCTCTTTTAAAATTAATTAGTGCTTTCTCCATGCATTTTTTTTCCCTATAAGCAAAAGCTGTGCTAGTGGCTAAACCTTGTCAAATGGAGAAGTATTACCTTCTTTATGTAAAGAAAAGTTAGTCTGCCAGCTTTCTAGTGATATGAGAAATCCATGTGAAGAGAAAAACTCTTCCCTCCAGAAGCAGTTTTTTCCAGACAAGTCCAGTTTGCCTCTTTGCTCACTGTTTCCTTTGGGGTGCTTACTGCTCTTCTAATAAGGATATCAGTTTCTTTGCCTGTCATGTCTGGAGATACCTGCTGAGAAGGCTTTGTTTACTTTTTGATTCTCTTTCTCAATGCTAGTGCTAAGATCAAATGTTTGTACAAATAACGCTTCGCTGTGCTAATCAGAGACAGGATTTTGTTGATACTGATTCTTCCTCTAAACTCCCAGAAAGTTGCACAAAGGTTTTGTTACAAACCAAGTCCTCAGGAACAAAAGCCTTTACCTATTGCTGTAGCCCTGGGGAATGCAACATTTCCATAAAAAGTGCTCCCTCTCTGTCCTAAGGATCTGTTGCTAATGGCCTGGCATGGGTGAAAAGCATGACTTCAGTGAGAATGGAAACACTGGGTTAGATGGCACCGCACACTCACTTCTGCCATAGCAGGCAGTAGAAAAACACAGTGCCAGTATACTGTTAAGATTTCCTCACCTCACCTCTCTCAAATGCATCCATTCTTGTAGAGGCAAAGTAACGATAATCAGTGCTCAAAGCGTTGAAGAATAATGATTAGAAATAGGACAGGCCACAGCAGGGGAATTTTTTTTTTTTTTTGATTTCTCTGCAATCTCATCACAGCTTCTCAAAGGCATCCAAACAATAATGCATCAGCTTTTTCAGTCAGGTTTCATTTTATCTCCCAGCTTTTCTGGCTAGTAGATGGGAAAAGCTGTTGCTGTGGATAGTTCAGTTAATACATACATCCAGGATAAAACTGGTCTGAAAAATAGATACCAAAACAACTTCAGGACACTGATGAACTAACTACAAGTTCAAAGATAAACATGAAGATTATGACAAATGTCAAAGATGATATTTAGGAGAAATTTTAGTTAAAGGTCTGTCACATGTACCATGGAAAGACTGACTGAAATACCAAATCACCAAGGGCTGTTTATAGATGCAAATCAAGAGAAAGGAAGAAAATAGTCTGGTAATGCACTGGCTGGTTTCCAGGATACTGCTTCTACTTCCTAGTGTTCCCTGTTCCTGAAGGATGGAAAGCAGCAGAAAGGGGTCTAGCAGCTGAGATGGTGCAGAAGTGGTGATCCATAGGCTGGAAACAGATCTTTGTGTATCAGGCTTAAGGAGATCTTAAGAGACCTGGCACGTTTCTCTGAAATGTCTATTATTTTGAAACTGCTAGATACACAAAGTGGTAACTGGGTGGGTCTTTGGTTTGATTCACGTCTGTAATTCCGGCATTACAACAGGTTGCACAAAGAGCTGAAAGAAAGATAAGCTTGCACTATCCTAGGTTTATAAAATTCTTGAAATGCAACAGACTCCTCCATCATTGCAGCAGTAACTAATTCCCTCAGTTCCTAATTACTCTGATATATAATTACAGATAATTATATACTTTATAATAACAGATTTATAATCTTTAACAATCAAGTGTGTACAAAGAGAGGGAGAAGACAGCAAGGAACACAATCATGGACTATATTCTGGAAGGTATCTGTCTATTTCCAGATCAGGCCAAAGGAGAAATATCTATCATCTTCCAGTGACGGGACACCTTTATGAATCCTTCTTCAGTTCTGAGATCAATATCTTCTTCACCTGCCCAGGCTGCCAGTCTGCAGTCACTGTTACAGTATGACCAATAGGGTACAATATGCGAGCATGGGCAAACAAGCAGATGATAAGACAAGGTTTTGTTAGGTTGAACCCTAATCATGAGATTGCACAGAAGTAATTATCTGTAATCAAAATACAATCACTCAGTTCAAGTATACACGTAGATGGGGAGCCCTGGCCTGAGATCAAACTACCAAGGAAAAAACGTGAGAGGCTGCTGGACACTGCACAAAATCAAAGGAAGTAGTCTAAAGTGATCTAAAACTAGTAAAACAATAGTGGGATTAACTACCAAAGTGAAAGGGCAGAAACTCCCCTTGCGTGAATAACATTGAAGTATAGTGAAAGGGGATGCTGGCTTAGCAGGGGTTCTCCCCAAGACAGAAATAACAAATAAATGCATAAAATCAGCAAACTGAAGGCTAGTGGGGGAAAGAGTAAAATGAGCTTCAGCCGATTATGTGTGAGAAGGGGAAAAGGGAATATTAGGCAAAGGAAACCATGTAATCAGGGCTCTTCTGGGTTCCTCTGAGCAGCCCTGCACCTGATCAACTCAGCTCCGGGTGGTACAGGTCAGAGAAGCTGCCTTTCTCACTGCACCCTACGTCTGACCAGCTCCTGTAGCCCAGGGGACTGGAGTGCTGTCCTTCACGTGAATGCAAGGACACTGTGAAAGGGATGGTGGAGGGACTGGGCCTGCCCTAGCACAGACATGACTTAATATCATGCTGATGCTACAGACTTGGCTTCCTCTCTGCTAAGGAAAATCAACAGATTAGTTGCAGTTCGATTGGGAGCACTTGCCCATCAATCTGATTCACTTTTCTATTAGCTCTCACCACAGACTCTGAATAGTACTCAGATGACAGTAATTTAATCACTGCTGATCAGAACTGGGAAATGAAGTGATCACACAGACACAAAGTGCTATCTGCAGTACTTTGTCTCCTGTCCAGCAGGAGCTGGACCAGAGTTATAGGGTCAAACAGAATATGGCACCTCTGCAGCTAGGACATTGCGTTCTCACTTCACTGTTGCTGTATTTTATGACTGTATGCTAGGCATCCTTGCAAACTTCCTAGACTCTTGTGATATTTTCCAGGAATTTAAACAGAAGTTTAATCATGCCATCTTGGCAAAGCAGACCTTGTTGAAGTATATGGCGATTCTAGTGGTAAATTATTCTATATAGTAAGAGCAGTATAATTTTCCAGTCCTGAATCTAATATAGCAAGTCAACAGGGAGGTTGGATTAGATGATCTCTGAGGTCCCTTCCAGCCTATGCCATTCTATGATTCTATGATTCTGGATATTACAGAAAAAAAATACATTATTTTTGTTAAAGATGCTTATATACTGCATGATATTGAGTCTCCAGAAAAGTATAGACTTTTAAACAAAACCAGAAGTGCTTTAATGGCCAAATGTAATTTACTTTCACAATTTTTACCAAGTATTTCTCTGCATTAAAATAAGGAATACCTGTCATGGGATTTTATCAAGAATTGATAAATTCTTGATAAAACAAGAACATACAGGGTTTAATAGCTCACAGCTACTTAAAATGTACCATCTAGTGACCTTTATTTGAATTATTTTACTTGAAATGGAATGGTTATTGCCAGAGTACAAAGATGTAAATTGAATCATTCTAAATTTAAAAAAAATAAATTATATAAATCTTTGCAGGCAAAATTTACCCATTTATTCCAGAGTTAGTCGACTTGGGCAGGAGAGTAACAGAATTAATCTACAAGCAGTCCTTTCAGAACAACTATGCAGGGACTAGAGAATCCTCTTTCTGAGTAAAGTGTCAAGACCCAGTTGTGTTTTAAGACCATGCTATTACAGCACCTCTATTAAATCTTTGCAGAAAAGCTAAAAAAAAAATAAAAAATAAATCTCTCCACCTTCCAAAGCATGAGAGGGTATGTTTGATTGAATAGCAATGACAAAAAACAGACAAGAGAGCATTTAAAGAGTTGACTTTTAAGGTTTACCTCTTGCATAACATTTTTTCCAAAAGCAATAATTGTATTGCTTATGCAGTGGAAAGGTTCTGACTCCAACATAATATATGCGTATTTAGGTTGCTAATCCTTAGAGACTGAACTGTGCACAGTCCCTTTCATTCTATAATGAAGTACAACAAGAGAACAACAGTATTGCTTCAGCATTTATGTAGGTAAATATGATCAGTCACATAGGAGAGGAGGAGAGAAAAGTTTCTGAAAGATACTCCTGGAGACAAGGAGCATTTGGTGAAAGTAACACAATTGTTTTGCTCTGATCCCTAGATGTTCATAGAGGCGAGATCTTCGGTGTGATCTGGTAGAGCTTTTATGCCAAAGGGAGAAGGAAGAAGTGATGAGCACAATTGGATTTAATTTGTATTTTTTCATCATTTTATATGTAGAGGTTCAAGAATAAAATTTGATATTTCATTAACTACCTTAAAGTTGTAAATTTACAAATTTAAAATACATAATTTGAAGATTAATACCAATTCACCTCCTCTGGACCATATCCCAAACTGATGAACATGAGTGTTGTTGCCCATACACAAAAGGTGACCTGGACACAATCATATTCTCCCCATGGGCACCTTAGTGTGGGAAAATAAAAGAGAGATAATTCCACTATATTTTCTTCCTGGAAGTTTTCTTCACATTCATTCTAGTAATGAAGAATTTGGGACTAGCTTGCTACGTTTTGTATCTCATCACTGAGTTCCTGTTCTCTGAAAACAATAAAACAAAAGATCTTTCCAAACAAAGGAAAGGAAAGGCAGGGGACAAAGCAAGGAACTGGAGAAAAACTTTTCCTCCTAAAGAACTTACTGAGATGGAAAGTTTCAGACAGCTAAAACTGCGAGTGTTTTGGGAAAACCTGAAGCACCTGGTAGGAAAGTGTACTGAAAACCCAGCCAAAAGGATTCGAGAAGTCAGTAGATAGTCCTCTTTGCTCACTATGTTCCCTTAATTCATAATGAAATACGTCTGTCTTTCTCACCCCTTTGGGAAAAAACAACAGTGACAGTAATGAGCAAATGAGACACTGCAGCCAGGCACAATTCCTTTAAACTCATACTGAAAATGTCTAAACACAATATCAAAATCAAGATGCAAGAATCTGATTGCGGTTCTAGAAATAACCTCAGAGTAATGACACATGTTACCACCAGCACAGCAGTATAAAAGAAAAAATGGCTCTTCTGTAGATCTATGCTTTTTTTTTCTTTACTGGAAAAAGACAATTCAACTGCATGACATTTTTGTCGTCTTTGTCACATTCCTGCAATGTGAATCAATAGGCACATCCATGGGCAAGGAGTTTAGCTGAATTCTTTAACTCAATGGAAAATGAGTAAAAAGTATTTTTCTAGTTAAATAGCAGGCTAGCACGCATCTTCCAGATATATACATTTCTCTTGCAGGTACCAAGGCAGAAGGTAAAGACACCTATGGTGTCTACAGCTCATACTAGTGGTGCACAGTATTCCACAGCACTAAACTAAAAGGCGTTTCTTCTAAGCTGTGCATTTCTGCAGAGATTAATCTCATTCTTTGATTTTTTTTTTTTACTCTCCAATCAACATACTAACTGATTTCACTCATCTTTATAAATAGCATTTTTCTTCCTATTGCCATTCAAATATAATTTACACTAGGCAGAGAGATTACAGACCTTGATTTTATATGAAACATCTTTGAGTCATAGTGAGCAAAATGACTCACTTCCATCATCACTGTTCAGTAAAATGATTTTGGGATATCAAAATTATCTGTTATGTCTAGTCTAACCCGCTCTATTTATTTTCCTTAAGTTTGACTTCTGATGAGCAATGATTTAAGGCAACATTTCAAGTTTGCCGCTGTTGTTTTTCAGACCAAGCTTTCACTATTACATCTCTCAGTCTTCCAGAGCAGAAGACCTGCCAGTTTTGTTGCTGTTGTCAAAGGCAGTATTTGCTTCAGGTAGCTTTTGCATTCTGATTCAGAGTCCAGTCTGCAATATCAATATGAGGTTCCACTGGGAAAGAGCGAGCTGCTCACTCCCCAGAAACACTCACTCTGGCAAGCAAGGAGAAAGCTTGTCTGGGTGATTCAAAGGAATGCAACATCTAGGAAGTTATCTATGTGGTGCGTATGACACAGAGTGAACTTTGGGCTTAGTTCTGATCTCCCTAGTAGAAGACAGACAAGGACATATTGGAGTGAGTCCAGCAAAGGGCTGTGAAAGTGACTAAGAGATGGAAGTATCTGACATACGAGAAGAGGCTAAGAGAGATGGGTCTGTTCAGCCTGAAGAAGAGAAGGCTTAGGGAGGATCTTATCAATGTGTATAAACACCTGATGGAGGTGGGGCCAAAGATGATAGACCTAGACTTTACTCAGTGGTGCCCATTGACAGGATAAGAGTCAATGGGAACAAACTGAAAAACAGGAAGTTCTGTTTAAATATAAGAAAAAAAAATCACTTTTTTTATTGTAAAGATGGTTGAACACGAGAACAGGTTGCCTAGGGAGGCTGTGGAGTCTCTGTCTTCAGAGATATTCAAAATCCGTATGGACACAGTCCTAAGCAACCTGCTTTAGATGACCCTGCTTTGAGCAGGGATGTTGGACTAGGTGGCCTTTAGAGATGCCTTTCAGACTCGATTATCCTGTGATTCTGGTAGGAGTTAACTTACTTGCACCCGATAGCAAACCATCCTTAGAATGTATACTGTACAGCATGTTAGAGGAATACTAAATAGAACTCTGTTCCCTGAGTCAACATCACTTTTGCTTTAATAACAAAATAGAATTATAGTTAATGTGCTTCCTGTATCCTTGTTTGGCAATCATTTTTATGCTAAAATAACTGCACACCTAAATAGCCAAGGTAAGGGTTTTTAATCATCAGCCTGTAAAAAGAGGAAACATTTGATTCTTTCTGTACTATACTAGCAAGTAAAGAAGATGAAGAAAAAAGAAGAGTGCAGGCAATTGTATGCAAGAGATTGTGCATCTTTTAACTTGGAGGTAGACAAAGCCTAGTAGTAGTAAAATGTACCGTGGAATTTTGTATGAAACTGATCAGTTTAGTACGATAATTTTATTAGCAATTTTAATTGTGTTAATCAAAACCAGCAATTAGTCTTTCAAATGGACGAAAAATATATTATGCTGGTTTCTGATACATCAAGCTACAAATAACTTTTTCTCTTTTAGGGAGCAAAGTAACATAAGTATCATACATCTAGGAAGAACAGAAGAAACTTCCTATGCAGGCATACAGGTGCTACGCTGAAAACTGACTGGAAAGTGTTCTTCCTACAACCTTTATAATTCTACTATTTTTTCCTCATCCCCCCCTAAAATATCACTGACTCCGAGTCTTGCATTTTAGCAACAATGGCAGAAGAAAAAAAAAAAGGTGCCATTTACTCAAGTTCTGGCTTCCCCCTGTAAGGGCGCTGACCTTTGAAAACCTCTTTGAAATCTTGACCAGAAGAACAGCGTCAGACTGAGCAGAATCTGGGGCAACAGCTGATAATTGCATATCTGAAAACTGTACCACTAGGCCAGATCTTGGAGAACAGACCCATTTTCTCTTGTGCATGAGATCTGCAACTGATAGAGTAGAACAACCTCCTTTTGCCACTCATTACCCCAGAGCAGAGAACCAGAAATATCAGATGCTCGTTCTTCAGCTGGCTAATGCTGTTGACAAGGCAAAGGAGCCCTGGCCAAGCAGAAGCAGTTAATTTTCAAATCTCCAAGGTGCTTTCATTGTAATTTAGATAAAGCCACCCTCTGGCCCATTTCCTGAAGGTGAGGGAAACAGAAAGCTAACCATGCAGACTCAAAAGAAAATACAGAAATCGCGCAAAAAGGATTTGCTTTCCAGGGTTAATATCCTGGGCTAGTCCCAAAGATTTTGTGCTCTCTTAGTGTTTCAAACTGTTCTTTGTGTTTCCATACCTGATATCTTCAAAATAGATGTTTTCCTTCCAAATAAGAACCTATTAATCAGTAATCAATGGTATTTCTGTTACTTTCCCAGAATCTATTCTAAAATTACTTCCAATGTCCATGCTATTACCCTATCATAAATGCAAATTTATCCATCAGTCCCTCCTTCCTAATGAATAAGTCGTGTTACATATAGGAGGCAGAATATGACTAAATAGTAATCCTAGAACATCTGATTTATTACAAATTCATACCCTTTATTAACATGGAATATTTTGTACTCGCAGTCTTCTCCTAGGCAACCTACCTGGTTTTCTGATGCAGAAGGTGGGAGAATGGTATGCTTGTATCTTGTTAAAATGTGCTAGTTTTTCATCCTGCTGTGGCATGGATGTTGTTTATAAGCAACCACATAAAGAATGATCCAGTTTGTCGAAGTGCAGCTGGGGTAGCATATTCTCTTTCTAACATTTTACAACAAAATATCCAAAGAAGTCATACTGATGATGCAGAGAATGTGGAGTTTGGTTTACATCAAAGGAATTTATGAAAGTTAATGCATATCAAAAATAAAAAGGCATCTGAGTCACTGCACAAAAGCTATTTTTGAACTTATATAATCAAATATACTTACGTATGATATAGAGAGATTGTGCCAGCTATGGCATGCATATCCTTCTACTGTAATTAATCTTTGCAAGCACTTTCAGTCATTTTAGATCTACATTTACTTCTGCCTCACACAGTTGTGGTGTTATCTCAGTTTTCACCATCTGTCACAGACATCAGAAAAAATGACTTAAATCAAAGATCATAAAAACAATCTTTAAAGCATTCTGGTTTTCATACTTTACAGTTTCTGTAGGCCTGCACATATAATGAAGACAAAAAGCACCATGTTACTGAATGAGAATGGAAAGATATCAGCAAAGAAGCTTCTGCTTTCATGAGGCCTTTGCTTAATATACATACTTAGGTCCTGCATCTTTCACATCATGGTTTACCTCTTAGGTTTCAAGTTCCTCTCTGTTTATAAAGAAAAGATCCAATGGAAATAGCAGGGGAGGAAGAAATCTTTTGGCAGATCAGCAGTTGCCAGGGTGTCTTTTCATGCTTTGGCAGTCATTAGGACACTTACCCAAGAGCTATGCCATTAATGAGAAGTTTAACGACTTCCATTCCTTTTCTTAAAGGATTCAACATGTCACCGGTATTTATGAGGAAGCCTGCTGTAGCTACAGGGACATTACGTGCTTTGCTATATTTCAAACTGAGAAATGCTGAAAATGGAACCTTAGTTTATCTATTTCACTTTTTACTGGGGGAGGGCGGGTTTAAACAGTCTCCCTTTCCCTCCCTTGTTTGTAAATAAATGTGCCATGTTTCTTGCAGCTCGAAGCTAGAGAAATGTCTTCAGGCTTGTAGCCAGATCTATTTCCCTCCAAATATCTACCAAATCACCAGAAGCCCTTATTAACTGAGTGAACTGAACCTCCAGACAACAACTGTTCCAGTCCCTCCTGGGGATTTTCTATCTGTGTATAGTAAATAATTCAAAGTTTGGAGTTCTGTACACTTATTCATTTAGCTTGCTTTATTTTTCAAAGCAATCAATGGACTTAGTATTTTATAAGCAAAATGGTGGTTTCTAACACTGAACAATTCTACCAATTAAGGAAAAGAATTCCATCTAGAAGGATGGTTTTCAGATTTCTTCTCGCAACATACTTACTTTCCAAGTTTTCTGAAGGGAAATTTGTTTTCCCTGCCTTCCTGAGACCATGGAAAGTAGTTAAGGTCTCAGTTTTGCAAACATGTATTGCTTTAGACACTGAAAATGTTCCTACTATCAGCATTGACATTGCTCATGTGTGGAACCAAGCATAACCTTAAACATTTGTAAGACCTGTCCATGGCAGGGGGGTTGGAACTAGATAATCTTTCAGGTCCCTTCCAACCCTAACCATTCTATGATTCTATGACTTCTACCTTGATTCTTTTCAATCTGTTTCCAGTTTATCCTCTGGCACCTGTGCTATCTACCAAGTATTTTGTTTAATACAAGTTCACCCATTAAGATATTAATTTAAACCATCTTTTGTTATTTGCCAAGGTACCTGTCTACCTAAAGGATTAAATATGTGAAAAAGAGAATCCTGGAAGTGCAGTGACAGTCAATAAGATCAAAACTCTTTGAAGTGTAGAGATACCACTGGAATACTAATTCAGCTCTCAAAAATATTAAATTGTTCCCCTGACACCTTTACTTTGCTATAATTTCTCAAGGAAGCAGAAAGGAGATTCCCTCTTCTTCACTCTTCCAAATAGCTTTGAAAGCACTATTGATACACTTGCCATCCAATCCATCCACAGATCCTTTAAAAATGAGATAAGTTATATTTCTGGGCCAGTTCACTGATCATTTCTTGTAGTAGTTATGCAAGTAATGATAAATATACAGATTCTCTTCCTGTCTATAAAATTGTAGGAACTTTATGCCTTGTGTGGAAAGAAAGCTCCTTTGTAATCAGAATTTCTTTTGTCTCCAAGGAATGGAAAAATTGTTGTTCTCCTCTGTCATATCATCCCCATCTCATCAGTGTTTTCCTCTTGTACTCTGTTTTGGCCTCACAGTCTAAGGGAATTGTACATCAGTGTTCAGTGATAGGCTTCTGCCTTTTATAAATAATTTTGACTGTATATTGACCAATGATCATAGGGAGATTAAACCTTCACATCGTTTCACCCTCATCTCCACTGTAGACTATCATTCTGAAGATCTACTGTGAACAGAGTGACATTTTGAGAAGGAATCCAGAAACAAGACAGAGTTTGTACTTGACGCTCAAGAATTTTGTCAGATGTGCAGAAGTATTTCACAAGAGACTGAGACTTTGAAGTCTAAAAGCATTGTTCAGTTTTATGTACAGCTTTAACATTCTTTCTAAAGAAACTCAGATCTTTTTTTTTTATTTTAGATTTTTATGCAATATTTCAGTTTTTCTTCCAGTAAAAGCTACCTGAAAAATTGCTGAAAGTCAGCTATCATCCTACTTTTTTTTTTTTTTCAGCGTATCTTTATGGCATTTCATTGCGATTAAGTATCATGGGGTGGAAAATGAGTCATAGAACAGCACCGAATGATGTGTTAGCGTCCTCAGTTCTGTTTTTTTCTCTTGCTGTGACTGGAGTTCTCCTGTTATTCTGTATCCACCAATACATTTTGTGACACGTAACTTAGATATAATGCAACTATGATGTTCTTTGGATGATATCAAAAACTGGAGTCGGGTTTTATGTCTTTATTACCTCAGTGATCTCTTTTTCAAGAACTTTTAAAACTATCTTCTCATAAATGACTCATAAGATTCCTCATGCAACAGGAGTGTTTACCCCTCCTAACTGGGCTAACAAGAGTTAGCTACTGCTTAGGAGTTTTCTAGAGCAATATTTGTCATAGCTCCTACTTGGTGTTCCCAGGCAATAACAGAACACAAAAGCAGATTGTATCATTAATCTCAGATTTGATAGAAATAACACAAGATTAGAAGAACCAATTACAATAAAAAGAAATATTATCACAGCCAAAGATAAGTGTTAATCTAAACTTTTCTGAAAGCTAATGCACTAGTGGCAATAATTCAACCCACTAATGTCCACTGGCTGAACACGCTACCATCAATCAGGAAATTCTCCCAGGACTTCAAGATAAAACCCAACGGAAGGAGCTTTTGTGCAGAACTGCTGTGCTAAGTGAGGAACAATCTCAAATGCCTGTGAGGGGAGGAGTGATACGTAACAAATGGAGGCAGATTTATAACAGACTTAGGGCTAATCAGGGTCTCTGCTGGACTCAGGCCCCCTGAGACATTTCATCTTGGGGAAATAATGGATGCCATTAAAAATAGCTATTTATTGCACTGTGGTATTTTTTACTTACAGGATTTGCAGTATTCCCTTGAGAAATCTCTTAAATACCATGGAAAATACATCAGTAGTCAGTGGGAATTATAATGATGCTTAATGTAGGAGGTGCATTGTAAGGTACAATCTAAAGCATAGGTCAGAGAAATCAGACAACGGAAAATCATAATTGTGTACAGTCAATGAATCTAAATGACTTTCTAATTATAAGGTAAGCTGTTATGAATCCACATGCTACTGCACAAAAGAGACTTATTACTCACAAAAAGCTTATTAATCCCCTATGCCCAAAGAAGGGACATTGTGATGCAAAGGGCTATTTTTCTATTCAAAAACACTGTGAATCCATGCCTTGCAGTTGGAAGTTGTGAAAACATTTCAGTAATCAAAAAAAAAAAAATTATTCTCTTCATTACAGCTAATATTTCAGACAATCCTCATATTTAAACTCTAGAGACCATAAAATGGAATTTTTCTATAGTGTCATTTTTATTTGTCACAGGAGTCTCTCTTTTGTTTTGCGTGATTATTCTCAATGCTTAACCTTAAGGAGTATCTGGTCATTACCAACATGTACACGTACAACCCTAACCAGTAGATCAGAAAGCGATTTTACAAAACCAGGCAAGTGATGCCCACGAGACTGGCCCAAGGGAGCGAGCATAGAGCAGGTAGGGAGCAGGCTGCCACCTCGGTACTCTGACCCCCAGAGCTTTCCAAAGGGAGGAGCTGACCTTTTTTTGGCATAAGTGAGTAAAATTTTTTTAGCAAGTATAAATACCTGCTAAATAGCACAAATACTAAATAAGTACAAACGTTGAATAAGTACAAACATTTGAATGAAGGCATGTGTGCAAATAAGCAACTCTCCCATGTAATGGCCACTTTGCCTTCTGGGTGCCTGTAGGTGAGTCATAATCAGGACCACTAGGAGAAAACAGCCAGGAGCTCCACTCAGTCTTCCATTAGTAAGCAGACATCCAGTTCCCTTACGAGTATTTTACTTGTAGAGAGGCACAAGCGAGGGGAAATACCCTGCCCCAGAGCTAGTTCATCAGTAAGCAGCGAATTTGTTTGAAAGCCATCTCTGCCCAAAATAGCCTTTTAGCATATAGAGTCATCAAGAACCACACTACAGTAGAAAAAAAAACAGTGGAAAAGCATTACAGATGAGATTACACCTCGGTGGGAGCTGGAGCTGACCACCAAATGAGTGAGCAAAGCAGTCCAGGTGATAGTTTAGCACCTTTTGATAATGCTCTTGTTAGATCAGCACACAACTCAGGCACATGATTTCCCATTTCCCGGTGGCCAGCCTCAGCATCTCCCACGTTTGACCGGCTTACTCTTGCGCTTCGTGTTGAACTATTACAGATGTTTCAGTATATGAATCCTCACTGGTGAAAAAAACCCTTCCTATAATCAGTTGCTTGCAGTCTCCTCATTACATGATTCTATACAAACATTGACCCTAACTGGCTATTTCGCCCCACGCTTATGCCAACAGAGTCATTTGTACAGCTTTTGTGTTGGCCGAAGTGTTTGTTTAGCTGGTCAGTGCTTGTACAACAGCTGTTTCTGACACTGTAGCAGTCATAAAGTGTTCTTTTCTGCTTATTTAAGTAATTTTTAATATCAAACAGGATATGAATCCATGAGAGAAGTATCTATGCGTTAGAATGCAAGTGGTATCTCTGTTTAATTTACTGAAACATTGCATTTCAAGAAAAATATTACACTGAAAAATGCCTTTCTATTCTGAGCTCATAGCAAAGGTTTAGAAAGGACTTCCTATGAGATGCTTAGTACCTCTTTTGTAGTCTGACAGTACCATCATTACTGTGATTTAGAGAAATGAAGCAAAGACTAATCTTTGCATAATTAAAATAATCAGGGTGAGTTTCTCTGAGGGAGAAGATCCTTGATGTAGCATTTTACCTGCTTTGTGAGAAAAAGAAATTCTTAATATTTGCCCCATTCTACTTTTTCAATATTCTTTGCTCCAATTTGATTTCACAGTATTTACATAACAGATGTAATGGGATTTTTTCCTAACACCCCTATAAAAATGCTTTTCATCCTCCCCCATCACAACAAATAGCTCTCTTAACCATTTAAAGGAGTTTAAACAATTCTGAAGTAATGGAAAAATCTGTTTACCTAGTGTATATTTGTAAAGTTACTTGCAGAACTATGCATACGAGTAGTCATCAATTTTCCAGTGCTCCCCGAATAGAAGTTCATGTCTTACAAAAGACAATATTTCTTAAAGGTCACGAAACCCAACATATCACACGTATTCTGAGAAGTATATAAAATCATTTATCACCTCTGGTTTCCTTTGTTGTATGATGTTGAAACTACAGTCACCTTATTCTCTCATGTTCTGGGATGAAGGGCAACTACGTTGAAGTCTTGCAAAGGAAATAATACGAGGGTAAGAAACTCCACCTCCAGTACAAGTCAAATCTCAGCAGGGATTAGGAAAGACGTGCTGAGGATGACTGGCAAATTCAGAGAGCCTGTGGCCGTGCAGCCCCGGGCAACGTTGATCTCCCACGGCAGGGCTTGGCATTGCTCTCCTCTGATCTGGGGCACTGGCTCGCAGGCTGTGTGCATCGTTTGAAGGGCAGGACAGAGGAAAAATCCACAAATCGCTAGTCCTCTCAGCTATTTGGGGTCATTTGCAAGAAAATAAAGTAAAAGTGGATTTAATTTTCGGCTTCAACTTGTCTGTGCTTTCCCCTAGCACTGGTTAGAAGCAGAGCGCAGACTGTTGACGCGTAAATGTGTCTCTGTTTGCCTTGGTCAGGATGAAGTCTTACCATCCACCCACAAATTCTTCCTACAGAGAACCATATAAAGATATCAAATAGAGAGAAATACCTTCAGTGGTAAAAGGAAAAATGAAAGGAATGTTAATTTCTCACTGAAATTAACAAGTCAGTGTTTTCTAAAACAAACTGAGCAGCCTCAGAAAATCTACCTCCTCAAAATTCCCCCCTTATGGTTGAGGGGGGAAGAGATCACTTCCAATAATAAAGCTCCAAATATTGACGAAAGTTACCCTTGAAAGAGGCAATGTCAACTCACAGAACATAATGTGTTCATGTGTTATCGAATCGGGCAATTATTTCACCAGAAATTCAGAACTCCCCACTCTCCTGTCAGTGTCTCATAGTAATTACTCCTTCTGATAATTACTCCTTACAGATTCACACAAGGTAATTTACTATCACTGATGTCATTCTTTCTATAATTTTATAACTTCTAGAATTTTTTATTTAAAAACAAATCAATATGATTTGAAAAATTATGTATAAATATTTGTGATTATAATGCAGTAAATCACCATATTTAGCATGCTACCTGCTCTTTAAGCAAATTAAGTATAATATTGCCTAATATTTGTACCCTTAAGTAATCGTATGGAGGGAGAGAAATTAACTTTAAATAATTAAAATAATTAGCTCCTTGCTGTTACAGCTTATTCATATTGATGACACTTTAGATTTATGACATCTTCCAAAACTCAAAAGACTAGTTAAATGTATATTAACATTTTAAATATGTTTAAAAATACAGGCATTTATTTATTTCTTTTCTTAAGCTTCAGGATGTCCTCACTCTAAATCTTAAAGATTTCCTCCGAGCATATTAATATTCCTCTTTACAGAAGACCCTTTCTTTTCAAAAGACTTGACTCATTGGGTTGGAGATTTGAGGAATATACAAAAGTGTTGTGAGCTTTAAGGACATTTTCCCAACAGTCAGCTTAACACCAAAGTAAGATTGTAGTGCTGTCTGCTTAATGATGCAAATACTACTAGAGCAAAGGTAAATGTCAAATGCAAGGTGCTACTGAAATAGTATTCTTGTCTTTCTCTTACAGTTTTGTATTTCACTCTGATTTTAAGACTGATCATTGCTCTATATGCATGTATTGGGTAGCATTTACAGAAAATGAAAATTGTCAGATGTTTTCAGCATTACGGAAATTTTTATTCTAGAGGTTTCATCCAGCTGTGTTTTCTTTGTCATCACAATAAAGACCACAGGAAAAAAACAAGCACAGCTGTTCATTGCGGACACTGATTTTTTTGAGAACTCTGATACTTTTTGATAGCAATTTGCAGTCATTAGGGTATGTATTTGTCTGACGCAATAGTGTCTGCAGCTAAGACCTGAACACTGTAACCAGTTCAATAGCTGATTAACTTCAAACACATGGATGAGTAGAAAATCTCTTACAGAGAAATTTAAATTCTTTAAATTTAAAATTATTTCATTAATGAAATAGTCTGTTGGGTACTTCACACAAAGAGAACTAAGAGTATAGAACTAAGATGAAATTTCAAGATAGCTGGACCCAAAGGTTTGATGGTGCTCTTTACACCAGCTCAGAATAGCAGAACACAAGGGCAGCGTTGAAAGCTTAGACTCTTCTGCTTTGCCTTCCTATCTTTTCAAAATTATTCATGTCTATAGTGCAGTAAAAGGAAAAAAAACCAACCTCACACAACTTTTTCTTTCTGTAAGACACAGGTTGATTACTGTCTCTTTTTGAGAAGTAATATGTGCAGAAATGAGGTCACTGTCTGAAATCACTCCCCATCTGCTCTGTTTAGCCTGAGTCATATGGAGTAAGAAAAAAGATTATATGAACCAGAGTTAATGTGGAACTGAAAACAATAGGATAGCACAGCAACAAAAGAAACTACTACTCCAGAGTTTGCCCTGTTCCCCTCTATTTGTTTACTAACTTGGATGCATCAATTAAGAAAATCAATTTAAAACAAGGCAGTGAGAAAAATAGAATGCCTAATTGTGATTAAAGCAGAGGAAGAAGCAATCTCAGGAGAACTACAGCAGTCGTGATGAAAGTGAAAGTTTTCGATGACCTATGAAGATTCTTGGGCATCAAGAAGAGATACTAAGGATGTTATGAATTTCACCAGGGATAAGATAATACTAGTATGTCTTGTCAGTACAACAGACTAGTGTGACTTCTGGTCCCTAGAAATAAATCCCAAGGAAGTTACAGGCACTATGTAGAAGGCGAGTGGTGGCAGAGATACAAATGCAAAGCGGTAATATAACAGCATACAGGAGGTATCAACATGATAGTTACACCTTGCACTCAAATCTTTTTCTGCTGAAAGATTTGAGAAAAAGGAAGTGTCTTTCTGTGCTTTTCTCTCATATTAATATTCAATACAGATTTTACAAAGTTCACAAATAGACTGTAAACAGAAATGATGTCTTCAAAAATAGACAGTATTAAGATCCATTGAAGATAACATTTATTTTCCTTTCAAATTTTCGGTTTGATCTACAGAAGTAGGTCAAAACATTCTGCAACTGGTTCATGATCTAAAAATGCCACTTCAGATGTTTTGAAACTGTGAAATTGGGTCTTAAAAATACAAAATAATTTTGGGCAGAATGAAAACTAAATAAAAAAACAGAAACAAATCAAGGCTGACAAAACTAGTGAAAGACCAGTTCTTGGATCCATCTTTTGATCAAAGAGCTAGAGATTTTATGTCTTTCCCTGAAAAAAAAAATTATTTCATATCACACATTTGTTGGACAAGAGAGAGAACTTGAACAGGAAAAATGCCCAATAGAATGCCTAATTGTGATTAAAGCAGAGGAAGAAGCAATCTCAGGAGAACTACAGCAGTCGTGATGAAAGTGAAAGTTTTCGATGACCTATGAAGATTCTTGGGCATCAAGAAGAGATACTAAGGATGTTATGAATTTCACCAGGGATAAGATAATACTAGTATTAGTATTATCTTATTATTATTATTATTATTATTATTAGTATTAGTATTAGCACCCTGAGATGTGCTTTTCTGCATGACTCTGTGGGTGGCTTGAAGAGTGTTTCCTTCTGCTTTAGGAAGAGAAGAGCAACAGCTGCTCATGGACCTTATGCAGCCAAAAGCTGGGAGCTGGAGGCCCCTTCACATCTAACTGAGCAGCTCAGCCTGCACCCCTGGGGCTCAAAGTCAGGCCGAGCTCAGCATTCACAAGGGGAAGCTGCCACTGCAACCCATGCCCAGAGCCCCAACCCCAACCTCAGCCCTCACAGAACCGATGACTAAATCTCCTTTGGGAAAGGATGGGTCGAATTCCAGGTCTTCTCCATTTGAGGGAGTGCCTGATCACTGACCCACTGCCACCAGCCCATGGTGCCAAAGCCCATGCTTGGTTAACAAATCTATGTGCTCACTACGAGTCAAAGTAAGAGTTAAAATGAAGCCCTTACTGTTGCTTAAAAAATAACCTACAACACAAAATTGCCAGTTCAGATACATTTTTAACGATTTTTTTTTTTTTTTAATTCAAGCTGCTATTCAAAAGCAGCTTTCACCTAAGGGTATATATATATACACTCTAGCCCTTTGTTTTTCTGACATGAAAGTGCGTATGCAACAGCTGATACATAAACTAATAGCTGAACTCACGGATTCTAAGTCATATAAAGGTGTGAATTCAGCTTATTTTTCTAGAATCTGAGTTTGCATTTGGAGCTGGTATGAATCTTGTTCTTACAAAAACAACATTCCTTCCAAGCACTAAAAAAAATTTAAAAGGATTTTCATTACTCCCTTAAACCCCAATCCTGCAAAATCTTCTGTGTTTGCTGAAATTTCCTAGCTGGCAGTGAGATCAGAAATATGATCTGATATTTCATTATTACCAGTTGAATAGCTAAAATGCAGAAAACTTGTAAGCAGAAAGAGCCAATGCATTTGCAGTAAGATTCATGTAGTGACTACATCAAAGTGCTGAATATTAAAATTTGTAAAAACGTTCATTTCCTTTCAGTTAACTGCAGTGGTTGGTAATGTCTCTGCAGGTAAAACAAGGTCAAGTGGAGATAGCTCAACTCACTTCGTTCTCTCTCACTTCACCCCAGGCCCGTTCTCATAAGGCACATCAAAATGCACTCATTTACTAAGGCTGAGTCAACAGCTACAATTCTCCCTATACTTCAAAAGCGGAACAGTAACCGCTGACACAGCCAGCTGGAGTGTCAGCCCCGAAGGATTTACATCTATGGTTACAAAATGTCGGAGAAAACACGGATCTAACCAGAAATTTCTTCCAGCCAAGGCAATCTTTGCCTGTTTCTGATTAAGACTCTATCGCCATGTTTGCAATCCCAAACACCACTAATGCTCGCCCCTCCTCAAAATTCTGCTGGCTCATCCCCACCCCCATAAATGCTACAACCCTTATTGCATTAGTGACCCCTAGTTTGAGAACTGCTGCCTGGGTCTTTCCCTCCCCTGTGCTATATTTGTATCCAGTCAATGAATCCGAAATCCCCTGCTAATTACCATCTAAGCTGTTATAACGAATCTACACGTGTTACTGCATGGAAAGAGGATTACTGTACTTTAAACTTAGCAAGGCTTGGTAATCCCATGTGCCGTAGGACTGGACACCAGAACAGATGTCTGTTTACAAGCAGCACTTTGGGCAGAGTTTTCTTAGCTGCACGGTTTAGTTGCTACCACTATGCTTTGATTCCATTACAAAACCCAAGAAGTCTCTGTTCACCACAGCTGCGTAACATGCTGAGGAGCACATGAGAAAAAAATAATACAAATACATGCTGAGTAGCATCTTTGTTTGGTTAGATGTTTTTGCAATTCTTGATGCTGTAGCATACTTCCAAGATGATGATGGCAGATTTCCTCAATGGTATTTATGACCTTTCAAAATTCGTCTGAAATCTGTGTTGGAGTTAATAATTTTTGTTTACAACAACCATTGGAAAAAAGTAAGTGAAGCTCCTGTCTTAAAAGCTTAGATAGTGATCTTAAGCCTATGCTTATCTCCCAATCTAAATATTTTAGACATCTGAAATTCCTGTTTAATGAACAAATTAGTAGTTTAAGACAGCATGAGAATAGTAAGTGCTCCATTGTGTTAAAATGTGTTTTCAAATTTGATCCCATAATTTTAAAATAAGTAAAAAAGAATGCTTTGATTTCATTTACAGACAGGAAAAATAAAGCTCACTTTTGTTAGTAACTTGCTCGCTATCGAGAGTTTACACAGCTTCATTAAGTGACTCTGCAAATCATTTGCTCCCTACATTTGTAGGCCAACTGAAAAGAGTTGAGTTCACAAGGATACCAAAGACCTGCATAATGTCTTACAAGGCTTGTGTGTTTTCCAGAGAAGAGAGGAGATTATCTAGTAGAGAAGAAATTATCTCAAGAATCTCCAGGAAGGAGACTTTTGAGGAAGGCAGTGCTTGCAGGAGAAGGAAACATTCATTGCACAGCTAGGAAGCACTGGGAGACAGGCATACAACTTGCACTGAAACTCAGGCCTTCCTGTTTCAGAAAGAGATGGAATTAAAATGTTGTCTTGGTAGCATAGAGCACCAAAAGTTCTTCCTCACCTTTTGTATACTTGCATTTCTGTTTGAAAATTAACATTAATTAATATTCTCTTGAATACAAATTTCCTTTACATGAACTGAATTTAAGAAAAAAAGAAAAAAAGAAAACTAAAGAAACTAAGCAATCTACAAAAGAAGTCTGTTTCTAAGGAACTTACAAGGGGTTCAGTTTAAAAGGACATCAAGTGGAAGAGTTACGAAAAAATTAGTGAAGAAAACGCTGAATTACAATGCTGAAACCAACTAGACTCTTTGTCCTGGTACCTCATGGCTTTGAAGTCCATGGTTAAATGCTTTCCCAAAAACTCAGTAACCCAAAGTTAAGATTACTTTTCTTGTGTCCTCATTTAGCTATTCTCAAACCACTGAGAACAAGGAAACAGTCTCACAAAAACATCTTCTCTATAAAACTTTTAGCTCACAAAACGAGCTCAATCCACGCAGCCAGTGGGGCAGTAAACTTCATGAAGACTGTAGAAATGTATAGACAGGATTGAAGTGAAATATCTTGGACCTCCCCAAAAGCATCCCTTTCCACTCCAGTGGAGCAGTAGCATAGGACCAAAGCTTTTTTTCCCAGGAGTCATTTGATCTAATATTTTTGGTGTCTACATAAAAGTTTTGCCATTAAGAGAAAGTATAAACTTTCCATGGCTGCCATTATTTCTCTACCCTCTTCATGAAACTTAAAATTTCTAGATAACGAGTTATCTAAGTTATATAAGGTGTCATGATATCTGTCTATAAAGGACCAAATTGTATGCTTTTGCTTCCTGATTGAATCCAGCTAAGCTTTTTGACCAAGCAACTCATGGCTCTAAGTTTCACAGATAAGCTCCTCATTTCCCCAGGAAGTCATTAACTCGAAGTAAAGATTGCCCAGTGGCGCTTTCCTTTATAATGGTTATAGAAATCCAGTTATAGGAATCCACTTCAAATAAGAAAGGGTTATATATTTTTATATAATAGCCTTATATAATAGCGTCAATACTATGTGTGCATGACAGTATCTTCAATTTTCTTTCAATAGTGTCTAGTTATTTTTCCTGAATGGTCAAAATCAAACCTCTCAGGGAGTGCCTGAGTGGTCCCACATACTTTCCCTACATCAGTCTACCTAGCTTTCTCAGTCTCTTACCTTGGCAGTGCTCTTCTGAAATTCCTGTGATCTCATGTCAGTTAATATCAATAATTTCACTATGGTAACAGCAAGCATATATTTTAGTGCTTTGCCATCTATGTATATAAATCAAGTCACGCTAGTGTTCCCAACTTTCCTAATGCAAATGCCAAGACTGAGGACTCTACGTTTGAAAGAAGCCATCATTTGCCTCCTTCAGTAGTGGTTACAAAAGAAAAGAAAATCTCAGTGAATTCTATTTCTCACTGCTCCTGAAGGGCAAATGCATTATCATCTTTTTCTCCAAAGACAATATCTGAAGTTGTATAAAGATTAAGGTTTTGACGTCCTATTCTAACTGAAATGTCTCTCACCATTCCTGGCAAAGAACCTGCGGAGGAAATTTTACTTTGAGATAATCTTTTAAAAATGATTTAACACGGTGTTTTCATGATCCACATTATTAACTTCCTTAAGACAATCATTCAATAATATATCTCTTCACGTATGTGATTAAAAGCCCTTTCAGAAGGTACGGCTAGTTAAAAACATCAGGTAACATGGTAAGAGAATTGGCCCAGATGCATGCTAAGGACATAAAACACTGCTGCCATGCTGCTTAGGGGGCTTTCATCTCTGCCGCAGCTACAGTCCTTTTCAAACTTGCTCCCCAAAAGGCAACAAACATGAAAGAGCAGCAGATGATGATTGAGCATTAGTTGAAATTCCAAAGTGAATGTGACTTTAACAATTTTTTTCTCTGCGTGATGTGATCTTTTTAATATGCAGATTTGCAACGTGATGGCCTAAGGATTAAAGGGCTTCAAGGTCTGCAGAGATAAGCAGGTAATGGTAGATGGATAAAACAAGGCAAGCTTGCAGCCACCGTTCCTTAAGAACGTGATAAAGTTCCTCTGAGACAAAGGCTCTCATATTTCCCCCTCTCCAACTCTATTGATGAGTCTAAGGAAAAGGTATCACAGAATGTCAGGGATTGGAAGAGACCTCAAAGGATCATCTAGTCCAATCCCCCTGCTGGAGCAGCCTCTCTCTATAAATCCTCTTTGATTTTTTTTTTCAGCGTGCTGCTTCAACGCGGCCACAAACTTTGGGTCAGTCTTTTCACACGTGGTGGAAAGACCTTGCAATTATATTCCTACACCATAGAGAATGACTTTCTAGGAGCCAACATACACTAAAGGTGAGTAAGGCTGGAGGCGAAAGAGGCACATGTTACAGACTCTGGTCGTTTTGAATGTACTTATTCAGCTGCAGCAGTGCTTTCCCAAAACATTTTCCCTTTCCCCTTCAACTACAGCATGCTGGAAACCGCTTTGCAAAGGCCTCTCCTCCCTTCCCCCACATCACGTTATTCTTTACGTCTTCTCTCTTACACTGAGAAAATGATGCAGAAAGAGTAGCCAGTGTTTTCCACACCAAATAATTTGTTGACTGTTAGAGGGCATATGGGCAGGACAAGCGCTGCCTTCAGCGGCGTATCTGTGCCCTCTGTCATTATTTTGTGCTCTCGCTGCCCGTTCCTAGCTCAAAGCAAGCTCCTACTTCCGTCCGCTACTCACAGCAGTCGTTTAAAGGACAAGAGGTTTTTTGTAGCTGTGCTGCAATTCACAATGCCTACACAGAAAGCCTCATTCCTTCTTTACTTTTTATCTAGGACCGAACACAAATGATGGGGTGGGGGAAGGGAAGGAGAGATGGAATAGTGCCCCTACGTTTCTCGGGGGCGTACACAACATTCATTGCCATGTTCACGGATTTAACATATATTATCTTGAGCTACCTATAGAATATTAATCACAGTCATTAAAATATCAGAGGCTAAGTTTTTTTCATTTCTATAACTATAGAAGAAGAAATACAATTATTTTTATTTAGAGTAATTATCTGCATGTGACAATTGGTTTTTAACTGGTATTTGAATCTAGTTGCTATTTTGGTAAGGTACACATTTTAAGCATCTGGTAAGCAGTCACTGAAAATATTGCTGAGATTTATCTACCATAATCCACTGCTACGATTTATATAAAAAAGTTTAAAGAAGATTTTCTGAAGATATGTTGTATTTCACATAAGAATTAATTTTGGGAGATCTTTTGTGTGCTGCTTTATTAATAGTCACAGTTTTATAATGTACTAAAATCATATATACTAGCAGATGAAAGCAGAGAAGAGGCATTTAAATTCCTGGAAATTTAGAACATCACGTTTCCATGCCAAACAAAACAGACTGAAGTCCTTCTCATACTGTCACTCATCTCATCAGTAACCTGTCTGTGAAAGCCTGTCTTTGCTCATATTTGTGAAATATTTTTGAGAAGTTATTTGTGCCGTAAGACATGGGTGAAAACTCCCAATTTCCTGTTTAGTTTACCATGGCAAGTTAAAGAGTAGATAAAGTTTTAGTTTACTACAGAAACTAGATAGTGCCCTTGCTTAAAACTGAGGTAAGCTGTGTTGGATTTGAAACAGAGCTCAGTGAGGGATCTACAGACATAATCGCATGAGGCTCTGACCCCCAGGGAAAGTAACCAGCACAGACAAAGTTCCAGCTTTGTAATCCTTTCACAACTATTATTATTTCTTAAATTATTATTTTGATATTATCCTGCTAGTTTAAAAATGTAACCAAGCATAACAATGAAAACAGACATGACAAACCTGTGCTATTGTCTTCACTTTCTCTCTGAAAAGAAAACACGTCTATCCTGCCTTATAATAATTTTTTCATTTAGTTAATTGTCTTTTATGTTACCCTGAACTAAAATCTTACTATGGATAATGTAGCCTCAAAATATTTCCAGGAAAGAACCCAGTTGCCTCCTCCTCTAGGATCAATGTTGAGGTGGGTTAATTGCATTCAATCCTGTTTTGCTTTAAGGGTAGATGTTTGACCCATTTGATATAGAGAGTTGATCAACTATCATCATTTAGCCACTGAAATGAAAATATTTCTTTCCATAAATGATGCGCATACAATAAGCAACAGAATTAAAAGATCAAAACCTTCACTGAGACCAGGTGTACAAAAGCAGTGAAACACTCATTGCTCCAGGTAACTTTTGTCTACTAAAATCTATTGGAACTTCTTCATGTGAACTGT
Source organism: Tauraco erythrolophus (assembly GCF_009769465.1). NCBI lineage: Eukaryota > Metazoa > Chordata > Aves > Musophagiformes > Musophagidae > Tauraco > Tauraco erythrolophus. The sequence continues at coordinate 49,600,007 of NC_141467.1, read as the reverse complement.
TACAAGTTTTGCAATTCTCGGTTTATTATCATATAGAAAAATACATCATGCATCTAAGGAAAAGAAGGGGTATGGCATACCTCAGGTCTGCCTCCCACTCTGAAAGGCAGAACCCTTTTGCTGCAGTGGTAAATAACGAGCTGACAGCAGTGCTGCCCGCTGGTGAGGCTTCCTACTGCTCTTCAGGCAGCAGCGGTGAGTAAGAAAGGGAGGACCTTGCTCACATCACACCTGATGGTAGCATCTGACTGGCAAACGTATAGATTAGAGATTTTAAAACAGAATTCTGCTACGTGTTCAGGGGGGGAAAAAACCTACCAAAACAGACATTATCTCCTTTCTTTGTGAATGTAAATACTTTGAAACCATATGAAAGGCTAAAACTATTTTTCCATTTTGTATATTATCATATAAAGTTGAAATAAAGTTTGCCAGGTTATTGAAATGAAATGCTGAAATTGGGCTGAAAAGCTCTGCAACCTAAGAATGATGCTCTCACGTTGTGCCTGTTTTGTAAAGGCATTTTGTCAATGCCAGTCTGCGTCACTGGAAAATGTCTAACTGACTTCAGGTAAGTACATGACTTAGAGGTTTATCTCCATCTCTGGGATGCAGGAGAGTGCAAATTATATAGTGGCCCTCAGTCTTGTCCTAAACCAATGCAACAACATGTTCTGTGATACATGAAACTCATGGCAAAGCTAGCTTACTTCCCTGCTACAAAAGCACCTCTGGTATTTATTAGGTATAAAAATATCAGAACTATTTGTGTTCTGAAGGGTACAGAATAGCTTGCAAGCAACAATAAGCTTTGTAGGAACTGACATGACGCATTGGCAGCCTTGTTTGCTAAATGCCAAATGACATTCCATTTTTCAACGCTCAAGCCCACCATCTCTGTTGCAGAATTCACTGGTTTCTCCAGCCTACTTCAGCATTGAGATTTTTTTTTGTTCTTGCACGCAGCCGGCAGTCTGGCAAGCTAATCGTCCTCTGCTGATTCTGCCAGATGTCTGTGAAATAGAAAGCTGCCCACCACCAAAGAGACTGGCAGTTTTATGACTGTGACGATTGCTTGTGGCAAAATTATAATTAGTACACCGATGTTGCTATGCATTCTAAATTGGATCACACTGATTCCTGCTCCAATTTTTTTAGACACTCTGAATATGATTTTTAAACAATTGTGAAAACAGCTGCATGCTGATTGCCATGAAAACCAACATGTACCAGATCTTAGAATCCGGCACAGTAATGTTTCTCTTGCTACTCCTAGAGATGGTGTAAGTAGTGAAGACTATGCTGTGTTGGTCCAGGCAAGGCTGTCAATGTTGTTCTTAGAGTTATAAAACATCTTTGGGTGATTAGAGATAACAGCCCATGTACCGTCTCCAAGTGCTTGCTGACATACAGTTTATACAGACTTTTTGCTAAACAGAACGCTCCACACAGAGTTGTTGCTGTGATTAAATATTTTTCATGTGTGTTTCCATTCCAGGCATTTTTAAACACCTCTAAGCAAGGGAGAGTGGGTGGAGAAAGATGACATGCAGAGAAAAAGACTTGGGAATTTAACATTGCACAAAAAGTAGTCTTGAAGAGGTCAGAAATGCTGTGTTTCTCTCTGATTGCCATCCAAAAGCAGCTCTCATCTCACTGCCTAATCCCCAGGAGTGTGGAAGATGCAATCCCATTAAACTGTTTTTCAGATGCTGGTGGTATTGCCTAAGGAGGGGACATGCAAGGTTTGCACCTCCCTTCAACCAGCTCAGTGGGTTATTTGCAGCCTGGTGCAGCTGACATGAAGTCTCGTGGTGGTGGCTGGTGGTGGGGAAGGGGCCACCTTTCCAGAGGCTGTTTCCACAGATGCCCATTCCTGTATGAGGACCCGGTGACTTTCTAATGATGCAGCTGTGCTGGACTGCAATGAGGTTTCCAAATGATTTCTGTTTCTATCTAATTGCTCTAATTGTGGGAGTGGAGAGCAAAAACCCTGGTGGACTTTTTTTGGGAATTATCTCTAGTTGTGGCCACCACCATGTAAAGCTTAAGAAAAGTCAGTGGCTTTTGCTCCTTTCAAGCAACTGACTTGCTGCAGCCAAGAAAAAGCCATGTGCAGAGGAAACTGCTGGAGCTGGGGAAGGAACTGCCTGGTCTCACAGTCCCGTTGCTAGGAGTACACGGAGAAAAGACCATCTTGGGCTCTCCTGAACCAGACAGGAATCATCACAGATGGTGGCTTCTCATCATCCATCGTAAAGCCTGGCTGCAGTGCACTTGCAGACTAGTAAAACAAGCCTAATCTGAAATGGCGAGCCTAGTAGGCATGCTGAGTACTATTTTGAGGCTCTCGAGACAAGAGTTAAGATGAGACACTCTGCTTGTCCCAGACAGCTGTGTTGCAGGCTAGCAGGACCTTCCCCACTGATGCTTCCTGCTGTGGGCGTGATGGCAGCTGCTGGGGCTTTCTGCTGTCCTAGGCCTCCCAAATCCAACCCTCCTTTAGACAGACCCATGAGGAGAATCCAGGGGGCTGCCCAGCAAAGCTTCACAGCCTGATGAACACAAAGAGCATGCAGAGGGCAGGCAGCCCTTGCTATGAGCAGGAAAGTTTTGCCATGTATATGCTAACTGGCCTTTTGAGAGTTTTATAAATGCAAAGTTTTGAGCGCCATAGCAAGCACCACAGTACGAGACACCTTTGCATCAGTTATTAGCACAGCAGCACTTGATAAAAAGACTTGCTGGCCAGAGTCCTCAATGGGGAACGTTCAAAAGAACACACAGGGAGCAGCAGCTCTTGCTTCTCTAATGGCAATGTGCCTTGGAGGCATTTAGTGACAGCTGCAACAGGTACGAATAAAACAACATTCATACGCTGCCACTGCATGAGCTGTCCTCCCATGCTGATTTTCTACAAGGCAGGTGCAAGGTCACAAAGCCAAAAGGTTTGGGATAAAAAAAAATTAAAAATCATATAGCAGTCAAAGCCATGTCAACGCTTGCTCAAGGGGACATCTCAAAGGCAGTGAGATCAGCAGCCAGCTTTGAAAAATCCAGCTTTGGAGCTCAAATGTGCTGTGGTCACTATCATTGTGCTAACAACCTAAACACTGCTAACTGTTCAGGATAGACCTTTCTGTTGTTCGTGTGAAAGTCATCATATTTTAAAAGGAAATACTCTTTCATGGCAGTTTCATTGTTCAAGGCACAACAGCAAACAAGCAAATCACCCTTGTACTTGCAGTGATGAGTCCAGCCAAAATGAAAACAAAAATCAGAGGCAAAAGCTCTCCTTCCGGGCATCATCTTTATCATTCTACATGATGAATCTTAAAAAAAGAACAAAAGGAAAAAAAGCCATAACTCAAACATCAAACAAGAAATAAATGCCAGCTTAAAATACCTCCCTCGAATAAGGAAAAGCATCAAATCAATTGTGTGGGCATACAAAAATTATTTTACTGGTGAAAAATTCTTTTGAAGCCTTCTAAGACAGTTTCATTTATGCATAAGATAAAAATGTTATGGGTTTGTTGGTTATTTATTTTTTTTTTAAAAAAAAGGAGATTTGCCCAATTGATGATTAGAAAGAATCACTGCAAAAAAAGTATCAGTTCTGCTACTTAAAAATAAGTATTTCTCAGCAACATGTCTCAAATGTCCTGGAAATTCAAGACAAGATTCACTGGAACTATTGTTAAGATATACTACAAAATCCAATGTTCATATGGTAGGACTCTGTTATATATTAATATTGACCTGAGATATTATTGAAGCTACTTGTAAAAAAAAGTAACTCTCCCATTCCCACATTAATGTTTTTATATTTGGAGTAAAGGAGATTACTGAACAGCAAGGAAGGAAGCAAGACAAGGAAACCAACCAATTCTGTGGGTTTTATGCGCATATAGGAGAAGTCAGTGAGCGAAATCTCTACTGCTCTAGATTAGCAATGAATAAGGGATGGCTGAGGGACAGCTGGAAAGCCCAGAGAGACCAATAGCTTATGTTTTTTTCCAAGAATGGCACACAGCGAGTAGCAAATGCTGTGTCATAGAGCAATTGCTTGTGTATTACATGGCTTTCTCCCATTGGCATTTAGTCTTTTTAGATGGTCTTTACACGTTGGTATCATAGTGCTTGCTACACTGTGAAAACAGACTGCAAATAGGAAACTATTGATCCAGTTAAATATTATGGATTTATAGGCAGTTAGCAATTAATTGGATTAATCATTTTGGTGCAGCAATTTGGAAAGTAGCTAGAAGACTTTAGGGATGTAATGGCAAAGCTAGGCTACAATCAAAAGCAATCTCCCTCCCCACCTTCTCCTGCAAAACAGCCACCTCTTTTAATTTAGCAACTTCACTCATCTTGCTAAAATGTCCTGTTTATTCCCACATTTAGTGAAACGTGCTTATTAACTGATAACGTCTTCTGTGTTTTTTTTCTGTGAATGAAAATATAAATTGCCAGAAATTCACAGCAGCAAAATCCACACAAATGGACGAGAGTGAGAAACTGCACAGGAGGATTCGCTCACAGGGCGTCTCTCACCTTGTTTCATAGGTGCCAGTCTGCTATCATCAATTACTAACGTCATTTAAACAATTAGCACAAAATCCTCTTCTGGGTACCACGTTTTACATGGGAGAAACGTCCTGGTGATCCACACTATGTAGTTAGGGGTACATGCATGTGGTGAATGGAGGAAGGAAAGCAATATTCTTCCCTGTGCATATCTCCAGCTGTGCAAAATAACGTGAGCCATCATCTCTAGCATACAGCATAGTCATTACAATACTTAAACCTCAACAACAACAAAAAAAGCCTGTAATGCTATTCCAGGAACAGCGAAAAGCTTAAATCACAAGTGTTATGTATGTAGTGGCTATATTGATCCTTCATGTTCCCCTCCCCTCCCATCCACTCTTTTCTCCGCAGTTGTGCCCCCAAGCACTATCCCATAGCCTTGTCTGTCAAAACTGGTCCCAAAAGAATGAAATCCAAGAAAATACACAGCTTTTATAAGATGTTAGACAATTTGGCTATTAATAACACTTGACGTCACACCTTCAGGGAAGCAAAAATGCTACTGAAGGGGAGCTAAAATAGGCCAGCTTCCACTCAGCATGGCTACAACAGCTGCCTGCAGCTGGCCAAAGGCAGCCCTGCCACAACTCACGGCTCCAGGATAATCGTGCTCTTTAAACTATCTGGCCAAGATCTGTTTTCAGTGATTTTGCTGTCAGTAAATTAAAAATGATAAAGAGGCAGTTAATATACTTGTGGTAATTTGAATGCTATTTCATGTTAATTAGCCAGGTCAGCCTTGCTGCAACACTTGAATTAATCAGGGGAAAGCGGTATCGTCAGTTCACTGCTAGGTAGCACTGACAGAGCTGTTCAGCAGCCACTCCATCATTCAGAGACAGAGGCAGCATTTTGAAAGAAGATACAATGCTTCAGGGATTGCCTTTTCTTCGTGACCCACTGATAGAGCCTGCTATTAGTATTTCTGTTTTATTAATGAAGATGCTAAAGGAAAGAGACAATGTTTTCATACATGCCTGGACTTGGGACCCCCAGCTGTCTCTACTATGGTCTATTTCCCAAAAGGACAGAGCACTTGTAATTCCAAACGGGGATCGACAGCTGTCTTTGCTGATCTGGCTGACACCATGCCCATGGTCACCCAGGCCTTGGCTACACCATATGGCATAAAGCCGAGCTCCCCTCTGCACCTCCAGCACCACCGAACTTGGTGCAGAAGGACACCATCGGCACAACGTGACAGCGAGGCAGAGCTTGTTAGCAAAAGGTTTTGCATTACAGCAGCAGAGCTCTGCTTTCCCCCTGGCCCCAGCACCGCTCTGCCTTGCTCAGCACTAGCGATAAGTTCGTGCATCGCCAAGGGAGCCTGCAGCACCCCCTGCAAGCCCCACTCTGGTCTTCTCAACAGCCTTTTCCCTGCCTTCACTACAAAGTGGTTCTCCTACTTTATTCTTCATAAACGCTGCTCAGAAAGCCTAGTGACAACCTGCTTAGAGGAGAAAAAAAGGAGCGTTTGTCCTCTCTGACTATAATACAACATACATATAAATATACATCTTAGCTACAAAGGATTCGTTCTTCTTTCCAAAAATATTTGTTAAAGGTTTGCCCTCTAGAAGACAAATACTGCTGATTAAGCGTGGTTATTGTTCTGTATTAAAATCATTTTTCCTAGCCTTGACCAAACTTACTGAAATACTGTAAGAAACCACAGTTTGCTGCCATCAGTAAGAGCTGCGTTTGTGATACAAAAATAGACAATAAACAGGCGTGTGAAATTGTCTCATACAGCTCCCAGGCCAACAGTTTATTATTACTCAATTTTTGGTGCAGTTTTCTCAACCAAAGGCATCAAATCAGGTAGGACACTCACTTGATTAGTCTACTGGCTCATTTTCTGACTGTTAACACCTTCACAGCTCACTGTAGCAGTAGGCACATTTTAAATATCAGCAAAGTTTTTATTCTATTTATTTACCACATAATTAAAAGAATAGCTTGACTATAGCTTTTCTACCTAACTGAAGAAAAAACAGTAAGTCAGTAGAAAGAGTACAACCTAATCAATTGAAATTTGACCCATGACCCCTAAATGTAAAAGGTTGAAAATAAATAAATAAATAAAATAGTAACAACTGTCAAGACTTTTTTTTTTTTTTTCTCCCGGTTAGGCAGTGTGCAATGGTCCTGCTTTCCCTACACTCCTGCTGAAGATAACATATGGCCATATAGGAAATTCTGCCAATGCAGTGCACAAAATATTCACACTTTTTCTCCCCATCACATTATTTAAAACAAAACAAAACTAGTTCTTCCTTCGAATGCAAGATCATAGTGGATCTGTGACATTTTTTTGCTCAAAGAAAAAGAAACAGCATTTTAATCCCTGAAAAAATAGATATTTCCAGTGTGGAGCCATCATGCATGGTTGCTATGGTGACATAACAGTTGGCTAAATTCAATCAGTTCTCCCTATTATTTTGGTATTTTGTTTAAAAAAATCACCACTTTAAAAAGAAAGCTCCTTTCTCCCTCTTCTCTTCACACCCATCATTTAAGAGTACTCAATGGGTTTATTACAGCGCTGGTCAATGTGACATAATGTTGCCTTGAAGCAAAGTCTCTTTTCTTGAGGAAACTCCTAGTAAGCACCAAGAATAACCAGCTAATAAACTGTGGAGACATATGACACATTGCATTCTCCTTTTACCTTCATCTGTCTTACCTGATACATTCCTGTATCCTCATACACTAATCTGTCTCTGCTGAGGCTATTTTTAACACATCAGCTACCTAAGCAGCTGTTTGGTTTGTGTTTTTTTGTGTGTGTGTGTGTGGTTTTGTTTGTTTGTTTGTTTTTTTAAACGTTTTCCTTTTCTGGTGTTCTTCAGATAAGTAGAATTTCATTTTCAGAAACACAGAAGTTTTAGCCACAGTAGAGTCATTTTGCAACCCCACAGTGATGTGTGCAATGTTCAATATCGCTAAAACTGGAAGATTTTTAGAGTCACTAAAGGCAAATTCTACTTTCCAAATAAGACAAGCATTAAGGCTCAGTGGGGGAGTTTGAAAAAAAATCTGATTAAAGTAGATGAGATGTCCCTTTAGTCCCCTAAATATGTCTGAACTGGTCATGAAAACAGTGCAAAATTAGTATAGTTAGTATGGGATCAGAGAAATCTCAGCACAAGAAACACATGGACCTGTTGGGTCCAGAGGAGGGCCACAAAAACAATCCAAGGGCTGGAGCACCTCTCCTATGAGGACAGGCTGAGAGAGTTGGGATTGTTCAGCCTGGAGAAGAAAAGGCTCTGGGGTGATCTTATAGCAGCCTTCCAGTACCTAAAAGGGGCCTACAGGAAAGCTGGAGAGGGGCTTTTGACAAGGGCCTGTAGTGACAGGACAAGGGGCAATGGCTTTAAACAGAAAGAGGAGAGATTTAGATTAGATCTAAGGAAGAAATTTTTTACAATGAGGGTGGTGAAACACTGGAAGAGGTTTCCCAGAGAAATTATGGCTGCCCCATCCCTGGAAGTGTTCAAGGCCAGGTTGGATGAGGCTTTGAGCAACGTGATCTAGTGGAAGGTGTCCCTGCCCATGGCAGGGGGGTTGGAACTAGATGATCTTTAAATGTCCCTTCCAACCCAAACCATTCTATGATTCTAAATGGCACTCTGTGTTTATTTAGGCTTTAAGAAGCTGTCAGATTAGTAGCAGGTCTGTGTTAGGATGCATAGGTCTGTGTCTTATTTCACTGTGCAACCGATCTCAAGAAACCCCCAGCAAAAGTACAGAGAACATGGGTGCAGAGTTGATCTGCACATGCACAGTACCTCTACCTTGCAGGCAGGGACCTCTTTGAGTGACCTCATGATAATTTTTAAGGCAAGCCTGGATCTGAACAAGACCATAGATACAGATGTTAGCAAGATGTAGGGTCTTTATGCATGCAGAGACAGATGCTGGAGCCCAGGAGCTTCACACATGCACCTCCTTCGTTTTCAGCCCAGTTCACTCCCATGTTGCTGCTCATGGAAGCAGGTCCCAGGCTGACTGGTGGCCTTGACTTAGTGCTGGGTAAAAGTTGTTCTTTCATTTTCTCATCCTGCTGTTAGAAAAGAAATGCGGCTGGGATGGATGGTCTTACGAGCCAGGGAAGTGAAGTCTGAGCCCAGACAAGCCTTGTACTGTGTCTGCAGCATCTCAGTAACCTCAGGGGTTCCTTTCAGCTTTCTGCTCTTCCTTGCTGTTCATTCATCATAAAAACAGACAAGCTCATATTTTAATGACAACTTGAGAGATCTCTTTTCCTTACTTTCCAGTCAAGGACATTGGATTAAACTCAAGATACTGTTTCAAAATGTTTTCTCTGCTTAGAAAGCTTGCTGAGTTTTTAATGCATCCTTTAAGAAATGCTAAAAAATGTATTTTATGCAGCAGCTGGAAATTAAGCTAGCCCTGACAATCAGCTTCCAAATTCAAATCATGGTGGTAATAGAATTATGTATATTTATATTTTAAGAATGCCTTTCCCACCTATGTGGCAGCACAAAAAACTCATATCTAACCAAAGGAAAAGGCCCTGCTTAGATGCATGGTTTGCGGTGGTAGCGTACCTGAGGCCATTATTTTGCCATAGTGTTTCAATTCCACTTATATTTTTATTCTGAAGGTATGTAGTTAAGTCGACAGTAAAGGAAACAGAGCACTCTGCTTACAGGTAGAGAGAGAATTCTAAGGCATATTAATGTGAAAAAATATGAATATTTCAAGGTTTTGCAAAGATTGTGTGTTACAAATCTGCAAAGCAAATCTGAGACCGTTGCAGAATGTGTTAGCGTTATTTGCATTCATTTATTTGTATTAAACCTTCACTGACTGATGCCTGGCAGAAGAGATTTATTTTGTGCATGAAAGGATCTTCCATTTGGAGTTTACAATGAGCAGATGGAGACGAATGAGAGTAATGATCTTTTTCTCCAGTGTACGGAAATAAGACACCCAATATCGTCTGGTGTCATCACAGCCAGATGGAGCCAATGCCATCTATGGATATTACTGCATTTTCTATGCTCAGAAATACTTAGGAAGTTTGACAGTTTTTCAGGTACTACCAAAAAGCCTATTCAGTTTCCTGGACTTTATTGTGGAATAAGGTGAATTTCAAAAGATTTAGACACTAATGACATCAAAGCTTTACTTGATAGGTACCATAGCAACACCACCACCAAGCTCTGATGAGCTCTAGGTGTCAGAAACATTTCAGCAGTTTCATTGAATTTCCAAAACAGATTTACAAAGGTTAACGCACATCAATTATTCACTCTCAAGCCCTGTGAAGGTGCTGGGTTTTGAAGCATGTAATTGAGGGAGGACCATGAAAGTTCGCATTTCATGGACTGGCTCAGCTAGATCTGATAAATGTGTCTGAGAGGCCACAGTACCTCTTTGAACAAAAAGTATCACAAAACTTAGGGCCAGGGATCTTGCCCCAATACTAGACAAAATCCTTTATGTTAGCATCATTGCTGCTGATTCGAGTCCTTTCGGGTTAACCTAGCTTGAAAGGGCAGTCACATGTAAAACAAAGCCGAAAATACCCAGACAAATGGTTTTGGCAGGAGATGGGCTGTGCAAGTTGAAGCACAGGAGCAGAGGTGGGACAGCCAGGAAGACAACACCCATGTGAACGCTTGAAGGAGATGGGAAGTAATTGCAGGCAACTTTCACAAATTCTTCAGCAAAATCAAGCCAACAGCCATTCCTTTCTACTTTTTGCCTCCCCTCAGTTCACCTTTTATTTTGCTGTTCTTGAGCCCATGTCCTCGTTCAGCTTTTTTTTTTCTTCCAAGAAAAAACGACTCAGAACCAGAGAAGACCCAGTACCAACCAGCATGAAGGCAAGCCAATTTCAGAAAAAGCATTAATAAGATGGGTATTGTACACTGCAAGCTTGGTTTTCCCAGAGAAAAGATACTGGAACAGCAAGCTTGAAATTACTGTGAAATAAGGAAGTGATACTGAATACCCGTGTGTTTTCTTATCTCTCAATCATTTAATTCTTTTTTTAAATCGTGATTTCTCCAGACTGCATTCTCAAAGAAGACATTGCAGCATAAATTTTGAAATAATTTATGTGCAACAGCGCTGAAACATTTATCAAAGAGTTACAGGAAAAACTTATTTCCCAGTAATTTTTGTCAAATCACTGAATACCCAAGGAAAAACAAATTCTGCCCAACATTTAGGCGTGCAGAGCATCTGCACATCTCCTAATTTAAGCAAAAGAAAATCACTTTTTGGCCATAGAGAAGAAAAAGAGTTCGGAGAAATTGCTTTGGATTTGGTGCAAAAAGCAACTAAACAGGCTTAAGGCGCTGCCCCCAAACCCTCAGTTCTGAAGAGACCTGCTCAGCTGGTGTTGGAGGTGAAGTTTCTCAGATTCTTTCAAGTTTCACCTCTGCACGCATGCGGAAGAATAACCACAATACTGGAGCAGCTCGGTGCTCATCCGTACCTAAAGCTAATTAAGGCTCAATATTTCTGTGCCCGCATCTCTGACAGTTTAATCCAATAAAACATACTTAGATTGGTACCTACTGTATACTAACAGGATCAGTTCTTGCCATCAAACGCATTTTGAAAAAAGTTTAAAAAACTATGATAAAGACAGAACCATATTAATAAAATAGCACAGGATTCTGCATGCTCATTCAAGAAATAGAAACTCCAGACTCAATTTCCCCCCTCAAGGAAAAGAATTTGATTTCTGTCCCCCTGCTTTCAAACAGTTTAGACCTGCCCACCCTAAACCTACAAGGCTACTCTGAGCCTGTGAATTTAGGGAAACACACAGAAGATAATTTAGTAATTCAGTGATATGGAAAGGGTAGAAATAAGCATACCAGTATGGACTCATGGCTGAACTTTCTTTTGAGTTTACAGAACACTGGATTTTGCTTTTTTGTTTCAAGGGTTGTTTCTTCAGCTTATTCCATGACAATTTACAGTATGATTGGATTCAATTACTAAGTTTTTTACCTAAGGATGGCTAATACCATTTTATATTCTGAGCACATTTTATGAGAAAGGATCATTTCCACTAACTTTTTGGAGAGGGGGAGTGTGAGGAGGAGGGATGAGCTGCAAGTCATCAGGAGGGCTTTCCAGACAGGTGCTCCAACTCAGCAGAGATGCAATGTCTTGGAGCATGACTCAGATCCACTGCACTGCTCTACAGACTCGTAAACATGGTAAGGTAGTGTATTGACCTCAGATAACTTTCTCTTCAGCGTGCTCTCAGATCCTCTCTCATCCTATATTCTCTGCTCATGAGTTTGGGCACCCGAGTTCAGTCACGCTTGGTGCTGGTCCTGTTCCTGCTTCAGCACACCTAATTTCATCTTCATTGGTTCTAGCTCTTCATTTTCTATAGCAAACTGAGCAGTTTTCTTGAAAAATGCCAACAGAACTTGGAAGCAAGAAATGAAATGTCACAAATAGTGCCTTGGGCTACAGTGCAGCTCCTGGAAGAGCAGTGATAATCAAGACTTTCACAATGCAGTATTTAAAACAAGGCATGTGTACTTGCTGAAGGATGGTGAGAGGATTTTCTAAGTGCAGGGACATATCACTAGGTGCCTTGCTCCAGCTTAGCTCAATTTCTCAAGAGGGAAGGCTCCCGCTGGCTCCCATAGGGCCACCTCGCCCAGGTGAGCACCTATGCAAGCTTGGTCATATCAGTGCACCTCTGCAAAGTGTTATTTTTGCAGTTATAGGAAGGATCCCTTTCCTTCGGCTCAGCATATCAGCAACGTTCAGCTTTCATTTAAAAAAACTAATGCATCATTTAAAAGGAGTGTACCACCTGGCATACACCTTTTTGGAAACCTTGGATACACATGTAACAAGGAGATAGGATGCTATTTACAAAGATCCTTCTGAATACTTTAATCAGGTAGACATTGATGGATGGCTGAGATAGAAATATTTATCTTTTTCCTGAAATCAACAGCTTATACATGAAAGTCTCCAAAAGACAAATACATTCCTAGGTTGCAGCAGCACACAGAAATGGTGTATTTTGTGTTACCTATGATCATTTCGCCTCATCTGTTTGATTGTTAGGTTTAATTTTGATATTGAGATGCCCAACCAAATTTCAAAGATTCACATTACATTCCACAGCGTGGTGGTGATTTCTAATTTTTAAATAACTTGCCTGCAATGCTGTGACTCAGAAGAAGTGTGAATGACAGAAGCAAACTTATTAGATTAAAGACAGTTTGTTGGAGAGAGTAGGGAAAATGAATTCACTCACAGGAACAGGTCCAATGTTTTATTTTATTAGCAGAGATCCAGGAACCTGTTTCTGACTCTGCTCCAGCTCATGCACCAATCACTGTTGCGAGGAGCCCTTCAAGTCAAGGCCATACAAAGCCTGAAAATGGATTAAATTTATCTCAAATGACATAAGAGCAGTCCTAAATTCAAGTTTAGTTTAGGCTACAGCTTAAAAAATAAATCTATTCACCTCTGGGTATTCTAGAGGACGAAACGTGCTCAGCTTTTATCGAAGTAGTCCCCTATGGGGCTAGGTACTCAAAAACACCATGCCTTTAGGTACCCAGCAACACTTCTTAGTCAGTGCCTGGTCTGGAATACCTTAGCAGAGTTTTACAGTACCTTATATCTATTTTGAACGTTTTACTCAGAACTGCCCAAGTCTTAGATGTGCTAACCACATGGGTCCCTACTTTGACCCATTGCCTCTAGGATCCATTAATCATTTTTTTTTTTCTACTGCCACAACTAAAGAAGTCAGTTGTGTTTGCACACCCTGAGAACACAACCAAAGCAAGCCATGCAAAAAGTGCAGCTGAAGTGGGAAAAGACAGTGTCCTTTCTCACTCACTGCACAAGTAGTTGAAGTGAAACTATCAAAGTCCCAAGCACAAAAGTTGTCTTTTTCTTGACAAAATGAAAGTTTTCATTGCTGACTTTTCAGAAGAACACCACTGCACAAGGCAGACTCGTGCAACACTCGCTGCAGAGGCCGGAGGTTACCTCCAGAGATCGCCCCTCAACCTAATCACTCCCTGAGGCTCATACAGATATGTCCTGTGACCCCCTACACAAGCTGTGCCCTGCTATACCACAGCACAGGGTACGCAGGGGGAAAAGCTTCTCAGTCCACATCACGCTTCTGTGCTGAACAAGTAATAGCAGGTGACGTCATGCAGGGCTGGAGCTAGACAGTGGTGATTTTTTTTGTTTTAACCTGAGACAGCCAAACTGCAGTGAAATAAAAGGTTGTGAAATGGATGTCTGGCATTGCTCAAAGAGGAGCCCAGGAGGCAGAGGCTTGCAGTTTTGCAGTTGTAGGGGAGGCAAAGCCTAGGAGCTGCTGTGCAAACGTGAGGTGATGGCGATCAGTGATGCAAAGGAAAGGAAGAGAGGGAGGCTGGACGAAGGTGTGCTGCATGGCAGTGCTGAGTTTAGAAAAATATCAGTTGTTAAGGATTCATATGAACTATGAAGCATTTCTTCACAGTGTCTCACAATTTCTTCCATTGGAAGTGTTTCTCACTAATGAACATATTTGGTATTTGTCGAATGAGGGAAGTCATGCCTTGATATCACAACAGATCACTAAAGAGATCCATCTGCCTTTACAAAGACACTTCGGCACACGTGCAAAAAGGGCAAACATTGGGCAGGAGATATTGAGTAGGCAGGAAGTAAAAAGACAAGTTTATTTGGGCAAAAGAAAGACCTGAGCTAGTGATTCTTCCTCCTTTAGCGACATTTTGTAAGGAACAGGCCAGTTATGCTGTTCAGGAAGAGGTCCCAGCTAACAAGGCCACACAGAGCGGACAGTCCAGCACCTGGAGTTGGGTGATGATTTTATACCTAAATTGAAGTTAATTTCTGAAGGCAGCTATTCAGTCTTACAAGGGTATCTTATGCTATATAATCAAATGATCAATTGAATGGAATAGTTCAGCATATTATCAGAAGAGGCAATAGCCTTACAGGAATTACTCCAAAAAGAAGTAGTTTAAAGTCCTTGAAGAAAAAAGTGATTTTTAAAATTTATTTCTACAGATCTCTTACCACTCAAATTTTGTTCAGCATTTCTAATAAAAGATGTTTAAAATGAGCAGTTCCTTAATGAAACAATTCATTCTGCTTTTGCTTCATAGAAATATCACACAGAATATAGTTCTTTTCCTAACATAGTAAAACTGAACATCTAAACCCTTAAAACTCCTCAACCTTAACATACATACCTTGTAATGAAATCCGTTTAATCATTTTGCTGTCTGAACAGAAAATAACCTTTTTTTATTATTCAAAATATTGGTATTAATTAAAAACAAACAAACAGAAATTCAGGAGTTTTTTTATTAAAGCATGTTTCCACCCAAATGACATTTCCCCTGCTTTACTAACAACTGTGCTCACAAACTTGGGGGCTCTGGTTACACATCTGAAATCTGCAGCTGCGTTAGCACTTCAGCAGAAGGTATGGAACACAGTTACTCAATACTTGCATTGTATTTGCTGACCTAACAGATGTTTTACTAGCAGCTGGGAAGGAAATAATCGACAAATCGGGTATATACTAAAGCAACACTTTCTGCTTCTGAGAAGCAGGCATAGGGTTCGGAACTGAAACAGCCAGTTACAGACAAGTGTTTTAGCAAATCAAACCAACTTCCTGACATATAAAATGGCATATGAAATATTCTGGGAAAAAGGAGAAATAGGACTGATTTACTCCTGATTTCAAAGAATGTGAACCTGGCTTAGATTCTCTGTAACACGTATTTGTCAAATAAAAAAAGATAAAAGTACATTCTATGATTCTATGATACATGCCACATCAAAACTAAACTACAAAGCTTCTTGTAATTCCCAGATTATACAGGAATCCCTTCTTGCCTCCAAGCTAAAAGCACAAGGAAAAAAAATCAAAAAATAATCCAGGGCTGCCAGATATGTCATCTCTAACTCATTTGACAACTGGTATTACAACAAGCAGCCTATTATATAATTTTCTTGCTTCCTGTCTTTCAAAAGGTATGTGTAGCTTTCTCAGGTCCTCTGAGTGCAAGAAATGTCACATCAAATGAAATAACTGGGTAAATGCCAAGACAATTTCAGTTGTGAAACAGATCTGGCAAGGTACAGCTGGGAAGAAAACTCTAAATTGAGCAAAAAGATTGCCGAATTAATGCAGGTACAAAGCATTTTACACAAGCTGTTGTGTTAGAAACAGTTGTCTTGAAAAAGCAAAGCAAAGTTTTCTGGAAACTCCAGTTATTATGCAGAATAAAATCCTTACGGCTTGTTGTACCAAGCAGCAGCAAACCAGCAGGACAGAGCTGCACTATTCTCTGCCTCCTCCTGGCGACTGAGCCAAGTGCCTCTCTCCTCATCACAAGTCTTATGATCAAAATGCAGTAGCATCCAGAGGAGAGAAATCCTTAACGTCACTATGGCTGCATGTACAATCAGTGGTAGCGGTCCGTAATTCAGTTACTCAGATACAAATGACCTTGTGTAGCTTTTGGTTTTGGAGAGCGAGGCCTAAAACTACATCGCAGAGTCACAGAATGGTTTGGGTCAGAAGAGACCTTAAAAAAAAAAATCATCTAGTCCAACCCCCCTGCCATGGGTAGGGACATCTTTCACTAGATCATGTTGCTCAAAGCCCCACCCAGCCTGACCTTGTACACTGTCAATGATGGGGCATCCACAGCTTCTGTGGGCAACCTGTGCCAGGTCTTACCACCTTCATCAAAGAATTTCTTCCTTATATCTAATGTGAAGCTACTCTCTTTCAGTTTAAAATCATTGCCCCTTGTCCTGTTGCTACAGGCCTTGGCAAAAAGCCTTTCTCCATGTTTCATATATAAGTACCCTGAAGATCTCAAGTATGAGGCAAAGGCACACCGTGCTGTATAGCAGCTGCATTTCTTCCCTAAGAGATTCTCAGAGTGCTTAATAGACATCTGTTGAGCTTCATAACACCCTGGGAGATGTGCATGACATTTTATGGAGGGATGAATTGAGGCACAGGAAGATTAATTGACTTGCTGTACACTGACTTTGCATCAAGCATTTATCATAGTTTGAAATGGATAGATTACTTCAGCTTCTCAAGGAAAATCAGAACTCCAGTGACTTCTACGTAGTTATGCCTACAGGCACCTGCTGAGGATCAGACCAAAGCAATGAGATTGCTCAGTAGAAATGAGACAAATCAACAGACATTTGGTCCTGATAAAACTTAGATCTGAGCACCTAATTTATATCTCTAAAATTAAAAGAGTGACCCCATGCAGTACACCCTGAAATGTTTCTTCAGGAGCATGATTTCTGATCAAAAAACTTAAAGTTGAGGTTTAAAAAAAGTCTGGTTTACAGAATATGGACAAAAAAACCTTCCAGACTTTTTCTAGTGTTGCGTATCAGTGTTTTTATTGTTACAGAGGTCTAAATTCAACATTACCTAAGCACATGCAAACATCTAAGTGTACAAGTCATCCAACAGAAGTTCAAATTCAACGGTATGAATGTACCTAGAAGGTGATGTAATGAATTTAGAAGGTCTTGAAAGTAAACATGCATTTTCAAAAGTTAAATCCAGGTTTATCTTTCTAGTGCTCCTCTTGTTCTGTACTGTTGTTGTAGAACAAAGGTGTTCAAGAAAAGTGTTTGACACAGTATCCCCTACCTTCACTTGAGTTGACTTGAATAAGAAATTATGCAGCGTTAATCAAAGTTAACAGTTTCAAACAGTTTTCACAGGAGCCAAATGTGTGAGACTTACGTGAAAATACGTTAATACTTCAGAAAGAACATTTTGTATTGGCAGGAATTGTGCTCTTAGAAGGTGTAGAGACCACATCTTTCTCAGGCACTGTGATCAGTATTTCAAGGACAAATTAAGGCACTAAGCAAAGCAAGAAATACTCCCCAGGTTGTCCATTTATTTGAAGATATATTTCTACTGAAATGAATGTAGCATGACTTGTCAAGATAATCTTTTTGGGAAAAAACAGTCAGTCTCCATGGAAATGATGCATATCAAAGAACAGAAAAACAGGCTGAGAAATCTGGGGAGGCAGGGTTTGGGGGGGTTCTTTGGTTTGTGGGGTTTTTTTTAGTTTTTGTTTGTTTGGGTTTTCGGGGTGTTTTTGTGTGTTTTTGTTTTTTTCCTCCACAAAGATAACAGTTTTGTTATGCGGCTATTATAAATGTTTACAGTCTCCCTTGTGGCAACAAAGAACTAGTGGACTTTAAAAGACTTTCAGTTCTAGGCCACAAAGTATCTGAATTTTCACATATCTTCCCTTTGCAGATGAATATAAGCTTTACAAGCCATTTACCTCAAGCAATTTATGTGTAAATAATTTCCTTTACACAATTTGTATTTAAGTTCTCTTCCAAATGGCCACATGAGTACATACTAACTGGTTCATCTCACTTTATTTTTACCCATGTGAAAGTACCAAGAAAAAAATGATATGATCTGTTAACACTATAAAAATCCACAGACTATTTTTAATAAGTTAATTATTTTTTCTAGTCCTGAGGAAATTCTTCATGTTTACTTTAGATTTTAAATCCTCATCCTACTTTTTTCTGTTTTGTAGAGTCCAACTACAAAGCAAGCTAAGTTGCCAGTTTTTGGAGGGGTTTTTGAGGGTTATTTGTTTGTTTTAAAAAGGCACTGTCAGACTCAACCAATTTATGTAAGCTATCTATTCCTGTGGAAAAGGATGTGCCTATCTGACACCAGTCAACAAGATTTATCTCACTTTCACCAGCGTAAATCTAGTTGGACTCTACTGACAATGCTCGAGGTCAAATGATTTGCATACCAGCTTACATCTCAGCTGCACAAACTGAAATAGCCAGCAACAAAACACCGATTTAATTCTGTTCTTAACATTTAACTCTTTTTCACCTCGTACTTGCGCTTGTGACTCCCTTTTGTGCTGTGTGTTCGCGGACTGCCTTGCTGCATTGGAAGATAAATGCAGAAAGAGGAGCTACTCATTTGATATAAGGCAAAAAAACATGTAACCCTATTTGTTTTCTTTCTAAAGTACGGAACAGTTGGCTCCACCTTATATTCTCTGCCTTCAGTTCATGAAAAATAACTGTTGCATAAGGCATGAATAATATTATGTTATATAAATATCTTGTAGTATATGAACATGAAAGTGTATATTTATGGAGTGGAAAATGCGTAAAAAGCCAGTTGCTTTCTTCCCCTTTAACTTAGTAGGAGTTTTCTCCAACAGTTTTCTAAGTATACTCTTTAAAGCTTAAGCATTTTCCAAGCAGGTTTGGGAAACGCTGGCAGAACTCCTTTAACTTTAAACCCAACAAAATTAGTGTCATTTCTCCCCAGCTTCTTATGCCCTCACAGATATGAGCTACTATAAGAAGCCTCTTGCTACCATGCTGCTTGTCAAATTATTAGAGCTATATGTGAAATCTAAACCAGTAATGAGACAAGGAGACCCAGGAGATGTATGCTATAGTAACAATATCACATTGATGCTGCATTCAAGTATTCCCTGGCTGCTGCAGCAGTGATGGCTAATTGTATGTCAGACAGGATCTGTGCTATTAAGCTGACTTCCCTATGTTCCTTTACACGGCAATGCGAAAGTCTTTTGTTTTCCAGCTGGGTTGTTTTCCTTTGATGTTGCTTTATTAATGTGCGTATCCCTTCTGCTTTGCTCATGCGAAAAGCTAAAGTAGAAAGCCAAAAAGAAAACTGCGATAATTACCATTCTGTACTTCTACTCTCTGAAGGGCCTAACTGGCGTAAGAGATTTGTAAGAGCTTTTATATCTTTCTGAATCCAGCATAAGGCAATTGTCTACTGTTTGCCTCTAATTCTGTTCTTGTTTTCTTATTCTTTTATGCTTAAGTTTTGCCTGTTTTAGAAGAGGTGCACTTTTTTCTAAAGAAAGTATTATTCATTTTTAATGCTGTAGCAAAGTCTGAGGTAACTTAATTCAGTTGTTTACCGAGGCAAGTCAAAGTGGTTTAAGGGTGCTCCTTGCTACTTTGTCAAGGTAGACTTGTCTTCCAGAATGCTTGCCTTCATCTTTCCCTTCAAACGTTCACATTATACTGAGGTACAACAATAAAGAAGCCAGCCTGCAATCTGACCACCCCGAGGTATTTCCATGATTTCATTAAAATGCATCTTTCTGAAAACTCAATCATCAAGATTACTTTTCTTCTTAGCAAAACATAAAAAGGCTTTTGGACAAAACAGAAAGGAAGAGGTCAAACTAAAAGCTGTGGCTCAAATTAGTTATGAAAACTAAGAAAGTGAAACTGCCTCAGGACCTCTTTTATGCACAATTTTCATCTGTCTGTAGAAATACAGATAGCAGCTACTTGCTACAGCGTCCATTTACTACAACAACAGCAATTCCCTGGGTCTCATGAATTTTACCCAACAGAATCACCTCTTTACCTATCACACTGCCAAAACTGCAACTCAACAACCAGATGGATACACATATGGCTCTGATCAGAGGACACATTTGCACCACCATTACCAGAGAAGCTTCATATTTACATACTTTATCAGCACAGACACAAACTATCCTTGTAAATAAGGAAAGCCAAAGATGATGTCCTGGTTTCAGCTGGGACAGAGTTAGCTCTTCTTTTTGGCAGCTAGAAGAGCTCCGTGTTTTGGTTTTAGTCTGAGACTTGCTCTGAGAAGAATGCTGATAACGCACTGATGTTTTTAGTTGACACTGAGGTCTCAAGGACTTTTCAGCCGTCATGCTATTGCCAGTGTGCAGGAGCACAACAGGATAGGGGGGAAGCATAGCCAGGAGAGGGGGTCCACGACTCTCCTTATGATTTGTACTTAGACTTAGGATTGAGGACCAAACTGGCCAGTTAGTATTCCATATCATGCAGCATCATGCCCAGTGTAAAAGTGAGGGACAGCTGGAAACAAGGGCCTATGCTCTTCTGGGCTCTCACTTTCAGACTCTCGGAGTGCTCTCTCTGTCTCACTCTATTTTTGAGCCTCTCCGGGATTGCAGTATCTGGACTTGTCTGTTTCAGGATCGTTAATTCAGGATGAGACGGGCCTCGGTCAAGGGGTGGTGAGCAATTACACCGTACATCACTCGTTTGTATATATTTATCCTTGTACATATCTGTCTCTCTTTCTATATATATAAGTAGCAGTAGTAGCAATTGTTCTTATCTCAACCCACGGGTCTCTTTTCTTTTTCTTCTCTAATTCTCTTCCTCATCCCTGGGCAGTGGGGGAGGGTAAGTGAGTGGCTGTAAGGAGTTCAGTTGCCTGAGCAGTCTAAACCATGACAGGTGAGAAAACCACAAAGAGAAAATAGGATGCTTTAGGTCAATCGCAAACAACAGTAATTCAGCTTTCCTTTGATTTCTGCGCTCATTGCTCTTTCTTCTCGCGTTGAAAGGAAAACCTCCCACAGCTACTGCTCTACACTGCATTTGTCACAGAGGTGACCATGGGAACCTTGTACCTCAAGGCCATCAACACTTCGACCAAACCAAACTGCAGTAAGGTGTGAAAGCACCCGTCTATCCATACCTCCTGCATCCGCTCCACGAGATGAGATGGTCAGTTACCTTGCGGGAAGAGGTGGGAGCTGCAGTGGAAGTGGCACCAAACGGGCACCAGTTAACCAGAGAGACTCCAACCAGAGGGAGAGAGATCGTGCTGTGGAGTATGTAAGAAGTGTCATGCTGTAAATCACAACTATGTGGCAGTTGCTGTGGTAACCACACCTTTTTAAAGATCAGTTGGCAGATAAAACAGTTAGACATTATCACACCCATCTCTTGCACATAGGTGAAGGCTGCAAAAGCATGTGTCCCTCACTCTGCATAAGCATTTATTTTCCTTCCATGAATTCTCAACCATCACCTCTCCAAGTACTCAAGACAAGTCTGCAGGGAAGGAGAAAGAGGAGGATGATGCAAGTAGACCGGGTTCCCTGATTTCTCTGTACAGCTGTGAATAGCAGCAGCCACTCGGACAAAAAATCTTCCATCTTTTATTGCCTTTTTCTCCTTTCCTGTTTTTCTCAAGCTTATGAATGCATCATTCCCAACTTGAATTTCAGCTGAGCTGTCTTGTTTGTTTTAATATACAGACAGTTATCTTTCACAAGTTTACAAGAAAAAAACCCACCCTGTTATCATATCACAGTGCTGCTAGGAAGCTTTTTTTATTTTCTTATTATTAGTATGTACCAGAACAATTCCTTTATCAATTAAAGAATCCCCTGCAGCATGATAAATCCTGATCCTTGTCCTGTAGAGGACAGATGTAGGACTTATATTTGAGCCTGACCCCAGTTTACACTAAGTGACTTAATTTGGCATAAAAAAAACCACTGACATTTTATGTTCCATACAATGGAACTGTCATCGTGACCTCTCCTTTGAGCTTTGTTTTGGTGTGCTGGATTTGCTCTTCTCCAAGTCGCTTAGAAAAGGCAGAAGCGAACCAGAAACCCTGACACAACCATAACAAAAACCACCCATTAAGTCACACAAGAATCCAACTCACAAATGGGCATTTCTATTACATTGAAACCTAAGAACAGTTTGTCCTGCAAGAAAACTCGTGATGCACCACATGCCAACCTAATGCAGCCAAAAAGCCCATGGATGGGTTGATTTACATATACTATACTCCCATATATGCCCAAGGATGCTGCATCTGTATTAATGGATGGATTATCACAAAAATCGCAAAGCTAGCTGCTGCTGAAGGTCAGTTCAGTGTGGTTCACTAGACCTACAAGCATGATACAATATATTGCAGGCTCTTATGTAAAATGCAGTTTTCAACACTGAGCTTGAGATGTGTAGATGTTTTTAACTTTGTTTTCAAGATCCTGAGGACAGTAAGCTGTCTACACTGTCACAGGATATTAAAACAGATCTGTGTAATGTTCCCTGGTATTAATCAGTATTAAGTCAAAAGGAAGGAAAAAAGCAAACCAATGATATGCTGCTTTTGTCCTTAAGAAAATCCGAAATATGAAAAAACACAGCCCACAGTAATTTCTATTTTTTCTAGAGGAAAAAACATGGCAGAAAACAAGCCAAGCATCCCCGTGCTAATCTAGAAAAATAGATTAGAGATTTATTTAGAAGATATCTTATAAAAAAAAATGATGTGCTATAGCAGAGTTGAGAGTGAGACTTTGCATACACGGTAGTTCATCACCATCACAAAGGCTGTCTGTGACCAAAACAACTAAATGTCAGAGGTCAAGAGGCTTGCAGGATCAGAACTGAGTGTGGGGGTTTGGTAGGACACCAGCACCAGAGGTTGAAACACTGCCATGGTTCATGCAGCATCTGTATGCTTATGCATAAGAATTAAGGACCTAATTTATTTTCTGATTGATATTCAGAGAGAGGAGACAAATTTGAACACGTGTTGTTATTACAGTTTCCTCATTTTGAAGGAAGAAAAGCAAGCAATTGAAGCTGTTTCTAGCCAGTACACAAGGAGGACATAAACATGCATTCCCATCACCAGTTGTGCCAGCGGAATCTGGTACCTCCTTCCTGCCAGCCCACCCCAGCTGCTCATAAGCACCCGGTGCTGGGGATTCCTGCCTTCCTCAAATCCCCTTCCATCAAAATACACAAAGACTGGTCTTGCAGATTGAACCAACTGAGGTAGTTTTGCTTGAGCTGAGAGGATGGGTCCCTTGCACAGCTCAGCTAGCAAAAGTGAGGGGGAGTAACACTGGCACAGGGTGGAGAAAACAAGGCAGAGGCTTCCTGCCTGCAATCTAAGTGGTGGTGAGACAACTACTTTTTTTTTTTTCCTCCTTTTTCTTAAACTTTAGGTATTTCCCCATATGAACATCTCAAAGTGTTTATCTAATACTGAGAAACAGTGTTGAGGACTATTTCACAGGCAAAGTATAGCCTATCTTTCTAAAAGGATAAGTATCTGTCGGTGAGCCAGCAGCTCAGGGAGCAATATCCTACTGAGAAAAGATGGTGCAGCTTCACTGACTTTGTCCTTTAATGGCTACCTGCAAAGATCTGCTGCATGTGTGATAGATGATCATTCCTCATCCGCTATGGGAGGTGATTCTCAGTATCTTCATTTCATATGTATTTTCCCCAATGTACTTATACGATTTCTCCTGTATCTAATGAGTGTTCTTTGTTTTCTATGCAAAATTTTTTTTCTACAATCTCAGCTACTTGAAAACAGCCAGATACATTAAATAGGTAAAGCTGTGTAGATTTAGGCAGGGGGGGAAGATTATCCCAAAACCAAAAGGTAAACAAACCTCATGTAAATTCTTCTAGCTCTCCCATTGTCCATCCTACCAAGACAGCACAAATCAAAACATCCAGAGCAGCAATAGTGCTTTATTTCAATTAAATGTTATTGCTGTTATGCTCTTGTGCTGGTTTTGGCTGGGATAGAGTTAATTTTCTTCACAGTAGCTAGCATGGGGCTATGGGTTGGATTTGTGCTGTAAAGAGTGTTGATAATACAGGAGTGTTTTCATTACTACTGAGCAGTGCTTACACAGAGTCAGGGCCTTTTCTGCTTCTCACCCACCAGCGAGTAGGCTGCTGGGGGTGCACAAGAAGTTGGGAGGGGACACAGCTGGGACAGCTGACCCCAACTGATCAAAGAGATATTTCATACTGTATGATGTCATGCTCAACATACAAAGCTGTGGGAAGAAGAAGGGAGGGGACATTCAGAGTGATGTCGTTTGTCTTCCCACATAACCGTTACGCATGATGGAGCTCTGCTTTCGTGGAGATGGCTGAACACGTGCCTGCCCATGGCAAGTAGTGAAGGAATTCCTTGCTTTGCATATGCAACTTTTGCTTTCCCTATTAAACTGTCCTTATCTCAACCCACAAGTTCTCTCACTTTTACTCTTCCAATTCTCTCCCCTACCCTATTGACAGAGGGTGAGCAAGCGGCTGGGTGGGGCTTAGTTGCCTGGTAGGGTTAAACCACAACACCTCTGCTCATTGAATTTAAAAGCAGAGAATCAAGCTGTACTATAAGGTTATTCGGGTCTCTTGCAAAGCTGGGACGTCGATCTTATTTATCTCTTCAATGCATAACTATGTTTACTTCCAATGTAACCACATTTGCTTTCATCAGGAGGGAATCTGGCTTATTATCTCAAATGTTATTGCCATAAAGTAATTGCACAAAAATACCAGTGAGAAAAGCCTTCTCTTGTTCATAAGTCAGAGGTTATTTTGCTCTAATGAACTTGCCTGTTAGTGGAGAAGGAAAAAAGGTAAAAAGCAAAAGTGTTGTCCAAAAAGGAAACAAACAAAAAAACTTCAAGAGGCACCCCAAGTATCACCATGGCACATTTGTACTATTACTGATTTCTGTCTATGCTATTCTAAATATCAAAATAATTTCTAATGCTGTTGCTATAACAAAGCACTCCGCTTCTACAGTGGGAAATACATATTTTTTCCATCTCCTTTTTCACTAGTGGTTCACATACAGCATGCTTTCAAGCCCTGTCAAAGCCTGAAAAACACAGTACTTATTCACTGATGATTCCACTATTGATTCAATGATATT
This sequence comes from Tauraco erythrolophus, assembly GCF_009769465.1. Taxonomy (NCBI): domain Eukaryota; kingdom Metazoa; phylum Chordata; class Aves; order Musophagiformes; family Musophagidae; genus Tauraco; species Tauraco erythrolophus. The sequence continues at coordinate 49,574,791 of NC_141467.1, read as the reverse complement.
CAAGTTATTATTAGGCTCCTTCTATGGATGCATCATTGCCAGTACCCTGCTGACTTCCAATGGTAATAGTCCACCTCTGTTAGACTAAAATTGTCAATATCTCAGATCAAAAGAGTGCTTGAGACTGACTTCAATCAATAGAGCTGATGGATGATGCGCACTCCCACCTCACTTACAGAGATTTGTTAACATAAGTGATTTTAATGGTATTTCATTCTGTAGTTTCTACAGCCCAGTCATTAATGCTCCAGGATAACTGGAGTTGAAGGATTATTGAAGTGAGAACTCTGCAACTGAACTGAGGTGATTCTTTCTCCACACTTGCTTCCAACCCTCATTACATGTAGTAAATGCAGAGCAACTGCTCTGTTCAGTCCATGTCAGGTATGAAGTCATCCCGCTCTGCCTTTTATTTTGCGACCTTTACAGCAGGTGAATGTTGTTGCAAACAGAAGCAAAGGAGAGGCAAAAGGAGGGAATAAGATAGAGAAGGAATAGGAAAAGAATGGTGTGTAGAAAGGAAAGTCCGCTAGCAGCTTTTGTGTTCCTTGTCATCACCTTTCCTCCAGCCCTCATTTTATTATTATTAGCTTGCCCTCCCTTTGCAACTTATGACACTTTTGAAATTTCTGTATAACTGTTTATGAATGATGCTTATCTGGCTGACACATGTGAAGGGATTCATTGCGCACTGGATAACAAGTAGTAGCAAGTTTTGCAAGAGAATCCCTTGAACAGTTCAGGAACTACATAGAGTGTCTAGCATCCTACTGAGCCTACAGAGGCGATTTAGCTAGACTCAGGATGCATAGAAAAAAAATTTCTTTTAGGTGGGCTATAAAAGGTAGCTTCTGAAGATGGACAAGCTCAAAAAATCACTTATAATCACTATTTTCATCATAAACTAATTGTTAATGACTAAGTGTAGTAATTGAACTGATACTGTTGACCATAGGTTAGGTGTTCTCAAACTGTGGAGCTATGCTGGAAGCAAGCATAGGAATATCCTCAACACCTGACACACTCTCTGAAAAAGGTTTTTATACCAGGAGACTAACAAAACAAAATCAAATAACAAAACTAAACAAAAAACAAACTTCCCAGATTTGGAGGCCCTATGTCAAGCTGTCAATGAAGGCTTAAAGTACAACCAGCTCCAACATACGTACTGTTTCAGACGCTTTAAGAGAAGATTTGAATTCCATGGGCTGGTCCCAGGTTTTACGTGAGATTGATAATCTATGGCACAGTACAAAAGGTGACTAAAGAAAATAAATACAGTTGATTCCTATGATGGGCATCAATACCTCTCTCCAGTAGCACTCAGGTTCAGACCAAAGATGGTGCCACCTGCTTACTAAATCAGATTCCATAAAAGCACAATGCTGTACTCACCTGCACTATTTCCATTGAGACACCATTTTAGTTTGTCATATAACAAATTCTTAAATGGTACTGTATGAAGCTAGTATTAAGGTCTACGAGAACAAGTACTTTCCTCTCTAAACCTTAATCCTCCAAAACAGGACTTTTCTCCTGTCCTCTTGGGGACTCTGCCAGCCACTTTCCTCAACACTTTAATGCCTTAGAAAATGTAAGAGCATCCTTGATTGTGCTCCTATAAGAGCACTAGGTTGTTAGTCTTATGCAGACAATCAAAAAGATAGCGTCTTATCAACATACTATGTGCGTACTAGATAGTTCACAAGGTCCTTTCTCCAGAAACCTTCTCTACTTCTCAGTTTTTCTTGCTGAATTCAACATTAATGTCTTTCCATGGAATGGCTTGCCGTTTTAAAGTAGTTGTAAGATCACAAGCAGCAAAGGTCTTCTAGCATGAATATAGTGCTTCTCTCTTTTGACAGCAACAACCCCCACCAAGCCCTCTGTACTTTTTATTTTTTATGTGTATTTCAGAACTGAGAAATCAAAGTCAATGCCTTTTCAAAATGAGGTCATGCATAGTTCCAAAATTATTTCCCTGCCAGACTTCCATTTTCAAATAAAAATAGAAGGCCAGAATTTATTTTTACAGCACACAAATAGTGTCTGTTCATTCTTCTCTGACAGAAAGGGTTGAAATTCTGTTTATTCAAACTTCTGAAAACAAACATCTGGCTCCATAGGGAAGGCCAAACTATGGAAAAATACCAGTTCAAGAGATGAAAACAAGGTCACTGCCAGCATCTGAAAAAAGGAAGCTGAATAGAGAATATTATATATCTGATAGTGAAACAAGTCTTGCCAAGGCCCAATGGTGGTACTTAGCATTCAACAGGTTGCATCCTCAGAGGTGTGCAATAGTACACACTGGAGATCTCTGCACAGAACTAGAGCTCCCATTTCAGCCTGAGAGTGCTTTATTTCAGTCATAACATAGTAACTCAATTTTACAGTGTGCTTTGACACTGTAGGAGAAAGTAATTTACGAATAGGAAGACGACATGATGTGCTCCACCAGAAAGCCTGCTCCCTCTCAGCTCTGCCAGATTTATTAACTTCAAAGGGAGAAGAGAATGGCAACTACAGCTGTAATAGGTCTTTTACTCTCTTTTCAAAGTCCACCATCTATTAACAAAACTAGAGAGGGAGAAACTTTCAACAGCCATAAGAAAATCCATTTTACTAAAACATACCACAGGCCTCAACATATCTAACACACTAAGCAGGGATGGTAACACTTGCTCAGGCCCCATCTTGTAACAGTTTATTTTGTGCTGTTGAAAGTATTTATATGGTCTTGTTGAAATGAAAGCATCATCAGCAAGACAACTTCCTGCAAGATTGCAGAATAAAGTATTTCTTAATACTGCCAGCTATGGGTTATGCTGTTCAGCCCTTCATATCCAGCCAACATCATTCCTATAATTATCTCCACCACAGTGTACTGAAGCAGTTATTTCAGTAGCATACAGGCATGAAATATGTTCTTTTCAGTCGCTTCAACACTGGAATAAATTGTCTGTAGAAAGGAAGAAAATGAATAATGAAGCTTATGTGGTTTTTTTTCCTCTATGCAGCACAGCTCCACCTGAATGGTGACTTGGGAAGCTTGAAACAATTGTGCTACTATGTCCTTCAATGGACAGACCTGAAAATTTCATTTCTGGTAGAATTATTTCAGATTGTGTCTTGTTGAACAAAACAAGGACTAATATCTTGCAAGCATTAAGTCAGGGTAATTTTCTATAACACTCAGTTCCAGGGTTAGTCTGAAAAAGGTGTTTGCACTCAAGCATGACCTAGGTTAGTGTGTAATTTAATACAATTTGTGTACTGAAATAGCTGGAAAAACTAATTTTTTTTGCTGACAGAAATAACCTGCAACAGATATGTTTGTTCCTATAACCTCACCACAGATTTCATATAACTTCTCATGGACCACAAGGGCTGCATAGAAAGCTACTTTGAGCAATAAGGTACCCTTCAGTTCCTGATCTCCCAGTTGTCCTGACTGGGCTGCACTGGGATGCAGTTTTATATAAGTCCAGGTGCTTCTTCCGTAGAAGTGAAGGTGCTTGGGAACAGGGCAAAGAAAAGGAGCCAGAGGAAAAGCTGGTATCTGCTTGATCTGGACAGGCCTTGTAATGGACCCAGCTTCTTATGCACCCGCAATGTGGGTACAGGAGCATTTTGCAATTTCAGGGCACTATTTTAAAGATGGCTTTAAAGATGGCTTTCTGCCTGGTTACTAGGCATATCCTCTGCAGTGACTAGACAGACAGAAATCATAGAATTTGATTTCTATGAGAAAATCTACTTTTAGAGAAAAGTAGATCTCTAAAGCTCACTTAGTGAATCCTGTCTCATGGCCAGGTGACAGACTACGCCCTAATTACTCCAGTCCAACATGTACCTCAAACTCCACAAGTGCTGCCTGGTTCACATCACTGCTCTCACCAGTGGACGTGATTTCCAACATCCAACTTTCTTGCCAAAATTACTGTCTGTTTCTTCCTATTCTGTCTACCATATATACATGGCATGTTCTTCTCTTCTTTGCAATAGCCCTTTGTACACTGAACACTTCCTTTCCTTCATCGAATCTTGATTACAGAATAATGCTTTCAAGCCTTTTCTTAGTGGCCATTTTTGCTGCCTGGTCTTTGCTGTTCTTTCAGCTCTTCAGTTAACCAGCAAGTTATTTAAGATGTAGTTTCAAAATAAATACTACATACTTGTGAGGCCTTCTCAGAGCTGACTATGGAGTGCAAGACCGTAATCATTCATTACTAGTGTTGTACAAGTCAGTTTTATCTTTCCACTAGGCAAGATCTAGGTGAAGGTATCTTCATGTCAGTAAACAGCATGTATAGAAACCCCCCTGAAGTCGAATAACTTCTAAAAATTTTTGCCTGCATCTTGTCCCTTTCAGGTACCACTTCAATCACCCTTTGTGCTTAGAAAAATAAAATTGTTAAAAGTTACAGTGCACTGCAAACTTTTCTGGAAGTTTTATGTATAGTGAAGGTTTCTTGCCCATATATTTTAATTTTCTTTTACTGAAATGTTGAGGCAAATGGGGTTTATTCCATTCTAAGTAGCTTGGGCCTTTGTGCAGTATTGACAAACTGCAGTACCACACTGATTACAGCATCAGAGTGGGCTGTCTGTACATTGCGTGAAACATGAAATCACTATGCAATAACATAGTCAAAAGTAATAAACAATACAAATTTTTTACTACCAAGCATCAAATACTATCCTCAAGAGCCAGATTTAAGCCGTCCGTAACTGCTAGCGTGTAGAATTAAATACTTTCTCCTTAGAGAACTATTTCTCCGTATTTTCAGAAGCAAGGAGGAAAAAAAACAGCAAAAGACAGGACAAAAAGTATTTTTCTTACAGGGATATAATAGAACTCAAATTTTACTAGGGTCTTAATGGAATCTAATTTCTATCATCCCTTCAAGAAAAGCCCAATGTAAAACTTTGTTATATACAGTTTAACCTACTCAACAAACTAAATGTTAAATTTAATAACCTCCATTGCAGCCATGGAGATGCTCGTACTGTTTTCTGCTTTTGACATCAATATTGGAAGTAATGTTTGCAAAACTGATATTGTTAATACCCCAATAGCAGGTCCACTCACAGAGGACGTGATTCCATAAGATCCAAAATAGCTGATAAGTAAGGTTTCATAAAATCCAAAGCTCTAATGCTTCAGCTCTGACTGAAGTGTCCTTCTCAACAGTACTAGTTCCACCAGTTTAACTATTCGGTTCCACTTGGCAAGATTAATTTTCCATAATCACACTATTTTTTAATAGTTCAATTTTCTTGCTAAGTGATTTCAAACCAGAAGATTTTATACCGTTATTTTACTGAGTGTAAAAGCTGGTCTTCTAGGATAGCTCATCCTTCTTGCAAACTACAGAGCTCTGGCCCCCTTTACTGCTTGATAGTGCCAAAAGCTGGAACTTACAGACATGTCACAAATTTGTTGTCATACTTCAAATGGCATCTTATGTTTAGCATGATTGTTCCAGCATAGATAAGATTTTGGGAAGCAATTGGCACATCCGCATTCAACTTCAGACAACATTGTAGGCAGATGCTCATTGTTCTCTGAGATCAGAGACTTAAAGGTCTGTTAAGTTGAGCAACAGATTTAAAACAAGAAATTGTTGCCTATTTCTAAAAACCTTACCTACCTAGCCTGCAGTTTATTGGTTAATAATGCTTTATTAACATGCAATTATGCTAAAGCCATGGAAGACATTGCTTCTTCTGTGTAAACAGTGCATCAGAAGTGGTTGTTTTTCCACTCAGGCACAGTGTGATAAGGTTTGGAAGAAATGCGAAAGAAATAAGATTCCTAGACAACCATAAAAATAGTGCACCACTTGCTTTAAAATTCTGGATAAAATTTTAAATACATGCAGAAAGTAGATGACACAAGCTTGTAATGTCTGTAATAGTTGTCAAGTAAGCTTAGTGAAATTATAGAGCTAATGGCATTACATGTTGAGCAGAGACCAAATAAAGGAAGCAGCAATTGTAAAACAATTAAACTTGTTCTACTTCTGTAACTATTCAGGCTAATACTAAAAGCCATTTGCCATTTTAGACCTTTACAAAATAACAAAAGACTAGGAGGTATTATTCAACCAAGAGAAAATTATTTTTCTTAACTGGGTATTCCCTTAGCACCGTTTGGAATTATTGGGATGTTCTTTGAGTTCAAAGAAAAATCTCATGCTGGTGTAAACTGCTTGTGAGATACTAGACTTCAGTTACCAGTCAAGTTATACCTTCTTTGAACTGGTGCGTTTACAAACACTCTTCGCTTTAAATTGTTTAGATAGCTTTGAAAGATACTTAGACATACAGTGACATATGGAAAGGACAAGTGCAAGGGACTTCATGAATCAAGCACTCCAGCTTGAGGGGTGCCATTAGCATTATATGGGAATCAAGGTAGAGGGGAAATGATAGGCATGGTGTTGTTTGACCTTGACCGAAGTGAAAACTCTAGTTCAAGAGGCTGTATGCACAAGCATGGATGAAATACATGACTAGTTGCAACAAAACATGTTAGCAAAGATTATTACCAAACTCAGAAAAGCACTTGCAATGCAGAGCACCTGTATGTCCCTAGCTGATCTCTTATCAGCATCTCCCTGTATGACTTTGAGGAAAGAACAGATATGACAGTCATAAGAACAATGAAAAAAGGAGGTACGTAGATGATACCAAGAGGAAGCAGTTGCAAAATACTCTGAAGAACAAAGTCAACATGACTATGATAAATTGGACAAACTGTGCAAGAAGATGAAAAACAATAAAGAACAAAATGATTGATTTCCCACTGCTAAATCTAACACACAGCTGCAAAACAAGGACCACAACTTCCAAGGAATAGAGTTTCAAGTGCATCAGAACTAAATAAGAGCCCTTCTCACCAAAACCACCATCTACTGCAGATCAAATTTTGTAAGTGCGCTGCATTTATGACAGGTAAAGTATTCTAGTCTGTTGTTAACACTGATGAAAACATGACTGAGTCTCCACTTTTGAGCAGTACACTTTAAGAGACAGAAAAATAAGAGCAAAATAAGACACCAAGCTGCTAGTTCCTGTCATTACCAGTGTGAGAGGAGTCAGGCTGTATGGCACCTGAAGGACTGGCTCCTAGTATAGCTGCCACCTCTTCCCTTTCACCCAGTAGCAACAATCCAGCTCCATCTTCAGTCCCTGCTCTATCTCCTCTTCCTCTCCCATGTCTTTGCTCTCCACATAGGAAGTGTTGAGTTTTATTGTTTTGTTTTCAGTTCTCATGTAAGCATGACTCTACCTTAATTGTACTTTCCAAACTGGAAACGTACATTGAGAACAAGGTGTGCTCTAAGTCTGAATACCCTAGGTTGATTCAGCTTGCTCAAATGATAAAGATACTTATGATAAGCAGTATTGCTAACCAAATATAAGAGAAATTAAACCAGTAAACTGACATTTTGGCCTGCTAGTGCTTAATTCTCAGAATGGTGGTAGCTGTATATATTGATCCAAATTAAAAAGTAGAAAAAATCCTCCTAGACTACTGGAAACACAGTTGGATTGCATACTACTAGAAAGACAGCTTTGTGTCTGAAATCTGACCAGCACTTCCTTTGGATTGATATTCATACTGTATTCATTCAACCACACAACACAAGTAAACAGCCTTGAGGGAGGGGAAAAAAGTTACCTAAGACACTCTGGTTCAAATATTTCAGTGCAGTAGTTTCCCATTCAATTAGATTTTCATGCCTTGGGTCAAGTCCTGTATTACACTAATTTTTCTACACTGTTCTATAGATCATCAGCATTGTAATAAGCATCTTTATCTTTGAATCTTATGCCATGTTTTTTCATTAAAAAACCTGCCACATTTCATGGAGCGGTGTTACTTTTTTTTTTCTATGCTGTAGTTTAAACTTCTAGTTTGTAAGAACAACACTGTGAACCCACGTGTTCCCTTACTGCACAGCTACTCTGATAGCTACTTGATTGCTATATCAAAGATAAACTTGAAAAAGTGAAATCTTGCATGCCATATATCAGTATTTTATGCTTTATATTCTTCTTGGATATCTTACTGTTGAAAATGCATGATCATAGAATAGAATGACAATAATCCTTATTATAGCCTTTGTCTTTATTTGAAATATCATCTATAGCAACAAATGAAAAGTTTGTGAGCACTGGAGATCACTACAGAGCAGGCTTCTGCAGGGATTTTCATTTAACTATATTCCTTTCAACTCAATGATGCCCACTGACTCTGTGAAGTACAGCTACAACAGATGTATAACAAGCACTTCTCTAAGATAAATGATAAGATTCAGTTTTTAGAAAAAAATCTGCTCTATATCACCACAAACTTGTTTGCTTCTCTGTGTTTGAGGTTTGGTTTTTGTTGCTGTTGTTTTTTTCTGTGATGGAAATGAATCAGGGTTTCCATCCAGAGATGGAAAACAGCAGAGCCCAAGATCACTGTTATCCTTTCTGTGTTCATGTTGCAATGATCTGGTGTGGCTTGGGTATTTAAGACTCACCTTTCCCAACGTTTCCAGAGCATTTAACTACTTTTCTTTCCAAATTCAATATCGATCTAAATTATGGTTATGAGCATTTTTGAAAGAAAGGAACAGAAACTTTAAACTCTGTATTAGTTAAGTTTTGAGGGGCTAATGCTCACCATTTAGACATGCCTCTTTTTTAAAGATCCCCACTACTCCCACATTGGAATGGTTTGATGCCTCCCTCATAAGAGGAAGGGTGACAGGAGAGTGGATACCAACCACTCATCCTCTGTGCAGCACCAGCTGGCTCAGTCCCTAGACTGAATTTTTCAGGAGTGAACCAGTAACTCTTCACCACAAGAAAGCTTTGGCTAAGCCTGCTTTCTCCCTGACTCTTCTCTGCTTGTGGATATGCTTTCTAAACTCTTGGGAAATCCATAGCTACAACAAAGAACCCAAGATAGTGATGGTTTTACTAGCTTCACCCTGCCTTATATAATTCAACCCAACTGCCAACACTGAAGGGAGCTTGAGCACGCACAAACTTTGCCATTTAGAACAAGAACAGACACTATGATCACAGGAAAGACTTTCCATGTCGTTTACAGGCAAGTTCGATAACGTAATGGCAAATTCAGCCATTTCAGCATGCTGAAGTTTGAATTAACATGAATTACCTTCTTTTTTTTAATTTATTTATAACTCATACCAATAAGAGCTCCTAAAAATCAGTGATTAAAAATAAGCTGGTCCAAATGAACTGGTCCCTACATTCAGTAGAGGGACAGGTTCAGTCTACTCTTGCGTGGCTTGTATTAAATTTCCTACGTAATCCCAGGGAAGTTGAAAGGGATCTCTGGAGGTCATTTGCTCCAACTCCCTCTGCTCTAGCAGGGACTCCTGGAGTCAGCTGCCCAGCACCACGTCCATATGGCTTTTGAGTGTCTCCAAGGAGGGAGACTCCACGATCTCCCCGGGCAATCTGCACCAGTGCTTGGTCACCCTTACAGTGTAAAAGCATTTCCTGATGTTCAGAAGGAATTCATTGTGTTTTAATTTGTGCCCATTGCCTCTGGTCCTGTCACTAGACACCACTGCAAAAAGCCTGGCCCCATCTGCTTTGCACCCTCTCTTTGGGTGTTTGTACACGTTAAGATCTCCCTGAGCCTGCTCTTCTCCAGGCTAAGTCCCAGCTCTCTCAGCCTTTCCTCCAGTCCCTTCATCACCTTTGTGACCCTTCACTGAACTCTCTACAGTATGTCTATATCTTCCTTATAGTGAGGAGCCTAGAACCGGACACAGCACTACTAGTTCCACATCAGTGCTTTTGCCGTACTCGTTGTCACATCTGTGTATATTGTCCTGTGCCAATCTCTTCTGCCACCATTTCTTTCTTATGTGAAAACAGCTTGCAATTTTCTAGTCTTACCCTTTTACATAGTCACTTAGCATTTGGACTGAGCAGCTGTAACGAGTTCTGATTGACACCACACACCTCACAGTATCTGTACACTGACTTTTTTTTTTTAAAGAGAAACTCTCTTTACATTAAACAGCACACGGCAAACTTCCCATTAGTTTTCTCCAGCAATACAGTGAGAAGTTAGCTATGTTTGCTGCTGTTCTTAAGCGCAGTGACATTTCACAGAAAGCTGTTCTCAAGAATGCCAGGAAGAGGTCAGGGCCTCCTCAAAACCCATTTAAAAGAATAGCTGAGAACACAAAAAGAATCAGATACTGTGTATAAGCTAATTGAAATGCTGCTTCATTTTACAATTCTCTAATGAGGTGCACTATAACACACTGACTGAAATAACTTTAGGTAATGGGACTACCTCTATTAATCTACTTATAAGGAAGCTGTTCATTAATTAGAGTGGACAGAGCAATCACAAGGCTGCTGAACAACAGCAATGCCGATTTACATTGTTGACAAGTATCTAATTAGAAATTAATGGCAGAAAACTGTGCAAATATATATCCCTCATCTACCTGAGAAACACATGTCACAAGCATACATAATGAGAGAACCTAACACATCCATCTTCAAAATAGATCCAGGAATCAGTTTAAAAAACATTAACCCTTCATTGCGCAATTAGCTCAAAGCAGGTACCTTGTTAAGACTATCTCATTACTTCTATGACAAGTCCTTCATAAACCTCAAGATTTTTAGTTACTTGAAGATTAACACCCCTAGACCCACCAAAACATTTTAAAAACCAAAACAAACAGCAAACCAAACAAAAGCACAACCACCACCAAAACCAACTTCAAAACCATCAACTCAAGTTACCCAGGAGTTACCCAGCACTCTGATCAAAGTCTGTCTGGAAGAAAGATTTTAAGAACTCCTCATGTCTCTCTGTAGAGCAAGGATAATGCAGTCCAGTCCAATTTATTTAGGAGACATCTTATCTTGCAACCCTAAGACACTATGCTATGAAAAATTACTAAAGTGATATTAACACAGCTAGTTGTATATGTGCTTAAATGTCTGGATTTGTTTGAGAGTTTTGTTTTTATTTTTGTTTAACCTTTGTGTCACGTTTTGAGGTCAAAACGACCAGTCTATCAGCTCCCAAGTCAGGCGAGACCCTTGAGTCCGACTCCCCCTGCCCTTGAGAAAGTTAAAGGTTTGAATGATATTTTGTCACCCAGCTCAAGCAGGGTGCAGAAAGTTCTGAATTCCCAGAAGCACCTTATGCATCCAGAAACACTGGATGTGCTTAAAAGATTGCAAGACTGAGGGTTTGATAAGCAAGCATATTGCAGTGCATAACTTATCTTACCTTCTCAAGATTTTTTTATTTTTTAATAAGCCACATTTATTAATCCCATGTCTCCTAACATATCATGTGGAACTAGATAATTAATCCAACATCTTCCATAAACTATGTTACTAAACCCTAGCATCTCTGTTTATGCTTTGGAAGAAATTGAATAACCAAAGAGACTAGAACTTGCAGATAACATTGAGAAATTTATGTCCAAGGGAATTTGTCTTCCCTCCCAAAAACCTTAAAGCTGTCATTCATTTGTGATATACTAGAGAAGGAGGGAGACCTGGCCTGACCCCTTTGCCATGTTTGTGTTGTGTGAGCATGGCTGAGCTGGACTGGTCACCTTTGGGGACCAGAAAGGTGTATTTATTCCTTTGATGCATGTTAGGCTTCTCAAACAGGGCAGGGATCTTTATCCTTCTGAAGGCTGAGACACTGACAAAGGCAAGGTCTAACTGGAAAATAGTATATGCTGACAGTGCTCATGGCTTCAGGATAGCCTGAGGCACATCTTGCTGTTCAGACTCCTGAAGTACATTTCCCACATACACTGTGAACGATCTGCACTTGTGGGCAGTTGGACTTTGGCACTATCTTGATCCCTCTCCTACTTTGTTCGTGTGACAGATTGGGCTTTGTAGCAAATACAGACACAAGTGTAAGTCACCTGTGGTGAAGCACCTGAAGAGTTTTGTGGATCCTTTGGACTAGACAGCTTTTTGTGGCTGTTTCTTACTTGCAGGTGTTTGGATACTCTGCCCCAGAAGTTTCCTTCAGTTCCATGTTCCAATTTCCTAGCCTGAACAAGAAAGGGTTTGGTTGGTTGGGTTTTAAACTAAATCTTTTTAGACTGCCTAGTAGGTCATCTGATCACTCATGTTCAAGAAAGATGAAATTAAGGCAGTCTCCAATCCACAAGCTACCCAGACACTTTCAGCACACCTGCCTAAACATAACACCCAGTCTTGCTGTGATCTCTCAGAATCTCAGATACTTAAAACTGCCATTTTACTACTTCTTACCCTCAAGAACTTGATCTAGAAATCAAAAACAGTTTTAGCTCTTCTGATATGTAAATTTCTTTGACATAAGGGAATGTCAACACGAAGCCTTCTTTTGAAGGACCTAGTATTACACCCAGTGTCTTCAATGCTATTTGACTCCCGATCTTCAGCCTTCCAGAATATATTTCTACTAGTGCAACAAGCTGTTTTCATGGGTATAAACAGCCTGTTGTACCCCAAGGGAAGAACAGCAGTCATGACAGATTCTGGAAGTGGCAGGGAAAGGCAAGTGCTCCTCACCTATGCTTTTGAGGGAGCCAGACCAGCTCCCTCCAGCTCTGTCCTGCACAGCACCCAACTGCAGTAGCACTTACACAGCTGGTCCTGAACCCTTGGCTTAGGTACTTGCTTTTCCTCTACCTGGAGGAAAAAGCTGGCAAGCTAAATAGCTTCTCTGCTCCCAGAGCCCAAGCCTCTCTGTGTTAGCTGAGTGCCACTTACACTGTGAATAACAGAAATTCAAATTTTACAGCTTTTTACCAAGTTTACAGAAGCTTGCAAGAGGAGGGCACTCAGCTTTCCAGCACTGTTTTAAGACTTCCATACACATTTAGGCCAATAAGTCAGTTCATCCTTTCAGTGTCTTGCACATCTTTTGCTGGCTACAGAATGCAGTGACCTCCCATCCTGGCACTGTGATGCTTGGTTACAAGAGAACTGATACAAGCTTTTCTTCTGCTCTTTAAAGCTGCACTAGGAAAGAAAAGAAAAACAAACCACATGCTTTCATTAATTGGACCTGCTTCATCCTTGAAATTAGAGATGAGGGAAGAGGCAGAGGGAGAACATCAGACAGACCATTAACTATGAGTATGGTCTTGCCAATTTATTTTCTGTATTAACGTGAGCATTTCCTTCTGTTTAAGTGCCATACAGCTTTTCTTCATTATTTGCAGCTAATTGTGATGCAGCTAGAAGATAATGACTCCTCACTGTAAATTAGATGCTATTATATGAGTTGTTTCAGATTGGCATCTTGACATTAAGAGATAGTTATATTTTTAGAAGTAGCCAGGAAATTTGCTCTTTTACTTTGGAAACTGTAAGCAAAATTTTGCTCTTTCAAAATGCATGCATTCATGAATGGCTAAACAAGCCAATTTCCCCATGGACATGCATCATTTATGAAACATCCTACAGAATCTTTTCCAGCAATCCCTGTCATGCAACAGTTCCACTGAGGCCATTAAGGTCATTCTCAAAGCTATAGGATCAGGCATTTGCAGTTGACAGCAAATAAGCAAGCAAACAACTATTTTGCAGACTATACTGAATCCACCACAATGAAATATCCTGAGCTTCCAATGGTGACCTTTGGATAAGCCCTTACTGCTGAACTGTCCTGGCAATTTAGCGACAACCTCCAATCTCAGCATTTCAGAATTGCAAGTAGAGATTGAAATGATGATCTGTCTCTCTGCAGTATAAGAATATCGTATACTTATCTCAGAGAAGCAGCTCATCCTAAGAAATGGGCACGTCTAGAAGCAGCTAGGAAAGGAGCAGGGAAATAAGAAAAGGAAAGGAGCTGACATTCGAAGGTGATAGAAAACAAAAGAAAGAGAACACAAGCTACAGTTGGATACAAGAGTAGTGGTGTTGTCCCATCCAGTACCACTGGGTACAACCTGTGCACTGGGGTGAAAGCAGAGGGGCATATAGTTGTGTCTGTTCCTGTCCATAAAGAGCCTAACACCACACCAGCAGCTACTATCAGGAGCAGTGGTAACCAAATTTGTGTGTGTGTGTATGCATCATCTGCTCTATTCCCTTGCATTTGTTTATACTGGAATATTTTCATAAATGGCATTGGTACGATAACAGGCACAGAATTGGAGATTTTCTATTCCATTACATCGTCAAGTGCTTCTGTAAATGCTAGCAGGGAGCTGCATAGTTAACTATCCAGGCAGCACATACTTTACCTAATTAATACCTTCAAGTGACCCAGTACTGGTCTTGAACAAAGACTGGTAGGGTAAAGATGGTCAGATTTATAAAGGTTCCTTCAGAGCACCTAAAGTAAGGGAATTCTCCATGCAGGCAATGAAGACACAAGGGCTTCTGAGGAGTACTTCAGAGTCCTTTGACAAGTCACTGCCTGTGAAGATCTTTTGCAGGCCCCAGAGGTCGTGAAGGACAGCAAGCTGAATGTGAGTCAGTAGCATGCCCTAGCAGCACAGAAGGTTATATAGCAATCCTGGGCTGTATTATCAGAAGCACAGCCAGGAGATCAAGAGAAGTGATTACTCCTTTTTGTTAAGCGTTTGTTAGACTGTGTTTAGAATATTGTGCACAGTTTTGGGTCTCCCAATACAGGAAAAACATCAGTAAACTAGGGCAAGATCAGAGGAGAGCCACCTGAATGGTCAGGGCTAGAGCACTTGCCCTGTGTGCAGAGGTTGAAGGACCAAGGCTGGTTCAAACCAGAGAAGACAGCTAGACGGACACCTAACAGCAGTCCCTCAGTACCTATGAGGTTACCCAGTAAATAGAGGCATGCTTGTCACAGTAGCACACAGCAGAGAGACACCAGGCACAAAAAATTGGGAGGCACAGACTGGATGCAAGAAGGAATTTTTCACCCTGAGGAGAGCCATGCACAGAATCAGGTTGACCAGGGAAGATACTCAGGCTGTGCCTGGAGGTTTTCAAGACAGGAAAACTCAGAGCAACCTGATCTAATCACACAGCTGACCCTCCTTTGAGCAGGAGGCTGGACCAGAGACCTTCTGAAGTCTCTCGCAGCCTCAACTATTCATCCTACAATTCACTTTGCCTTCAGTCCCTGCTCTCAATTCAGTCTTTTTTTTTGCATATGTCCACAAAGCATGAACTGACCTTGAAAGGCAACAGGGCTCCAGCTCCTCCTCCTCCCAGCAAAGAACCTCCACCTCCATGTAGTCGTCCCACTGCTCATTCAGTTGAGATCTGCTCAAGCTGGTAGCTCATCTTCCTTCTGGGTGCACAAGTAGGTCTCTAGCCTGGTAACTGAGACATCTGAAGCTCAGAGCTGTAGATCTAGGAACAGAAGGGGCTCAGGTCCAGATCTCTCACTTCCCAGAGAAGAGGTAGACAGAAACACCAACACCACCACTGGCTGCTGTAGTGTTGGGTATGCGCTGAACAGAAAACTACCTGTGTGTTCAGTAAAGCTGAGAGATTAAGTGGACTTTAGGTCTTCCTCAAAAGCAAACTAGGCCATTAGGGAACAAAAATACCCAAGCCTGGAGTACCAGCTTGCCTCAGCACCTGAATGGAAGTCTCTGTTGGACTTGAGGGGTCACCACTGCCAGATGATGCTGTGCATGGGCAGCCTGAAGAGCTTTCTTGGCCTCAGGAGCCAACATTTCACCTAAGATGGTCTTATGCCCCTTTATAGGCCATCCATACCTTTCAGTGAATTGGAGTGGAGGAGTTGTCAGAATTCAGTGCTTGTGGCACAGCAGAGCTTTCAGAAGAAAGAAAAATCTCAGACTTATATTTAGCAAGTGAGCAATGAAGAGAAATGGCATAGCAAATGCTGACGGTAGTGGTGAAGCTGTGGGGGGGGGGGGGGGGGGTGGGGGGGGCGTGAAAGCTGGCAAGAGCTTCAGGAGAGTGAGTTTTGGTATTTCAGTTTAAGAGGTAAAGACTAGATGCTTTGCAGCAGGTACTGAAATTCCAGTGCTGCAGAAACTGAAACATCATCTGAGCTTTCTCCCATCTCCCACCCTTCTGTCTTGTTTGAAAAATATTTACAAGGGGGTGAAAGGCAACCTTCAGACTTGTGACCGTAGCTGTGTGCTGATGCTTTCTATAAATATGGGTTTGCTGAAGCACTAAACTGTGTACTGCTGCAGTATGGCATTATGGCTTCTGCTCAGCAAAAGCTGTTTCCATTCTCATTTCAGACCCCTGCTAGTGTTGGCATCTGGCTCTCAGCTACATGACTTTTTTGCCCTCTGTCCCTAGAGCGGAGGAAAACAAATATCCTCAAGTCCAGCTTTGACTGGAAAGACAAGAGTCTGGCTCAGATCTACCTAATCGGCAACAATACAGAAGTGATTTAAGAAGTCTGATGACTCCAGGCTATATTTGGGGTGCTGCAAATCATTTTGTGTTTAGTCATCATTCATTCTGTGTTTCTGGCTGGATCCAGAGTTCTCTGGTGTGTAATTTAGACAGTGCAGACAATTTGCATTTTATTCCCCCCCGTCCCTTTTTCCCAAGCTTTCACTTCGCACTCGTTTTGATAGTCCTGCCACCTGTGTGTATGTGGTAGGTCCATTTTGGAACCCAATTGCCCTTGGACGCTAGCATGAATAAGTTTATATGTGCTGCCACTCCTGAGCAGTGACAGGAGGCTTACAAAAAAAAAGGTGTGGAATTTTTCCTCCTACAAAATCATGTCCCTTTTTCGCTTTCTCCATACAGTGGAGTGGCAAGTCCAGTTCATATGACAGAGAAACTCAGTCATCTTAAATGCAGGAAACGAATCACTCAGATACGTGCTGGAGTAATAATTCGTAATTAATACCAGCAAACTCAAAACAAAATGGCTGAAATTGTTAAAAATCTGGAGCTATAACTATATATACAATCAGCAGACTGAAAAATATTGTTTTGACTGCTTACATCATCAGCTTCCTCCATTTAGAAATCAAGTGAACATTTGCATATTTTGTTGACTTCAAGAGTTCTAAAAATCCCACTTTTGTCTTCCTGTTCTTCCCTTTTGGCTTTACTATGTTATTTTTCCCTTGCATTTTTCTCCTTTAAAGTGAAAAGGGAACTCATTTATGTGCTTAGATTTATTTTATCTATAAAAGAAAAAAGACCAAAACCTTTTCATGCTCTTTGTTACTGAGCTTGTTCAATTCATGCACGATGGGTTCACAAGGCCTAAGCTGATCATCACGCAGATTTAGTTTAGACTACATAGTATTTTGTGGTTCTGGATGTACTCACCCATGAAATAACCTCACACCAGACCTAGCAGGAAAAACTACTTCCAAATTCTATTTGCCTAAAGGCCTGCTTGCTTTAGTATCTATGCTGACTTGCACTGGTGGCTTGGCTAATAGCCAAGGAGAAGATAAGTTTTTGATTTTTTTAAACCATCTTCCCAAAAGCATCTGTTTTGGACACTCCTGGAAAGAGGCTATTGAGCTAGATGAACCTGTGGTCAGAGCCAATACAGCTGTACTTTTGTACCCTCTGGGGGCAAAGGTTCACATCACATTTAAAGGGCTTAAAGCTAAACAGTTCATTCCAAGCAGAGACTGTTGAAATACATTTGAGTCAAAATACAACACAGGCTGTGAAAGACAAGGAGTTAGAAGGCCTTGTCAAGAACTGATAAAGACATTTTGAAATAAACACATTGTGGATAGACACGTGGAAGAAGTAATCAGAAACAACAGAAGCAAGCTGTAAGCAGACAGTGGAGATTTGTTAATCTAGGAATTTGAGATTCAGTCAGTGAGAGAATTACTAGTTAGACTTCTTAAGTATTCCCTTCCATCCAGTTTTGTTTGTTTTTTTATGAATATGATATTCTCATATGCAACACTTAATTTTGAAAATTTAAGACAAAGGTTTTAAGTGTACCTATACCTTTTGGATCTATTCATGTCACTTTAATTCTAGTAGCAAAAATTTATAGAAAAAATCAGATGAAAGAAGAGGAAATCATGACAACAAAACCCCAGACAAAGAAACAGCTCTACAAATTTAATCTTGAAATAAGATGCTTTTTCCTAGCTGTGAGGATAATTAGACAGTGAAAGAGCTTATCTGGTAGGTGGTAGACTCAGCAGAGACTGGAATCTTTAAAGATTAAATATCTAAGAGATCACTCAATCCAGTGTGGGGGTAAAAAACTAAGGTCCATAATACAAAAAAAAAAACCCCAAAAACTAGATGACCAGAAAAGTCTCTTCTGACCAGTGAATCTGTGAACATATAGCTACTCCTATATATTCACTAACCATACAGGAGACAGTTTCAGACACCTGCAAGGTCACAAGGAAAAGAACCTTTCCCCTCTCTTGAGCTTCAAATCATGCTGTCAGACAGAAGTTCATACTCTCTGTAACCCCACAGATCAATCTACCCTTGCTTAAGGCACCCACATACAAGAAACAGAAAAGGCTCACCCAGTCCATGTCACTTGTGTGGACATACTCCAGAGCCTTCATGTGGCACCTTCCTCTGCCAGGACAACCAGCTGGCTGAAGGCTAGATGGGCCACTTCAGCCTCTGAGCGAAAGGGATGTTGGTTTTGGTGTTTGTTTTTTTTGGGAGTCTGATTTTTTTTTTTTAAGTTTGGTTTGTGGTGTTGTTGGATTTTTTTTTTTGTAGAGTCCAGCATAATTCTCCTTCTCACACGATCTGCATATGCCATCTCACCAGCTTTCCTATCATTTCGGGTGGGTCCTGAGCACTGGGAACTGTCGTGCTGTCTGCCTTTGTTTTTCTGGGACCAAACTGTACTGAGCTAATGAAGGTACCACTGGGCACAGATTAGGTCAGCTAAGGGAAACTGGATAGCTTAAAGCTCAGCAGCAGTCAGGTGAGCCGATTTATAGGTTTTTGTAATTTAAGACCTGAAAAGCCTTTATAAGCTGCAGGTTTGCTTTTCACTATAGCTTTCCTACAACTCAGGAGCAGAGCAGCAGAAGGAAAGCACGGTGTTTCTCTTATGAATCATTCCCCTGTTCTGCTGCATCTCTATTGGTGTTCAACATATGACATTAAAGCCTTTTAAGACTGTCTAGAATCACAGAGCAAATGACAATAATGTCTTATCAAACAATCTCCTGAGTGTATAAATAACACATTTCATACAAGTCTTCCCATAGCATACATTTACATAATTTTAGAAAGAGCCCACGACGATTTACCTGCCTCACACTGTTCTTCAAAACAGTAAAAGCCTATTCAAGACTCCCTGGAAAATGAGTGAGCATGTGAAAGATTAACATGCTGTGAAGCTACTGGTTTCCTGGAGCTACTGGGGACCTCAAGATATTTTCATTCTTTTAGAGTTTTGGTTGTTTTTTTTTTTTCCTTACTGCTTTGGATAAGGGTCATTGTCAGGTCCAGGTTTTACATTCATCACAGATGCAGGCAGCAACCGCCTCAAGGTTCCATTTTCTTTTCAAGCTGTATCCACAGCGCATTCCCAAGCAAGGGCAGGACTTTGGGAAAGCTTGTGTGGCTGTCAAGTGACAAAACTGACACACCCTTCATTTCAGCAGGAGCTGACTAGACACAGCAAAACACTTTAGTGTCAGTGGTAAGAGAAAGCTCTTTTAAAGAGAAGCTAATTATTTTGTGCCAGTTCTAAAAAGTGTTATAGGGATAGTTACAGTTTAACTATCTTTGACATTGGGATATCTTACTGCCTCAACCTTCAGGCTTACATCTGCCACAGTTTTTGTGGCTTGTCTAGGACATACAGCTGCTGGAGCACTGGCCAGTCTTTCCACAGCAAGATGAAGACCTGTACAAACCAGCTTGTGGCCCTGTTTCAGTGCTGGGACCAGTATTGTTCAGCATATTCATCAATGACTTGGATGAGGGAATAGAGTGCATGATCAGCAAGTTTGCTGATGACACTAAACTGGGAGGAGTGGCTGACACACCTGAAGGCTGTGCTGCCATTCAGAGAGAACTGGACAGGCTGGAGAGTTGGGCAGGGAGAAATTTAATGAAATACAACAAGGGCAAGTGTAGAGTCTTGCATTTGGGTAAGAACAACCCCATGTACCAGTACAAGTTGGGGACTGAACTGTTGGGGAGCAGCACAGGGGAAAGGGACCTGGGGGTCCTGGTGGACAGCAGGATGACCATGAGCCAGCAATGTGCCCTTGTGGCCAAGAAGGCCAATGGCATCCTGGGGTGTATTAGAAGGGGTGTGGTTAGTAGGTCAAGAGAGGTTCTCCTCCCCCTCTACTCTGCCCTGGTGAGGCCACATCTGGAATATTGTGTCCAGTTCTGGGCCCCTCAGTTCAAGAAGGAAAAGGAACTGCTTTAGAGAGTCCAGCACAGGGCCTCAAAGATGATTAAGGGAGTGGAGCATCTCCCTTATGAGGAAAGGCTGAGGGAGCTGGGTCTCTTTATGTAAAGTGTGACTGTCATGAGGATGGAGCCAGGCTCTTCTCAGTGGCATCCAATGACAGGACCAGGGGAAATGATATAAGCTGGAACATCGGAGGTTTCGCTTAAACATGAGGAAGAACTTCTTCCCAGTAAGGGTAACAGAACACCAGAACAGGCTGCCCAGAGAGGTTGTGGAGTCTCCTTCTCTGGAGATGTTCAAAACCCACCTGGACGTGTTCTTGGATGATCTGATCTAGGTGGTCTTGCTCCGACAGGGGGATTGGACTAGATGATCTTTTGAGGTCCCTTCCAATCCCTAACATTCTGTGTGTGATCTTGGGACGTTGTCCTTGGCAAGAACACCACAAGGCAGTCCCCTGGCAAGGATGACCAAATGGGTGGGGGTAGGGAAGAGGGACACTGTTTGCCACACTGGGCAGACCCTCTCCTCAGTAAAACTTCTGCTCTCCCATTCAAAACCCCTTAACCAGAGGTTGGCAAACCTGAAATCCCACCCTCTAAGGACCGGCCAACTCTTCACAGTACAACTACAACATCTCTTTGCTCAACATTTTTTTTTTTTTAAAGTCACCATTTATCAAGCTCAGTGACCTCCACAATCTTAAAAAAAATAAATCACAGAGCTTGCACCACCTTGGTCAATTTGTCCCCAAGTCTGTGAACTTACATCCCAGCCCCACAGAAGCAAAACATCATTTGTCTTCCCTTCAATAGCAACAAGCACTGTGGTTGCCCACAAAATAAAATTCCCCTTTAAGCTCTTACTTAAGGGGAAAAGAAGAAGCAGGGAAAAACACCAACCACTTGGCCATTGTTAGTAATGTGCTTTGCTGCCAGCTGCACAGCAGAGTGCAGCAGCTTCAGAGATTAGGGCCCAACAGTTCGTATGGTGCCTACCCCCATCCCTGCCTTTAGTTGGCCCCTGTATGTCGCTCAGTGGCACGGAGAATATAGAATCTTAGAATCAACCATTTAGGTTGGAAAATACCCTTAAGATCAAGTCCCAAAGTAGATGGTGAAGTTTTAATGACCACTATCCTCCTGCAACAAAATTTCAGTTTTTAGGTAAGTGATACCCAGGAGACAGTTGCAAATCAATTTTTACCAAGAATACAAGAACTAAGAATAGAGTCTCTTGCAATCCAGACGGATTTTCTTCCTAACTCACAGTGGCTGTAGGTTGGGCACTTCTGTATCTTCCCTGAGAAACATTTCCAGCCATTTTGCAACTCTGAGGATTGATCTGTCACTGACAAATGCGCAGACTATCAAACAGTTCTTGCCTGTCTTTAGTTTTCATGCAATATAAAGTTTCCCACCTTCCTAAAACAGGGGGGATTTCTATTTAATGATTATGGTTATTGAAGATTCGGTGCGAGTTAAGTTAAAAGTTCTCTTTGGCTTCCAATTTAGCTATTTGCTCAGTTGCTTTTTATCACCTTAGAAACTGGCCCAGAATCTAGATAAAGTTTCAGTTTAATCTTTTTTTACTGCTGTAACTGGTAATGTGATGTTAGCGTCTCATTGCAGAACGATTTCATTTGGTGCATCTTTCTTCCATCCTCAAAGGGCTCCTACTGAGAATTGTCCCACTTGCTGGCTATGGATCGGGTCCTTTCGTTATTTCTTTAGTGGGTTTTGAATGGCCACAGCCTGGTTCCCCGAGTGGTCTTGACCTGGTCAGAAGTTTTAATTCTGCTTTTTCCCTCCCCCCTCCCTGCAGTCACCTAGGCTTCAGCACCACCAGGCAGCCTCTTTAGAGTAACCCCTATTACAATGCTGCGGCCAACTGTGAACTTAGTAAATTGGAAGTATTAGGTCACAGATTAGAACAAACAGAATTTCAAACCCTGCTGTTGACCTTGGAAATTAGAAACTGCCCTTGACAGCCCATCAGAGAGTCACTGACGATAGCTGCAACAGCCACATCTCCCTGCCACTTTGACAGGAGAAACAGAGAGAGGAGACACTTATACAAGTGTTCATTTATTACACTCTTTCTTTTCTGTCTGACCAACAATCTTCCAGTCAGATGTCTGCTAACACTTGCAGTTTACTGAATATTTATCTGTTAAAGGGAGATGATTACAGTCCTGAAAGTAAAACAGAGACCTCTTCTACAAGTCCTTCAAGTCAGAATGCAAGAAAGTAATTAAGACTTGTAACATGTTTTTTTCTGTAGTGATATGAGTTAGCAAGGTGAAAAACAAAACACACTTGACCAGATAATTTCCACTAGACTAAATCACAATACATCACTCTCAGTAGCTAGAAGTAAGCTTCTAGCTTCTGTGTCTGCTCCTTCTAGCAGCCTTCCAGTACTTAAAGGGGGCCTACAAGAAAGCTGGAGAGGGACTTTTTGCAAGTGCATGTAGTGATAGAACAAGGGGCAATGGTTTTAAACTGAAAGAGGGTAGATTTAGATTAGATATAAGGAAGAACTCCTTCACTCTGAGGGTTGTGAGGCACTGGAACAGGTTGCCTAGAGAAGTTGTGGATGCCCCATCCCTGGAAGTGTTCAAGGCCACATTGGATGGGTCCTTGAGCAATGTGAAAAATTGAGACTCTCTCCGTTAAAAACAAACAAAAAAGCTAGAAAAACCCCAAAATAAAAACCAGCTCCCCAAAAGCCCACAACACACACACAAAAAACCACACACAAGCAAAATACCCACCCCACACCTTTTCCCCTTAGCTTTGTCTTCAGCTAACATGGTTCTGCCATTTCTTGAATTAACCAAAGTAATTGTAAGAGTAGGACATCTGAGGAGGAAGAATAATTGAATAATTAAGAACTAGGAAAATGGTAAGTAACTGAGAAAAATACCTTTGAATTGAAAGTGCTATGTAGACCTAACTGCAAATGTAATGTCCAAGTATAATTCCATTTAGCATTGCCTCAGCACACAAAGATTTTACTGTAGCTAAAACCAAGCAATATAGTATAATAAAGAGGAAAGGTAATACAGCATTAATTATTATTTAGTATTAATTCTTAGTATGTATCCTGGTGGGGAGGTCTTGTAAAATAAAAAGCGAACATCCCTGTGGTTTTCTTCTGCTGCATTTGTGAACCAGAAGGTAGGATTTATTCTCCTATCAAAGAGGAGAATTGCCTACATCAGTCTCAGGTGCATTAGCAGGTAAAACAAATGCTTTCAAATAGGGTGAAAAACCCAATGACATAAATATAAATGAATAAGTGAAACTGCATAATCAGATGCCTTCATGGCCCTTTTTATAATTACAGACAGTGCCCTGGAGGGCAGTCACATAGAAGTAAATACATTTTTGTACATCATTTATATATGTTAGCTGGAGTTATATATTGTTAGCTGGAGTGAGAGCAGGAGTCTAAAATGCAAGTCAATACAGAACAACTTCAGATTTTTAAGCTCCTCTTTCATGTATACTTGAGCTGTATGTAATCAGGGACATCCATCTTAGAAAAATATTCTTCCAACGCACTAACATTATTGCCGCCTGGAAATTTTTTCAATCCCATTTCACTTATAGCTTCTGACAATGTTAGCGACAGCTATGTCACAGAGCATTAGGTAAAATTGTGGGAATTAGTTGCATGCTATTTGTTTAACTTCTCTTGTCGTTCTTCTCTGCTCCTTCTATTTAAAAATTCATTGGCTCACCTAAATCATCTTCCCCCTCACTCACACTGTGTGTTACCCAGCCCCACATTCACATTAAGCACTGGCTTCCTTTTCTCCAGGAAAAGAACAAATTTAAACAAGTAGAAAACCCTTAGAGTGTTTATGCTCCATTAAAACTTAATTCTGCTTTTAATCCTGGACCAGAGTATTGATGGATTCATTCATATTGAATAGGACTTGAGCCTCTGTAGTCTCTTTCTCTCTAATGAGGCTAACAGAGAAAGAAGATGCTACTCATTGCAAGCAGTGGTATTGCTTATCAGTCCCACTATTTAATTCTACTTTACTACAAGTGTTCAAAAATGCACTTCATCCTATAGCTGTCTTTCAGCTTTCAGGAGCTACAATGTCACGGTTCATAACTAGAACAGAACAGAGCAATAACTAAAAGGGACACAGTCATTTAGGAAGAGAGAGGCAGATGAGAAATGCTATTCTCCCCAATTCTTAAAATATAGTTGCTTGGCTCAAATCTGTCTTTTACCATGCCAGACTATTTCCAGACCCCACATACAAGTCCAGCAGTTACCTGAAGACAAGCTGCAACACTGGCACACCTTGGCAATATCTGTTAGTGTGATTTGCTCCTGATATTATCCCACAAAAAAAAAAACAAAACAAAACCAAAACAACAAAAAAGCCACACACGCAGACCTTGATTGCCACACAGCTTTTCTTTCAATAAGGCGTTTCCAGGAAAAACACAAGGCGTTTTCAAGCAGAGCAGCTCGGTCTGACAGAGGCCTGAAGGAGCCAGCAACCCTTGTGAAGGTGGGAGTTTCTGCTACATTGTCCCATGACATCTAATTTACTGGGCAGGACTTGGCTGTGCTTTGCTGCCCAGCAGATGTGTGTGATAAACAGGCACTTCAGCTGTCCCAGAAGGGTAAATCTTGCTGATAGTCTGGAGCTTTTAAGGCTTTGCTGAAATATTTAGTGAAGAAAGTGTTCACCTGAACATGGAAATACAAATTGCTTTTTTCCCTCCAGACAGGAGGTGGCAAAGGCGAGGGGAAGGTAAATGAAAAAAAAGAAAACTTAAGATTAACTATAGTCTTGCCAGTGGAAAGCTACCTGGATTTAAGCCACATCACTCCTACCTGTTCTGTAACTTGCAAACTTACAGCTGTCCTGATCTGATGTAAGTAGAAGCAGCAATGTACCTGAATGCAGGAAAGAGCCTGCAGGTCCAGGCTGTGTTCCCTTAGAAGTGAATAGCAGGAACTGCTGACAGGATAACACCTGAACAAGCCCAAATGAGTCCATGAACAGACACCTTAGGCATACCCACAAAGGCACTAAGATCCAGGTCCACAACCTTCACCACTACCTTTAGATCATACAGTCCCATTGACTACTGCGGCAATATCCACAAAATAGTTTGTTTTTCCACACAAGTAAAGAATCACAACTGAGCCCATAATTATTTATACCCCATGCCAACCTCCAAGAGAGCTGAAATAGTCAGTAAAGTGTGTTCAGCAGTACTGTAAAACGTGCAGAAGGAAAGCCAGCTGCAATGCTATAGGCTGAGGACCACACCACCTGTAACTCCTGAGTTACAGGTAACAAATAAAACAAGTGTAGAAGCAGCTAAAGCAACACAGAAACCCACTGAAAATAAAAAGAGTCCCACAACACTATTCAATAGAAGCAATGGATTGTCTGTTTTGACTTAGGATAATTTAAGTAATAATTACATTTTGAGCAGTCTGCCAAGTGATAAATACAAGGCATAAATCACAACTGACAGGACTTGTGCAGCAGTAGGAAACTCCCTTCTTGGAGAGGTAAAAGAGGAGGAAGACTTCTCTAATAAAGACAAATTGGAAGCCTTTATTGCAGGCCAGTGAAAATGCTATACTTCTTGAAAACAGCATTTTACAAGCTTTCTGTAAACATGTTTTCTTTTGAATTCATCTATCTTCGCAACAGCTCCCTTCCTCTCTGTTGCCCCCAGATGAAAGCTCCGCTTTCTTCCACTCAAGTTTCCGCAAACACTCGCGGCCAGCATTACACGAGACAGCTGCTGACAGCAACTAAAGTAGGGAGCTATCAGGACAAGGAAGACAGGAATGTGAATGTCCACCAAGCTGCAGCCAGCAATGCTGTGTAGGTGAGTGCTCGCTGGCCAGTCTGCAGGTAGAACCCCCCCACCTTCCCTCCCTGCCCTCGCCAAGCTGTTGGGGACACACTCAGGTGAGCACTCTGACATTTCCTTAAGTAGCACAAAGTTAGTACAGGCACACCATGACCCTGAACTGCATGGCATTGACCTTTCTTTACAACACAGAGGTATTCAGTCACCTACACCTCTACTGACAAGGAGAGGTGGGGGAGGTAGCGTTCCTCCTCTCAAGGGTCAGGCTGTGAATTACCAGGTGCAATTCAACATCTTGAGCACTAATCCAGAAAGGTTTACAGTGAGGTGAGCTGCCGTACCTGCATAGAGAAGCTGAAAGGGTTTCGGTGTAACACATACTTTGCTCTTGGTTACCTCAGTTATCGAACCCTTTACCTGAACATAAACTCAACAGACAATCCACAGACAAACCCCCAATGCGATATTTAAAGGCAGTCGGTGTAAATAATGCATAAGAATACCAGATGGAGCCTCTGGCCAGCACAGGGCAATTCAAGTTACATGTCCTCAGACTCCACTCTCAACTTGGCTTGCAGAATCCAGTCACGATTCCTGCACTGAAATATTTGTGACACTTCACTGCCACCAAGAGCTTCAAAAGCCATACTGTGCCATTTAATTTTTAGAAGCAGGACTTTCTCCTGACTTCAGGGGAGAAGACACAGAAAAACAATAAAAAGCAAATGTTATTTTGGTCGGAGCCATTCTTTTTCTTTGAAATTGCAAGTTTTCTCCTCTCTCAGCCTATTATAGCATTTAATTACACAGGGAAGCAAGCGTTCCACTTCTTGGGCTTCCTTTGCTTCTGTTTAGTGTTAATGACTCTTATTTCTGGTGCAGAGACTGTTATGATTACAGCAGATTAGAAATTCAAGAAACAAGCAGCAAGAACACATGATTTTATTTGTTCAGGAGCAGAGATATCATTACCAGGAATTGACTGTAGTAATAAAACAAAGGGAAAGGTCTGCGCTAAGTATATCAAGATGATCAGTAGCAAGTCCTGTTGACAAGCAAGTCAACAGGTGCTTTATGAAAAGGATGCACAGACTCTTAGGATTTGCAACATGAAGAACCCTCATCCTAAACACACATCCAACAGGTTTTGCAAGACACTGTCACCTTTTATGTGCAGCCATAGCAGGCTGCAGCAGCAGAAGGTTGCACGCTTACACTCCCACCCATCGCTTAGGTCTGCCCTTTCTGTTCACTCATGTGAGATAATGGAGCTGATGTTGTCCCAGTAGGTCTGGCCCACTGCCCCCCACCAGTATTACCTTCAAGTCGTTACATACACCCTGTAAAAGACAAACAGGCGACAAAGCACTGTAGCTCCCTAAAAACTAAACTCTTCACAGCTGCTGATTTTGAGTTTTACTTTCCAAAGAGCAACAATTCAGCATTTGATAAAGTGCTAAGAATAAAAACTCAGCAAAAGTGTCAGTTCTCAGTTTGATGCTGTCTGGGCTCTTTTCTGCATTCAAAAAAGAACAAACAACAGAAAACAAAAAAACCACAGCCAACCACAACCCAAAACCACAACACAGCACTTCTATATCTTTCTAATCCTTCACTTGAAAATATGACCAGTGATATCTCAAGTATATATTTTATTGGAAAACATTGTGCTCTCTGGAATGTTAACGTTTGTTTCTATAGTCACCAGTAACACAGGAACACTAAAATAAAGAATTCTGCTCTCTAGTATCTACCATTGTTTCCTGTGAGGATTTTCACTGTTTTTGAAATCTTATGGCACAGGACACAATAAGTTGCTTAACTGTAGACCCTAATTATGCATGTCCAGAACAAATAGCAACCATTTAGATGACAATTCTCTTCTATGATTTTTGCCTTATTTGATTAATTGATAATAATTAAGTTTGAGGATTTCCTCCTTGCTTAAGCTTGATATGAGCCCCATTTCTGCAGTCTAGGGTTTGGAATAATTCAGATGATTCCATATTTCTGTTGTTTTACAAACACAGCAAAAGGAAACAACTTTGTATTTTACTTCATTAACCACAGGTCAAGTAGTTATTAGTTGTGGAAAGGACAACATTAATAAGTCACAAAGAACATAAAATAACATCATCATAATTTGTACGTGTTAGAACTGCATCAGAGGACAAGCATTTAATAGAAAGCCACTGTTGTAGCAACATACAAACAACTCAGCTCTTATCCTTGAGGAGCTGTTCAGCTCCAAATACTTGAGACCAGCAGAGGAAAAGAGTAAAAAAATAAGAGAAGCAAAATAAGCAGAGTTATGACACTCAAGTATCAGATTATTTTGTTTTCTTTTCTTTTTAAATGTTTGAACCCAGACTTACCTAGGAAAGCAGCATCTAAAGAAGGGAGAAAGCCTAATCAAGGGCAGGAAAGTAAAGGGAGTAACGAGGAGAAGAGAAGAGTCAGCCCAGGTCGCAGGAAAGGAGAAGTGCCTCTCAAAAAACCCCACCCAATTCCACAGAGCAGAACAGCCTCCACAGCCACAGATGCTCTGAGCCCACTACCAGCAACCACAGTACCTTTTCCCAGCAATCTCTGCTTCCCAGTCCTCAGAGTGTAGTTGCTCCCCAGATTACTCCCAAGCTTTGAAAACCAGCACAGTCGAGAAAGAAACAACTGTGAAACCTCTCAACAGTGCTGCGTCCTGCTCTCTTGTAGCTGGGGGTGGTAGGCAGATGAGTGGGCCCAGCTGGCGTTCGTTGCCTCACCAAAGGTATGTGAAGTAGGTCTGCACACCTGCTTCCTCATCCTTCACAAGTGGGTATAGAGCTCGGCATGCTTATTAAGGAAAATATCCTGAATAACTCAGTATAGACTTATCACAGAAATGTTGCAACAATAAAGTCAAGTGATTAAGTTATGCTTAATTGGTATAAATGCATAGAACATCCTTGTGATGCTGCGTCTGTGCTTTCCTGGTTGATAAGCTGGTGGAGCACGCGCGCGTACCAGGGGTTACTGGGTGGTGCAGAAGGGGCACATGAGAGTAGGTGTGTACACACGTCGAGGGATGCACAGCACAGTGAATGCAGTAACAGATAGATTGCGATGCTGAAAACACCGTGGGGAAAACAAACGCGAACCCTGAGCTCTGAAGTGTGATTCTCTCACGTTCCAGCTAGTAGCAGAAAGCGATTCGGTGAGATTTGCTGCTCTAATAAAAAAGCAGTTGTGCAATGAAGCTGTGGCTGCAGCATGCCTAGCCGTTTAGCTTACAGGTAAGGTAGAGCTAAAACTCCTCAGCTCGAGTACCACCAGGCTGTGAAGCAGTGTGAGATCTTCAGGTTGCCTCAGCACCCAAGAGCCATACTTGTGTGGTGTGCCTGCGCCTGTGACTTCAGCTGGTACTAGAGCGATGTTACCCGCGGGACACCTTTGCATGCTGCTTTTGGACCTCAGATGGTCTCTCCCAAAGTGGTGGGAGAGTCTGTGACGGAAAGTGGGTTCAGCAGTACTGTGCGGGCACTGTGGCTGCAACTGGGAAAAGCAATAGTGGAAGCATGAGAGGAAAAATCAGAGTTGGAGCTGGGAGGAAGAAGTGCACGAGGTGGCAGCAGTGACAGCTCTGGCAGGGCTATGGGCCTGGGAGGCAGGTGCAATGTAATATACATCATGTGAGAGGGAAATGAGGCTTCATGTGGCCATCACTCTCCCAAGGAAGCTCTAATTGTCACATAAACCACTTGGGCTTTCCTCCGGCTGAAATTACAACTTCGGAACGTGGTTACTTGCCAGTAACAGGCTGTATCTTCGGCTGCTGTAAATCTGTGTGACTCCACGAACGCAAGAGCAGTTGCGCTGATTTATACCAGCTAAATAGCTGGCCCTGAACGTTGCACAGACAATGACCAAAGAGGCATCCTCTGCCCGCTGGATTTATGGACACGCTCTGCTGGCATGGATGGGCTCCTCCTTACAATTTACGCTTTTGTGTGGTCCTGATGCTTTGAGTCTGGAGCCAGCTCGGCCGTGCCTGTGCTATATAGCTGGCGTGCTTAGCCCAGACCAGAGTGCCCTGTTCACCCACGTGCTGTGCAGGGAGGTAGCGATGCTGCATCCTGATACCCCACTGGGATAGAGCTAAGGCACGTGCCCAGTCTTGGGACTGGGAAATGCCCCGGCTCCCTCCATGACACTGGTCTCCCTAGACGGACGAGCATCCCTGCCCAGCCCAGGTTTCATCAGTGCCGCAGCGAGGAGCCTAAGGGCTCGCAGGGTTGCCATGCAGTGCTCCGTGATACGTGCATCCCAGCCCAGTCCGGCCGTTAGTAAGCCTAAGACAAGGCATTAGATGTTGCCTGATAAATTACAGTTTCTCTGGCTATTTTTGTCTCCGGGTTCTCTGCGTAAAGCCCATTTTGCACTGTGTCTCTGTGATGTCTATTTACATAATTAAGAGTGGCTTCGGCTCTAACCCACAACCTAGGTTTTTTCTCGTGGCCAAAGGAGGTTGAAAAGTGCACATTGCTTTTGAAATCTGTCTCTGAACATTTATTTTAGCAGCAACCACAGATCACACCGCATAAACAGCCACATTTTTCAATACAAGATTCACATTTTTTAGTTCTAATCTAATTATTTATAGAAATGCCCTTTTCCTGTGATCCATAATCTTCTCAAACCTCAGTGGTTTCTTGCTGTGAAAAATGATTCATACTGGCTGCATATATCACGATAGCTGCATACATGTTCATTGCTGTGCATTTTCTGATCCAGAAAACTGAGTCTGGAAATGGTTCCTGGGGAATGGCTCTCATGAAGAGGGCTGCCAGGGGGCTAATCCAGTCCCCAAATGTTAAGGATTCCACTGAAATTAACTGGAAGTACATGCGGAAGTGTAAGTAAATGTCCTTACATATTTTCTATTAAGTATTTATAGCATCTATTTTCTCCTCATTGACAGATTTAGCAACAGATGTTTTAAGGCATTTACCCTCACAGAGGATTATCTCTTTTAATTTACAGAGTTAATTCTAGTGATTGAGTGGACCCACACAGGTTTAAGTTAACAGTCAAAATGAGAACTGGAAAGTTCAAATGTTTGTGTGAACTTCTACCAAACCATCCTGGTCCTTGAAACCAGCTGCAAACCAGGTCACTGGTGGGACTAGGGCTATAGACCTTCTGAGATGAGGTGTAAATGCAAAGGAAAACAAGATCTTGGGGAGGGAATTGAACTCAATTTTGGTGACGTTTAAAAAAGCTTCATCCAAATCTGGTTTACTGCAGGACCGTACCAATCTACAGAAGGTCAGAAAAACCTGTTTAGCTTTCAGACTGCCCTGCTGCCCTTTCCCACCTTTCACATGCACTAGTTTTGGGACCAAAATGGAGTTTCCCTTGTCAGGGGGTAAGCAAACACGAGTGCACAGTCGGTGTCAGGGCTGCGTGCCTTGCGCCGCAGGCTGGCTCCAGGGTCCGGCTCCGATCTTCCTGTCCCATTGCTGCAGAGCAAAATCTTGCTGTCAGTGGTACTGAGGTTGGTCATGGCTCCGGCGGATCTCGGGAAGGCTGTGAACAGCAGGAAGCTCAGGGTGCCTCGGTGCCAAGGGGAGCTTTGCTGCCTCCCTTTACACACGCTCCCCACTCTCCTCTGAAATTCTCTATAGCATATTTTTAATAGCCCTATTCAAGGTACAAGCTTCTAACCAGTGGTTTTTTTTCCCCTTTAAGATACATTTTTATCTTGGAGTGGAGAAAGAGGTACTTTTTTTCACCATTGAGAAAGATCTCACCCATATATTTCAAAGAATGGAATTATTTGTTACATGAAATAAGGGTGGTGAGGCACTGGAACAGGTGGCCCAGAGAAGCTGTGGATGCCCCATCCCTGGAAAGGTTCAAGGCCAGGTTGGATGAGGCTTTGAGCAACCTGATCTAGCAGAAGGTGTCCCTGCCCATGACAGAGGGGTTGAAACTAGATGATCTTTAAGGTCTCTTCCAACCCAAACCATTCTATAATTCTATGAAATCACTTGGGCAATCCATATTAACAGGTTAATTATAACCCAGCAAGTTTTCCACAGCAGCCTAAAATTAATGATAATTTCTTTGGGTGAGGTTTGTTAAGAGCTATTGTAGCATGGTAAATGGAAAACAGATCATTGCCAGAAGGGTTTGCTTTGTCAAATGTCATCCCAATTGGTGACGAATGCAGCCACGCAGGGAATGTTAGACACATCCGGCTGGGAGCTGGGGAAAGGATTTTTTTCCCTCTGCGACCGAGCTGAGATGTACCAGCCCACCGCCCTGCAAACTGCAAAAAGGAGCATTGTAAGCCAGTTGTGTTTCTATCAATAATTGAGCTCATTAGCATCGCGTGGTGACTCGGCCTCTCGTTTACCTCGGTGGCTGTGGAGTACTGAATTCATGTAATTTCTGATTTCTCCATTCCACGTTGCAGCTTCTGAGTGTGATAGTCAGGCAATTAAAGAATCTAAGACAGGAGCAGAAGTGAGAGGGAAGACACTGTGAGTTAATTAGAATTTTTGCAAGTAATTGACCCAGTCACACAAAGGGAATATCTGAGATTTGTGGTTGCTGTTGCTATTTTCACCATTCACAAATCTGAAGTAGTTTTACATGGAATTGACTTAAAGCCTATACCAGACACACAGAGTTTCAGTAATTAAAGGGGTTTTGGAGTGGAGAAAAGGACCCACTTCTCAACTGTACCTAAAATATCTAAAAAATTATGCACCAAAACAATATTGTTTTGTTTAATGAAGAATGTGAACATATATATAAATATAAAAGCTGTTTTCAAAACGAATCAAACACCTTTAACATTTTGGTATTTTTACCCCAATAATCCATTTATAAAACATAATATATTTTTTTAAAAGAATGCAAATAGAAAAATTATCCCAGTTAGAATATGAATCGTTACCCTTACATCTTTTTGTAAATTTCATGAAGAATAATAATAAAAAGAATAACTTTTTTCTTAAATGAAACTATATTTGCACTGTCAAATCATGTGTGTATCTGCTGCACTCCTTTCTTCTTCTACAGCCTTGGAATGCTGGTGGACAGCTTCAGTAAGGCAGTGAGTAGAGGTACATGGCTGATGCTCTGAAACATAAAGGAAGATGCCCGACAGTAGAGAAATCTCGTTAATACGCTCACTGAAAGAATCCATGAAAGAATCTACATAGGAAAAGAAAGTGCAGAAAACCAGATTTCATCGCTTCTACACAGAGCAGGAGGTGCTGTGCTCACACTGATGGGCTCTCTGTTTCAGAGCTGACCTTCTCTGTTCGCTGGGTGAACTCAGGAATATTAATGGCATTAGAAACAATCACAGAAGAAATATGAAAACATGTCTAAATGAGAAGGGAAAAAAAAAAAAGAAAAAGATGACATTTCTGTTGTGCTTCATTTCTCTAATATAGTCTCTTAGGTGGGACTTTGGTCTTGTTCCCTACCCAGTCTCTCAAGGTTTGCAGGGGCACTGCATGTTTAAACTTGCTAGAAATCTGAACTTGAGTGCATGTGGTCTTCTTCAACACGTGTACAGGATTTATCTCAACAGCAGAACATCTTTTGTCCAAGTACCATGCTGATACACTTTTTCCATGCCATGCCTCTAAATCCCACCTCCGTTATCTGGAAAGCCACTAATTCTCACCATGCCCAGGGATGTGTGACTTCTGCCCTGGCAGTAAGGCTCTTTCATCAGTAGAAAGGGGACAGCTTTGTGTTAGCAGCCAGTGCGAGCAGAGAGGCTGGAGAATTAACACGCAGAATTAGTGGGTTTGCCAGCAGCTATTTAGATTAGATTAGAAAAGGTGTTAGGACAGATTAGCTGGGGATGGGCTCCGAGACAGTGATAGGGGTCAGTAGGGACATTAGAGGGCACCCAGGGACGAGACTTTCTGCACGGAGGCATTCTCCAGCCTGGGGGGAAAGGTTTGTGTCAGCTATCCCTCAGTGCCTGGGAAGGGGAGGTGGGTGGACACAACATGAAATGACATGTCCCGTGGGCTCTGGGTGAACATTACCACTGCACTACTATCCTAAACTGTAAATGGCTCATCCGTCCCTAGAAATCAGTTGGTCTGAGACCTTCAGAGTCTGGGGGAAATTCACAGCAGGGCTGTGAATATATGATGATGTTGAGCACTTCCCTGGTGGACCTGGGCTCTCCAGGCCTGACCGTGAGTTGATTTTACAGAACAGGCAGCTTTCTGAGGACAATGTAGTTTCTAACAGGATCCATGTGAACGGGACATCCTTACCTCCCATGGCGGCACTGCCTTCATCAGGCAACAGACGGTCTTCAGTATGAACGTTGCCTGAGACATCGTCCTCTCCTTCTTTAACCCCTGCTCCCTGTTGCTGACGGTCTGCCCATGCTGCCATGCCCTCATTGCAATCCAGCCCCACCTCAGACTTCATCTGGAAACAACTGCCTTTTTCTTTCCCTTGCTGCTCTTCCATCTCTCCCCTGGAGGTGGTGGAAATAAGCTTGGCGAGGATGCACCTAGCTTGTTTTTCTTGGTCCTTGCAGGCTTCACAGCACCCTCATCAATTACAGTAAGCAGATCCATCACAGGGTGAGACAGGAACCTTGTGAGTTTGCACTTTTCCCTGCTGGCATCTGCAGTGGCTTGGGAGGCCTTCTACAGACTTAGGAAGGGTGAATGATACCTTTGGCTTAATCCTTGCTCTACGTAACACAGCCCCGTCTCAAAATCCACCATTCCTCTAGTAATGTGGAGGAGCATCAGCAAAGGTGACTATGTGGACAGGGTGGTCCTCGAATCCAGAGGCCAAGGCCAGCCAAGGCATGAGGTTTGCAACAAGTGGATAAAGGGCACTCTGCATGGAGGGGAAGCCCCCTCATCTGCGGTTTACGTGGTCTGAAAAAAGATGGCCCACTATAGGCTACTATCGGAAATAAGGCTCAACAGAGTGGAAAGCAAAATGGTTTTACTAATTTAGAAAAAGGAAAATGGAGAGAGCGATTTTTAACTGCCTTGGCTCTGCCCTGGGCATACATTGAGTATAAATTCCAAGGGGACAGAGGTGATAAACTTAATAGGGAATATCAAGGATGTGCCATAAACCGCACTTGCTCTTTCAGAAAATGCAGCCGCTGCGGTGGGCATCCACAGGGCTGTTGAGCCACTTTGTTCAAGTATCTTCCCAAAACAAATGGGTACCCAGAGACCAGCAGCTCTGCAGCATCATCAGCTCTGGGGGGAGCACAGCCCCACTGCAGTGGCACCGTATCCCCTCTACCGCACATCTGAATTTCGGACAGACATTGATTTCATAGTGCCAAAAAGAACACCCGAAACCCAAACCAAACAAACATACAGCTATACAAAAGAACCAGCCTTTCCCCAGTGGGTGGCTGGCCTCCTCACACCACAACAGCAACAGCAGTGACAGGGACAGCAGCTGGAGGGGGAAGAAATTGAGTATTTAGGAAAGTGAAGGTTAAATCTTCAAAGAAACAGAATAATAACAAAGCTTGAAACTAAAAGATCTTTTTTTTGAGGAGTTGTATTTTTTTGCTAAACTGTTGTTTTATGACTCTAAAGAAATAATTATAATTTCATTAACAGCTAATGAGCCGTAGGGATCGCTTTGCTTCCCTTCCCGCTTCGCCCTCGGTTTTTACAGCCGCTGCTGCCAGCGCCGGCCTCCGCCGGAACGACCGAATCCCGCTCCGCAAGAGCGCGCGGCCGCCCGCCGCTGCTTCCCGCACGCTGGCGGCAGCAGCCGCCGGCCGGGGCGCAGGAGCGGGGCGGGAGCGGGACGGGAGCGGGGCGGAGGCAGGGCAGGAGCGGGGCAGGAGCGGGGCAGGAGCGGGAGCGGGGCAGGAGTGGGGCAGGGGCGGCGCTTCCCCCCGCAGCGGGGCGCGGCGCTACCGCGGCCGCCGAGCGGCGCGGAGCCAGCCCGGCGGCCGTGGCGGTGGCGCGCCACCAGGTGGCGCTATCGCACCGTCGGCCGCCCCGGCACCGCCCCGGCACCGCCCTGGCACCGCCCGGGGACCCAGCAGAGCCTATTCGTTTCCCTTCATATAATCGATATAAACGCAACTTATTTAATACATACATGGCCTTGCATTTTCGGTGGGGTGAATTTTTCAGGATGAGGACTTCATCAGGCTGTTCGTCTTCTCTCCTTCCCCCTTGGGCTGGCTGTCTCATATTAATCTCCAGAAAGATGTGGCGCATCGTTTTCGCTGAGAAATACATGTCTGGGGGCTGGGTGTGGGTTTATGCAGCGTGGGGAGGTTTGCAGGAGAAGTCGGAAGCAAAAATCCAGTAGATTAGGAAACAGGTGGGATGTTTCTGTTTTGTCAGCAGTGCCCACGGAAGCTGGGATGTGAAACTGGGTGATGGCAAACACATCGGCAGATTCGGCTGTGCAGAGCTCAGTGGGCTTCAGGTCTCTGCATTTCATCTGGTCTTTCTACACCTTGAAAGGCACTTCAAGAGAAAGGGAAAAAAAAACCCACAAAAAAACAAAGAAAGAATTAAAATGTATCAAACAGGTGACTTATTTGGATAGATTATCTGTCAATTTGTTTCCTGTGCAAGTTAGGTATGTTTTTTCAACAGTTTTGTGAGACATAATTGTTTAAAGCCACTTAGCCCCAGCCCTTCCTCTTAAGAGAAAGGTTTCTGAAATGCTTTTCAGGGTCACTATGGGAAATCAGTCTTCTGCAGAGGCTTGTGAAGATTTCTATGATAGAGCAGCCATAGAAGGAACATCATCCTGCAACCTCTCGTTCATACAAATACCAGACAATTTCCAGAGGACCCCTTCTGATTTCAACTATTCTGCAGTTTGTGAAATAGCTTCAGCTCTCCTAACTGGTTGTCCTCTTCCCCCTGCTTTATTCTTCTCTTTCTGGGAGGTGTCGCTTATTCTCAGTGCCTGCTGAAGTTTGTGGGACTTGAATCATCCAGTGCTGTCATTTCCCAGACTGAGTCCAAAATATATATAACTTAAGCAAGTCTTGGAGAGTTATTTCCCAGAAATGGTGTTGAAAACATCGGTCCTTTCAATAGCTCTCAAACAGCCACAGCAATGACCCTTCTCAATTGGCTGCCCAAAAATACCCACAGAGCACAGCTGATGTGTCTGTACCCAGCCCAGAGAGACTCCCTGCCAGGTCTGCACCCTGACACAGCACCAGAGAATGGCAAAGCAAAGCAGGACAGTCCAAACACCGAAACGGAAATTCAAAATAAAAAGAGCTGGCCCAGCTTTATGTTTATTAAGCAGTAAATAACCAATGTCAGCCTTGCTTATGCAGTATTCCTCTTCTTAGTGGAAGTTAAATGCACTTGCTGGCTTGCTACAGAGAGATCAGCAAAGATTTATGCTTTCTTTTAAACACATAGTAGAATGGCTTTGGTATTTATATAATCAGTAGCCCATAAAACCTTAAAGGGAGTTTTTATCCCAAAGGCTCATTTCCATCCTCACTGATTGGGTAGTAAAACTATGATCAGGCTTGGGACACACGGGATTATGAAAAAAGATTTTACACATTTTTAACTAGATGCAGTCTCTTAAAATATTTGGAGAAAGAAAAACTGGAATCCTTTGAAGTGATTTTCAATTAAACATTTAAAGGAATTAGGATGTTTTTTCTCTATAACAGCTAGACCATAAATTTGGTTTCTAATTAAATACTGGGTGAAAACTTCATGTCACATGTCACTGCTTGCAAATTTATCCAGTGTCAGATTTGACCAAAGTTATTTGGAGAGATGCTCTTTTCTCCTTCTCTATGGACACAGTAACTTCCCTCTGGGAAAACAAAGGAAAGCTGAAGGACTCACCATTACATTGTTATATGAAAAAAAAAACCACAACAACCCCAGTTTAATTA
This sequence comes from Tauraco erythrolophus, assembly GCF_009769465.1. Lineage (NCBI taxonomy): Eukaryota > Metazoa > Chordata > Aves > Musophagiformes > Musophagidae > Tauraco > Tauraco erythrolophus. The sequence continues at coordinate 49,536,642 of NC_141467.1, read as the reverse complement.
CACTAATTGCACAAGTCACAGATGTCTTGCAGTTCTGGTCAGGAAATGAGAAGGTCAAGATTTCACTGGAATTTCTGTCACAGTCCTCCAAAGCCTGTCTCTGGTCTTCAGATGAAGCCACTGGTTCCTTGTGCCACGTTAGTCCTCAAAGGGTTAAAGAAATTCATTTTTACTGGACCATTTTCAGTCATCTCTACTTCTCACAAAAGTAGAGGAGCAGGTAATGCTAAGTCCTACTGAAAACATTATGGGGCAATGCATTTTTAATAATTACACACTATTACAGGTATAACTATTTCTCCAACTATTAGGCCTGAATATTTCTTTTGTCTCTGTCCCTGATTACCTTTTATTCCTCCATCTCTATAAGCTTCTTTTCTATTTTTTTTCAGCTAATTTAAATGAAAATCCTACTATTATTCAAGCCATAAAGATAACCCTATCCTTTTCCTTTTGTTCTCTCCTCTGTGATCCCCTGTGACATTGGTTCAAAATAAAAAGTTGTTGTACACCTTAACTTTTTTTCCAATATAACCCTTAAAAATTCCCAGCATTTAGTGATGACCAGTTACATGAATAAGGTTAATAGTCTACTGGGAGAAGAAGAACATAAATTCCTTTCAGTCTGTATAATTTGGTGATAGTAGTCATCCAGCAATCACCTGAGGCTGTTTTTTGAGCTGCTTAATTAGAGAAATGTGTCTCTCTGCTACCAGCCAAATTATTGCGTTTTTTTCCCCTGGGCCATCAGGTTAAAGGCTGGCAACTGTCTGGTCAACAAAGTGAGTGCGGTGTGAGCAGGAGCACGATGGGGAGGACACAATATCCTGACTCTATCTCTTGCAGCTCCCTGCTCGGAAGGAAATCACCACCTTAAGATGGCATTGCAGAATGTCCTGACCTGAAATGGCAGCCTGCAGCCTTCACTAAAGGTAACTGGAAGATATCTTGCTAACAAACATATGGAAGTGCTGGTAGCATACATTATTTACCCTGTGCTGAGCAATACCCAAATACACTATGAACTCTACTTTGTATTTCTGTCTGAAGCACTCATGCCATCCCAAGCCTGCAGGATCTGGGACATTGAATATACAGTCATGGTTTTATTCTGCTGAACACTATGCTGGTTAGATGCTCTGCCTTGAGCATTCAGAAAGGCTTTGCACAGCATTTCACAATTTTTAAACTAAATTTTTTCATGGATCTATGATTTAGGATTTCCCACCTTAAACATGCATAGAGTTTCAGCAGTCACTGTCCTTCATTCTTGAAGCCAAGGAATAAAACTGTGCTCTTGTTGTTTTGACATGAAAGCAGTAGAGCACAGATGGTTGTTAATATTTAACTGTACCCAAATCTTTTTTTTTTTTGTGAGTGATATTTACTCATACTATGAGAGAGACACCTGAGACAATCAGGACTTGGAAACTGTCATATATATTTGTGTTTAAACAACTCAGCTGGAACCAGAAGTCTTCTCAGTCCCTACCATGCAATATAGCCAAATGTTTTAAAATTCAAACTGTGTAGTAGACACTGGTGTGGATAGTCAAGCACCTAGAAACAGATCTGTTTCTTGGAGACGCTGTAGGCAATCATTGTCTCCAGAAAAACCTCAGCTGGAGCCTGTCCATGCTTAGACTATGCTGTATGGCCCAAAAAGAAGTCTACATGTGGGTAGTCCACTGCAGCCTAAATCCTGCCACTCTTACTCATAGGCGTTTTTCCTACCTACCAGACTTTATAATTTTTCCCTCTTTTTTAAAAAAAAATAAATAAACATAATATAAGCATAAATCAAGATTTCAAAAATTATCAAAAATTATGACTGATTGAGAGTGTTTGATTTTCCATCTCTCCAAGGTCCTGATTTTCAGAGGATGCCTGGCTAAAATTTTGTGAATCTCAGACCACATTAAAATGTCATAAGATAGACAAAATACAGGCTCTCGAAATGCCCATTGCTAAATGGCATTACTAGCAGAGCCATAAGTGAGATGAAGAAATTCTATTACCAAAAATCATTAGGCAATTGCATTAAAAGAAATGTTCAAATTAGGGCTTTTCTAAATATACCGCTAGAGAGCTTTCAGATCAACAGATATGGGAAGATGAAGTCTGCTGAGCATCTTGTCTGTTTTCATACATGTCTGACAAAGGTCTGGCCACCTCAGAGAAATTAAGCTCTCGCAAAGTCTGTCAAAATAGCCGTCTGCACGGAGCGTTGCTGTGCCTCAGCACAGGGAGAATCTGCAGTGGGAGCTCGTACATTACTGGACACTGGAGAATCTACTTAGTACAGAGATTTTTCCAGATGCCATTATTCAAGGAAAACACAAATTCTGAAGCCAGTTGCTATTAACGTTGTTCATTCAGAACAACTTTTACCTTCTGGGTTTACAGTATCTCATTGCTCCAGAATGTTTTCCCTCCAACAATAAGCCCTTAAATAGCTTCTGAGAAGTCCTTTTGCTGGCCTGTGTTTTGGGAGGATGTTCTTTTACTTTTCAGGGGTAATGTAGTGACTTTGCTGACACCCTGTGAAAGTCACGAAAATGCAGATTCCAACTCTTCAAAATGTGCTGGGTAGACAGAACGACTGCTCAAATGTCTCTCTTGCCATTTTTCTGGAGAGACTCAGCTTCTACTAGGAATAGTGCATGTACATCGATCTTTTTATTGGCTACGCTCCTGCCAACTTTGTGCCTGAGGGCAACTCTTTCCTGTCATCATATTTACCACTCACTTGGGCCCATAATTCTCACGAACCACAGGGCAGTCTCCTTCATCCTAACACCGAAGGCCCGCTCCCCTCTTCCCACATGCTTTTACCAATCCAGCTTCTTGGGTTTTCAAGAAGAAAAAAACCTCTCTCTCCCTTATTCTCAGTGTGAGTCATAGATCAGGATTAGAAAAGAGGATCATTCAGAAGAGTTAGCCCAATGGTGCCAAAATCATCTAAATATTTTAACATTCTGTTTGGAAAACACTTTCAGCTGGAAGATTTATGATCTTTTATCTACAGAAGACATTAAAAATAAATACTCAGAATTGTGATAAATATGCAAAAGGGAAATAACAATTTGAAGTATCCTATGATATTTCAATATGCAATGGCAAGAAGCGGAAAAGGTGTGTTGATGTGGAAAATTCTTAATTAACATTTCAGTAAGTGCTCTCTGCCTGCCCCCTCCTCAGCTCACTGTGCAAGGCTTTAATATCCTTATGTATTCTCTGTGCTATAAATCCTCAGTTCTACATCAGGGAGTGGCATATATGATCAACAGTTTCTCATTATAAATTGTGATGGGTGCTGTTGATGTACATTCCAACAGGATATTTACCACTGACTTGAAATGAATATTAATTAAACTATTAGACCTCTGTAAAAAAAGAAAGTGGCTTCCCAGTCTCAGTAACTGACCACAGTAATTGTCATCAATATCCCTAAATGTCAAATTCATTATTTCACCTCCAGAGCAGTTGCCCTAAAAGTAATAGAACATATTTCCCAAACATCAAAATTATTTCATTTTATATTGAGAGAACTTGCAAATATTTTCTCTGTTTGTCAGGTGATGCAGCAGTTCCTCTGTTTTAACAGTGATGAAAAGGTGCGCCGAACATCACTGAAAATCTGCGCTTCTCCCATTGGTTTTCTATGCTAGCAAGGATCTGATCTAAGATAACAGCTGTAGATGAAGGACAAAAGCGAGGGATATTCCTGCAGGGCTGAAGGGCACGCACCATCTCATTCTGATGTTGTTGGTTTCTTTCTTTTTTTCCTGTGTAAAATAAATGAACCCTTGGCTGATGATCAGCATTGCTACCTGTTGCTGGTTTCTGTTCAAAAGCCTTTTGCTACCTCCCTTCCAGCTTTGCAACCCACACTAAGGTTTCCATAAGAGACAATTACAAGTCCCAGAAATGTAACCAAGGTCATGGGGAACACCCTGGGGCTGTTGGAACAGGCTGACAAAGATGAGATGGAGATATGTGGGAGGCTGGACTGCAGCTGTCAAAGAGACAGGACACAAATATACCACTCCTCTCCCTTCTGGGCCAATTGATTTCTCTTTGCAGGAATCAGAGACGATTGCTGTTATAAATACCTTCGTCTGAGAGGGTGGCTGAAGTGATCTGAAAAAAAAAAAAAATAGCCTTGGAAAGGAAGGTAGGAAAGGTACTCCAAAAATCGCAGATCTTCCTCTCCTTGCTAGACAATCAAATTTTGAATCAAATTTTCATGTGAACTGAGGAAAAGCTAAACTAAATGATAATTAAGTAGTGGAAACCCAGTAGTCCTACGCTGTTTCTTTGTAATACCTAACAATGACATTGGGGCATATTCTTCAAACCTATTGGTCTGTCCTTCTAAAATCACATTATTTCGTCTTTGAGAAGTCCACACTTGTATTTTGCTTTCCTTTTTTAAGAGGAGTAAACACTGGAATTTGCATGAGCATTCAGCTGGGACATCAAGAAAAGGGCTTATTAGTACTGTTGCAGCAAGGTGGAAAACTCTGTTTAACCACAGACTAAGAGCATCGTTGTTTTGCTTTCTTAGGCAAGCTGCTCAGACAGTAGTGAATTGGGGGAATTCACATCTGATTGCATGAGTCCTTTTCCCAAAGGATATCCAATCCCTTACTCTGCCTTTATTGGGACTTCCTCAGATGCAGACATGGCCGCATGAGTGGGTCTGGCTGTGGTATTGTGCTTTTGCCATCCTACCCTACTGCTTCATCAACTTTCCTTTCTCTGATGACCAAAGTGAAAGATTTTCAAATGAAATATGCCTGGGGAAGAAAGAGCTGCAGGGCCCCCAGGAAAAAGCCTCTCGAGCCTTTGGTAACTTCCAAATCTTCACCTTCCTTGTTTCTGCAGAAAGTCAGGAATAAGGCTTTTAATTTGGAGATCAGACACAGGCTGCAGGTCAGAGACTGGACAACCTCTACTTTGTTCAGTGTGTTGGTGGAAGTATGCTGTAAATCAGAAACGTAAGGATATACTGAACCAATGCCTACACCAGACACTGGGAAAAGCCAAAGCATCTGAAATGCTTCCTTTCTCTTAAACCCAGCACACTCTCCTGACCAGTGTCCACAACCACAGGATGAGGAGTAGAAAACTCCTGCTCACAATGTTCATGAATCATAGAGTTATAAAATGGTTTTTGTTTGAAGAGACCTTAAAGATCATCTAGTCCCAACCTCCCTGCCATGGCAGGGACATCTCCCACTAGATCAGGTTGCTCAAATCCTCATCCAATCTTGCCTTGAATACTTCCAGGGATGGAGCATCCACAACTCCTCTGAGCAAATTGTTCCAGTGCCTCACCACCCTCACAGTGAAGTTCTTCTCATATCTAACCTAAATCTAACCTCTTTCAGTTTAAAACTATTACCCCTCATCGTATCACTACACACCCTTGTAAAAAGTCCCTCTCCAGCTTTCTTGTGGGCCTCCTTTAAGTACTGGAAGGATACGATAAGATCAGCCTGGAGCCTTCTCTTCTCCAGTCTGAACAGTCCCAACTCTCTCAGCCTGTCTTCATAGCAGAGGTGCTCCAGCCCTCAGATCATCTTGGTGGCCCTCCTCTGGACTCACTCCAGCAGCTCCATGTTGTTCTTGTGTTGGGGACTCCAGAGCTGAAGGGGAGAGCAGAGTAGAGGGGCAGAATCACCTCCCTTGACCTGCTGGCCATGCTTCTTTTGATGCAGCCCAGGATACGGTTGGCTTTCTGGGCTGCAAGTGCACATTGCTGGCTCATGTTGAGCTTCTCATTGACCAGCACTCCCAAGTCCTCCTCCTCAGGGCTTCTCTCAATCCATTCTCCACCCAGCCTGTACTTGAGCTTGGGATTGCCCTGACCCATGTGCAGGACCTTGCACTTGGCCTTGTTGAACTTTATTAGATTCCCACAGGCCCATCTCTCCAGCCTGTCAAGGTCCCTCTGGATGACATCCCTTCCCTCCAGCATGTCCACAACACCACACAGCTTGGTGTCATCTGCAAACTTGCTGAGGGTGCACTCAATCCCACTGTCCGTGTTGCCGACAAAGATGTTAAATAACACCGGCCCCACTACTGACCCCTGAAGAACACCACTCATCACTGGTCTCCACTTGGACATCGAGCCGTTGACCACAACACTTTGAGTGAGACTATCCAGCCAATTCCTTATTCACTGAGTGATCCATCTGTCAAATCCATGTCTCTCTGGTTTAGAGACAAAGATGTCGTGTGGGACAGTATCAAATGCTTTGGACAAGTCCAGGTAGATGGTATCAGTTGCTTATGATCATTTGTCCTGTGTCAAATATAGGGTTTTTCCTTTTGGAGGAAGCTCTAAAATACCACTTGCTTTGAATTAGCTGAAGCGCAATAAAGGAATAAAAAATTTGGTCAAATCCTATTTTCTTTGCTGTGCCCAGAATAATATGCTCATTCAAGAAGAAAAATATAGAAAGCTCATCTGCATTGCTGATTCGGAGGGGCGGCTTGTTCACCTCTCGTGGGCTGAAGAGATCCTCGGGCCGGTGCTGCTCACACAGAGGCTGCCTTATCCTGCTGCCAAAAGGTGGGAAGCTCCGGACTACTGTGCAAGTGGTTGAGGACACCCAGGCAGTTTTACCCATCTAAAATGTTCAGGGCTTGCGAGGTCCCAGATTATGCTGTAAAAACACACGCAGTGAGGGTGAACAGAGGAAAACTAAAACTTCATGTGTTCAAAGCTCCGGGGAAGAGGTTCACAACACAGTTTAACTTTAGGGATCTAATTAAGGACCAGTTAACTTGGGTGCTGTGCTCAGAGAAGCTATACCCCGTTCAAACCCTCAACTGTTGCCTCATACAGCCTCAAAAATCATTTAAACATTGAGAAAAGAGTTAATTCTTGATATTTGGGTGGACCAATATGGAAGGGACGGCTGCTGAAAATGACGCACGAGTCACCTGTGACGACTGAGTTGTCAGGTTGAGAGCGCACTTGGGATAGCAGCCGTGATATTGCACCCTTGTTTGCAGGGCTGTTTTCATCCCAGGAAATGGTTCAGAAAATGTGGAGGCTGTGAGGGCAACCGAGGCTCAAGCACACAGCTTTGGAGATCCCCGAGGTGGCTGAAGAGCAGGAGCTGGGTTAGAGCTGCTCTAGCCAAGCATCCGACCTGCACCCCTGTCTCCTTCTGGGTTGGGTCGAGGTACAGAGTGCTCTGCAGCAGATAGCAGCAGCCTTTCACCATCCTTTTAATTGGTGCTCTAATTATCCCATTTTAAACAGCTCTAAAATAAACCAGACTGAAATCACACTGGAAAAAAAAAAAATAATATGGCTGTGTTTGAAACCTGACTACAATCCAATTTCTTTAAAGGTTACCTGATACAGATATCACAACAAACAGCTCTGCAGCAGCATAGATTGATTCCACTTCCCCTTTTTTTGCCAGGGAATAACCTTAGCAAAACTTTCAAATTGATGGTAATTCACTAGTTTCAAAGGGCAGACAAAATAAATCTTTAATAAAGAGGTTGCTCCAAGAAGGAACTGCCAGTTTAAAGAGCTTGGAGCTCCAAATCATTGGCCTGTGTGCTCTCCGTAATTTAATACTGGAGGATCTTGGCTAACTTCATTAAGAGGATGGCAGTAAAATCGAGATAAATCATCTGATGGTGGGGGAGGGACCAATACAGAGAAAATTATAACCAGCAGGACAAATAGGTTATATTATCACACAGATAACTTACTTCCACATTAGTGTTAAAAGGAGTTTCATTAACACAGACTATATATTTTACATCAGAGCCCATGTTATTGTGAAATTAAACATATTTACGATTCATATAAATGCATCTGTAGTTGCTGGACCTTTCTTAGATATAGTTCTTGATTATTTTCATCCCACTCATTAAGAGTGAATTTTGTTCTTTTTTATAGTAACTTCTCAGTTAAAAAATTGACTATGGTTTGGTTTTTACATCTTCACTGACTAATATCTCAGAAATGTCATTACTAACTGTGGGAAACTATGGCATCCCATAGTGGGATCCCAGGACAGAAGATGAAGAAACTGACCTTGAAGATATTGCTGTGTACCCCTGCAGATCTGAAAACTCTCTGAACAGAAGAAATGGAAAACAACTTGCAGGTGCTGGGAGAGCCAGGGAACCGTAAGATAAGGAGGAACTATAAGATAAGAAACTGGACTGTGTTTTTGCACTAATTGTCTGATGTAATGAATTTGGCTTGGATTATATGGAGCGCGTGATCACCAACCATGTATTAGGTTATGGCTATAGTTAACCAATCACCTAATTGCTTATGTCGCGTGCACTGTTAGAATTAGTATAAAAGTGTGCTGGGACCTGCAAGAGTGAGATGGAATTAATTACATAATAAATTAATACTACTCGAACCTGTGTATGTCGTGTCCAACAGCAACATACAGCAACAACTAACCAAGTAACTCTAATAATTTCAGAGTTTTTACTTCTAGTACTAGCTTACGGTAAGTTTGAAAAAATATTTTTTCCGCTATGAAAACATTCCCATTCTCTACCATCTTCTAATAGTCATGCTAAGCAAATACTTACTAAGGCTTCACATATGCAGTGTTATGTGTGAAAAAATAATGTTAAGAAAGATAACCTCAAGACACAGAGCTTTAGTTCTGTCTTGTGACTGCTGGTTTATTTGTGTTTTTTTTCTTTGCAGGGAATATCAACCATTTATATAAAGACTTTTCCTCCAGAGAGCCAAGTCACTAGTTTTATTAAACACATTCAGCGTAAATTATGCATTTAAATAAATTTTCTCCTGCATTTTGACAAAAATTACACTGAATAACATTCAGGTCTTCCTACTCTGCAAGAATCTAAATTCAAAAACTTTATTTCAGACTTTGTAATAGCAGCTTTTCAACACCAGCCCTCTGTAGCACCCCTCTTCTTCGTGTCTGTTCCTTTTCAGAGGCAGAGTGCTGGACGTTGAGGGGGAGGTTGCCCTGGCGTAGCTGTTCATTGATCTCAGTGTTAGGCCATCAGTGATACACGTCTACAGGACCGTTTTCACTTCATGTTTTGAAGGCAGTGACCTGGGAGGGTAGGTGTGGGTTGTGATTCCAATTTTGGCTGAGTCCTGCCCTTCTGCTCTCATCTTCTCACCTCTGCACTCCCCATGGCCCACTTGTCTCACTGGGAGTACTGTTTCTCGCTATGGATAAACACTGAGCATCATATGGCAGTGCTCGATCAGTTTTTTCCAGACATATCATTACTGTTGCCGGCTTTCGCTGTTGCTGTTAAAACCCAGCTGAGCAATGCCATGTTTTACACGGTGGCTGTCAGCTACCCTGAGCGTGCTGACTGCAGGTACAACTTGAGCAAAGGAAGGAGTTCAGTCAGTACAGCTAGGGAGAACACACACCGGTGTGAGTTCTGGGCTATTCCTTGTTCAGTTCCATCTCTGGACCCTGAGATTGTGAATATATTAATTTCCTGAAACAAAGTGCATCCTTTAGCATAAAATGCTGTAGTGTAAGACTGAATGAAACCCAAGAGCCTTAGCTGGAACAGGAAATCTCTTTTTAATAGCTTTATCCCATTTGCATTGAGTTAGAATACATTTCCTTAGTATAGGGCACAGGAAAATATTCTTCTCATAACTGATTGATTTAAAAGGGTTCTGCTCTACGTCAGCAAAGGGGAACAACACAGACCTGTGGCGGCAGACAACCTGACTTGGAAGTAAAAGCACGAAACATTAACAATGGCCATAAATGACCTGTCACATCATCTGTTTAAAAAAGACTTAAACAGGGACTCATAATCTAAATTGCAGAGAGCAGAATCACTAACTATGTCTGATTGATTCCTTACTGATGGATGCTTTACATACAGTTAGGGAAGTCACAGGGGTTGCACGTGCTCTTACCAGCTACCACCAGCTGCGACAGGTCTCTTGACTCTCTGGTATGAGCATCTGTTGTGGCAGCCAAGGTTCTCCATGGGTCATGAGCTGGGCTTTGCTTACCCTGGGCAGGGGGAAGAGGTGGCTGGTCTTCCCCTGGCTCATGCATGGGGGCATAAGCTGTGGTGAGAACCCTCCCTCACCTTGAGGCCCTGTCTTCCTGTAAATGTCAAAGGAAGAGTAGAATCCAAGCAAGCAAAGCTGAGCTTTTGAATATTCTCCCACTTTTTAACCATTTTCAGCTCCAATTTCCATAGGTGTCTATGTATTTCTGTGTTTAGTAACCCCCAATAGAAATTTCTTCTTCACGCCTGTTCTCCCCCTTAAATCCATTAAATCTTTTATCCTGAAGCCCACGGAAACTTCTAGTGTTCAGTAGGAGCTGAGCTTAAACCAAGGCCTCTCACTGAGTGAGATTATCACAAAGATCTCTTTAACAGTCTTCTGCCTGTTGTAATGTGTCCCTTTTTCCAAGGACAGTCTCTTATTTCTTTAATTCCTTATTTTGTTCACATCTCATATAAGTGAGAAGAGAATGAATCAAATTTCACAGGATCACAAAATGGCTGAGATAGGAAGGGACCTCTGGAAGTCATTTGCTCCAACTCCCCCTGCTCAAGCAGGGACACCTGGAGCAGGATGCCCAGGACAATGTCCAGACAGCATTTGAATATCTCCAAGGATGGAGACTCTGAAACTTCTCTGGGCAACCTGTACTAGTGCTTAGTCACCCTCACAGTATATTGTTTACAAAACACTAAACAATCACGGAATCATTTAAAAAAAAAGAAAATCTGAAAGGGTGCTGGAAAGGTTTCTAGCCCGTTCATGATCTTAGGACAGGAGTATTTACAACTATGTTGTTCTTGACAGGCATTTCTTTCATCTGTTCTCCTGGAAAGGAGACTCCACAACCCCTCCCAGCAGTCTCTTCCACACTAACTTGGAAAACCTGAAGTTTATGTACTGGTTAACCTCCTTTTTATTTTTCTTCCCCCTGCAACTTTAATCCGTTGCTTCTTCTCTTAGAGAGAATTGGTCTTCCCCTTTCTCTTGCATAAATAAAGATTGCCCCTGTAATTTACGTCTAGAACTTGAAACCTTAAAAAAACCCAATTAAAACTCCAAAAGCCCAACTGTACTGAAATGTCTTATAATGAAGTGAGACCTATTATAAATAATAACATACATCCTAGAGTAATTGAGCTATATATATATGTCTGAGACTAAAAGAGTGTGGAGCTCAGACATGCACAGGAGAAATGTTTTTTCCTTAAAGTGTCCCTCAAAATCAAGATTTCGCCATTATTTTTCCAGCAGTTCTCCACCTCCGTGGAAGGAAGGGGTGTCACAGCTCAAGATCCTTCTGTCAGATTTTGTTTCATGGGCCAACAGATACAAAAGCTGTCAGGAGGCAGAAACACAGACAGCTAATGTGAGCATCTAAACTTCGCTTTCTTAGGAAGTCAGGCAAAGAAAACTCCACCACTGACCTCAGACGTTCACATAAATGGGTAACTTGGGTTCAGCTGAGCTCATTGTGCATTGTTGCATTTGGTTTGTTGCCAAGATATAGACTGCGATTTGTGTAACGTGTAAGCAGCAGCAGCTCTGAAGCCAGTGTTAGAAGTGTAATTGGGTGAAATCCGGGCTCCTTTCAAGATGGTGAGAATCCTGCCAGGAACTTTTAGGAGCTCGGACTCATTAACTGCAACTGTGTTCAGAAATAAAGGCAAAGATGATTAAGACTTTCTCAGCTCCTAGGAAAAGATTTCTACACCCCATTCAAAGTATTGATCTATTTACATAACTCTTCCAAAATAATAATAATTTTAGAAATGGACACACTGCAGATTTCATAATGGGAATGAGCTAGAGCCAGTACTCCTCCAGGTGCTGTTCTTACAGAAACATCTCTTGCCTTTAACACAATTTAAACACAAGCACGTACAATTTCTAAACCCCAGCTGGGGCCTGCGGCTTTTTCTTGATTCGCCGTGATGGGTATAGAGTGATGCATAATGGCTGACTTGGCAGGCTGCCTTTTTGAAGAGGGACAGGTAGAGCTAGTCTGTGAAAAGAGATGACTTATAAGAATCCCTTTTCCCACTTGATAGAAAAAAATGACTCCCTATCATTGATTTAACTCTAGGAGGTTCATTTGAGAGCGTATGCAAAACCTGAAGCTGCTCATGTGAGGTTTTAGGACCACCATGGATGACAGTAAGACTGTAAGATCTTAATTTATAAGTACACAGGAAAGGTGTCTGTTGAAAGCAAAGCCTACTGAATATTTATTAGCTACTCCTGCTCTAACACGCTCCAGAAAACACCCTTGGAAATCTTTGTTTTCTGAAGTTACAAATGGTTTTTGAACCTATTGGTACACCAAACGTGGACACAAAGTGCAGCTGCTCCCTCGTCCCTTGATTTCCTTCAGCTGAAGCCAGAACAAGTTTTCTTTGTTTGAGGTAAGTTAAGGGTTTTCCATTAAAAGTAAAAGAAAGACTTTCTAAAAAGACAAAGCATGTTATCAACCTATCTCCCTCTCACACATATAAATGCAAAAGCTTAATTGCAGCAAATAATCAGGAAACCAGAAACAACCAGGAGTAGGGTGCAAGACTTCTGATATAGAGTTGTACTGGACTATGAAAGCAGTGCTGATAGTCTGACACATACGTTCAGTTGTGGACTTCATGTCATGCAATATCACAGGTCCTCTGCTATCATGCACAGGCACTAGGTTACATCTATCACAGAGTGTTCACCCCAAAATTACTGGTTTTTGATTTATTTTTTAATGCGTAAAGCACATGTAAAGCAGGCAAGAAAGACTGAGCAGTGAGGATCTGCTCTGATTAAGGCTGGGCAAGTTTCCATTGGTAAGTAATTTATTTCCCAAAAAAAGTCTGCTGCTTCATTTCATCCAAAAGAATGTTCTTTGCAAAAACTTACCATACGTGATTTGCATTACAATGGATAAAGATCTATAGGAAAAATCTGTAGGAAAATTGCTTCCTCAGACCAGCTCTCTAGCTCTAGCACCATCTCAGAATTCAAACTGATATTTTCAAGGGTCTTCAGTGCCCACTTCTGACCTTTCTTCCTGCTCCTTTTTGCATTGGTGGTCTGGTGGCTGTCGCGAATAGGAGTGATTTACATCACTTAAAGAGTCACCATTAAAAAATATTAGCTAAAGTTAGTTCAATATGATGTTGTAAATGTGCAACTTAACAGAGTTCGATGGCAATGACATTCTATTACTTATTGCAGGGAAGAAACATACGAAGGAAAAATAAGTTATGCTCAAGTTAAAAGGATTTACGGAGAGGTTGGAGACCCAAAAGGGTAAGGAAGATCCTCCCATTGAGTCACAAGGTTCAGCCTGGACCCCTTTACTTTCTAAACTCTGTCTCAGAGAGGAATTTTGGTGTGTCTGGATCCAGACTTAGTCCCAGACTTGGTCAATGGTTTCTGTCTAATGAAACGCAAGGATTGAATGAACTTGTCACAAGTTGATTTACACAACTTCGGGGTAGTGGTAGTTTACGATTTATTATTATTAGGTAAATCATAAAATTATATTATATGGTATTTAATGACCCTTGATCATCAGATAATTATTGTTATGATTTGTTATAATCAAACAGCAACTTAGTTAAAAATTCAAGAATGGAAATGTTAAAACAAAACTTATGATAGAGATTCTTAAATCACACACAAACACACACACAGACACAGAGGGTTCTTAAATCAAGTCACACAAATATAGAGGTTAACCTATAGATTTAGATCTCTCCTTCAGCCAGCTTTGATTCAGGAGAGCTCAAAGGGTCTCACTTAGGATTGCCATTTATAGGATCGCAAGAACTTTTGGTCAGTGCTCTTTCTTTTGTTTAGGCCACAACTTGTGTTAGGTGATTCTGGTGTCTCAGCAACTGTACAATCCTAGTATTTTCCAGATTCTACCATTCTGATACCTACCAGATTGGGCTACGATCCTGGTAGCAGGAGTTTTGGGTACAGCCAGGAAATGCCCGATTGTCCCAAGTCACTGCACTTGTAATCGAAACAAGAACACAATGCTGGCTTATCCTGAGATTGGAAAGCGGCCCTGGGAGGCTGCATCACCACAGCGGGGTCCTCCTATACTTTGATCAGTAAGGTCACGTAACAGAAGAGGCTAGGGTCCTCAAATCCCATCACTTCAGCTGTTGCTCCTTTACTGCATGCTCGAAAGACCAGTGAGAGAGTAGAGGTTTTAGCTATGCTCTTGTACTGCCAGTGCAAAGTCATGGCTTGTTCAAGTCCCTTTATACCACCTGCAGTTCTCCTTGTATCCGCACTGTCGGAGTTTCAGTCCAAGGTGACGGCAAAATAACGGTAGGAGAGACATAGTACAGTCTAATACCCAAAGTGACAGTCACAAAACAAAGAGGAGTTGTCTGTCTCCCATCTATGTCTGCAAACATACACTGAATCTCTGGGCTGATGCATTGCTCCTCTAGAGAGACGCTCTGAAAAAAATTAGGTTTCTCTGCCCTTCTGCAGAGCATTTGGTATCTCCCTGAGTGATGACACATTCATTGTCACCAACAATGTGAACTTTCATACGTGGAAATGTTTTTTGCTTCTATAGACATGAGTGCTTGGGTGAAATGAACGGATCACAAAATAATAAGGAATGGGGCAATTACAAGCAGAACTCATTTGTTGTCTGCTGTCGAGCCTCAGTGGTGGAGGGAACAGAGTCATCTGTGTGCCCTAATGAAATGTGACAGGCGTTTAGAGACCGACGGATGACATTTCCTGACAGCAGCACCATCTGCACACTGAAAGCTGCTAGTATCCAGACATCATAATCTGTTAAGAGCTGTTTATTATTGTACCTCCAAATTGCAGGTCCTGGAGTGATATGCCATCAGCTTTATATGCAGTCCTCTTACCTTAGCTAGGATCCTAATTGTCAGTCTCTCAGTAAGAGAGACTAGCTCTGGATGTTTAACTTTCCAAATAATCAAGCCAGTATCCTAAGACGTAGATAAATGAAAGGATAAAAGTAAAAAAAAAAAAAAAAGAAAATAAAAGAAAAAGCCTTCAAGCCTGCTGGCAGGCAAAATAGATGTTAACCTAATTCTTACCAGGACAGATGGGGTTACATAATCTGATTTCTAAGAGTAAGGGGTTTTTCAAGGAAATAGGGATTTAGTATGTATGATATACAGCAGGTTTTGCAGCTTCAGAATCATAACCTAGCAGTAGTTTCTGCAATCCTAGTTCTACATACAATGCAGGTACAGAGAAAACTGTTTAAAGAATGAAACATGCAACAGCGACAGGGATTTTTAGCTATATCAAGGAAAAATATGTTGCCTCAGATATGCTAGAACACAGAGATTCAAACCAGGACTACAGGACTGATCCAATATCTTTTTCTGAGGCATTATTTTCCAGAGGAAAGAAAAAGGTGACCTTGAGAGACACCAGTATGGGTTAACTGGAGTGAAAAAAAAAAACGCCAACAGACAGTGATGGTTAACTTTATCTTGCAGACTTCAGTGTTTCCTTGCATTACAAGGAAGAAGAGAAAAGGTTGAAGTCACAAGTCGAGTTACAGAAGCAGATGTGCCAATTTGGCCTTGAAGAAATTTTTTTTTTCTGAGGTCAGGTGCCCTGAAGAGTAGCTTTGAATCCCAAACTTGTTTACTGTAGTACTATGTTTGCTTTCCTGCCTGGTAGTTAACACAGAGCACCCAGGGGCTTTGGTTTTATTATAATTATAATTATTTTTGTTTTTCTTTCTTTCTTTTTAATTAAATACAAACAAATAAAACCACAGCACAGCCTCACACACAGAGGGACTTGTTTAGCTGCTCCACATGGTGGAAGAACATTCCTGGCCACGTAGAAGCCCAGTGCCTTCTGCAAAGTTTCACTCCTTGGATCCTGGCTTGAGACATACCTGTTCTCCTACATCCAGCTCCTCTGAGCACCGTGATGAGCAAGCTGTCACCTGACTCCGGCACTGATCTTTGAAGCCAGCTTTAGCAAACAGAAGGAAGAGTTTCTGTACCTCCTGAACTGAAACAGAGCTCTTGACTTAGTTGTGTCCCAGTGTCTCAAGTGGAAATTTGCAGCCTCGTGTTCTTTCACCCAGTTACCAGAGGGAAGCATGGCATGAGGCTGTGCTTCATTTCTTCATTTCTTTGAACTGGAGGATGACACAAGGACACACTAGGTCCTTGCGCCTCTGGTATCTCAGATATCTCCGTTTCATGGAGCTCTTTATTTGACTGTGAATACATGAAAATGAAGAAACACAAGAGGTCAAAAGAAGAGCCACAAAAAAAAAGTAGCTGAGCATTCATAAGGTCATTTTCCTAAACAGTGATGTTTCTGTTGCTCTCTGCAGGTTTCAGTGGTCTAAACAGAAGAGGACAACAAGACTCTCTCTTCCTGCTTGTAGATCTAAGAAGTCTAATGCTCAGTAAAACAAAGCAGCTGTGTAAAAGTATCTGTAATTCTGGGAAATACAATAGGAGGAATAACAAGATCTGACATGTTTCACTTCAGGTTGCTGGACTGCAAGTATACAAACTTCTTCCACTGGTGGACTACCAGGCAAACTGTTAGATCCTCACCACTGTAGATACTCAGATCTGAAAGCCTGCTCTTCTACTGCAGGGAAAAAAAAAAAAAACCACAGGGCAGTCTGTGGGAAATCTCGAGTCAACTAGATCTAGTAAACTGACACAAGTCAGTAAACTGACACTGTGACACTGTCCCAGGAACAGTTTTTGCCTTGGAAGGAAATATTAAAGATCACTGCTTTTTGAGTAACCCCTCAGCAAGAGAGGGCAAGGAAGCACTGGCTAACACAGTTGTCCTCCTTGGAAATAAACACATACAGGGAGCTGTGGGAAAGGGTAAATATCCCACCAATGAGGCAAAGAAGATTTATTATTCACTCTCCCTGTTCTGGAAGCAGATGGCTTTTGTAGTTCATCTTGTAGCTGAGGATTTTCAGAATGAGCTGTCTCCTGTGAAAGAAATGAGGAGAAACAGCATTAGTAGGAGGTATATTTACTAAGCAAATACATGGCAAGTGCATCCACTATAGCAACCAGAGACAGGGGCTTAATCTTCTGCAATGCATGTGCACACATGAATGCATGTGTGCAAAGAATAGCAGCTACTCACTCCCAAGGGTGGGAGCAAATGGGTTACTCTGCCAAAGGATGCAATTCAAAGCCTTCC
The DNA here is from genome assembly GCF_009769465.1 of Tauraco erythrolophus. Lineage (NCBI taxonomy): Eukaryota > Metazoa > Chordata > Aves > Musophagiformes > Musophagidae > Tauraco > Tauraco erythrolophus. Next base: position 49,519,412 of record NC_141467.1, on the reverse strand, counting down.
ATAGACACAAGAAGGTAGCATTTAAGTCTTCAGAACAACACTGTAAGGTTCATCTTCTACCTTATGTCACAAAGCAAGCAATTACCACCTTCACTAGCTGGTGTTTCTAAACGGGTTTCAACTCTGAAAGCACACATGAAACATTTTCCTTAAAGCTCCCAGGAGTGTCTTTCTTCAGTGTTTTAGAACCAGCTCAGGTGGATTCAGTTTCCAGCTTGCATAAGAGTTAATTTTCTCTCTTTCTGCACAAGTTCTACACCCAGCTACTGTCACAACACATGTAAATGATTCATGATGACCTGACCAGTGCGGTCCCCTGCTATTGGCAACTGAGGGGAAAAACCACCACAAACCACCACAACAACAAAAAAAAACCCCACATTTCCTTTTCTTCAGGTCATTATTTATTACTGCTCCTTACCTTTAGTGTAAGAAACGACAAAAGCCACACGTGTAATTCCACAGGAATATGAATCAAACTCAAACTAAACATGAACTATTGTTGCTTTAATGTTAAAACTAATAAGCTCATATAATAAAATCCAAGTAGCAAGCCACTGGAGGAAAAGTTATTAAAAAAGAAAAGCTGCTTATGTTAATTAAACAAAGAAAATTTTCCTGGCAGACAAGAACGGCTTAGAAGCAAATGCATGTAAAGTATGTATCTGTTTCTTGGTGTTCCCCAGAGCACTCGCACACAGCTAGTATGTGTGTTCATCCATTCAGTCTAAGAATTAAAGAAATTGTTGATCATGTTGGCTAAATCCAATGAGGATACAGTGGTCTTTAAAACAAAAGCCCATACACACCCACCAGATTCTGTGAAGGGAGCTATGGAAGTAGAGAAAAGAGACCTTACTTTAATTCCCTTCGAAAGGCATGATACAGTGCAAATTGAAAACCTATCAGGCCTCAGAGAATCCCTTTGATCTGGAAAACCCAAAATACGGAAAAATTTTCTGTCAGCCAGCCACAAGAAAACCCATCAATTAGAAACTAGGCTTCATCAGTACTGCTGCTCACTCCTTACTGAGTGTCAGGCGAGGCAGATAACATTATCAACAGCTCAGTTTCCCCCCTCACTCCCACAAACTCTTTTAACAAATTGATCCTTGTGTTGCAGGAACCGGTTAAGAGAAGTTAGGTTATGCCAAATTCTCCTTAATTTAACTTCTTCTCAGACCTGAGTGGGTAACCAAGAGACTTAGAGTGAATCTCGCATCCTTTCAAGAATTTATTCTACATCCTCTTATCTTTTCCCCTAATTTAGATTAAACTCTTAGAAAAGCCTCTGTATTTGACATTAGCACACACGTGAAGGGCAACTGCAGCATGTTTCATGGTAGTCATGCCAAGAATAGCTACATAGATATTTTATACACTTAGCATTGTAGAAATACTACTTTCTGAGATACTACGAAGACATTATTAGAAAAAAACAGACATGACATGAGTAGAGACTGTAATTAATAATTTCAGATGTATCATTTGCTTTGATGTTGACTAAATATTCAAGAATTTCCAACTCTTTACTATAATATTGTCACAGAATGCTTTAATTTTTCTCAAATAATAAATTAAGATGGCTGTTTCCAAGTCACTGTCGTGGGTTATGTTGAACCGCCCCACACACAGCCGGTCACTCCCCCTCCCCCACCCCCAGGAATGAGGGAGAGAATTAAAGGATAAACGTGAAACCCGTGGGTTGAGATAAGAGTGATTTAATACAGATGATTTAATACAATGTAGGTGCTCACCACCCCTCGTATGCGAAGCCCGTCTCGTCCCGAAAACTGCAAATCCCGGACGAACGCGAGGCCCCGAAATAGAGAGGGGCAGAGAGGGAGAGATAGTACTCCGAGAGTGGGAGTACTGGGAGAGAGAGAGAAGAAAGGAAAAAAAAGAAAAGCAATAGAGCGAAAAAAACCACAGCAAGCGCAAAAGAGCAAAAGCGGCAAAAGCGCAAAAGCCAAAGCGCAAAAGCCCTTCTTCCCATCTGACCCTCGCTTTTATACTGGGCATGACGCTGCATGATATGGAATACTAATTGGCCAGTTTGGCCCTCAGTCTTAAGTTCCACACAAATCACAAGGGGAATCGTGTCCCCCTTGTCCCGTCTATGCTCCCCCCTTATCCTGCCGTGCTTCTGCACTCCGGCACACTGAAAAGTCCTTGGCAGCTTGTTATCAGTGTTCTTCTCAGAGTGAGCCTCTGAGTAAAACCAAAACATGGAGCTTTTCTAGCTGTTAAAAAAAACCAAACCCCTCTGTCCCAGCTAAAACTAGGACAGTATCCACCCCTTATTCCATACCATGCACGTCATGCTCAAACCTTACATATATACTATTCCCTTAGCCATGGGTCATCCCTCCTAAATGTGTCTTCATCTGTTGTAGTAGTCTCTCAGGGCAGGAAAGATGACGTGGAATTCGCTCAGTCGGTAGAACGGATGACATGTAGTCTTTGTTGCGTGTGGCGCCTGGAGCTCGTAGTTGGTGTATCCAGCCGCTGTCTGCAGGTTGAAGATGTTGATCTCAAGGAAGTTGCTGGGTGTTTGGAATCGGTTCTGATTCTGACGAAGTTCATTCTTCATTAACCTGGATGATTCTTAATATAATGACATTAGTACAATGTGCACACAATTCAATTCATTTTATCATCTATTTTCACCCAACATCAAATCCCCTTGAGGTACACATTGGACTTCCCCGTCCTTTTGCATCACCCACCAAGTGCACCCAGGTCCCTGAGCAAAAGCAATCCCACGAATGGGTTTACCTTTACCCGAGGCAGGAATAACCCAAACTGTCTTCCCGAGTATATTTCTCATGTGTACTACAGGGACTTTATCTCCTTCTACAGTACGTAGAAGTTCTGATTGCGCAGGACCAGCTCGATTTGCAGAGCCTCTAGTGTTGACTAACCAGGTGGCTTTTGCTAAATGTGTATCCCAATGTTTGAAGGTTCCACCACCCATTGCTTTCAGTGTGGTTTTTAGCAATCCATTATATCGTTCAATCTTCCCAGAAGCTGGTGCATGATAGGGGATGTGATATACCCACTCGATGCCATGCTCTTTGGCCCAGGTGTCTATAAGATTGTTACGGAAATGAGTCCCGTTGTCCGACTCAATTCTTTCTGGGGTGCCATGTCGCCACAAGACTTGCTTTTCAAGGCCCAAGATCGTGTTCCGGGCGGTGGCATGGGGCACAGCATAGGTTTCCAGCCATCCAGTGGTCGCTTCCACCATTGTAAGCACGTAACGCTTGCCACTGCGAGTTTGTGGAAGTGTGATATAATCAATTTGCCAAGCCTCTCCATATTGATATTTCAACCAACGCCCTCCATACCAAAGAGGTTTTAACCGCTTGGCTTGCTTGATTGCAGCACACGTTTCACATTCATGGATCACCTCTGCAATAGTGTCCATAGTTAGGTCCACCCCTCGATCGCGAGCCCATTTGTATGTGGCGTCCCTTCCTTGGTGGCCTGAGGCATCATGGGCCCAACGAGCTAGAAATTTTTCACCTTTATGTTGCCAGTCCAGATCCACTTGAGCCACTTTAATCTTGGCGGCCTGATCCACCTGTTGATTGTTTTCATGTTCTTCTGTGGCCCGACTCTTGGGTACATGGGCATCTACATGTCGTACTTTCACAATCAGCTTCTCTACTCGAGCAGCAATGTCTTTCCACAACGGGGCAGCCCAGATGGGTTTACCTCTGCGTTGCCAGCTGCTCTGCTTCCATTGCCGTAGCCATCCCCACAGGGCATTCGCTACCATCCAAGAGTCGGTATAGAGATAGAGCATTGGCCACTTTTCTCGTTCCGCGATGTCTAAAGCCAGTTGGATGGCTTTCACCTCTGCGAACTGGCTTGATTCGCCTTCTCCTTCGGTAGCTTCTGCGACCCGTCGAGTAGGACTCCATACAGCAGCTTTCCATTTTCGATGTTTTCCTACAAGGCGACAGGATCCGTCCGTAAACAGAGCATATTTCTTCTCGTTGTCTGATAGTTCATTATAAGGTGGAGCCTCCTCAGCACGTGTCACCTCCTCCTCCTCTGGTGACATCCCAAAGTCTTTACCTTCAGCCCAGTTAGTGATCACTTCCAAAATTCCTGGGCGATTGAGGTTTCCTATCCGAGCTCTTTGTGTGATCAGCGCGATCCACTTGCTCCATGTGGCATCAGTTGCGTGGTGTGTAGACGGGACGCTCCCTTTGAACATCCAGCCGAGCACTGGCAATCGGGGTGCCAGGAGCAACTGTGCTTCCGTACCAATCACTTCAGAAGCAGCTCGGACTCCTTCATATGCTGCTAGTATCTCTTTTTCAGTTGGAGTATATTTGGCTTCGGATCCTTTGTATCCTCGACTCCAAAACCCAAGAGGTCGACCTCGCGTCTCCCCTGGCGCTTTTTGCCAGAGACTCCAGGTGGGACCATTCTCCCCGGCTGCGGTGTAGAGCACGTTTTTGACATCTTGTCCTGTCCGGACTGGTCCCAGGGCTACCGCATGGACTATTTCTTGTTTAATTTGTTCAAAGGCTTGTTTTTGCTCTGGGCCCCATTCAAAATTATTCCTCTTTCGGGTTATTTGGTAGAGGGGTTTTACAATCTGGCTGTAGTCAGGAATATGCATTCGCCAGAAACCCACAATGCCTAAGAAAGCTTGTGCTTCCTTTTTGTTGGTTGGTGGGGACATAGCTGTTATTTTATTAATCACGTCCATCGGAATCTGACGACGCCCATCTTGCCATTTTATTCCCAAAAACTGAATCTCCTGGGCAGGTCCCTTGACTTTACTCTGTTTTATGGCAAAGCCTGCTTTCAGAAGGATTTGGATTATCTTTTCACCTTTCTCAAAAACTTCTTCTGCTGTGTTGCCCCATACAATGATGTCATCAATGTATTGCAGATGTTCTGGGGCATCACCCTGTTCCAGTGTGGTCTGGATCAGTCCATGGCAAATAGTGGGGCTGTGTTTCCACCCCTGGGGCAGTCGATTCCAGGTATACTGGATGCCCCTCCAAGTGAAAGCAAACTGTGGCCTGCATTCCGGTGCCAAAGGAATTGAGAAAAACGCATTAGCGATATCAATTGTAGCGTACCACCTGGCTGCCTTTGACTCCAGTTCATACTGAAGTTCCAGCATATCTGGCACGGCAGCACTCAATGGTGGTGTAACTTCATTCAAGCCACGATAGTCTACCGTCAGCCTCCACTCGCCATTGGACTTACGCACAGGCCATATAGGGCTGTTAAAAGGGGAGCGGGTCTTTGTGATGACTCCTTGACTCTCCAGTTGACGAATCAACTTATGGATAGGAATTAGAGAGTCTCGGTTGGTACGATATTGCCGTCGGTGCACTGTTGTATTAGCAATTGGCACCTGCTGTTCTTCGACCCTCAGTAACCCCACAGCAGAAGGGTCCGTTGAAAGACCAGGCAAAGTAGACAACTGCCTGCCTTCTTCTGTCTCTACTGCAGCTATGCCAAAAGCCCACCGATACCCTTTTGGGTCTTTGAAATACCCTCTCTTAAGATAATCTATGCCAAGGATGCACGGTGCTTCTGGGCCAGTTACAATAGGGTGTTTTTGCCACCGCTCTCCAGTTAGACTCACTTCAGCCTCTAACACAGTCAGTTGTTGAGACCCCCCTGTCACTCCAGAAATACAGATGGATTCTGTCCCTCTAAAGTTCGACGGTATCAAGGTGCATTGGGCACCAGTATCCACTAAAGCCTTATACTTTCTGGGGCATGATGTGCCAGGCCACCGAATCCACACAGTCCAGTAAACTCGATTATCCCTCTCCTCCACCTGGCTGGAGGCAGGGCCCCTCTAATGCCTGTTATCATATTCATCAGAGGAGTCAGCAGGATTGGAGTCAGGGTGGCTAGGAGGATCAGCCCTCCCATTTTGACTAGTGGACTGCTCACTGTAGACTGGGGCAACCACTGTCCTGGAGGAATTGGAGAAAGTTCTATTCCTGTTGGTTCTTCCTCCCAACTGGCGTACTCTGGCCTCTAAAGCGGAGGTGGGTTTTCCATCCCACCTTCTCATGTCTTCTCCATGATCACGGAGGTAGAACCACAGCTCACCCCGTGATCTGTACCGTCTCTCTTGTCTCTCTCGAGGAGGGTAACGCCTGGTTCTGACAGCTGAAATTCTAGAACGTTCAGGTGGTGGGAAATCTACTTTTTCTCTTAATTCTCGGACCTCTTCAGACAGCTTTTCCACAGCCGCAACACAGGTTCGTATAGAAGTGTCATCATCATATCGTCGGAGGTAGGTGACCAGATTACCTACGGATAGTGGTGCTTCATCGTCCCCGAAGTCCATTATTGCCAATGAGGTGGAATATGCGGCTGGCGCACTCCGTATAATCTTCTGCCACATTGGTCGTGTGCACCGGACGTCATCTGGATCTTCGAGTCTTGGTCCGCTTCTCGAGTCAAGATAAATCAACTCTCGCACAGCCAGTTCTCTCAGATACTGAATAGCTTTTTCTATGTTGGTCCACTTGCTTACATTACATGGCACCTCGTCCTTGTAGGGGTACCTTTCCTTTATGGCTGCCAGGAGTCGTCTCCAGAGGCTGCGGACTTGTGTCTGCCTTCCAATTGCTTTATCAATGCCTCCATCCATGGCAAGGGCTCCCAACTGCCTAGCTTCACTACCATCTAACTCCAGACTATTGGCTCCCATGTCCCAGCATCTGAGCAACCAAGAGACAATGGGCTCACCTTTAAGGCGGCCATAATCTTTTCGAATATCTCGCAGCTCGCTCATTTTTAGAGATCTGGTGGTTATCCTCTCATCTATGATGTCACTCCTCCTCCATTGAGATTTCCTCTGGGGCGAAACAGAACGCTCCCGCTTCATTTCTCGTGATGGCCCTGGTCGCTCTTCATCATCATCATCATCCTCTCCTCTGCGTTCTGACTTTCGCAGACATTTCCTTGGTTTCTCTTCCTCCAATCGTTGTGATGGCCCCGGTTGTTCTTCTTTGTCTGGTTGCTTTGATGGTCCTGGTTGCTCTTCCTCATTTGGTTGTTGTGATGGCCCTGATTCCTCTTCTTCGTCGTCTAACTTTTGTATACATTTTCTTTTCCTTACGGGGGCAACTGATAACGTTGTAGTCTGAGTAGCTATAGTGCTTGTCATGGGAGTTGAGATGGCACGCACAATAACCCGAGAAATAAATTGATATACACCCCTAAATGGCCGATTGATTTTGAATATATAGATAATTAAACATATATTCAGGAGACCTTGCAGGACAATCAAACCGGTTAAATTATTCCAATGATGTTCGGCATTATCAAAATCAACGTAAGCTTTTGTGAATGAAAAGTCACCGGTATAATTGGCGATGATATCCGCCAGGTGACGCTCAAAATTAATAAACGAGTTCCACATCACCATCCCCCTCTGCACCGCCGAATACAAAGACTGAGCCGGTCCCAGCACCGATGATCTTATCAGAGTTACACCGTACAGTATAGCAAAACCCTTAATTACCGATAACATACTTTTCATGCCGGTCCAACACCCAGAGCCAGAAAACCGCATAAACATTCCGCCTAACATCATATAGGGTAGATAAGACAATAAATTATGAACGTCCGGTAACATGTACGCAAGCATAACAAACAGCATTCCGGCCAGCCACATCGTTATCTCAACCCCTTCGTGCCCCACGTTGGGCGCCAATTAAGACTGTCGTGGGTTATGTTGAACCGCCCCACACACAGCCGGTCACTCCCCCTCCCCCACCCCCAGGAATGAGGGAGAGAATTAAAGGATAAACGTGAAACCCGTGGGTTGAGATAAGAGTGATTTAATACAGATGATTTAATACAATGTAGGTGCTCACCACCCCTCGTATGCGAAGCCCGTCTCGTCCCGAAAACTGCAAATCCCGGACGAACGCGAGGCCCCGAAATAGAGAGGGGCAGAGAGGGAGAGATAGTACTCCGAGAGTGGGAGTACTGGGAGAGAGAGAGAAGAAAGGAAAAAAAAGAAAAGCAATAGAGCGAAAAAAACCACAGCAAGCGCAAAAGAGCAAAAGCGGCAAAAGCGCAAAAGCCAAAGCGCAAAAGCCCTTCTTCCCATCTGACCCTCGCTTTTATACTGGGCATGACGCTGCATGATATGGAATACTAATTGGCCAGTTTGGCCCTCAGTCTTAAGTTCCACACAAATCACAAGGGGAATCGTGTCCCCCTTGTCCCGTCTATGCTCCCCCCTTATCCTGCCGTGCTTCTGCACTCCGGCACACTGAAAAGTCCTTGGCAGCTTGTTATCAGTGTTCTTCTCAGAGTGAGCCTCTGAGTAAAACCAAAACATGGAGCTTTTCTAGCTGTTAAAAAAAACCAAACCCCTCTGTCCCAGCTAAAACTAGGACAGTCACTTATTTTTTTTTATTTTAAAACAGGGATTTCCAGTGTCACTGCACAGAACCAACAACTTGATGAACAGTTGCATTTAGTAATCCCTTACAACATCCTGCTGTGGCCATATGAATTTCCATTTATGTGTTGCTGCTTGATTACATTACAAAGAATAGCACAAGTAGAGTAACAAAATTGCAATAATCTACCTGAACGAAAACATAGCAAGCACAGCACAGGATAGCCACAGACACCTGATTCTTCACGGAAAGAGTTGTGATAAATGTACTTTCACATGTTTGTGCATTCTTCTACTTACCATAAGCGTTGAAAGGTGGTAGGTTTGGTTTAAATACATATAGATGTCATTTTGCTTGTCTTGGACTATTGAGATATGAATTATTGCGCTGAATAATGCTTTTATTACTACCAACCTCACAAGCACATTGCTTGTCTCCTAAGACTGTTTAGTGAATCTGAAAATTGCTTCCCTTCTTTTGACAAGAGAAATCAGAGACATGTAAAGTATTAAGAGTTTCTTTAAGAGTTTCTTTATTTGTAATCAGACCTGCATCACATCTGCAATAATTTCTGTATTTTCTCCAGAAAATATAATCTGTCAGTGAAGATACCAAAATTACCTGCATTAGTAAGCATATAACAAGCCAAGGGTAAAGTTTTATTTGGTGCAGTTCTCACATGCAGTACAGATCTCAGCTACTTACGCTGGATACAAGTGGTGTGCAGAACATCCTTTGTCAACAGGAGATACTAAATACATGCCTTAATTTAAGGATATATGCTATCAATAGGAAATATGTTATTTGGCTTTCAGTGAAAACTACACAATTTATGCTGCAGTATTAGTTTTTCTTCAATAGGAAACCATAGAAAACTTCCTCAAGGCTCTGTGAGGCTTCCTATTATTTTTATCTCTCCAAGATATTAGGCTTCTGACAGCACTGAAAATGATCAGCATGATGGGTTGAGTAACAGCATGTCTAAAAGGGCAAGCACATTAAAGGAGTATTGCAAAAGAGCATATTGGGAGGAGGAGTGGAATAGGCTCACAGGAGGTTCTGGCAAAAGCCTGGATTTACTGGCTTTTGAAGTTCCTTTTTTTCTAACATGTTGATTTAAGAAAAAAAAAAAATTGGACATGCAAGCAAGTTTCCAGACTATATTAAGATTGTCAAAATAATTAGGAGGACTATGAAAAAAAAAAGACATCTTGCAAATTTCTAGGGAAAAGCATTAAAAAGAAGTAGAATAAAATCAAAGAAATTGGGATTTTGCTGTCCTACAGCTATCCTTCCTACAGCATTGTAGGCAAGTCTATGGAAAACACCATTTTGCATCACAGAGTCTCTCCAACAGGCTTGTTCTCTCTCATCCACTAAACTTGCCTGCCCATCAGCCTCAGAATTGAGCCTTTACTCATGATCAGTTTTCTTGGGCTGTCAGAAACCAAAGATACAAAGAGTGCTTAGAAAAGAGCTACTTGTCAACAGAAGGTCAATTGATGAAAAAGCTAACGGTAAAAAAGTGACTATTACAACAAACATGCACGTGTCTCAAGACTCAACTACTTCCATATTTCAAAGTTTGCTGGCTGGGAAAACTCACCCAGTGTCTATAGAAGTGAATCAACTGTATACTTGCAGTTCAATTCCGTTTTTATTATTAGAGGATTTAGAACAACTTTAATCATGTTGAATTTTTCTTTGCATTTTCAAGTGAAAGAAGATTGAGCTAAAATATTATCTGGTATGAGTCAGTGCTGTTAAATTAAAAAAAAAAAAAATGGAACCAAGCAGATTTTAGAAGCTTAATATTACAGTATGTGGCTATTCATGACTAAGCCTCTGGATTCATGAAAGAGAATCCTGAAATTGTTTAACACAAGCAGTATGACACAGTAAGTAATAGCCAATTACTTAAACCAAAAAGTCTCTTTGAGAATCATCTAACTGAGTAGAAAAGCAATTATGAAAGTTTGTCTCCTTCTTTGCAGATCCTGTGAATATGCTTCTTTATATTTCTAGGTGTATCACTAGAAGAATTCAGTTAAAGCAGAGCTACAAGCCATTTTTAGAATGAAATATACTGTTATTCATTTCAGATGTGTAATAGTGCAATCATCATTACAGTAAGGGAGCATAAAAATGAAAGCTACATTTATTCAATATGTATTTTCAGAAACATCACGGATTTCTTCAGCTAAATAGAGCAGTTAAAGGATAAGTTTTGTATTACCAGCTTACAGCAGTTCTATTTAAGGTGAATCTATGTAACAATTGCAAATATCTAAAGTCACTTTACACGTAGCAGGTGAGAAGTATCTACCATGACAGAATTCAGACACAGTGTATTTCCATCCTTCAAGATACCAATAAATTCAAATACCGTTTTTTAAAGCCACTCCAGTCTTCACTTTCTGTAAATCAAGCCCCAGCAAACCTGCAAAACTGAAAGAAAAGCTGGCAAACTCCTTATCAGCACATCAGTTCCTCTTCTTTCCGTATCAAGAAAATGAAAAGGAACAGTTGAGGCACGAGTGATTTTTATGCAGAACTATAGAAGTATTTCAAATAAGTAGACTAAAACTTCAGTACTTCTTTTAACTTCTTTTAAAAAAGATATAGATCACAGGTCTATGGTGACAGTCACAGATCACAGTCACTGCAGTCTTACTGGATTGCTTTTTTATTTTTTCCAAGATGAAAAAAGAAACTGTTTCATGGAACTTACCAAAGCCACTTTATACTGCCACTTCACACAGTTCATGTTTAATCAAAGCAAAGTACAAACTCGTGCTTCAAGGCAGCCTGAGAGCATTCTGCTATGCTCAATGGTAAACTATTTCTTCGGTGAAGACAGCTTCAGTGAACCCAGTAACTCAGAGAAGAGCCCATCCAACTGAACTGACATAGATGTTGCACGCAGAACTTACACGAAAAGTGCACTGACAACAAGCTTTTGAGAACAAGTCCATACCTTAAGAGCTTGTGCTTGAAACTACTTTTATAGCTATGGTTATTATTTCTGTTAAGAGGCACTGCATAAATATGGAGTTAGTCATCTAATGCACTTAGTATTTCTCAGCTGAGGAATATTGCAACTTTACCCTATGTCTAGGTGTGGTTATACTTTGGTTTGCTTCACAACAGTTAACATTGCACTAGCAATACAGCTGATACTAAAGAGAAGGCTGAAAACACCGCAGACTGAAAAAAACAATCTGCTCCTTTACTTCTTTTCATGTTTCTTGGTCAATTTTCCTCTTTCTAGCTGGAGGCTTGTACTGCTGTTTGGTCGCTTCTCCTTTTGCTGGCTCTCCTGGGAAACTTGCTGCACTGCTCGGAGGATAGCAGTCTGCACAATCTGCTTGCTGGCGTTCTGCAGCTTGACTTCGTCTTGCTCCGTCCCTGGCTTCTCACCTGCCGGAACCAAACAACAAAGAAAGGAAACCAAACATTTGTGGCTACTCTGGGAATACTTGAAGGATAGAGAAAGAGGAGGGGGAAAAAAACCTCACAGAGTGCTTGGGAACAGTTTATTACATAAGAAACCTGTTAATACAGAAGATGACCAAGAAGGGTGGAAAGCACCTTTCTACAGGACTGAATGAACTGAGAGACCTTGAGTCATACAGCTCAGGTACCCAGTTCCCAGCCCCAGGGACAGCTGTGGCTTCACAGCTGAAACAAGTACAGCTGCATTTTGTAGCGGGAGAGGGGAGCAGGTTTTTCTCATCTAGCTGAATCACATCCTTTTTAACTTGAGCTGTGCTTCTGGATGGGGAATTGGACTTCATTTCACAAGCCTTACATGTACTCCCCTACCGCCATACAGAGAAAAAGCTGTTTCGTTGCTATTTCTATTTTCTTTTACTTCAGATTGAAAGTCCTCATCCATCAAATTCCAATGGACGTCAAGTTTCATGTGTCAGTTTATTAATCCTTAGCTGCATTTGCAAAAATATTTGCTAAGCATTACAAAATGCTCAGGTTGCTATAGGTAAAACACAAAAAAAATCATCATCTATAGCAACTTAACATATATGTATTTCTTAAGTGACACTTTCTTTTCTTGCCAAAATGTTGAAGAACAAAGTAATGCAATGTGACTACTGACATTTGATAATGAAGACTAATAGTTTATGTCAAGATGTTTCTCTTTTGTAAGTATTTTGACTCCTAACACAAATGATGATTTCTCATGAAGAATGCTGCATAATGGTCAAAGTCGATCTTGACATAAAAAAAGATAATTCTGAATTAAGGTGATGGACACCTATTGGAATTTAGGAAAATGTAGACTTGGTTGCTAATTTAAATGCTTAGGCTACGTGCTTACTTGCATGACAAGATTTGGTTCTAAAGGTTTTTAAGGTATTCATCTCAGTTCTTTCTTAATTGACTCTGTTGTACTCAAGTATTTCATTAAACGAGATTCGTATTTCACTTCTGTTTCGAAGCCATACGTTAAGAATTATGTCTTGAGAGAAGTAAAACGGAGAATTAAAGATCAGTTGCTTTTATGAGAGGTCCACATCTGGAGTTGTGAGAAATTTCCAATGTTCTTTAATAAATTTTTGCAAGAAAATTTAAGATAGACAAAAATTAGAAACACCTGTTTACATGGTGCCTGAAAAATTTGGTGGCTTTTTAGGATGGGGTTTCAGCATTGGTGAATAAGGGAAGAGCATCTACCTGGAATTGTCCAAAGAATTTGACGCTGTTCTGCATGACATCCTTGTCTACAAATTGGAGAGACATGGATTTGATGGATGGACCACTCAGTAGATAAGGAATTGGCTGGATGGTTGCACTCAAAGAGTTGTGGTCAACGGCTTGATGTCCAAGTGGAGACCAGTGACAAGTGGAGTTCCTTGGGGGTCGGTAGTAGGACCAGTGCTGTTTAACATAATTGTTGGCAACAGGGACAATGGGATCGAGTGCACCCTCAGCAAGTTTGCTGATGACACCAAGCTGTGTGGTGTGGTCGACACGCTGGAGGGAAGGGATGCCATCCAGAGGGATCTTGACAGGCTTAAGAGGTGGGACTGTGAGAACCTAAAGAAGTTCAACAAGGCCAAGGGCAAGGTCCTGCACATGGGTTGGGGCAAACCCAAGCACAAGTACAGGCTGGGCAGAGAATGGACTGAGAGCAGCCCTGAGGAGGAGGACTTGGGGATCTTTGTTGAAGAGAAGCTCAATATGAGCCGGCAATGTGCGCTTGCAGCCAAGAAAGCCAATTATATCCTGTGCTGCTTCAAAAGAAGTGTGGCCAGCAGGTCAAGGGAGGTGATTCTGCCCCTCTACTCTGCTCTCATGAGACTCCACCTGGACTACTGTATTCAGTTCTGGGGTCCCCAACATAAGAAGGACATGGAGCTGCTGGAGTGAGACCAGAGGAGGGCCACAAAGATGATCTGAGGGCTGGAGCATCTCTCCTATGAGGACAAGCTGAGAGATTGCCTATGGTCCTACGTGACCCTGCTTGGGCAGGGAGTTGGACAAGATGACCTCTAGAGGTCCTTTCTAACCTCAAGTTTTCTGTGATCCTGTGATTCTAGCTAGTGAGGCTGCCATAAACCCCAACTTTTCCACTTCCTAAAGACGTAAACAGCAGTCTCTAGCAGAGTACCCTCACTATGTCCTCTTCTTCTAATTATTCATTTCAGGGAAAACAGTTAGTACAAAGCTATATTCTGAGAAGCTCATTTATTTGTATGCTGGACTTACTCTGAACAAGGAGAAAGGGATTGACTAAGGAAAGCAGAGATGACTCATGCAAGGATCCCAAAGGGGCTGAGCTGGAACATATCTATCAAACTGCTCCACCTTGCTGAAATACAGACTGCTGTGGACATAAAAAAAGACAGAAATTTGAGTGCCTATGCCATTAATCAGGTGTTTTAAGAACTGCATATTTTCAATGAGGTAAAACAGAGACATAACTCCTGTTGTCTAAGCATTTGGTATTTAGCTAATCAAAATAAGAGTTACTAGAGTGAAAAGATACAAATAATTTTTAAAGACTTAAAGACTAACTAGTTTAATAAAAATTCCATGACAAAATGTCACTTGAAGTACTCACTGGGAAAAATGTGCAGGATAGTAGAAACGGCATTCTGCCAACTAGTTATACTTGTCTAACGGCTACGTTTTTTCCTCTGCATGTCAGAAAATCTTTTCTAGTTATTCTCTGTCTTTAAATGCTCACTTGACATACAGGAACCCAGCACTCTAATTCTGTAAATAGAGAACTGAAAAATCCAGGTTAAAGAATGTTAAAATGCAAGGTAGCAATTTTAGCATTAGGATATGACAAAGTCTCTTTAGCATGTTTTTATTACCTTATCTTTCGCTTCATAAGTTTTATGCCAACTAACATAGCAGATGAAAAGTAATTTGCAAAATCCAGGCTAGTTCTGCAATCTAAAGTATAGTTTGTGAGACTTAAAAAACCCTCCAAATCTTGGACTGACTGCAGGAATCAGTCACGTTTTCCACTCTCATCTAAAACTAGAGCCATGTATCTGTACCTCACAATTTCCTTGGCTCACTTGATGTTCCCCATGAAGGAAAATAAGCTAGCAGTTTGGAAAAAAATAATAAAAGCATTTGAAGTAGATTCCAAGTATTCATTTGAATTATTAGAACTAATATCAGTTGAAGTCCAAGAACATCTTGTGTGGGAGACTTTACATTCTCTGTGATGTTTCTGGACTATGGAATACTCCTAGAAAAGCATACAAGGAAAACAATAGCTACAGAGAAAGAGCATTTAGCACAGATTAAATCTTGAAGAACTTCACTTTCTTCAAAGCATCCTGAGTCACTTCCTTTCCAGTCTGCAATCCAAGTACTCTGCACTTTCTGTTCATATCCCCTGTGCCTTCTACCTCTCGGCTTGCTAGAAGTTAAAGTTAATATGCCTTATAAACACTCCAACTAAGTAACACTCAGGAATAGGTAATTTGTTTGAATCAGCAGCAAAGTTCTCTACTGTATCTTTTCATAGGATTGTTGGGAATACTATCACGAAAATAAACTACCACAGGCATGATCTTGCTCTTGCAAAGACGCAAGTCCGCCCCAGATCCTCTAATGCTGGCAATGAACAGAAGGGGAATGAGACACCTTTCTGTGCATGCAGAATCAGTGATTTAGAAGGAAACAGAAGCAACATTTCGCACATGGAAAGAGAGCAGGGGCTAAATGATGAACGAGCTGCAGTAGGAAGGAACTTTAGACACTTGGAGAAAATGGGCTAGAAAATATTTACCCCATACTTTTTCAGATGACATTAGTCATGCATGAGCATGGATGACCATGAATGTACACCCAATCTCAGGAAACTTCTACTGTCCCTCAGTTATCCCTTTTGCTTCTTCACCTGTATCACATTACTGCTTTTCCCAGGACAAAAATAATGCTTTTAATTTTAATTCAACTTTCCTCAAAGCATGTGACATTTATACAGCTCATCATGTCTTCCTGCGAGTTAGGTCTCATTCTGTCTTGAGACACAATACAAACATTGCATCTGAAGAGAAGAGCTTAGCTTATATGACAGGTTCCATGAATCCCAAAGGGCCATGCATCAGAGGTCAAAAGTTTATGCTCTGCATCACAGGAATAACAAATGCAGTTTAATTCCAGCAAATGAATACCACTAAAGTTGTTCTGGAAAAAAAAAGAAATTTGTGCTTGTGTAAACAGCTTTGATCTTAACCGTATCTAAAAGTAACAATAAAAATCACATTCCTCTAAGCAAACTTCTGAGCAATTTAGAACTCACAATTACCCAAAACTTATTCCCCAGTTAGCTGCAATTTTAATTTACGCAAAATTTCTGAAGCTGAAAGAGCCATGAAGCAAATATTTCTTCTTCATTTTTGCATGAGATGATGCAGGTATATGCTTTAACCAGAAAATTTACTATTTGTTTTACCAATATATGGCTTTGGATTAAAATAATTAACCATTATATTATTTTCTGCAGCATCATAACATTAGAATTATTTTTTTCCATTATTAATAAAAATTAATAAGAATCCATCAAAAATACTGCTCTCTGGAAAATCTATTTCAATTCTGTTGAAAATTACAACTGTAAATTTTATAATCCAACTGACAGCACTAATGAAATTTTTAAATGGAATGAAAGTACAAGTAAGCAAGGCTGTGACAATAAGACTTGATCACAAGGTCCCAGTATGGATGCATGGGAGCCGTATTTATGGAAAAATACTGTAGGATATTACCTAAATTGTGTTTATAAATTGTAGATCTTTCAAAAAATTAAAGAAACTGGCAAGTTTGTAATGACACGACCTATGTGTATATGTTGTAGTAATTAACAGTAACATTCTTTGCATCAATATTGATATTTTTCTACTACAAGAAACAAAGTTCAGTTCTTTAATCTTCCATTGGCATTAGGCAGTGACATATCTCTCCATCTCTCCAGCCGCAGCATGGGAGTCCCAGGTGAGCCTCTTTCGGCAAATATTTTGTAACCTGTGAATTGAAATAGTTAAAAAAAAAATCTCCTCCTTTGATTTGCTTTGTAGGTTGGTGCTAGGATTTCAGCACTAGAAGCCTAATTTGAAGAAGAGAGATAAAATACGAGGCTGCACAGCATCCCTAATCAGGAGATGTTGATGAGTCATGTTAATTACATCCAGAATGAATGAACACGGCAGACAGCCAGGGCTGAAGGCTTTCCAACACGTGCACAAACCCAACTTTATGCATGGGTGTCATTAAAGTATTTACAGGATTAGAGACCCGATTTGTCTCCATGTCAGTAATGATGCCAGTTCAGAGACCTCATGAAAAGGTCCTACAATGAAGTTGCAAATTTAATCTTTACAAAATTAAGTAAGAAATGTGTTCTTAACTGTATTAGAGTTAATTCTGTCCAGTACTGTTTCTCATGCTCTAAAATGGAGCCTTGTGAAGTCCTGACTGATAGCTGTCAAGTATCAGAGGGCAACACTCAGTTGCTCTGATTCCCTAAGGAAGAAGGGAGAACACTGAACATAATTAGAAATGCTAAAAGTACTTTCATGTGAGATCGTCACATTTTTCCAGTTCCCTAACCTGTGATGTGCAGGAGATCTTAACACTCACTTTCACTAGAAGTCACGGCTCAGTTCAGTTATGTTTTCTGCCCTAACCTCACTCCTAACTCCTGCCATGCAACCAGCATGGAAGAGGAATTGTATCAGGAAGGAGACCAGCAGAGATTAATTTGCTCTTCAAAAGAAATCATAAGAATGAAGCACGAACAACCCTGCTCTGAAGACAAATCCAGGAGGAATGGAAGGTTGAAGGAGAAGAGCAGAAATGCAGATAAGCTGTCTCAAAGGACATAAAAATATCTCCAGAGTAATACTTCGTTGTATCTTTTTTATTCAGACATTAGCTATATCTAGACTGAGATTTCATAAACATTTTTTTTCCACTGAGTTTTGCTTTCTTCAGAAAAAAGATTATCTGGAACTTTCATTGGTTTGTTTGCAATATAAATGTTATCTTTTTAAAGACTCCAGTGAATTATTGCATACTATTTGAAATATGACAGCCAAAATGAAGCTTCCAAAGTTTTTTAGATTAAGAAGTTGTTGGGATCTACAGATACATTATTTAGTCTTAACCATTACCTCAACATGTTTTAGTAAGATTTCTTGTCATACTTCAATAAGATTCACTAAAAACAGATTATACATTTCAATCTACATATTTTCTAGGTATTTTCACATGTAGTAATGAATTCACTCCTTAAGTACCAGCTTCGAAGACTGGATGTAGTTCAAAGTAGTTGTCACTGAATATTCTGCCACACCCAAACCCATAAGTGTGATACTTGGATTCTGGTCCCAGAAGGAAAATTTCTGGACCTAATATTGTAAGCTAACATTTACTTATGAGGGTTTTTAACTCCTAGGCTAGAGTTCAGTGTATTAAAAATTAGATTATTCCTAAAGAGCATCTGGGACCACCTGCTCCAAAGTTAATGAAAAACTTAAATTCTCTTCATCTGTACAATTTTGCTATTTTTTTTTAAGAAACACACTTCAAATACTGAAAAAGAAATTTTTCTGCATAAAATGCTGTATTTCTCCCATGGAAGGAGAGGTCCAATGGCACAGATACAGCTGACCCATATGTCATCTACCTTCTTCTGCCTTCTATTTTCTACTGTTTAGGTGCTCAGAGATTCTCAGCCAAAAAGAAAACAGGGACAGAAAGCTAGATAACATTTAGGCCTTCTGAATCTGTATCAAAAAGCTCATTGGTGGACTTGCACAAATCCTCACTGAAATACATAGGTTTCCTGGGTGTTAGAAGGCTTTTGGTACACCACTGTATACTATAAGTGCAAGGAAAGTTTCCAATGGAGGCATATTCCACTACTAAAGGTTTGTTTTGCTAGCTGTTGTGTTTATATTTCTGCAATGCTTTGTGGTTTTTGGTCTTGAATAACTATGTACAGGTTAATTAACATTTGCGATATCTGAACATGATTTTTTTTAAGTGAAGAAAATAAGGAAGAGGTTATGTAACCCGTCAGAAGCCAGCAAAGCAGTGAAAACATCCTGCTCCATTTTAGATGTCTCAGTTAATACCAGATTATTCAGAAAGTCTAATTTCAGTAATTGTCTAGCTAAACCTCATCTGAAGCAGAGCCTTTCCTTATTGCTAAAAAAACTCCAACAACCTAAATTTGCACATGCACAAAACAGTATCGAAAAACTTTCCTGCATATTTTAGAATGTGAGTGGAGTTTGAAAGCTGTACGTAAGGCTATTAGTAGTTGAGGCCAAGATTTCATATATATATATATATGTATCTATATACACAAACTCACAAGAGAAAGTGAATCAGAGATTATATAAATTTAAATTTAAAGTGCACCTTAAAAGAGTCAAACCCAAAGTTTTTTCATAGCTGTAATCTTGATGGAATCCTTGTTTGCAACAGGATGCCATGCCATGCTGTTTTCTCCTCTTGAAGTTAATTCTCTAACTTCCCAAAGAAATATTTTCCACTCTATCTAGAAAACTCACTTCAAGACAAAATGTAATGTTGATCTTCAAGTAGTAGTAATGGATGTGCACCCCCTCCATACTGACAAACAGTGAGAGGATTCACTGATCAAAGTGAGAAAATAGTGTCATTATATCAAATATGCATACTACAAAGTGAAGCAAATACAAGTAATTGATGGGAGATTATATTTGCTTTGTCGTTAGAGAAATATCTGAGTAGAATATAGCTCAATTTACTTCTTCAGGCAGAAAATTTCAGACTGTCTTGGAGAAGGAAGATAGCATCTTCTGATAACATAACTACAGGCATTTGCACGGTCAGACGACAGCAGCACAGAGCTCACCTGCCTTGACTTCCCTGGCAAAGCATTCTAAAGGAACCTGAAGCATTTTATGGCTATTTAGGTCAGCTTTTCATTTCTGTAAAATTCTGCCTCAATGGTAGTCCTTGTTCTGTAGGAGCTTGCAAATTATTAGGGAAAGAACATACTACAATGGGGTGATCGAGACTCAGATAATTTCAGAAAGCCTATAAAGAAATTATTAATATATTGCTTGCAAAGAATTTTTGCCTAACAATGTTTGTAAACTTAAGACAATGAATTTTGTCCTTAATAAAATCCTTAATAGACAAGATTGAAGGTATAGGAATAAATCTACCTTTCAGTGTATTTTAGAGTAAGTGCATTTAATTTCTATGATCACAGTAAAGCTTACAAGGTTGGAATCGTATTATTTATGTCTATAATAAATACAACAGCAATTCATCTAGAAGAATAATAATTTGGAGGGATAAACTTTAGAGGTCAGTGTAACTCATTCTTTTGGTACATTCATCGTTTGACTTTCCTGCTCAATACATGGAGCCCACACACGGTGCCAGTGAGGATGTTAATAATGACAGTATCGCTTATTACCAACATCCCCCAACTATGAACAACTCCTTCAATATAGGCCACTACACAGCTCCTGTGAAGACAGAATTCTTTTCACTGCTAACCTGAATAGGATTCAACTCCGTGATAGGCAAGTACAAGGTGCTAACCTCACTTGTTTAAGCCTTCAGTTCTGTTAAAAATAATTCAAAAAAGTAAATTTTGTGCCAGTTTTTAACACTATGTGGATTCATATTGTAAAGGAATATTGCACCTAGGACTGCTGACTGCTTTTTAAGCTTGCTAATTTCATCGCATTTCTGAATATCTATGAACTAACTTTCTTTCACCTTTAATGAGATCTGCCAGTGGAGTTTCACAGCAGGGGAAAGATCAGTGTGTCACTGGGGAGAGGTCAACACAAGAAACAATTTTTCCTCTACAAAATAGAACAGGAAATTTCCTCCTATATGATTTCTTCCTACCAGGCAGCAAACACTTCGAGGTATTGTTGAGAGCTCTTAGCTGCAAATACATTCAGTCCGATACTTTTGAGGGGTAACTGGCCTGCAAACTCATAGCAGCCATCACAAATTCTGGACAAGAAAACCATTCTATTAGATTGTATGAAGTCTGCAAAATAGTCTTGCCTGTAGCCTCCAAATTATGTCCATGACATGATCTTTGTCAGTATTAAGTTCATGAGAAAGAATCCTACATGTATATACTATTATATCTTATACTAGTGGGACATTTTTTGGTACTGCAGAACGTAGAGCATTAGCAGAACATAGCACAGCAGTTAACAGTGACAAGGACTGTGCCCTGCCTTACTACAATTGTTCTCATGAGTGAAAGGCACTTCATGACTGAGAGTCCTGGAGTACCACACTCAGTGCAAACACTGCAGATACCCCACAACAGGTTATCTTCAGAAAAGTAAAGTTTTTGGTAGCAATTTTTCCATTCATTAACAGGTCGCTCTGTAGTGTCTTGATCTGTGCATTACAGACAGGGTTCTTCACAGTACCTGTAACTCTATAATGAAAAAAGAAAAAGGCTATCAAGAAATATCATGTCTTCACATCCTGCAGCACAACAGGTTTGTTGCTTTCCCAACTTTTCCACTAGATAAGATCAGGACTATTCAGACAAGTAAGCACATCTGTTTCAGTGTGCAGCTGCTATGTCTTCAATTGCAGTTTAATGAGATTCCTAAAATGTTTGGTACAGGATGCGCCTCTGATCTTCAGTGTCATTATGCAAGTCTGCTATACTGCTCCTAGCTTAAAAATGTTAAGAACAGCTGTGTTGCTGAAAAGCTAGTTGAAAAGCTATTGGCATAGCTATTGTAAGAAAAGGTGCTGATCAGTCAATCTTCTGACTTCTCTAATGTCTATCTTTAAACTTTAAGTGTGTTCACACATCTTTTTTTTACATAAAAATATTGATACAAAAATTAGTTCTACCTTCTCCTCCTTCTTTTGGGATTGCAGGGTCAAGAGTAATGCCTTTATGTTTCTAGTTATGGAGAAAACATCAGGTAAGAAGGAATTCTTCTAATTACACTGAAAAATAACAAGAATCACCTGAAAGATGAAATCCCAGAATTAAAGTAGATATAAGCTTAAAGGATGGGAGTGTTCAGACACTGAAATAAGCTGCCATTGTAAATGTGCAATAGTTCTTGATGAATTCAGATCAAAACCAATTCCCTTCTAAGAGACATTATTTATCCAAAAATACAAAATCCTGTTCAAGCAAACACAGCTCTGTACAGTACTGACTGGGTGAAACAATGATGAGACTCCACAACGTGGTTATTTTTTATAGTCTTACTTTATAGAGTAAAATTCTCAAAATATACTAAAATAATCACTGAAATGATACTCTAGCAAGAGTTGCTTAGAAAACCCGTTAAGTAACTCAATATCCTTAACAGGTTTTTAACTTTATTCCCAAGCTAGTTTTAGAAATGCAGGCCATCTTTGTGCTATATCAGTACATACACATAGGGGCAAAGGTCTAAGACATAAGTGTTTGAGTGACTCATGTGCAAAACAGCATCAGAAAAAAAAACCTGGAGCCCAAGAAAACATTTTTATCCCATTTGTTCAGGCAAACCAGAAGTAAAAAGTATTACCTTAAATTTTATTTTACCTTTCCACATGAAATATTTTAAGGCTAAAAATAAGCATGGAATATACCCAAGGTCATTTTTGGGAAAAGTGACTGAAAACAATTTGCAAAGAAGTAGTAGGATACTGATTAACAATATTTAAAATTATTGTTAATTCTTATGGGTTAATTTAAAACAAAAATAAGATTATTATTGATCAGATAGTCTGATACTGGAAGTGATCAATCCTTTGAGAACTAATGAAGTGGTAACAGAAGAAAGCTTGCCGCATTCTTTAGTTTTTGCTGATGTTTTAGAACAACTGTTTTAATAACTCTTCATTCCTTACCTTACAAGGAGAGATATTTAATTGTGGAATTATTTATCATTATCAATCTTTTATAAGCTAATTTGGCAGTGATATTTTTTAAATTCTGGAATACACTATCTTCTGAAGTCTCCTAAGAAAATCTGCCAATTCAACAGTGATGACTTCTCTTTGCTTTTTTGACCTGATCCAAAACCTTGATATTTCATGCTTCTCTACTGCCGTCCCATGCATTTCTCCATACTTACATTCAGCAATCAGAAACACTTTTTTTTTGTCTACTTCTCAGGCTATCTAATGCAGTTCAATTCAGGAAAAGTAGCAAAGCTAAACTTATTAATGTGTAGCTTGTTCACATTTCTATTACATGGATCATCCCCTATTGTAAGGGCAGCACATCATGTGGGAATTCCCCAGGTAAAATGAACTCCGAGACATCTCATAGAGCTTGGATTGCATTTCCTATACACCAACCTATCATTAGTCAATGAGCAAACAAAGTGCAATGAAGCCCCAGTCAGATTAAACCAAATAAGGAAAAAAGTACTTTTCTCAGTTCCTTTTTCTGGAACAGACTTAAAGGTAATAAAAACTGGATATGAAGAAAGATCACGTGTGAATAGTAACTTTTTGCATACATGTAATTACCAACACACTGTCTAGAATGAGCCAGAAAGTCCAGTTTTGAACATGAAATACTGTCTTTTTTGTAAAATTTTGATCTATCTAGCTCAGTAATAGCCAAGCTTGTTTTGGGGTTTTTTGTTTGTCTGTTTTGTGGGGTTTTGGTGGGGGGGTATTGGGGTTTGTTTTGGTTTGGTTTTATTGTTTTATGTTTGATTGTGTGGGTTTGTTTTTTTTTACATAAAAGCTATAAGATTTAGGGAAAAGAGCTGAAGCTTAACAGGAAAGTACCTATTCAATCAATAGTCAGTTGGCTTCACCTTTTAAAAAGTATATTTAAACTTAGTAAGCTGCTTCTACTTAACAGTTTATGAACATAGCATGTTAATTCAGTGCTCTGCAATAACATATCCACTACCGTAAGGAAGAGTGCATCATCTTATTCATACGTAAAATCTTACCTTTATCTTCAGATAAAAAAAAAAGTTCCATTATTTTTTCTGGAAGAGGGTTTTGTTTTGGTTGTTCTTTTCTTTTTTTTTCCAATCCTATCTTGGAAGGATGTTTATCATTCTGAGCCTAACCATTTATAGTTAGACAAATCTTTGTCTCTCTCCCCTCAACAAATAAATGAAATAGAAAATAAGGTCATTCATCACAGTGAGATAAAATCAGAAAGTTAACTCAAGAAATAAAACTTTATTTCCTAGTCAACTTATAGAATTCCTATATTATATAGCCTTAAGTACTATGAAGATGCTAAAGAAGTACAAAACTCTGATTTTTTTTTAAAAAAACCCAAACATCTATAGAAGACATAATGCCAGGGCAGGGATGATTTACGGTGAAGAAAAAGGATTAAAACAATGCAATCTACTCAGGCTTGCTCTATCTGAATCTAAGAGATTGTCAAGACCCTCTGATTGCTTTATCATCTCTTCTACAAATTCCTACTTAGCTATCATATGTATATTATGGCAACATTTGCAAGGAAATAATGGGCTTTTCTTTGGGTAAAGGCAGACTGAAGAAGAATTACTATGCAAGACAGATTTTTTTTTTCTTCTTTATGGAGTACAGTTGTGAAAAGAACAATTCATGTAGTTATTAATGAGATATGGGTTTTTTTCATTGTCAACCTTTGGGGAAAATAGCATGTTTTCATTATTTTAGAGATAATCTCTTTCTGCAGTATTCCAGTCCCACAGTGCATTTCAAAAATGAGTACATTTAATGGTGACAGACTCTTGGATAAAAGGAGTTCAGAAAAGACACACTAATACTGAAAGTTGTACTGCAAAAAACAGTCACTGGTTCTGTTCAGATAAATAATTTGGTCTCAATTTCAGAACAGGCTGTACAGGAAAGTATCAAATTAGACAACCACTGGGCAGTTAAAGAGGTAAAATGAACTTCTGATTGTTGAAAAAGAATATTAATTTCTCAAAAAATTAGACTCTGTTGAGTTAGCAAAGTTAACCCCAAGATAATTTTTAAAATGACAGTATAAAGCTTTTGGATTCTTACCCCTTCACAGACTGGATAAAGAATTTCAAAGGAAGATAAAATTTCTATTAGCTTTGCAAAACAAAGATATTGACAGTTATTTATTGTCAAGTTGCAGCCTTTACTTTCCCTTTTCTATTGACCTAATGATGATTATACATCTTTAAAGAAGTTAATTGCAAGTCATTTCACTACAGAAGACATTATGTATGACTTACATTCATATCCCAGAGCTACTGGGCCTCTCATCTCTTTTTGAACAACAAACTGCCTAATTTTAAGCAGAACGTACAAGTTCAATGCAGATTTTCTGTAGGTCCCCTTCTTCTATGGTGTAGCACACATACTACACAGCAGAGATTCTGCACCTTTATAGAGCGAGGTCTCGCATTAGCCATGAGCTCCTGCTGAAGTGTTCAATTTTGTTCCAGTAAAAACTGGCCTGAACAAACTTTCTGTTCTCTTCCATTCAAATAGTTGGGGTGTGGGGGTATAAAGTTATAAAATATTTCCATGAGTTTCAGAGATTGTCTCATTGGCAGCCACCAGTGTGGGTGCTGCAAGGGACTCCCTCTCCAGTCACTGCAAGGCCACGTCCCCCTTCCTGACCCTTTTGTGCAGTCTGACAAGCACAGTCCCCTGTGCACTTGTATAGGAGGCTCCTGTCCCTGACGGGAACCACAGGGGTGACCCTCATAACCTCTGCTCCACAGCCGAGCACATGCTAAGCTAAGGCACTTTCTTTGAAACCGCCTGTCTCTGCTCAATGATAGCTCTGGTTCAGCTGCTACCCTCTCCCCCGCAGCCACCCGCAGCAGCTCTCCGGCACGGTAGGGGCCTTCCCGCCGGGCTCCCCCGGCTGGGCACGGGAAGCGGCTGCCCTTACCTGGAGCGAACACCATGGTGCCGCCCGGACGCGGCGCGGCTCAGCACCTCGGACAGCTCCCGTCCCTCCGCACAGCTCCTGGCGCCCCGCACGGCTCAGCACCTCGGACAGCTCCGGGCCCCCCCCGCACGGCTCAGCACCTCGGACAGCGCCCGGCCCCGCACGCCGGCGGAGGCGGCTGCGGGCCGCGGTCCCTCCCTCCACACTGCGGCGGGGCGGGGAGGGGGCCGGGGCGCAGCGCGGCCCCGCGCCTCCGCCACCCGCACGGACACGCTCTCAGGGAATCATCGCTCCCACAAATCGTTGCCCTGCAGCGGCAGGAGGGGGAAGGACAAAGAGGAGAAAGGTAATAGCGATCTGCCCAGCAGGGAGACCGGCTAATTGCTCCTAATTACCTCTCGGCAACAGCCCCGCTGCCTGACATTTCGGGGTGCGCCGCTTTCACCACAAGCTAACAGCCCTGCTAATAGGCTCCCGCGACACCGGACTTCGTCACGGTATTTTAGTTTACAAAAGGTTCAGCTACTGAGGAATTCATACTCTTGATTTCACGGGCCTGTTAACCCAGCTCT
The DNA here is from genome assembly GCF_009769465.1 of Tauraco erythrolophus. Lineage (NCBI taxonomy): Eukaryota > Metazoa > Chordata > Aves > Musophagiformes > Musophagidae > Tauraco > Tauraco erythrolophus. The sequence continues at coordinate 49,493,034 of NC_141467.1, read as the reverse complement.
ACTGAACAGAAGCGCTTTGATTTAAGAGGGAACATGAACGTTTCAGCACATAAAAGACGACACCAGGGCCAAAGGGTAAATAATGAGCAAATAACAAAACAAAGAAGAGGAGGGCAAGCAGGAGAAGACAAAACTTAAAAATTTCCACCAACTTTTATATTTCACCTTTAATTTGCTTTTATTTTTAAAAAACACCCATGCTCAGATTTCCCGTTGACTCTGAAGTTCTACAACAGAAATGAGAAGCACAGCAGCCAGATGGGGCACAATTTGAGAAACTAACTGACCTGTTTAAGCCTAACCTGCAAGAGGTCTTTTGAAAAATATTAGCGGTACAAATTAGAGAAAGTAGATTTAAAAACAAGCAAACAAACACCACAACAAAAAGTAAAACACATTTTAGCACGACTGTTTACATGTATTTTTTTTTTTGGCAATAAGCAATACATTTTTCCAGTCGCATGTTCATAACCTACAGAGATTCCTACAAGCCTATTTCATTCTTTTCATAGTCAAGCATTTTATACAAAAAGAATTCTCCAACTAAATCTAGAATATTTTAAGTCTCCAGATAAGGCCTTATTCTTCAAGTATGGATACAGAAAAACACTGACCTGCTTAAATAATTCTGCCTACACACTTCAGTAAGAACTCAAGAATGGCATCACTGTCAAAGTCAAACTAACCACCTGGTGACAGATTTTTCTTTTTTTAGAACACTATATAATTTCTCCTTGGGAATGCCTTCCAGATTCATCATCACATACCACTTCTACTACCTGATTTCTGGATATTCCTTTTATCAGAAGATCTTTCCCTTAGCAATTTCATTTTCTTTATTGCCATTTGTTTCTCTCTCCTGTCTTATATTTCAGAGATTTAATTTCACTTCTCTCAGATGGCAACTGAATTAACTACCCTGAACCTTATACCTCTGATTGTTCAGAAATGGTGTTCCCTCTAAGAAGAATACTTCGAAAATCTTTGTTCTAATCTTTTTTCATTTATCGTAGTTCTCATCCACTTTAAGTCTGAGAACAGGATACCTATGAACTAAATCAGAACAATTTCTAGTGCAAGTATCCCACATAAAATACAGAAAAGATTACAGTCATCAATAGCATTTTTAAGAGAAAGGTCAAGGATACCTTATAACCTTTAAAAAACAGTCAGGACTGATACACATTTTGGAAAGACTGAGGAAAACTTGCACCGGTATTTTTTATGATGTAACTGTTATGTGGTCCCTACATACCTGATTCAAGTGTCCAATGGAGATTCAGCCATCATGAGAGAGAGATGTTAATTTACTTCCCTTAAAAAAAAAAAAAATCTATTGGATTTATTTCTATTACATGCATCCTCAAAAGAAATTAGAGGCATATTTCTCAGGGAGTGGGTTTTGAGATGGTGGAGCAGCTTGTTAAAAGATTTTCAAAACAGTAAATGTGATTCAGTGATCCAAAGGTCTGTAAGTTACCTGTAAAATTCTTGTTGAGTATTTTTGACTTGGTAACAGAACCTATGCCATTTTGGTTAAAAATACAAGTCATTAACTATCATGCTCTACATACACCTTACTGTAACTGCTATCTGTATTTAATCTAATACATTACTCAAAATAAGTGCATTTTATTTTAGAGTCTTCAGTTTTTCTTGCTCAAATTAAAAGCTATCAGCAATCAGTGTTTTCTGACAGAGGCAAGACTATTATCAAAAAGCATCTTGGGCTTCTTTTTTTGTTTAATTGAAACATTTTTTGATTTCAGATTTGTTCACAACTTCAAATGTACAAAAATCACTGAAATAATATTTAACAGGACAGACTTCTGAGGTGAATTGTCACCTCAAAAAACATGCAGTTAATGCAGTACAACCAAAACAAACCGTGCACTAAAAATTATTCTCATTCAACTCTAGTGGAAAACATCAGTTATGCCCAGTTACTAAAAAAAAACCCACACTCAAAAGCCCTTGAGAACAAAACATAGTGATAATAATGAGTTTATATAATTAAAATATAATACAGTCTTGCCCATTTAAAGATGTACCACCAACTTGTATGAAATAGAAAATATGAAAGCACATGCAAAAATACCTGTATATATTTTTTTATGAGTAATTATACAGTCCCCCCTTGTGCATCATTTAAGTTCTTACTGGTTGAGTGATGAACTACCTAGTCTTTGTAGAACATCAGGAGATTTAAAAATTCTCTAGTATGTATCTTTGAAGATTTTTTTTAAGAAGTCTTGACTTACTTAGAGGGTACTCTGTTAAGAACTTTAGCATTTTTAAGTTAACTTTAACATTTCTAGACAGTTACAAAAATCAAGTTGACTGATGTCACTTTAAATCACTTATTGCTATTTGTAATTCCGTGGTTTTACATCTGAAGTAAACCCTTTATTCTAATGGAGCTGAAAACAATTATTTGGTCACATGTATTCAAAAGCTTAGTAAACATGTTTGAAGGAAGAAGTCATTTTTACCTGAAGATGTTTGATGTTTCAATGTTTTGTTAAAAAGAATGCATAGCTAACATTTTACAGGTAGGCATCTGAGTGTTTCTGGGAGAATCATTTGGAAGTAGTCACCTAAATATAAATGAAAACATTTTATAATGAAAAGAATATAAAGATATAAAGAGATAATCAGGAAAGTTTCATGTGTCTGTATCAAATGCTAATTTTATAAAAAGCTTTCTCCCAACTTTGAGAATGAACTAACTCTGAGCCTTTTTTTTTTTCACTTCCTTACACACCTCAACATTAATAATCAAACCTAGCTCTTTAGGAGGGAAGATTAATACAATCAGTGAACTGCTTGAACTACTTGATGTCTTTTGCTAAACTTCAAAAAGTGACTACTTTACTGGCCAAGGTGCACTACATTACATCTGAAATGTCAAGGAAACTGTTGAGGGGAAGTAATTGTGACTGTCAGTAAGAAATATCTAAAATTATTTAGATGAATATTTGAAGTGTCAAATGGCAATTTGTACAGTAGGGACCATAATATTCAGAGTCCTAGAATTAGACTAGAACAATTAATGCCTCTGTGATTAATATGCCTCTAACAGACAGATGTAGGGAATAAACACAGAAGGGAAAAAAAGAAAAAGCCAAATGGGCAGAAGTACCATTCTCCTGAAAAAGGAAGTAAATGAAAAGCCAGTTACCTTTCCATGAGTACGTCAGAAGAACAGCAATGCACAGATTTCCAGCAGCCAAAGATACGAGACCATGAAAACCAGCAGCAAGAACATGGAACATTTTCAGAGACAAGAAAGAGTGAATACCATTAGATTAAAGATATATGTGCCCATTAGAGTTTCAATACATTAGTCTATTCATTTTTCTTAATTAATCTGATAAACTGCACAGTAGTCCAGGGTTGAGATTTACAAACAGAGATAAATTTTAGACAGAGTCTTTATTGTTTTGCTTTTAAAATATCGCAAAGATGAGTCCACCCAGGACTTCTCACAGCATGCAAGGAGATCCCAAAAGCCCCACTTCCATCTAGGGAATCTCTCTAGCTGATTACATCACTGCCCTCACAATATCTGATTGCTTCACACTCATTAATGATCTTATCTTCCAACAGTCCCATAAGAAGTAAATTGGTATCTTTATGTTACAGATGGGGGTCAAAATTACAGAGAAGTTGAACCCAAAGCAAAAGCCAACCGATAAGAAACAAAGACCTAGATAAATTTAGGAGGTCTGAATTCAAGATGGAATGATTCACCTGAAACATTACTATATATACAACTGTGCAAAAATCAATGGAGCCAAAGTAATTGCTGTTCCTACCTGCCACATCTCTGTAGACAGCCAGTCCCTACATTGAGACAGATGAATGAGTCACAGTCCGAAATTCAGAGCCTTTAGGTGACACAGGAATTCTTTTACACAGCAAAGAATTCAGTCCAGTCATGTCCTTGGCTAATGACTCTGGATCTAGCAGAGACACTGTGAAACGTAGGAAGAGACTTTAAAGGACCTCACATACAACCCCTGATTCATAGAATCATAGAATCATAGAATCGTTAGGGCTGGAAGGGACCTTCAAAGGTCATCTAGTCCAACCCCCCTGCAAGGAACAGGGATATCTCCAACTAGATCAGGTTGCTCAGGGCCTCATCCAACCGGGCCTTGAACGTCTCCAGGGATGGAGCATCCACCACCTCTCTGGGCAACCTGTTCCAGTGTTCTACAACTCTCATGGTAAAAAATTTTTTCCTAATATCCAACCTGAATCTACCTCCCTCTATTTTAAAACCATTACCCCTTGTCCTGTCACAACTGGCCCTCCTGAACAGCCTCTCCCCATCTTTCTTGTAGGCCCCCTTGAGGTACTGGAAGACCGCTATAAGGTCACCCCGGAGCCTCCTCTTCTCCAGGCTGAACAGCCCCAACTCTTTCAGCTTGTCCTCATAGGAAAGGTGCTCCAGCCCTCTTATCATCTTCGTGGCCCTCCTCTGGACCCTCTCCAACTGGTCCATGTCCTTCTTATGTCGGGGACTCCAGAACTGGACGCAATACTCCAAGTGAGGTCTCACGAGGGCAGAGTAGAGGGGCAGAATCACCTCCCTTGACCTGCTGGCCACGCTCCTCTTGATGCAGCCCAGGATGCGGTTGGCCTTCTGGGCCGCAAGAGCACATTGCCGGCTCATATTGAGCTTCTCGTCCACCAGTACTCCCAAGTCCTTCTCCTCAGGGCTGCTCACGATCCATTCTCCGCCCAGTCTGTATTTGTGCCTGGGATTGCCATGACCCAGATGTAGGACCTTGCACTTGGCCTGGTTAAACTTCGTGAGGTTGGTACGGGCCCACCTCTCCAGCCTGTCAAGGTCCCTCTGGATGGCATCCCTCCCTTCCAGCGTGTCGACGGCACCACACAGCTTGGTGTCATCGGCGAACTTGCTGAGGGTGCACTCCATGCCACTGTCCACGTCACCGACAAAGATGTTGAAGAGGGCCGGGCCCAACACGGACCCCTGAGGGTGAGATGGACCAGGCCATTCTGCACCATGCTAAAGAATCATAGGATAGGTTAGGTGTCTGCCACAAGTAAAATTCTCATCTTCAAACCTTTTCTGATATACTAGCATATCAACACATTTGTTACACTAAAAAATGAATATTTTTGCACGTGTCTTCCTCTTTTCTACAAAAAGTGTTTGAAGACCCCGATCATATCACAGCTTATTGGTGTGTGCAACTTGACACAAGTCATAAAATTAGGCATATGCATAAGTCTTCAAAAAACTTCAAAGGAGAGAAGCAAAGAAGCATTTATGACCCATGGCAAAACTGCTAGCCAGTGAGCTAAGAAGAAGAAAAGTCAGCTTTAAAACAAATGAAGAAATTTCCAAACTTGCAAGAAAATACTACTTCATTAAAGCCTTCAGCAAATTCAGTTACAACATTTTGATAAATATGAACAACCTAAAAATTAAAACTACATCCTTAATGCTTAAAGAGAAAAAAGATATGTAAAACGTAAATATCAAAATCATCATTTTAACATGCCACTAAACAGTTTACATTGTTCAAGAACTGAGAATGGGAAACTATACTGAATTACACCAATATAAAATACAATCAGTAAATACACAATGTGGTTTCCTAACTTGTCCAATAGAGTCAAAAGGATGGGGATTTCATCACACATGGGTAAAAATTAAGCAATTTGACTAAATAAGATAAATGTATGAATTTTAAACTATGTTTGAAAACATCAACCCTTTTATAAAATAAAGGATTTAAAAAAGTAGAGTATCAAAACTTTAAATTAGGTTAGCAAGATTCACAGAGCATAATCCATGTCCAGTTGAAAAGTATCTATAACAGGACATCCCTACTCCAGCAGAATTTATCACATCCACCAAATCTGGGCTCTTTTCTGACTGCATTTAATCTGTCCTTAAAACAATAGGAGATCTGCAAGAAAGTCATACAACTGAATAAAAGAAAAGTTAATTACTGAAGTGGAAAATTAAGCCTATGTTTCATATTGAAAACATTTACTAGCACTCTTAAAACAGGTAATTGTTACCTTTAATTAAAATGTTTCTGTCTAACATACCTCTACTTATCATGGCAGTTATGACATTTTCAAGTAAGAATTTCTGATTTTTTGTTTTTGTTTTTTTTTTTTTGTTTCAGACTGAATGGAAAAACTCTAGCATAAGCAAACTTGCCTGCCACACACTTTAAAAACTGTAGGTTTTAATTGTTACTATGTGTATAGCTGTACATAACTGTTCATTCAGGAAACAAGCCTAGTTATCTTCAGATATCTAACTCATCTGAAATACGAAAGGGTATAGCTGCTCCTTCCTACTCGCCAAGTAGACAGTTGAACTCTTTTCCCTTATTTGATTTAAAATCAAGAACTCCAGAAACAAAGTTAGAATATATATATATTTTTTAAAAATAAAATCTCTCCAATAGAAGCATTCAGTGAGATCTTACTGCTTTTCAGGGGTATAAGTTTTCATATATGGTGCTGAAAAGTTAAAGATTGAAACTTTACATCAGCATTACAAAGTCTTATGTCTCAAAATCTTGGTTTAAGCTCTATTTTACACTTTTAAGAGCAAGAATATAGTGGGCATGATTGTTATAAATCTTACTGGAAAATCATACAATCATAGAATGGTTAGGGTTGGAAGGGACCTCAAAGATCATCTAGTTCCAACCCCCCTGCCATGGGCAGGGACACCCTCCACTACACCAGGTTGCTCAAAGCCTCATCCAACCTGGCCTTGAACACTTCCAGGGATGGGGCCGTCACAACTTCTCCAGACAACTTGCTCCTGTGCCTCACCACCCTCAGAGTGAAAAATTTCTTCCTTATATCTAATCTAAATCTACCCTCTTTCAGTAAAATAGTACTGGGTAAAATAACAAAATCATTAATAGCAGTAATATAAAATAAGGCATCTTGAAAAAAGAAAATATCAAACGTTGTTACTCCAGATAGGGAAAAAATGTCTTGTTAAAAGTAAAGCACAGAAAACTATGAGAAATATCAGAGAACAGAACTCATTTCTAGGGAAGAATTTTTCACTGAAAGGAGGCAACTCTCGACAAAGAATGCCTTCCACAGCCTCAGCTTCACAACTGAAGAACAACATTTAAAACTCCTTAATCCAAAGTACCATATGGAAAAGCAAAAATACCTACTATTTTTTATGTTCAGGCCTTCAAATGGATTCATATTTATACCTCGAAAGAAATCAAAATCAATAATTCTAAAAACTTTCAGTTTACCACAGCAGCCTAAACTAGAAAGACAGAAAAAAAATTTCTTCACATGAAATCAGTCTAGCTGATATCACCTAATGAAATACAGAATATATTCCTATACTTTGGATTTATATTACTTGCAATAACTAAAAGGATTGTTTGATGGTTTTTATACAGTTCTAAAATAGACCTAAATAAGTATGAAGTGAATATTGTCTACTTACAATACTTGTAAATATTAATGTATGTTGCAAAAATATAAATTTTCATCCTTTCGGGGTTACAGTTCTGTCTTTCAGCGGCTTAAATGCTTTGTCTTTTATAAGTATTCTCCTTAACCTGAGCAACTTGTCACAATTCAAGGCTCCGTACAATTGTTGGATGAGAGGCAAACAGGGTCAGATTAATTTAAATAATAAAAAAAGACAGAAAACAAACCCCCCCCCCGATTTCAAACCCCAAATTCTGTTCTCCTAAAAGAGCAGAAAGGAAGCACACACATCTCTCTCTTTAAAATCCTGCAAGTCTGCCACCAGTGGTTGTTGCAAAGGAGTTCTCTCTGGTCCCTTGTGTTGCCTGGCTTCTTCTCACAAACACTTTGCAACAAGTGCTGTTTCATCACCTTGTATTTTAATGTGATGCCAAAGTTGGGTAAGTCCTGCTCCACTCGTTCTCCTAACTCTAGCTATGTGCTCCTGCCACTTACCTTAGATCAAATCTAACGAATTGGTTTGACAAGGTAGGTCAACCTAAACCTAACTCACTGAAGCACTGAATTGCTTTGTTACAGAAACTCACTCGACTGGCTTATCCTAAAGCCACAAAAGCCATTATATCTGAGGCAAACAAGACGGAGGAAACAGGCACAAAAGCTAACAGCAAGAAAGGAAAGCAGAGAACAGGATTACCCCTTTTAGCAACAATTTGCAGTTTTCCTATGGCAGGCAAAACAGAAACCTGCTGTCTTAGGAAGCAGTTCCACAATAGCCAGGTTGATCTAAATTTAGGCTGCTCTTCCACTGACCCTAGCACTGAGGCAATCACATGGGGCTGTTAAGGTTAAGAAAAGAATGCTTCAAAATGGTCATTACTTTTCAGGTGCTTCGGTTCCCCATGAAGTAGTTCACTGAGATATTGCAGGAGTGCTACTGCAAGCAAAAGGACAATAAATTGCAGCAACCACAACTTGGGTTGTCTTATATCACCAAAGATCTGACGCCTTGACCTTGTCTAGCTTTTCCCTTAACTTGCAAACAGGGAAACATCTCATGATTTAACTGTGCCTTGGACATGAAGCCTACTTGCTTCGGTGCATTACTTCTCTCTTTTTGTTATCACCTAGGATAGACAAATAGGTCTGAGTTAAAAAAGAGCGCTAAGCCTGTTCCTGTGCTCTAAGAGAATAGATCATCTTTGGATCAAAGCTGACAGCCATTATTTAACAAAACAGCTCATACTATCCAGTATATTAACTAGTAATCAGAATATTAGCTCTACTATAGTTCTATGCTACTAAATTCTACACAGAGAAACAGGTGAAATTCTTTTCAGCTTCACTTGAACCTCTCCAACCTGAAAAGTCTTCGAAAAGAAAGAATTCAACAATAGAAGAACATAACCTTTTATTCCTTATTTACCTCATAAGGAATGAGATTTGTCCAAACAAGACAAACTTCAAGGGAGTGACTACGTAAGATAGAGTGAGCTGTCACTCATTTCACTACAGTTGAAATGAGAAGGTCCTGCTCCTTCCTATTCCCTCTTCACCCTCATCCCTGCTCCTACCTGAATACCTTCATCACTTACGTTGCATCGACACAGAAGTTCGCCAGACACCTTTCTGAGCAGGAAAGGAGGGGAGAGGGAACAACACTCATCCTTTCAGCAGAACTAAGCTTTATCATGCAAAGTCTACTTTGCTAAGCCTTTAGAATACTGTATTGTTAAAAAATAAGCTTTATGGTGTTACCCAGCAATAAAGGGGTTAAAGTTTTTGTGTAAGAGTTTCATGAAGGGTTTAGTCGGCAGTAGGTGATTTACGCATACCTGAAGAAACTAACAGATGACCATCCTTGAAGCTGTCAGGAGCGATTAAAAGGGAGACTCTTTATCAAGAACTGTCTGCCCTTGGAGGGAACATCCCAGAAAATGTATAAACGTTGTTATCATGTTTTTCTGAACTGTGAACTTGCAGTGACTTGGGGGAAAAGGTTATTCCAGCAGGGGGAGATCGTGACCACCGACTCAAGGATCACCTACCCTAAACATATCCCAGACTCAAAAGAAAAGGGCAGAGGAAGAGAACTGAGCATGCGAAGTAATCTACATGTAAAGCAAGAGAAAACTAACCAATTGTTTAAGAATACGTAAATGTGTTATGAATATGCATGATTGCAGTGTATAACTAATTTTCTGTCCAGAAGCCAGGCGTGCATGCTAGGAGCAGATATCCCCTGTGCACCCAGTGCCGTAATAAAGAACACCTGCTTTCTAAAACTCCAAAACGAGTCTTGGAAAGTTCAATTTCAATTGCACCGACTTTTCGGGTATCAATAGCAGAACAGAAACAAAAATCAATGCTTAAATTTTGAAATAAATACAGAGAAACATGCAATTGTAAACTATCTTTCCATACAGAAGCAGCTGGTTTCTATTCACTTTACATCTTTGCAAAGTAATTGCCATCTAAGAAAACATTCCTAAATGTCCTAAGCACATCTCCTGAAAACTTCAGTTATTTTGTAAGAGGAAAATTAGGAAGAATGATAATGGGCTTATTTGGAATACAAAGAAGATGGGTCCCCTAGTGTAAAGAAAAAAGGGTTAAACGCTGCTTAGATATAGACAGTCAGTATAACTAGATATTTCTAGTGTAATAGAGCTGTATGAACAGATACTTCATGGCTTTCATACTCAGGAAAAATAATTTTATACACTGATTCTAAATGTTAGAGGTTAAGGTAATGCAAACAAATCAACAAACCATCATCTGAGGCTACTAACCTCTTAAGCAAGTGAAAACTTGCTCTTAAATATAACGTACCCTAAATACATTAAATAAAACTTTGCATGTAATTTGTATTAGTTTAATAAATGCCATGTTTAGAATATTTTTCACAGATATTGCATTTCACATATTATTGCTTTTATCCCAACTCTTCTCCCTAACTTTGCCCATGCAACCTTAAACACAACAGAAACATGTAAACAAGCTTTGACAGTATGCAAAATAGAACTAACCAATATCTTTAAAGACATAGTCCTGAAAACTCTACTCTGTAAAGCCTAATTACGTTGATGACGAGTAAAAACCAGTCATAAATCATCCGCAGATAAGTAACTGGTAACTCTCCTTGAAGAGGAACTCCTGACTGAAGTTACACAGGATCTTGTGTCAGTACCATTTCAAATTTCTAGAATAGAGAGAAATGAGGTTTTGACCCCAGAGTGAAGTTCTACCATTTTACATCCTCTTGTCTGAGCAACCTGCAACACCACTACAGAGGTTTGTTCCTGTAAGCACTGCTTGTAGTACCATTGATCCTGGAAAAAATGGATCTTTATTAGTGAAGAATGAAAACCTCAAATATTTTTGTCTTTAAAAATATACTAAAGATTGAGTTTCTCTGCAGCTACGTTGCATGCAGATGCAGATTACTTATATTGAAAGTATAAATCAGCCATTGGGAGGAGGTCAGACAAGTAAAAATGTGAGTATTGTGGGGTATTTATTGTTGCTGTTATTTTTAACAGAACGGTTTTGCATCAGAAAATATATTTTTCTAAAACAGAAGAGTGCTTTCATGTGTTGGAGCAAAAAAGTTGAAATGATAGATTTTCATAATTGTCATAACTTTAGGATTCCATAAAGACAATCTATATTCAATGCAACATTTCCACTAATTTCTTTTACTTCTGCATTAAAATACACCTTTAAATCTATTTATATGTCTAATATGTAATGCATAGTTATTGTCTTATATACTTATTCAAAACGGCTCAGCATTATTAAAAAGAAAATACATTTGGAATTTCCATTCAGTAAGAATTTCAATTCATTAGTACCACTTCTTTTATAAATTAGTTTTCTTTCAAGAACTACAAACTTTTAACAAAATATATATGCACATATATGGGAAGGAATATGGGAATTCTGGAAGTATCCAGAATTTCTGCCTTGGCAATGCTTTTTGATATCCATATGTCAAACAGGTCAGACATGGAACAACTTCATTCATATGGTCTACATGTTTTTCAAGCTTATCTATAAAAAAATAGATGCTTAGCTACATATTATTAAAAACCAGAACTTCAAAAGTCTGTTTCTATTTTAAAGAGCTCTCAACATGACAGCTCTAGTTGTATTCATATATAAAGTTTCAGAGTTCTAAAGATATTTAAAGGAGAAGGGCCTGCAAACAAACAAACAAAAAATATAAAGGGATAGTGCAGAGAAGCACACTGAAAAACATATAAATATTGTATAAATCACTATTTTTAGCTATCCTATTATTTCAGATTTCTTGTATTACATTTAAAAATCATTCCTGAGAAGAGATGTCTCAACTCTCATGACACATATTTAACAAAATCTATTCGTGGAAATCCTCCATCTGTTCTGAAATGAACGTTATTATAATGGTTGTAGATCTATATGGAGACAAATGACAGACGAAGTACTGTAATGGAATTTTAAATAAAACATGCACGTTTCTGGCTGTTGGGACATTCTACTGTGATCTATGGATTATCTGTTTGAAAGAAATGAAAATTCCTTAGGTCTGTCTTTACCTTCTAGGTAGAATTATCCTATTCTGTACTGATGTGTACATGTTTGCTTTCAGGAAAGTCGTATGTTATTAGTGGTAGATGAACTTTGTTTCAGAAATGTTTTGTCTCTCCTGTAAGACAGAGAGACGATAAAAGACTTAGTAATAGGTAATCTGTCCATAAAAATATACTCTAATGTTAGGGTAGACTTTCTGATATCATCTGATATTTTATTCTATATCTCACCTGACTATTAATTTAAATATCCTTACTCACTGGAATCATAAACGCAATCTCCAGATTAGAAAATTAGGGCCTGATCTTCAAAAGAACTCCAGTTTGGGTACCTAAATGGCAAGATTTTGAGAAGTATTTAGTATTCTGCAGTTTACATGAAATACAATACTGAAGTCTTCAAAATCTTGCTACTTAAGTCAGGATTTTGTTTCACACAACTTTTAAAACTCATATCTCCAGGCCTAAACTTTTTCAAATATTAAAGCAGAAAAATTAAAACACAAGTACTCAACTGTAAATTGCTTCATCTTCTAATGTTTGTGTGTAGAAAGGTGCGTAGAAGAGGGAGCAGGGAGTGAAGAAGGGCTAGAAAGTATTCTTTCCTGAACTTTTGCAGTTTCCAAACTGAGTTGTGTCTAATAACCAGCAGCATACCCACAGCTAACACAATTTGCATCAGAAATTAATCAGGAACCAGAGTTCAAAATGTGGTCTCTTTGTTCTTTTTCTCTTTATAAAAAAATCACCCTGTTTTTAAGAACACACAGTTAAGATCGCAGAATAGCAAAGCTCTTATTTCAAATATTTCTTCTCACTCTGAGTTATTTAGTCTTTTAAAACACAAAGTCTTTTACCTAAAGGGTTATACTTGCTTAATATTTAGATCTTTTTGCAACTTTGGTTTAGCACCTCAGCTGGTGGTGACCTCATAGACCCATTTGAGTCACCAAAAGAACCTCATTTCACATAAGCTCCCATGTTGCTGCATTTTACATACGTATGCCCTGGTCACACAAACACCTACTCATACACTTAATTTCAGTACGAGACTTCCCTTGAAGACACTCAGTCACTTAACATCATAACACAGACAGATGTTCAGTATAAGCTAAAAAGGGTAACAGAGTTTTTGCTATCCTATTTATATTAAAGACGTAACTGACTCCAATTTCACATACTACAGATGAAGAAATGTATGTTTAGGACTAAGTCCATACAAGATATTTTTGCTACTGAAATCTGAGAAAAGCAAGTAATTCGTATCTAAATGTTATTTTAGCCACCTGTTTCTATAGCATTCTGTCATTCCTGCACATATGCCAATTAACTAATTTGCCAGCTGTTGGAAACCTTGTTAGGAATACTAGACTAGTCTGGTCCCAATAAAGTCAACAGCAAAATTCCCATTAATTGGACAGAATCCCATCCACTGTCCCGTAAGCTCTGAAAGAAGTTGACATCCTTGTAAAAGTAAAAATAAAAATTTGCCCATTCCTCGATCAACACAGCTCATAGCTTAGGGTTTATCACGCTGGAAAATCTCTGTGGCTTGGAGCTGACATAAAGCTGCTTCTGTACATGGCATCTTCTGGCACAGACAGGAGAGAAGCTGGGAGCAGTAGTGTCTTAAGATGCAGACAGACTTACCTGAACTTCAGCAACAGGCCCCCAGAACATATAAGCTAAAATCCCTTCAGAATGTACACCATGAACGGAATTAATTTAGAAGACATTAACAATAATTTACAGCTAAGGTTACCTCCACACTTCCTTTCTGAAACCTCTTCCAAAACTTTAAGCTTAAGTATTCTACGCCTTCTCCCTGTCTTGATAAAAACAATGGGAAAGGGAAGAAAAAATTATCAATTTGCTTTCAAAAAAAGAAAAATACAAGGTAAGCTCGTATCCTTAAAACAGTGGTAGTAGAAAGTGCCAATAAAACTCTCAACTTCACAAAAATAACTGAGCCTTTGCCTTCTCAATCAATATTGCCATTGTTAGCCCCAGGAACACACAGCAGTCTTCTGGCTCTTAAGCAGCTAAAAACTAGGTAGAGGCTGAGGCCCCTTTCGTAGCCTATGACACAGGAGCAATTCCATTAGTTTCACTGAATTTGTTCCTATGACAGGCTGTTAAGACAAGTCTCATGTAGGGTGTTTATGCTGAGCCCAAGGAAAGTGAGATAGTAACATTTGTTCCTGCCTCTGCACACTTTTGCATTAGAGTATGTGCGATATCAATCCGTCCCAGTTTTAAAAAGCCACAAACATGCAACCCTCACAGCTGTAACCCCATTAACTCTTACAGCTGTAAGCTTTAACAATAGTAAAATTTAGTCTGATGAAACACACAACGTTGTCGCACTTTCAGTCGTCTGTCTTAATGCATCCTGCTTTTTTGCAACGTTGTAAAATCCACGGCCTGACTGCTTGTGCTCAAACCTCAGAGGGCAATTTTCTTGCCTCAGAGCCTTGACCTCTGTCTTCCCATTCAAGCGTCTGCTGTCCCAGTGAGCTCCATGCTCATTTATTACTCTCCTGGTGTTCAAAAAAACCCCCAAAGGTAAAGAGGCTCTTGAGAGGTTATTTAACTTATCCCTCGGCTTTAAGGCAGAATTAACTATATTTAAACCATTCCTAACAGATGTTTGTCTAACCCGTTGTTGAATATCACCACTAGTGGAGATTGTGGTACCTCCCCAGGCATCCTGTTCTAATAATTCATTATTCAATCCTTGAAAAGTTTTTCTTAATGTCTAATGTAAACATTCACTGCTATAATTTAAGCTCATTACTTCTTGCACTCTTCATAGAAGACCTACAGATAATTTACTTACTTCACCTTTTACTCATTTAAATTCTTATCACAACAGATCTATTTTGTACAGACTTATCGCCCCCAATTTTATCACCTAAGAAAAATTGAACACAATTATAGATAGAAAACATTGCAAGACTAATATATTTAGAAAAAAAGTAGATCCCATTTTGGACCTACTAGCTTTATATCTATGATCATATACAGTAAAACATTTTAACAATGGTCATTTATCATGTTCCTCAAGAGAACCAATAAAATGCAATGAATACACATCCTCTGATGTTGCACAGATACAAAATGTATAGTTTGTTTACAAACTAATATTACTGAATGTAAAATGAAGCAACATTTTAAAAAAATATATTGGTAAATGTCCAAAGTTTACATTTTCTAAAATATTAAGTTCATGTTTTATTTACAGACCAGCTTTCAAACAATTATTGGCATTTTAAGATAACTGCCTAACCTGATGAGTATATGAATAAAATGAAGCTGTAAAAAATCCCAACCAAACAAAAAAACCAATAATCAGAATGTCATATAACAGTTCCAAACCCACTATTTTCAATTTCTATTTAGAAAAGCAAGATGTGATCTACCATACAGGAACTTACCAGAAACTGGTCTAACATTTTCATATGCTGTAAGTATCGCAAGTGACCAATGGTTTCCAATCACGTGCCCAAGAGTGCATTTTTTTGCCCATTTCAACTTCAAATGAAGTTCTGACAACAGTTGTAATATTTACAAATTTAAAATAAATGCTCAATATCCCTTTGGATTACATTACCACTGTTATTGTGTCTTCTCTTGTTGACTACACTTAACAGACTGCAATCCAAAGACCAGGTATTTTGCTGACTCTGTGAGTTAACAGTTAAAATTAGCAGCACCTGCCCCAGCTTGTCTGAAAAAAAATAAAATAGGCACCTCTAAGTAACAGGCTATTAGTGAACACTGATTCTGGATCAACTATGACTGAAATCACTCATAAAGTCTCCCTTCTGCTGAGAGGTGGCAGGGAGGTGGAATTTTTTCAACTTGACCAGGCTCTGTTAGCTGGCACGAGCAGCCCCGACACAAAACCCAGCCTGAAGACGGCGGGCAGGCGTGCGATGGCTCGCGGCTGCGCTCTGCAGTGACACCCGGTCACTCGTCAGCACGGCCAGCCCTCCTGTGCTGCCAGAAACGCTCCTTTGCCTTAACTGTGCTAGGTTAGGCGCACGGAAAGCTGCTTGATAAAAACCACAGCCCCAGGCTGTATGAGCTTCAACTAATTTCTACTAGGTCTGAGCAAGGAACACGCCACCTTCTCCATGTTGCACCCTTTTTCCTTTGCGGCTCTGTCCCATCTCTGAGGTCCTGCATAAAACTGAACATAGAAACAAGCGAAGCAGAGTCTTTTCCCCACAGAAGGGATTGGTGAATGCCACAACCCTTCTGCTTTGCCAGCCAGGACCACTGTGAATAACGCAGTTTTCTCAGGAAAGCAAGTATCTCATTAAACCTGCCACCTTGATTAAAATAAGAGAATATCTGAGGGAACGGAATAAGAAGCAAATTCGTTTCGATCACTGTCCCCCCTTACACACTGTTGTAGCAACGTCTAGCACCTACACTAGGTGAAAAAAGGAGGAATTAAAAAGCTTAGGGAATCAATGTCTGTTTCTCAAAAACTGTAGGTGTAACACTTTCAAAATTACGGAAAACAAGTATTTCCTTTCCATGGTTGGTATTTTCTGAGATTTCAGCGTTTTTAAACCTAACTCACTGATTTCGATGTCTACATTGTATGCAGTATTCCATACTGGATGGAGCAAAACATCAGCCAGTGATGACCCCTGTTTTACAGAGAATTTGATCATATTCTCAAATTAAATCAGGTATTAGTGCATTATACTGCTAATGACAACAAAACTATTTCATATTCTTAGAATATCCACCTCTGAAATGCTTTAAAATACCTAACCAAGCAATGCTATGTGTTCCTATGCAGCATTCAAATCCTCTAAAAATAGGTTTTCTTGAAAAGATAATTGTCAGTCTAAACGTATACCAACAATAGCTTTTGCTCAATTTAGTTTCTTATATTATTTCTGATAAAGTTTCTGCTTCAGTTTTTAACTACAAGCAAGAGTTTCTAATTGCTGCTCTGCTTCCGCAGCCATAGCTGCTGCCTGTAACTGTTCTGTTTCACTCTGGATGGAATTGGCTGTAGTAACTTGTTTTCTTTCACTGTGCATGTTGTTCTCATGCCTTTTTAGATCAGATGCTTTAGCAAACGCTTTAGTGCAGGAACTGCAGACAAAAGGTTTCTCTCCACGGTGTCTTCTTTCATGGTCTTTGAGGTGGGACTTGTGCTTGAAAGCTTTATCACACATGTGGCACGCAAACGGCCTCTCGTTACTGTGAACTCGTTCGTGCTTTTTTAGATCTGGTGCACGAATAAAAGACTTTCCACACACCTCACAACTGTAAGGCTTGTAACCTGTGTGTATTTTCAGGTGCTCCTTCAAATGAGCTTGCGTGGTAAAGCCCTTTGTACACATCTCACAAACAAATGGTCTATCAGCAGTGTGTAGCTTTTCGTGTTTCCTCAGTCGCGCTTCATCAGAAAAGGTCTTACCACAAGCCTGACATGCGATGTGCTCCCTGTGACCATAAAGCAAATACTCAAACTTCATATCCCCAGCTGCTGTGGTCCAGCCTGGTGTCTGTTCATCTTTCACTTCACTTATGCCATCATTGAATGTCAAAGCCTGAGGAGTCTGAGATCCTAAGTCTTTTGATTCGGTGGTTTCCATAGGCTCTACTTCTTGGCCATAGCAGTTTACCTTTCGAACCTCCTCACTTCCCAACTCTTTCAGAATCGCCTCTTGCACTCTCAGGGTCGTGGTAGGTGATTTTCCATCTTCCTGACTCGGGGGAGTTCCTTCCACTGTCACGTCTGACGGACTGTCATCATGATCTCCAATTTCTTCCACCTCATCATCTTGGGTATCATTAGGTTCCCCCATAGGACGGTTTATTTTTAGACAGTACTTGCTCTTGGACTGTGTGTTTTCTTCAGGACTAGATACGTCACGCTTTTGAGAGCAGAGTTTATCCAGAAATCGAATACCAAGAATCTGGCCTGAAGACATCATCAAATTTACATCCTCTTTCTTAACAGAAATCTTTGCTGTGTACATGTAATTGAGAACTTCCTCAAAAATATCAGAACGAAGAAAATCTATTTCTATCACTGAAGAACTATCAACTTCCAGTTTTTTGAAAAGCTTTTTGAAGTAGGTACTGCAGGCGGCAAGCACGCACCTATGTGCTCTGAATTTAACATCTTCAACCACGATAGCTATGTCACAAAATTCACCTTCCAAACGTTGTTCATTTAATGTTTTCAGGAACACAGTTTTGTGATCGTCGTCATTATACTTAATGGTTTCAGACATACTGATGAAAAACTCCTGTAAAATAACATGGGAAAGTTTTGTCATTTTTATAAAGTAGCCTAAGTCATAAAATCCCAACAGTCGATGTCGTTTACACACTAAAAGAACTGCCAAACAAAATTTTTTGCTTAATATGACCAGAAAAAAAGCCTTTCTGATTATAAAAGCATTACTCTTAAACGTCTTTTAAAATTGTGAATACATAAAGGTCTTTCCTTAGGTTACACACTTTACAGGATATGCAGTGATTTGTAAAAGAATTTTTTTGGTATCATTACATTAATTTATTCAAACATGCATTGATTCAGTCATCCAAAATTGGAAACTTTCTCTGTGAACTTGCGATTCCCAGTAAATCATAGAATCATAGAATAGTTAGAGTTGGAAGGAACCCCAAAGATCATCTAGTTCCAACCCCCCTGCCATGGGCAGGGAAAGTCTTCACTACACCAGGTTGCCCAAAGCCTCATCCAACCTGGCCTTGAACACTTCCAGGGATGGGGCATCTACAACTTCTCTGGGCAACCTGTTCCAGCGCCTCACCACCCTCTGAGTGAAAATTTCTTCCTTATATCTAATCTCAATCTGCCCTCTTTCAGTTTAAAGCCATTACCTCTTGTCCTGTCACTACATGCCCTTGTAAAGAGTCCCTCTCCAGCTTTCCTGTAGGCCCCCTTTAAGTACTGGAAGGCTGCTATAAGATCTAACTGCAGTAAAAGTCATTCTTACAGCTAAAGGAAATGATAATACTAAAAAATGTATAAGAAATACTCTAAATGTATCAGCATAACAAACTAAGTGTGAAATATCATATATAAGCCTTACCATGAACAACGCAGGAAATTTTCTGAACAAATAATTATTAAATATTTGACAGATGATTAACCCTTACAATGGGCCACCTTCAGCCTGAAAGACAGGAAGACAACATTTTAAGAAATTATCAAATCTGTTCTAAAAATTGTTTTAAATTAGTGTGTTAAAAAATAGCATTTTCAATTATTTAAAATTATACAAAATGCACTGTTAAAATACCCAGTTATTTTGACTGGTTCTACAGATGACTGCATAAATTGATCTAACGGCTTTGTTGTCATAAACTATGTGTTTACTTTCCTCTGGCTACTTCACTTCCCAGACTCCACTTTCCCACTCCTCACTTTGCACTAGATCTAAAAGCCTGAAAAACCTCTACAGGAATCAATAGTGTTAACCCAGTAACCAATCCATCAAAAAGGTGATTAGTTGTCCGCTGAATTAGTGAGCTGAGCAAGTCTAGCGGAGTGTCTGGCGAGCAGAGCAAGCATCCCAAAGGACAGCAGACTGGGCTGTGGATGGATGCACATGCAGGTCCAGGGAAAGTGACACCAAGGATACCAGATCTCCAAACAACAGAGATACTTGAACAGAAGGAGGATAATGCAAAACACATAATTTAAATTTTCAATCCCAATATCCCACAGCGATCTCATTGTGATAGAAGCAGGAAATGCAGCAGAGAGGAGGGAAACTTAATATTTGGTTCAGACACCTCTCTCCATCATCTGGCATGGAGCTACTGTGAACTCCTTTCCTAAATTCAAATTTACCCTTGACCATTAACGAAACAGAAGCAGCTGACAGGTATGCAACTTTCACTTTTGGCGCTGGGTGTTTAATCTGTTACGGAAACACCCGGCTCCCTACAACTACCTTTGCAGGTCTGGCATCTTAGCATAGGGTGCCACTGATTAAAACAAAAACAAACGACTGAGGAAAGACAAAGTTATTTTCTTAGTACTACATAATCAGATGTTAAGAGAGCCAGAGAGGAAGTGCATAAATATTTGAAATACACAAAAGAAAACAAAACCAAGAAACACTGTGTGTATTTTTACGGGTTGTCTGGATCTGTGGCCTCAGGACGAGGTATCAATCCAGCACCGAAGAGAGCAGGACAAACAACTAGTTCAACAGGAACCGTTTAGAGTTCTTAGCAAGCCGTGAAAAATGTTGCTTCCTTTTTAAGTAAACAGCAAAGCGTTTCTGCTAGCAATCTAGCAGCAATCCCACCCTGTTTTGCTAAACAATATGCAATTTTGCTGCAATTCTGTTGAGAATTACTAAGCGAGCACCAATTATAGGGGAAGTAATTGGCTGAAAACAGTGTTGCCGAGTACACAGGGGTGGGTAATTGGTGAAAGAAACGAAGTTACCACTCTGCGAGTGGAGTGCGGCAGGACACTTGACCAAAGCGCCTGCAGCACTGAGCCAACGCCGGGGGAGAAGCTCCGATCGCCACGGGGTTACTTATTCCTCGGGGCGATTCTAATTACTCCCACACGCGCACACTTTTCACACCGCCGTTACCACCACAGGAACGGGGTGGAATTTGTCCGGGGTTGTAACTGTTCCCGCAGCTCCAGCCGCCGCCGCCCGAGACGCGCTCGGCGCCTCGCCACGTTAGCTCTCGCGGCTCCGCCGGCGCACCGCCACGGCGCTGGCTGCCGTGCCCGTGCCCGTGCCCGTGCCCGCGGAGGCAGCCGGGCGCACGCCAGCACCATGCACCCGCCGGCGAGGACGCGGCGCAGGCGGGTTCCCGGCGGGGCCCAGCCCTGCCGGGCCGGCGCGGCCCGCTCGCCGCCGCCGCGGGAACCCGCGCCGCCGCCGGCGCGGCCCTGCAGGAGGGAGATGCCGCCCGCGCTCCCGGCCCGTCGTCGAGGGCAGCTGTGAGCATCGGGCGGCCCCTCTCCGGAGCGAGCCACGCGCCGCCCCCGCCCCGCGCCCCGTCACGGGGCTGCGCGGGTGCGGCGGCGCCCCCCTCCCTCCCCCTCGCCCCAGCGGTTCGCGCGCGGCGCCCGCCCTGCCACTGGCGGCCGGACGCCGCCAGGCCGCGGCCGCGCGCCCCTTTGTTGCGGCCGCGGCCGCTGCCGCGCGGGCCCCGCGCGCCTCAACGTGCGCATCCGTCGCTGGACGCGTCCGCGTCCTCGTCCTCGCCCTCCCCCCGCCCGCAGGAGGCAGGCGCGCGACGGCTCCGAGCTGCTGACGACGGCGGCGGCAGCGGGCGCGCCCGCGGCGCCTCCATCTCACCCGGCGCGAGCCGCCGGGGCTGTAACGGCTGCGGCCGTCAGCAGCAGAGGGGGGGGGAGGAAGAGTAGGGGGGGCGGGCGCGCGCGAGGGAGAGCGCGCGCGCGCAGCGCAACGGCGGCCTTGCCGTTGGGCGGGAGGGGGAGGGGGGGGGCGGGAATGGGGAAAGGGCTCGCGCTTACCTGCCGCCCGCGCGCGCGCGCGCGGAACCGCACTTCCCAGGGAGCGCGGGGGGCCGCCGCTGCCGCCGCCGCCGCGCGGGAGGGGGCCGGGGAGGGGGGGGGAAGGGAGGGAGGGAAGAGGGGGGAATTTGGGGAGGGGGACCGGGGGGGGGGGGGGTCTGCGCGCGTCTCTCCAGCCGTCACCGCCGCCTCCTGCACGAGCACTCAGTGCGCGCGCGCGCGCCGTGGGCGGGGGTACGTGCATGCGCGGTGCGAGCAGGGCGCGCCGGTGCCGGGGAGCGTGGAGGAGGAGGTGGGGAAGCGAGCGGGGGGAGCGTGCCGGCTCCATGTCCCTTTTCGGGGGGCCCACGCGGCCCTTGGGGCCGCTGGGTGGGGGAGGGGAGCGGTGGCGCGCGCCACGGCGCCTGGAGGCGGCCCTCGTTGAACGGGCGACGGGGAGCCGCTCCCGCCGCGCCGCGGGCACCCGCCCCGCCGCGCTTGCGCCCGCGAGCCCGAGCCCGTCGGCGCCCTCCCGCTTGGCGGCGCACGGCGGCGAGCCCAGCGCGGGCCCGGCCCTGAGCCGGCAGTCGGGCGGGAGCGGGGTGCGCGGGGGCGGCCGCGCGCCGTGACCGTTGAGCGGCGCTCCGAGGGGCGGAGCCACGCGCCCCGGCGACCGGGAAGGGGCGCTCGCGCCCGGCGGCGGCGAGGTTCTGTATGCGGGGCCCGCGCGCGGCGCGCGGGTGTCGCGGCTCCCCGAAAGGAGCGGTGCGGCCCGGAGCCGGGCGGGGCGGGGGGGGTTAGTTTAGGCGGGATTTTAAAAAAGCGGTTGTGTGGCCGGTGCGTGGTGGCGGGCTCCCCCCGGCTGGCGGAGTCCCGGGTGCGGTACCGCTGTGCTATTGCTCGGGTTCGCGGTTACCGGGCAGGGGTGCGGTTCTGTCCCTCCGCGTTTGTCGCTTCCTCTGCGTGTCACGGGGAGGGAAGCGCGGCTGCCTGCCAAAATCCGCTGTGCGCCATCACTTTGCCGCGTTCAAACGTCTGGGGGTTTGAGTTTTAGAGAAATAACACGATTACTCGAAAGAAATAAAAGCCGCTACTGCACTTCTCATCTTCCACCTCCGGTTTTTCTTTTCGAAAACAGTTCTGGTGGCACAGCGTTCAGTGAAATTATTTGTGGGTAAATAAAACTTTTAAACTTTCTTGTTAGTGTAAAACGCTGCAGTTCTGGTAGAACAAAAAAAAAAGAAGTCTCAATATAATAACTACTTGTGTGGAAAATCGTAGCAATATAAACAAGGTACTGGAAGAGTGGAATCCACCTCTGGAAGCAACATAGCAAGTTTTTCATCAGGTGGATAGATAATCCCTGCCCCTTCCTGAGTCATCTCTCTGATGTTTTTGTATGATGCACTAATATATGTAGTGGATTGCTCTTCAGCGAGATCACTCTCTTTTTTTAAACTTTTAATTGAAAGATTTTATTTTTTTTACTCACTTTTCGATATGATTAAATGAAGTCCATATCTTGCCTGTGTAGTCCAAACTGCCAGGCTTGCTTCTGTAGTAACATCCTTGATTTGCATTCCGAAGGCAGAACTGACGGTCTTAAATCTTTAAGTGTTTCTGAATCCTGTGCAAGAATTCCCTCCAGTGCGGAAAGAGCTTCCCTTTTACAATTTCCTGACATGCTGTTTCTTTTTTCAACAGTGCCTCGGAGGCTCCTGTGATACCCTTATTCTTCTTGAGAAACGTGGAACTGCTGCGCTTACCGCACTGACCAGCAAATCGTGCCTCTTTGTTTTGTTACGCTCTCTGTTTCTGCTCTCTCTGTGCAGCGTCCGGCACAGTATGGGTATGCTCAGTATCTAGGGCCGGGTTCTGCTGTAATGCAAGTCATCAGAGTTAAACTCCCGGTGGAGAAAAGCAACGTGCTGTAGGAAAGGTATGGCTATCCATTTTTTCTCCCTGCTTTTCTGTGCCAGAGGCTACTTCTTGAATGTGTGCTGCATGTTTCAAATTGTATGGTTAGTAGCTGTCATTGAGATACTAAAATAGAGGGAGTGTATGTTCAATATCCAGACATGTTAACTATGAATTGTGGAGATTGAAAAATAAAGCACCATTACCACCTAACTGTGTCATATATTTTGTTACATGTGATGTCCCAGGTATTTGCTGTGTGGTCTTAAGTTGGCAGTGCTGTTTGATGAGCTTGCAAACTGAGAGAATTACTTCCTCATCTCTATGTGGAAGTGCTGGGACGCTGTCGGGTTGTGGATGCTATAAGTAGTAGTATAAAGCGTGCACAGTGAGCAGCAGGAGGAAACATTGTTAAAATTTCGCAGTACCAGGTAATAATAAGAAAACTGCAGGTGCAGTTCAAGCAGCTGCTAATAAATGGCTTATTTAAACCACTGCATGTGAGACAATTACACATTTCCCCGTGACTACTTTTGCTGAGTGATTGAAGTGGGCAAGAAATAGAAACTTGTGTCACGTGAGAATCCAAGTTTGGTGAAACCTGCTTGTCTAACGTGCACCTGTGAACACATGCCCTGTATAAATCATGAACATCCTACGCTGAAAAGTAACAGAGGAGCCTACAGGTCATCTCAAGCGGTGGTGTGTAGAAATCATAGGTAGAATAGCTGCATGTATAAAACTGAAGGATGATAACAGGTCTGAATCTGGGCATGCTGAACTAGGTTTTGGAAATAAAAGACAAGGTGGAGGTCACAGAAATTCCCTCTGAAAAGATCTGGGATTGAAAATTATGGCAACCAATCATTATTACCCAGCTGGACTGAGTTGAGATAATGAACTAATTAACCAACTCAAGGTACCGACCCTGCCTACAAGAGGCAGGCCATTTCCTCCTGGCTGTGGAAGATGCAACAGCATCCTTGGTGCCACAGCCCAGGCTGGTGAGCGACAACTGATGACCCCGACGTGATACATCGATGAGACCCTGGGAAGCCCCGACTCCCTCGCTGGAGCCGAGAGCCCGAGTCAAAAGAGCCGGAGCCGGGAGCCCGAGCGAGAGTCCTTCGGAGAAGAAGGTAAAGCCGCAAGCCCCAACGTGGTATTCGCGGGAGGGAAGCGTGCTGGAGTTGGATGAATGGGCCGGGTCTCTGCTCACCTTAAAGCCTTTGTGAAAACAAAAATGGCAAAACAAAAAGGGGGAATTATGGCAACCAATCATTATTACCCAGCTGGACTGAGTTGAGATAATGAACTAATTAACTAATCAACTCAAGGTACCGACCCTGCCTACAAGAGGCAGGCCATTTCCTCCTGGCTGTGGAAGATGCAACAGCATCCTTGGTGCCGCAGCCCAGGCTGGTGAGCAACAGAAAATATGTATTATTGAAGGTGAAGCATAAGAGTAAGAAAGCACATCTCCACTGGCATGTCTGTGGGCTAATATATTCTGTCATGTCAGTTGCCAAAAGCAAGTATTTTTTCAATGTACCGGAAAATGTCCTTCTGCAGAGAAAGTGTAACCAGGAGGGAAAAAATGTCGTGGTCATGTGTCTGACTGAAACACACTTCCGATTAAATTACCCTGTACCCAGCTAACACAGATTAGCATTCAGGCTTTGAAGCAGTTTTGCTGTTTTCCTCTCTGATGAGCCAGACTGTAGTTACTGTGGAGCTGTTGAACCAATAGGCTGTTTCCAGACTGTTTGGATCGCAGGGATATCTGTAGGGGAAAAGGGTGCTCGTTTGTTTAGAAAATTGTGTAACAGGAGTGAAGAACGACAAGTGCCACTTTCGGCAACCATGTGTGAAGTGTGGGAGAGGGTTTGCAGGAAGGGCTGAAGGTTTGCATCTAAGTAGTGACTGGTTTTCTACAGTGACATTCTGTAGAATCACAGAATGCTTGGATTGGAAGGGACCTTCAAGGCCATCTAGTTCCAGCCCGCCTGCCGTGGGCAGGAACACCTTCCACTAACTAGACCAGGTTGCTCAAAGCTTCATCCAGCCTGACCTTAGACACTTCCAGGGATGGGACATCCACAGCTTCTCTGGGCAACCTGTTCCAGTGTTTCACCACCCTCAGAATGAAGAATTTCTTCCATGTATCTAATCGAAATCTGCCCTCTTTTAGTTTAAAGCCATTGCCCCTTGTCCTATCTCTACATGCTCTTGTAAAAAATCCCTCTCCAGCTTTCTCGTAGGCCATCTTGGATATTAAGCATCAGTGGGTTCTTGTGTGTTTGTGATGGTTAGGTTTATAAAGTCAGCCTGAGTTACAAGCAGTGATGTGGACATCTTAACATTGTGGCCAGTTTTCATGTATTCAAATTGTATCTTGGTCTTGCAGAAACAGTCATCCTACAAGGACATAGATTTTCTGTGTTCGCTTTCCATGGGTTGGATTTCTTGGTAGGCTGAATGGGCAAAAGAAAATGGAAGATACAAAATGTCCAGTATTTGTGAAATGGAATTGCAGAGCCTGTTCCCACGTGTCAGCAAGGACGGTCTATGTACGCCTCCCGAGAGTGTAGGTGAATGCGCTAGGACAGAGGAGGACAGTCAGGGAGCAGATGCTCCTTGCAGTGTGTGTTTCCCATAGCAACCTGGCAAATTTCCCAGCAGAAATTTGCGTGCAAGTTAGTCATGTTTTTGCATCACTCACTTCTGTATTTTCAAGTATCCCCACAAAAGAGGGAACAGTAGAGACAAATGAGGAGGAGCTGAGCATAGATGATGGAGGCTGGCGGCACAAGCCCTGGCTAAGCTGTACGAACAGGAAGAGATGGCGAGAGGCCATCTCACCACCCCAGCGACCCAACAGCACTCATAGTTTGCACCTGCGCCGGAAGAGACACAAGTCCTCTCTAGAGACCCTGATCTCTAAAATCTTATTTAATAGTATTGTATTCTAAGTAGAAGAGCATCTTAATTATATACTTTTCTTACCGATTAATTCCAGTACACCTTGTGATGTGTTTACCTACAGTTGTCTATAGTAATATGTGATGACATACGATCGTCAGAAGTTGTGGCAGGTAAGAGATGTGGCCGTGTGAGCACAGCAGTTCACGCCCTGTGAGTGCACAAAGCAGTCTGTACGCTTCTTGTTTCTAAGCAAAATAGTCAGGTCTAGGTGTAACTTGCATAATTTTACACACCTTATTACTGTCCCTGTTGGACTCTCTGTCTTCCTTCCTCCCCGTTTTGGAGGTATGTTTCTTCGTGCTTTGGGATTTGCACTCTATTTCTTTACTAATTTTCTCTATTTCTTCACTAATTTTTTCTATTTCTTCCCTCTGTCTCCACCATCCCCTCATTTTTCCTTTTCTTTCTCTTTCACTGTCAATTACCTTACTGTAGACCAGATCCTTGACTTTGTCTGACATCCCTATTTGACTGGAACCATATGAACAGTGAGTGAAGAAGGATGGATGCTGCTTTCCACTGTCAAGTACCAGAGGAATGTCATGAAACTTTGCTTTCTCATCCTCTCCTGCAGTGTTCTCTCTGTATTTCCTTACTCTTGTGTCATTGTCTTTCTGCCTTATTCAGTTGTGATCCTGTACTCTGGTGCTGAAGCTAATGAGTCCTACAGGTAGAGGCTTTAGGGAGCAGCAATATATACTGCCGTCCACAGCACCCAAAGGAAAGAGGACATCAAGCAGATGTGAAAGGTCCTAGAGGAGAAAGAAAGAGTGCTACGTATGTTTGGGTTCTTCATCCTAGGTAAAGACAGTATCAAATGAACAAAAGCCTAAAATTACACATTCAATCTTAACTTGGATATTTCTTGACTTTTAAGAGTGTAATATTCATTATAAGAGGAACAGAAGGCATTTAGGTGAGTGAGTTAATGTCCTCTAGGTAACAGCTGTTTCCGTACTGGATTCCTGTTTGTATTGCAGATCTGCTAACGTTATGAACACTCTCCTAAGAAACAACTGGTCCACAAGAATATAACAGCTTCCTCACGTCTGATCTATCAAAAAGAACAGATTTCTCATTCACAGGTCAGGTGTATTTTTGATTTACAGAGCACATACACTCTCTAGTCCTACGAGAACAGCACGGTGACTTCAGTTTCCGCCATGTTTCATGTTCAAGGCAGAGTCAGTATGCAGTTCATAGAAGAGTCTGCCATTCTGTGAATTATTTACATGATGGCCAGTTTGTGTAAGTAGGGCAGACAATTTTTTTTGGATAAAAGATCTGCTGGAGTGATAATAGGCAGAGCAGAATAGTTAAACTCTTCTTTGAGATGGAGCTGTGATTACTAAGTTATTGTGGATCTTGTCATGGCTATGCAAAACTAATTTCTATTCAAACGTGAACTTTTGAACATGGCATTTTCTGAAAAAAGCCAAGCTTGCCAAATGTAAACGAATACTATTTACTAGGATGTATTTGTTTTGTCAAAAAACCCAAGCCTTTTACTTCTGTTTATTTATTGGAAACTGCCCCTCACAATTACGGATAGGCTACAATAGAAAAATCAATCATCTCACAGCTACAGTCCTCAGTCCCCTTTCACCCTCATTCTTTGTCAACCTCATATTTTGTTATTCCTGAAAGTTAAATGTTTATTGTTTACAGCGAGAATAGCTCCTTAAATTCTCCATTGCTATTTTTGTTATTTAATGCTCTATAAATAAACTAAAAGCAGTATCTGATTTGATAGTTTCACATCAGTCAGCTGCACAGCGTATAACAACAGAAGGAAATGGAGTCTTGTCCACACAACACAAGATGTGTGAAATTCTGTAGCTGAGACTGAATAACCAGGATTCCTGCATTCAGGAACAAACCTCACAAAATGCCATCAGCAGAAAGGAATCAAGCCCCCCTAGCAGATAGCTTGCCTGTTTCTAGGTGATACAGCTGCTTTCTTTACTTTTGGTTGCAGATGCTTATCTGCAGATGTTTTTCTAAGCAGTTGAGTGTATTTTGGCATTCATATGCTTAGAGAGGTGCAGAGTTTCATACAATGAACAAGTTATGCAGCTCTATGTATGACATTTTATGTAAAGGTAAGGGAGTTTTCTGCACCTTTACTAATAACCATGAACTTTCACTTTTAAAAAAGTGCAGATTTTAGAATGGAGAGCATTTTTGCTGACTAATCTAGTTTGCACATTTCAAGTTCTCATCAGTACTTTCCAAGGAGATCAGAAAGATTTTAGCTTGTTAACACCTGCATTTTTGATCTCATTATTGAATCTGAGTATTTGTAGAAAGCATGCAAGCAATTTTATGATAATGAAAGTGGAAATCAGAACTGATCTTATCTAACAGTGAAATCATCAAAGATCACTGGAAAACGCATTACCAAAAAACACCTCATAACCCCAGGAAAACATTTAAACTGAGCTGGGTTCAGGCTAGAGGGAAAAAAGCTCAGTGCTCTGTTAAATGTTGTTGATTGTAACTCGTTCAATAATAAGAAAGATTTAGACAATGGGAGAAGTGTTTGAGTTATTTTGAGGGAATGAATGGGCCTAGAAAGCTTAAAGAGTTATTACCCTGATGTTGTACCACATTAAGGAGTTAAGATTTGTTTTTTCAGCTTTCTCAGTTCCATGGACAAACACACAACCTTTATTATCAGTCATTAAAAGTACAGAAAAAGAAGTAATAACTTTGATATCCGCTTCTCTTCATTGAACTGACAGTTTCTTTGGTTGTATTAAAGGTGAGATTAACTGTCCTGGAGAAAGAATTAATTCTCATGGTCTGTAATGTCAGTTATTCAAACTCACTTCATTCTAATTACCTTGTAAGAACAGGCATAAATAAAATAATAGCAAACCCAGAAATAGAAATTGACTTTGTTCTGGTGCTCACTCTTGCTTGCAACCTTTCTGTTTCAGAAGAACAAGCCTCATACATGGCCGTCAGGCAACTCTGAGGTGTAACTCTCATGCACGGACACTAAAGCTGTTTAAGATACCACTTTGAGCTGGTGTTTTTGGCCACGTGTTTATAAGAACGTTGCAGAAGATGGAGTCTTATCTGGCAGGCATAAATGATTGTCAAGCAGAGGAGAAACAGGAAAAGAAATGAAAGGGGAAAAGCTAAGGTACAGAAGGAAAGTAATACAGAAGTAGGAAGGTGAAATCTAAAGTTAGAATGGCACAGGTCTGGTAAAGGCAGCGGTACCAGCGTGGCACCCACCAGCTTAGGCTGGTCAGAGCATCCTTGAAGCAAGGACCAGTGTTTCCACAATGAATCCTGGCCTTGGAGCAGTGACAAGTTCCATCTGCTTGTACTTTTACTATTGGTGGCAGCAGGCCTTGTTGTTGGATTAATTTGGTTTTCTGTATTTAATGTTTTGCAGAAGGGGATGTGACAGATACCATAATATAAAATTAATCTCATCGACGTGATAGGTTGGTACCTGTCCCAAAGAGGCTGCATAATTTTTGCCGAAGAACAAATACATACATATATATAAAGTGTATGTGTGTAAGCTGAGCTTGGTGTGCATGGTTTCAGTTGGTAGACTTGTGACTGCTGTCAGTCTCTCATTTGCTGTTGAAATACAGCACACACTTCTGGTTCCCAGGTTCTGAAAAGGATGTTAGGAAAAAAAAAAGGGAGCAGAAGAGAGCTTCAAAATTATTTAGAGGGCTGCAGGAAGTGTTTTACAATGAGAGACCTCAAAAGCACAAGCTATTTAGCTACCTCAACAAGAATGCATTAGGATGATTTGATTACAGTGACTAAGACACTTACTTAACTTAATGGAGAGAAAATACTGAGTGAATAAAGGGATCTTTAGTCCGAAGACAAAAGACCCGAATTGCCCATAGCTGGAAGCTGAGACCATGAGACCCTTCAGATAGGCAATGAAGCATACAGGTTTTTAAACAGAGGGAGTGATTAACTGTTGGAACAAACCAGCAAGAAAACTAATGGATTCTCCATCTCTTGAAATCCTCAAGTGAAAAAATGAATGCCTTTGAAAGTTATGCTTAGTCACACGCTAGTTAATTAGCTCAAAGTAAAAGCAGCAAGTGACATTGTGTCCTGTTTTATATGGGAGGTCAAATTAGATGGTTATAATAGTTCTCTTTGGCTTGCCAGTCTATGAAATATTGCAACTGCCACAGGCCTACATTAAAAGAAAAGTAATACTTTGAAGTTAAGCACTCCAAGGGTAAAGAAGGCAGAATTAAGGTTACTATAGTAATCTTCGCTATGATCCTCTGTGTATTTGCATTATGATGCACTCTTAACTGCTCAGTCACTCAGATTTTCCTTTCAGCATGGACCATTACCACAGTTATAATCCTAAATCCTTAGAAATCAGACTCTTCTATTGCTTGATCTAAACAAATAGCTCCTACCTCTTTTATGTGGGTCAGCCCTTAGCAAGGGGTGCAGTGAACAAATAATTGTATAAAGGACTGGCATAATGAAAGGCACTTTGTGTCAATGTCAAGTTAATGAAAGTATGGGAACTCTGGATCTTCAAGGAGAGAGGATACCCCATTAGGCCATCAAACTTGTCCTGCCTGTTCTGAAAGGCAGCATGGGTATAGAGAGGCCACGATCCTGCCATATTAAGACAAAATACTCTGTTTGTAAATGCAGATACAGGACTTTGGTCACAGCCTAGTTGCAGAATACAGTGTATTTTTGCAGGGAGGATTTTCTTTCTCATATTTCTGGGTGTTACCTGAGATGCAGATGAACATCATGAAACTACCATATGCCTATTAGGAAAAGGAATGAGACTGGGAAAATGTGCTGCCCAGCAGTTTGCTTGAACCCATTCTCTTTAAAGTCAGTGGGAATGTTGCCACTCATAAGAGAAGCAGATGTGAACCCATAATTTATAATCCAGTGAATAGATAGAACTGGCTTATCTACTAACATGGATTTTTGAACACGTCACTTCATACTTACAAAGTAGTATCAAATTTTGACTGAAAAAACGTATAGAGCTACGTCATTACCTTTTAAATCCATTATAAAAATATCCCTTTCTATGACTCTGTGCATAACAGTAT
The DNA here is from genome assembly GCF_009769465.1 of Tauraco erythrolophus. Lineage (NCBI taxonomy): Eukaryota > Metazoa > Chordata > Aves > Musophagiformes > Musophagidae > Tauraco > Tauraco erythrolophus. The sequence goes on along the minus strand of NC_141467.1, from coordinate 49,461,499 downwards.
TTAGGAAATAGATTTACTGGTTTAAAGTAAAATAATGGTATAAGAACATTTTTAGGGGAGAGAGGAAAGAGGGTTTTAATCTATAATGTTGCCTCATTATACCTTACATTAAATTACCTTACATTAAAAAGTTGAACATTATAGAAGAAAAACCTAAACCTACACTTTCTTTAATTCTAGTGTGCCCCTCTATTTTTTAGGCCCTTCCCAAACGTCATAGTTTTCAGAGATCTCATCCAACATCTACTAAAGCAACTAGAATGGCTCCCACCAATTTCCATGGGAGAGAGTATCAAGCTGTGTTAAGGATAGGATTGAGCATATCCTAGCTGTCTTCGCCTGTAGCGGAGTATTTTTCTGATAAATCTAAAGATATTACTGTAAATTATCAGTCTCATTTCTTATAAGATGAAAAAAACCTACATGTCTGTTTATTTTGATGAGAGTTTGAAAAAATAAAAATCCTCTATTAGAATCAATATAAGTATTATTACGGCCTTTGTCTGCTTTCTCAGGACTGGATTTTGCAAAAACTGTGTTTAATTAAGTGAGTACTTCTATTAAATGTATTGAAGCTACTTGCATCCTTCTGTGTTACTCAATGTGAACAAAGTTTGCGGAATAATACAATGACTATGCTGAGTCTTACTAGATTTACTGTTTAAAACTGAAGCAATCCCCTGTGAACTAGTCTGAATCTCCTCCAATGTGCATTATTAGTGTACGTTTCATCTCTGTATCATATGGCTGCTTATCTTGCCCAAAAGAAACAAGGCATTAATTGCTTGGTGATTTTGACTCCATCCCTCTATTAAAGTTTACAGACCCCAAGAATTCCCAAATATTTTTATTTTTAAATAAAAAATATTCTACCATGTCAGAATATTGGAGCTTGCTTTTAGTAGTGTAGGATTACGTAGGTAATACAAGTTTATATTTCATTGCTTTTCTAAAGAAATAAAAAATAGTAAGACCATTAGCTTCTTACATGAAATTAAAATAGTAAATTATTAATAGGCATTAAAAAATAACACAAAAATAAATGTGTTTGCTTTGGTGATGGATTGGGAACTTGTCTGGGAATCAGAAAACTGCGTTCTGCCCTTGATTCTTCTCTAAGAGGTCATGACCTTGGTCACTCACCTGTTTCCTTCTCTTTCTTCCCTTAAGCTGTGCTCGTTTTGATGCTTAGGTTATAAAGGTTATCAGAAGAGGCATTGGCTCCAATGACATTGCCTTTCACATAGAAAAAAAATGCCTGTGATAATTTTTAGACCTCGTTGTGATATTTCAATATGAAGAGAGATTAACTATTGGTTATGAGTTTTGATGGGTACAAAGAAACCCTTACTGCCTTGTAAGTATATATACTATGGATGAGAATGGTTCTCATAGTCTCAGAAGCATCCAAAACACCTTTAAATAAGATCGGAATTTAGTGTCATATTGAGAACTGTAGGTAGGATAGCTAAGGAAAAATAGTTGGCAATCACTTACTTTGTTTATACCAGCCATTCTCCCTATAAACACTTTGAATAATCTCCTGAATACATCCAAATTAATAGCTCTGAATTTTAATCCAAAAAACATACCCAAAAGGAAAAGGACTGTCTCATAGGCATAATAGATTTGAACCACAATCAATACTTCTTTTGTTGTGCAATCTTCAACAAATTGTTTTGCCGCAGTTTTCTAAATTGTTAAGAAATCCAAAGATAAGTATATCACAGTGAAGATGTGCAGAAAATACTAACTTAAGATAATACAACTGAAGCAGCTCTTCCCTTTTCTTCCCTTTCATCTGTTTCTTGGCTGCTCAGCATCTTCCAGAGGCATGTGAAAGTGTCCTCAATATTTGCTGGATTGCAAAACAATGCAGTTATGAGTGAACAGTATGTAATAGTCAACAAAACACTTTCCTCCACTGTCAGTGTGGACCATAGTGACAGGTACAACAGGTGGCCACAAGTGATTTCAAGGGATCACATTATTCAGTAGTTCAATGTCAAAAAAAAAAATACTATGGCTTTCTGAAGCTCAAGTCTGCCTGTATTTTGCTACTGACTTTAAACATAGCACTCTTCAACAGTATTTCAGGGCACCCTAATAGCTGAAGGTTGGCTTTCCTTCCACTGGAGAAGCTTGAAAATATCCCAATATATGGTAGCTTGTAACATTTACATTACTGATGTACAGGAATCCCCAGGGATAACGTATGTCCTTATCTATACTGGTAAACATTGTTACCAAAATTAGAAATGCAATGACTACAGCATAAAAAAGTGCAACAGGTACAGCAAACAATTCAATTTGCAATTGGTCTGCTGCAGCAAGAAGTTTTAGCACTGCTGAGTGCTTCTTGCTGAGACAGGAAAACTATGAATTTTCCAAATCTACAGAGCTTGCATAAGAGGACAAGATTGAGAAAGATCTATGGGATGTAGCTGCTGCAGGCTAGAATAATTGGCTGTGGTGTGCCACTTCTCCTGGTGTGATGATGTTGTACAGTTGGACTTGGTCTGAGAACAGCATTGGTGGTTCAGCCACAGGATTGTCAAAATTTCTGTCAAAACAGACTTTTCTTACCAACTCATTTGACCAAATTTCTTTTAGCTGCTTGTGTACCCAGTATATGCTTATTTATTTTTCAAACTGATACACGATGTTGGATGCACTTGGACTTTGCAGTCACAATCAGGTTGTGTGCTTCTGTACTGTACAAGTTGCATGAAATACAGGAAACAAAACCAAAACTTGCAATAAGTTATAGGCTTATATGATTTATTAGTCCTGTGGGAATAACTAGAAGTTACATTGGCTTGTTTTGAACAATCTATGTTTTATAATCACAGCCCGTTAGAGTCTTTTCCACAGAACACATACAAATATTTCCAGCAGCTGTGACTGCCAAATTACTTGGAGCAGGTGAACATCCTCAGTCTCTGTAAATATAAAGAGACTTAAGAACAACCATGCCTATGGGTCATCCCAAACATTACTCGTTTTGCTTTACCTAGTGCATGCTTTGGACTTGAATGTCCACGAACATCTCAGCCAAAGCTGTTAGTGATGTAACTACAGCCTGTGATGGTAATATAACAAGACTTTTTGCTTGATATGTGCTATGATTAAAATAAGGTAGGGTTGTATTAATAATTTATGGTACATCTGCAGCAGAATTTGCAAGCTTACAGATGGATCATTTTATGTGTTGGCAACTAAACTAATCTGTATTTACTGTTCAATCCCAATTTCTTATTCATGGAATTCAAGGTGGATGGTTAAGCATCGTTCTATGCTTTCTAGTTTCTGCAGTTTTCCTACCCATTTGTTTTGATATGAATGCAGAGGGGTGATCTCAGAAAAGTGGGAAGAGAAACACATGCTAAAAAAAGAGTCTCTTTTTGGAAAACCCTAGAGTAGCTTCACAACCAAGATACCAATCACCTGACTATGATACTGGAAAAGATACAGCAGCTTCTCAAAGACTTTGCATAAATAGCACAATATGCATACACAATATTCTGTAATATACAGAATACACAATACACAATATTCCTGTAATAATCAGGAATGATTATTACAGCCCTTCTCAGTCCTGGTATCTGTATGTAACATAAGTTAAAGAAGGAAGTAACACGGAGGATACAGAAGAACAATTTTCATAGCATAGTAGCTCCGGCTACTGTCTGTTAAGTAGTGCAATTTACAGAAACTAATACTTCCAGTCTGGACCATCCTTGGTTGATGGGTCTCATGTAAGTGAAGTCAATGAAAAGCCTAAAGGAGTTCTGCCCCTTCATAGGCTTTTCCATCTCAAGTATCATCTCTCCCTAAATCAAATGCAGCTAGCCATTGATGATGTTCACACCCATTAGGGGGAGACACATGCAAATAAGGCAGGTGCGTGGTACACTGCTATTGCTTTTGGACTATCATTCTCTGAACTTATCATCAACAAGACAGAATTTTCCATATGCTGGCCAGTGCTGTCCACAATGGTGGCATTCACTGGAATGATAATCAGGGTTATTTATGCACTTTTTTAGTTAAAAGGATCTTCTAACTGCAGCAATTTCCCGATTTGCTCTTGTATTAATAAGGTATACAGTTAGTAACGAAAGTAAACCAAATTTATTTTTGTTAGCCTTGTGTGCATGCAATTACATGCTGTCATAGCTAATAAAGTGACAACAGCAAATTTCCGTACACATCTAAGCAAATCAAAGTGCTAGGATAATTCTTGCTTCTAATATATTCATATGAGGGAATGTGGCTGTTGTTTCTGTTAGATCGTCCTGTTAATTTCTCCCATCAGTGCCTACAGGACTTGTCCTAGCATGCGCTGGAAGCAGCTTAGGCCATGTGATTGGTACCTTAACAGTAAAAGCCCTGATTTCAGAGAATTCGTTCAAACAGACTGAAACTTGGCAAAAGCAAGAGTGAAATGACAGCACCTGTAAACATCATCTCTTATATTGGTATAGGTTCTGCAGATGTCATTCATTTCAGTAGCAGAAGCCCCTCTATTTAGGTGTGTGATGTCCACAAAGCATTTCAGTAACCATCATAATTCCATTTTTATCCTGTGTGGTACCTCACATTCTGTCGCAGCCTTTGGCACTTTGGAGGCCAAGTGCTTGTAAGGCAATGTACCACATACAATCCACACTTAGCTATGTTAGCTTAACTCTCTTCAAAGCCAAATTTAGAGAAACTTAGCAGTGGTTTTCTGTTTGTTTGTTTTAAGATCACCAAATATATGTGTGTATTCTCCAAGACTGTAATTTGCTAATCTAATTGTCATCTTGTTTCTCAAGAACCTAGAATAGTCTTTCTTAGCCTACTAGCTTTAAAAGCTGAGATGCAGCTGTACTTAAAAAAAAAAAAAAAAAAAGGCAGTAAATGTATTAGCTTAAGAGCATACAGCTTGGCAAGATAATGCCACTTTTTACTTTTTTTTCGAGTTTAATTAGTGACTTTATGCTCACAATATTTACGTATTTTGTTCACCACACAAGTCAGAAACACCTGTTAGAGCTTTGGATCAGTATGCTGCCTATTAGCCTACTACACTAATTGTTAAGAATATTATATATGTTTATATGTTTTGCTGTAATAGTTACAAGATCAACAGGATTATGTATGATCAACTCAGAGGCTAAATATATCATAACAGCCTTAGGCATTGCAGGCTGCTTTGATTCAGCAATATTCTTTTGTAGTCCTTTAACATAATATTAAAACTTTTGGCTTGCTTATTTTGCAGGAGCAATTTAACCGTGAATTCTACTCAGACAATAACTTTGCTTTTTCTGAAACGTACAGTATGTTGCTCACAGGAGTCCCACATCAGCAATAACTCAGTAAGACTTGGGTGACATTTCCCCCTCATGAGATCACTTGTGCAGAAAGACCAGAGCGAGGATGTGACAGCTTTCCTTTTCCATTCTTCTTATTTTCAAGTACTCTTGCCTCCTCAACTTTCAGAGCATTTAATCTCACCTGACTCTCCTCTTATTATCTCCTGGGCACCTAGGCCCTGTAGGCCACTGTCTCTAATTTTGACTTACAGTTCTCTGTTGAATGTCTTTCTGCTCTTCTTACAGCCCCTCATGCTCAGATGTCAGTGACTTCCTTGTTGATGACCCACCTTAGCTGCCCATTTCCTCATCCTCACCTCTGTTCAATTTATAAGCTTAGCTCAGAACTCCCCACAAGGCTAATTATCCAATTTGACTCTTTATTGAATCTGTGATCTCTGTGATCTTTGGCTCCGTTCCACCTTGGAATGGTTCAATCTCTTGTGTCATTGCTCTTGGACCCCATCATTATGTTCTGTCGCTAGTCCAGCCTATCAAAATTTGTATCTTAATTTCTCTTAGTTTACATGGAAATTAAATTGAGATGATCTTTGGTTTCTTCATGTTTAATTCTTCTATACCTTTGCAGGGAGGACTCCTTTTCTCCCCACTCTGAGGTCTGCCAGACCCTGGCTGAAGCTTACTCTTGTCATTCCTTTCTCTGCTCCTGCTCTACTTCTACAGAATGTCTTTGGTGGAATGTCCTCCCACTCTAAACTAATTTCTGTGTCCTTTGCTTCTGCCACCTTTCTGGCTAAAAACCCCTCATGTTCTCAGTCCTTGTATTTTTCTCTCAGGCAGCCCATTGTGGGACCATTTTGGGTTTGTTTTGGGAATTCTCTATAAACATGCTTAAAGTATTCCTCAAGCCCATCTTAAAAATCCCCCTGTCAAAACTCTTGATAGTAGGTAAGCCATGTGCACTGGGATCTTTTATCACTAATAACCCTTTGTATTCACCTGTGTGTCTTTATCCAGTCATTGCTTGCATCACTGACTGTAAGCTGTTTGCTGGAAGAATCCACATTCTTGTTCTGTATTTGTGTTCTGTCTTGCGAAATGGAGTCCTGGTCCATGACCGCAGCTCCAAGACAGTATGGTGAAACAAACTATATACTGTTATGATGATGAATTTAATTTGCTATTATTTCCTCTCTTTTTACTGTGTTTCAATATGAAATAAGTCAACAAACATCATGCCAGATGTACAACTTGTGTTCAATACATTGGCTCACACCTAATGGCATGGCTAGGAGGTTCTAGATTGTCTGTTTGCACTGTTTCCCATGGGAGAAAATATTATCAAAGTTCAAAGCATAAGCATACTTGCCTTATGAATAACCTTCACATGGTAAAATCAGCTTCACTAATTCAGGCCCTCAAATATCTATGGACTTCAGACAACGTCTGGTTTTGTTTTCATTTGAAATCTGTGCTGTAATTATGAATCTGCTCTCATACTGTAGTTATCATGATTTGTTTTGGATTACTGCCAGATATCAGGTGGAAAAATCCCTTTTAAAGGAATAATATTGGGCTTCTGAAGTAAAATTCTGAGGCAAGATCTTACTTCAAAGAAATATTACACAAACAGTTTCATGAAACATCTGAAGACCTATGGTTTTAAAGGGCAAGAAGGCTTTAAAAGATATAAAATTTACCAAATACCTAAAAGATTGTATCTAGAAATGGGAAGACCTTGCACGATTCTGTTTGCTGCCCAGACACAACTTGCAACAGCAGAATTACTTTCTTCTTTTCTCATTTGGTTTCAAGTCATGCTCCAACTCTTTTTCATTAATAACACAAATAACGTCTCCTGCAAGTTTTGTTCACAAGTTTTGTTCTTACAGGGCAAACACATACTAAAACTTCAGTTCCAAATGACTTTTCCTGCTTTCACTAGAACCTGATGTATCTGCTATACATCTGTTGTATGCTGTAGACTTCTTTTATGGTTATATCCTTCAGACCTGTTGGTTCGGGCTATTTTGAATCCCAGAAGGCAGGGTCTGGAGACTTTCTTTTCCAAACCAAATCTTTTTTTAGAGACAAATATTTCTGTTTATCTACGTGATATATTTTCTTCTAGATCTATCATAACTCTTTCCCTGTCAGGCAATGCAGAAAGGAATATGCATTCTTTAATACCCACATTACACATTCTCGTGTCTTGAGATAACATCTCCCTAGCAAGATTTCCCCCTGCATATTTGAAGCTGTGCCTCCCAACTCCCACTGTCATGCCTAATTCATTCGTAGTTGCAGTGTGACAAAGACACAGAAAATAATATCAAATCAAAATGACAGGTTTTCCATCCAGCTGATATTTCTTTGTCATAGGATACTTCTGGCTGCCTATGATGAGACCATGGAGAACACATTGTGCGGCCTGTAAGGCAAATATATCCACACTCTAATCTCCTATATTTACCCTTGCCAGTCACAGATAACTTTGTCTGACTGAAGCATGGCTTTTTAGAGCTGTGCCCCCAAACCACTTCTGTTGCAAGCACGAAATCCACCCTAGCAGGTGAACCCACTGAGCTTCTGCAGGACAGTGACACTGTCATCATTCAAAGTGCAAACTTCATCAACTAAGTTCTTCTTCCGTTTTGCTTGCACATCAGATGAAGACGGTAATTAACCAGGAAAATTGCCATCTAACCTTCTCTGCTGAGTTTCCAGCAGAGCTCCCCTGTATTGTATTATTAGCAGCCATTTGAGTGCTGCAGAGCAATGAAGACAGAGAGAGTCACCAAGAGCAAGACCTAGAAAGAGAAACTACTTCAGAGGAAGCCCTCTGGAAGACCTGAGAGCTGGCAGTTATCTCTCAAATGTATTTTAGGCCTAGAACAAGGTTTTGGTAAGTCTGATCTGATAGCTATCAGAGGATTTTATTTAAAATATGACATATAAAAAGAAAGGAGAAGTAAAGGAGTTGCTTTTAATGTTCTTTCTGGTAGCTCTAAGATCTGCAAAAGCAAGATCCTGACAAGCCATGCAGTTGAACAGCATAACATACAACATGGGCTTGCGGAGGAATCTACCCTTGAATGACAGCAGGTAGCTGTTGTGAACAGGATGGGCATCTCTTTTCGAGGGAAGCAAAAATACATTCAGATACACACAATGTATTTGTGAGGTTCATGTCTCTCTTACTGCTGAAAAGTAGGAAGTGCCCTTTCTCATCGGTCCTGACAGTTCTGGCCTTTTCATGAGTTACTACAACTTTCTGGGGAAAGGTACGAACCTTTTCACATTTGTTGTGTTTGAGCTGGGGATATTCTTCTTACTGTTGAAGTCACTTGTATGTGAATTTGAGAAGCTGGCTGTTTCTGCACGCCAAATGACTGAGCTTAGTCTAAAAGAAGTTCCTGTTAAATATATTGAAGGAAATATTGAACTTGTTCTCCATCAGCCATGACATCATTTATACCTTAATATTTGCAATGGATATGTTTAATTCAGGCTGACATTAGTTTTCTGATTGAATCTAGCTGACAGTAACACACACTGCATTTGTGAACTTCTGCTCATCGGCCATAGCAGAAGGGTATGAATAGCAACGAATGATGGTAGACATTCGTAGGGAATAGTTGTTGATGTATGGGTAGAGATAAATTGCTACAGATATCTCTCATTGAAAAAAATATTGAAAATTATGGAAGAAAGAGTTGCATTATTTGGGTTTGAACTGTCATGGCTGCAGGTATTGGCTGGCAAGTAAGAAGGCACGAGGAAAGTTTCCCTGTCAACCCTGCATGGACGGGGAGGCCTATGAAAGCTTCTGTCACCAAGGTGGTAGGGATATTGTATTTGCAGGTCGAATCCAGAAGACTAGTAAGGTCAGGTCTTCAGGTCCTGGATTCGTGTCACTGTTTTCTTTTACCAGAAAATCATCGGTAAAGCTCAGCAGGAAGTATGGCCCTGACTCCATCCCAGAGAGGAAAGACAAAAATGAAGCTGAAAGCTTTGTTGGAAGAAAGGTGACAATGGGTGATGAATGCCAAGGGGCCCATAATACGTGCAATGAGAAATAATTGAAGAATAGCTGAGGGGAAATATAGAAAGCAGAAGCAGAACAAGGAAAGGCAGGCTTCTTGGGTTTTCACCACTGCAGTTCAAGATTAGTTTAGGTGTAACTGAGCAGGGAAGGCTGCAAACCAGATAGAAAAGACACCGGAAGATCCAATGTTCTCAAATGCTACATCTTCTGAAGACAAAGACTTGCCCTGTCAGAAGTAAAGGCCACATGGGATTATGATTTCTATCCGTAAGTATATTCCCAAGAGAATCAAGAGAGAAATCCTGCTATATTTGTCTAATTTTTCCTCCCCTGGGGGAGAAATAGATGCAAAGGATGAGACATATGTATTAGAAAGTCTTAGGCATAACTATTGTCTCGAAAGGTCATTATTCCTCTCTCCAGCAGCAAGACATTGCTGGAGGCAAGAAGGATATGGGAGAGTTTTAATTGTTGGTGCCAACACAATGCACATCAATCTTGACCAGTAATGTTTGCTTTACTGATTGATACATAACAAATCTACTTGCCAGCGTTGCTGAGCACACAAAGATCTGCTTTGACCAAGCAAAGATTTTATGATGGACGTCATAAGCCAAGGATGTACAGCTGGAATCAGATCACTTTGGAGTCTGAGCAACAGCTGCTTTGCATAATTTCATGTAGGTACAGAGATATTACTAGTTTAGTGTAGAAATATTTTGAGCTTGCTCACACAAATTTGTAGTTTCATGCCTGTTTATGTAGGAGCAAATGCAAATGAGCATACTACTGCATCACGAATCTAGACACCACTTGACATCTGTGCTCATGACTGAGTCATCAGCAGTACCTTCACTACGACAGCAACTGGAGCTGTGCGTGCATTGGATACAGACACTCTTTCCCCTAGTATCTCCCTGGTACATGTTAAAAATGTCATCAAATAATAAGACAGTTGTCAGTACCTAAAGGCATGATTAGAGGTATGGTTTAGTACTGTATACACTGAAAACATGCTTTGGAAGTCAGCAGCATTATGGGGATGGCCTTTTCGCTTCTTATCTCTATTCATCATGACTTTAAAGTAATAACCTGTAAAGGTAAAATATGCCTGTTTCACATGTGGATGGATATTAGTCCACCACTATATTTACTCTTTTTTGAGAAAGCAACACTAGTAATTTATGACCACAATGAACACTAAGAGCACATCAAGCTATTTTTATAGGATACATGCTAACAGAAGAAATATGTTCTGTTGCGTATATGAACATATTTTATTACTCCCGCAGTACAACATTTTGGCTGATTTAGTATTTTGGCAAGTGTCACTTAGACAGATAGGTTATGTTCTCTCTGTGTGGATCCTGAATTAGCACTGTACCCCCTACCTTATCCTTAAAAAAAGTAAGTTTCACAAAACCCACCTAGCTATTAATTGTTCTGTACCACTTTGAAATACCCAGTACTACAACATTACTCTCTTATTTTACTTGCATTTATCTGAAGGTTTTATTTTTTCCACAACACTTTTCTTATGAATAACCACAAGATTTTTCTAATCTCATTCTTAAAGTAGCACCAAATTAATGTTGTAGATACAGCACAAAGTTTGACATTATAGCAAAGTCTTTTTACTGAGACTGGGTCATATGAAGCAGCTTTCTTGATCTTGAACTATTAGCACCTACCTTACCTTTCAGTCACATTGTCTTCCCCAGGCTCACAAATAAGTTCCATCACACACAAATTTTATTTCATCTCATCTAGACCTTCCTTATATTCTTGGTCCTTGGAGTGAGAGCCAACCATCAGCCTCAGGTTAAGTTAGCCCTCCTCCCTCCTTTAGTAATTATCTCAGTTGGGGGAGTACATCTGATCAGCCCCCAGGCAGCCATAGGAATTGATTTTCCCACCGTAATGTGTGAACAAGACTGCTGCTCATGGAGGAATTTTGTTAAGGCAGCCGGTAGGGTGTTGTGGTTGGTTTTTTTTTTTTCCCTATCACTAGCAGGATTTTTTTTTTGTTTTGGCCAAATTGGGTTTCCTATAACAAAAAACCTTGTTCCAAATCAGGAGAGCAATGGGTTTTTGTCTGCCAGAGCACCAGGTGGCTTTTCTGACACTGAAATTGTCTATAGGATATTAACCTACTTCCCTGGAGAAACTGGAATCAGCTCTCCATGATGTACTCATATCTCTGGCCAAACAAGGGCATATAATGATAAAATTTGGGTAGGGAGCCAACTGGTGCTACTGTTGTCCCAACACACATTAGCTTTAATTGCTGGAGTGATTGATGTACTCGACAACACAGATGGAACATGCCGGGTGTCAGCCAAGGCTTCCGTCCCCCGCAAGGCTATGGCAGAACTTTTGCTCTGCCTGTCTCTCTTCTGCTGTCTTTCCTCCTCCTAAAACCACTCGGACTTCTATGCGTGTGTGGCATTAAATGCACTGAAGGAGAGCTTAGTGGAATGACTGAATAAATAATGCTGATGCATCATGTCAGTACAAATGCAATGACGCATATGATCAGTGAGTTGATACCTGACTCCTTCAGCCTGTGTCACAGCAGCCTGCCTCACATGGATAATATAATTTCACTGTGTTCCTAGGGTTTACGTAGGGTCATGTGTACAAGAACGGGAGAAGACAGTCCTGTTCCTCAGCCCTTGCTCTGAGCAGATCAGATAGAAACCAGCTCCACTGTGCCCCAGCAAATATGCCCTTTAGGTCATGGGTCTTCTTTACTGGCTGAAATAAAACTGGCTGTTTATTCCAGAACAGTTTAGGTGTAAATATAGCGATGATGTTACCTCTTTATTCTCATACTCCAATAAATCTCACAGTTTCCACATTGCCTTCGCACTGGGGTCGTAATGCGGTAACTTCCACTAAATAGTGCTTCAGCTGTAACTACACACAAATTGGTTAAAGAGAAGCTTATATTAACCTTACTTTGAACAACAGAGACAGAAATATGAGCTGGCCAAATTCACATTCATGGGGAAGATCACATCAAGGTGGTATAAAGGGAGACTGGACGCACACCATGAGATCTAAGGATTCCTATAGAAAGGTGGAGTGAAAGGAGGGGAGCCCGTTGCTAGAAGAGAGGTTGGAGAGTCAGGAGGTCTTAACTGAGCACAGAAAGGAGGACAGGATTCAGATACCAAAGTGGTGCATGTGTCTAACAGAGAGGACAGGTCATGGAGAACGACAGTAGAGCACCGGTCCAGAGCCGAGAGAAGACAACCAGAGGCACTGTGGTAGCTACTGTGGGAGGAAACATGCTGGCCTGGAGTGGGAGAGAGCAGCTCTAGGTAATACCAACAGCATAGTCCTGGATGTGAAAGGAAGAGTTGGTGGGGGCCAGAGCAGGCACTTTATAGAACGAGAGGAACTAAAGAATTAAAAAATAAAGCTGATATCATGAAGAGAAATATCCCTTGGGATGCAATCATGAGGATATGTTGGAGCTATCAGAAGTTGAAGCAGAGAAGAAACTTCTATGCCTGTGAAAAGGGCAATTGGAAGCTGAGGATGAAGAGGACAGAAGTTGAGAGGGTGCTAAAGGTCATTCTGATTTTTAAATATGTTCTCCTTAGAAGGTATGGGCAGGAACCCATGCAGAAAGAAGTAGAGGCAACAAGGCAGCATGTAAACTGTCTGGAAAGAGGAGCAGAGAAACTAGGGCTAGAGTTTGAAAGGTCTGAAAGCAGACGACAACTCTTCAAAGCTAATAGACCAGAAAACATGAAAGGGCCAAATGTCAACCTGAGAGAGAATGGGCTGATGCTGAAAGAGATCAGATGATGACTGAAGAGGGAGAAAGTGGCTATAAAATATCAGAGTGTATGGATCATCCGGCTCATAGGTCCAAATCAAGTTTCTCGGCAATGTCCAGCACACAGGTGACTCAATGTCTAGCACACAGGTGACACACACGGGGGTTGTAGAATCAACCCAGCCTTGTATCACCTCGAAGCAGAGACGACCCATGGGGAGCTGTGTAGATAGCTCAGCCCTGAGCTGTCTGATGAGTCCCAGACTAAACGAAGCAGTGCTGCATTATTCAAAGAACCGAAGCTTGATTTGAGCCTTGAAATTCCTCAATAAAGAATATGACCTGAGTCTCAATCCAACCATTGTCCAGTTGCCTGAGATAAGGTAAAGAGAAGCTGGAAGGTTGCTGTTTCAGCCAACAACTTTGTGTACTCAGACAACTTCCTGTATTTGGACAATCGATAAGGGGAACTCCCTGTCACACCCCCAAAGACCCTCTCAGGCATGGTACCTACACAGTCACATGGTACCTACACAGTAAATCAGGGGATAAAAGCCCTATGATTTGAGTTGGGAATCGGGAGTTGCTTCTCCAACTACACAGCTGGTCTGTGAGGAGATTCTTCCCCCTTGATTGGGACACTGGCCAAGGTAACTTCCCTGGGATTGAGAGCTCTTACCTGGAGGGGTAAGTGATTATTTAGCGTGCTTTAAGTCTAGGGCACTTGTGTGTTGTCTCTTTTGTGTGCTGCAATAGTGCATTCCGTGACTCCCTTGTGTGTTATGATAGTGTATATTTTTGTCTTAAATTGCGATAGTGCATTCCTCCATTATATCTATAAAAACCTGCAATAGTGGTGTATTGAATCTGCAAGTGCAGTTCGAGTGAATTGTTATCTTGAACCTCACAGTTAAACCTGTAAGCGCAGTGCAAATAAACCGTTTGCTTGGACCTTGTAGCCGAGTCTCTCTTCGCCACACAGAGCTAGAATTGCTTGATAAAAACAGTCACGGGAAAGACAGCAGTGGTAAGAAGAGAAGAATGAACCAAGGCTGAAATTTGAAGAGAGATACGAAAGCAAAGAAATACGGACTTAAGGGCTAGATGTGACATCATTGTAGGAGTTGAAGTTGTTAAGGATGAGTGGGGAAGACTGCAGGACAGAAAGAATTAGCAAGACTTTAGAGAAGGTTGATAGGTAGGACCGGAAGTAATAGCAGAATGAATGGAAAGAGAAGCAGCAGATGCAGTCTGCTCAAAAGCTGGGAGAAAAGTCGGAAAGAAGATGCAGAAGAGAGAAGCCTGATAGATCAAACATAGATGAGTTAAGTTAGAGAATATGAAAGACAGCAAGAAGGGACAAAGAGAATTTAAAACAACTGAAGTGGTGGGATAAGCCACTATTACAGCCTGTCTTTGCAGAAGCTTCCTTGTCTCAGGACCACCTCATGCAGATATTCAAGACAGTCCTTTGTTTCTGTGGCAGGCCACACGTTGCACTGTTTTCATGTTACATTCACTTTTATAGATCAACATGACAACAAGTATTCATACTGACATATTGCAGCTGATTGCAGGAAAAAAACAATTTTGTAACATGTCAATCACCAGATGGCATTTTGAATGGAAAAGCAAAACAAAAAAATCTATTGTTTAATGCATGTTCAAGGATGATTTCATAGAAAAACGGTTAGAGCAAATGTCCTGTGGAAACATATGTGTGTGTTTGTGTGTGTGTATTTGTTCAGTAGCTTGGGATTTAAGAACTCTAAGGATAAGTGGTGAAAACTGTAAACACCTCTGTGAGTATATAACAAGATTCACATGTCTCTAAGTTGTATATCGATTGGAGACTGGACTTAAGGAATAAAAATGCCTCT
Organism: Tauraco erythrolophus; assembly: GCF_009769465.1. Lineage (NCBI taxonomy): Eukaryota > Metazoa > Chordata > Aves > Musophagiformes > Musophagidae > Tauraco > Tauraco erythrolophus. Next base: position 49,446,457 of record NC_141467.1, on the reverse strand, counting down.
AGAAGCCTTCATATGCCAAACCCATGAACTGAGTTTGGCCAGAAAGCCAGTATGTCTGAGAAACAACCTCATTAATCCATCGAGGAAGGATATCTGTGCTAGTAGCATTCCTGATTAAAGGAAAGAGCGACCATCATATTAGCTGGACTCTCCCTACTGGAAGAAGCTTTGAAGGTTTCTTAATAATTTACTTTTGTACTTTCAGATATATTGCTTTCATTTTTTTTCTTTGCTCTGTTGGATGATTTATGATACATCCTTCCCCGAGACCTTTAATGTGTTTTGTCTAATATTGTATCTTTTACACTATAGTCACTCAGGATTATCCACCAAAGAACACGTGCCCAGTACTTAAAAGCAACACGTGCACTGTAAGGCAGGACTCCTGTGGAAACACCCACTCTGGGTTGCAATTCAGGCAGCTCCAAAGCTCCACGCGTTCCGGGATCTGTGTTTTGCAGTTCAGATTAGTTGACATTGTTGCCCGAGCTTTGGTTGTGCGCAGAAGTTAAGAGCTATGGTACACCTCACCACAGAACCAGCCAGCAAAGATACTGCTAGAAAATTAAAAAGAAATTCCTAGTCAACTCTGGAGAAAAAGAAATGAGAATAAAAGGTTCTTATTTAAGTTCTGTACTGGAGAAAACAGAGCTGATAGACTGTACAGATAAAAGTCAAATGTGTTTAAAAATGAAAATAATTTATAGTGTCAGTACTCTTTTTTTTCTTTTTCCCTCTGTGTCACGGTAGTCATTCTCAAAGACAGGCCATTAATCTTACTTACAGTGAGTGATGGTCATTTCAGCTGCAAGAGTGAGGTCATTGATTTATAGAGGTTATAGCTCTATTTGGGAGCATGAGACGAAGGAAGAGACTTGGCACAGATTTTTGAAATTCTGCTGCTAACAGTCTTTACAGCAGCCATTAGTTCTAGATGAGAAGCAGGACTGCTGCTGAATGGGAGACAGAAAAAAGGCTGGAGGAGGGAATCGAATGTCATAAACCAGAATAATTTAGGGTATGAACAAAGGCTAACAGTATTTCTGAGATAATAGAAGAATCTGGTTTTAGTTAATGAATACAGTAATTTGTGGAAAATATTTTTATAGAAAAAAAACCTCAGCAATATGCCTCATTGTTTATTCAAACCTAAATGCCTATTTGAGACAGAACTAAAAGATGCACAACTAGTAACAGCCTTTTTAAGCGCATGACCTCATTTCTACTAGGAAAGCTGGCATTCTGTGTTGCTCTAAGGGAACTCAGACCAACCACGGCCAACCTCTTCCCTGATGTGGCATGACACTAATGACAAAAGATACGGCAACTCATCATTTGCAGTGTAAGACTGATTATCACCTTTGGAATCTACAGATTTAAGAAAAGTGCTTTATTTTCTCTTTCTTTAAAAGAAGTGTGCAATGGTGTAAATGTTTCACATATTCATGAATTAGTCCATCCACAGTCATCTCATAGTCCACCTATAGTACCTCAAACCACTAGTATACCATAGGATCTACACAGGACTTCAAGAGGTCCAGTTCACCTCCTGTTGCCATACGAAGCATTTCTTCATGTTCACCCAGCCTCAGATCCCGTTTGAGAGGACTCTGGTCTTACTCCCTTTGATGAAGAGTTTGTTTGGTGTCATTTCATTAGCACATCGCCACAGAAAACATAAAACTGAAAGCCTGCAACTAGAGATAGTCGATTTCCGGAGCAAAAGAAATTGCAAAGGCATTTCAAGAGATTAGATCAGTAGAGTCAACTGAAGGAGGTTCAGTACCAAGAGAAAATGACTAGATGATTTTTAAGGTCCCTTCCAACCCAAATCATTCTATGATTCTATAAAATACTTGAAAACAACTATCTGCTTCTTTATGTAATGGAGAAGGGAAAGAAAAGAATCTAGCAATTGTTTTTAATCTCTCAGTAGCCAAGTTTTACTCTTTTATGTACTTCAGGAGAAAGTGGATCTAAGACTTGGGAATGGAAAACTGCCCAATTAAGGATTTTCCTTAATGTTTACAATATAGAAGAGCTGAGACTAATTTTCAAAACAGTGAACTGTAGTTTGGGACATACGTACCTTGAAAAACACCACTTTTCTTAATGCTTTGTAATAGTCAAATGAAAATGGGGTTCCTTTTGGTATTAGTTTGAATTTTGTTCATTCGAGATTGTTTTTCTGTGTAAAGGCTGAAGCCTGGACTCAATGTCTACTTTATCTGCTATAACAAACTATTTATACAGAACCATAATTTCAGCAGATAAAAACTTTTGTACCGGTGAGACATATAATCTCACCAGCTGCCTAAATCTGCTCTGGGAAGAAATAAGACTAAGCTGTTAAACCCTTGCTTTGATCTACTATCTGGATTTAGAAGCCCATTAAATTTTTTTGAGATGCTTGAACACAGAACACCATTACTTGCCATTTGTGACAGGTCAACCTTAAAAAACTTCAGAGGGATAAATGTTAAGTGATTCTAAACAGCCTCAAAAATGCCAAGGTAACGTATTAATTCTTTCCGTATCTGATGTGATTGCTCGCTATGCTCATTCTTGCCTGACGTGCACAGCTCTGCCGGGCCACACTGGTCCCTGATCTCAACGGTGCAGAGCAGTCAGGTCTCATGGGGCTGAAGCTGTGACTCCAGCTGTAGCACAGCAGGCTGTCTCCTGTACTGGTGTCCGTGTCGGTAACGGTGCTTTCAAATAACACATCATTTGATGGTTTGTTTTCTAAGCTGTTTTATGTCGAGAAGCTTGACAAAGACCAGTAATAAATGAGAAGAGACGGAGACAAAAGATGGTTGGTAGAAACAGGCAGGTGTTCTTTATTTCACGTGGCACAGCATTAGGCAGACAACCCAAGAAACATTTTCTAACAAAAACCAAAGCTATCACTTCCAGGAACCATCCCCGAAACAAGGGTCTACTGCCAACAGTGGCACTGAGATGTCCTTGCCTGTCCACTCTCATCTTCTCGTAGTTTGCATATGCTTAGGCCGTATCTTAGCTGCGAGCGTCCTTTCCAAGGAGACTAACTTCTCCAGATACAACATCTTTAGACAGCGTACATACTGCGCAGTATCACCAAAGTACAATCTCCTCAAGCCATGCTAAAATATAACGCTAACTCTGGAGAGAAGGCTGTGCGCGATCGCCTCGCGTCTCTCTGAGGTAATACAATGCTGTTTCTTAGCTGACAACAAAAGGGGCACCTGAGGGAAGATCGATATGGCTTCAGAGTCTATTTTTAAACTCCTGATGCAGTAGCGAGAACCTGGCATGCCGTCTGCTGAGACTCAAGGGCTAGTACCTCCTCCACCCCTGGCTGCTGCCAGGCGCCGGCAGCACCAGAGAGCTGAGCCTACCGTCGCCGAGAGGGCTGAGAGCGTGGATGCTCTTGGACCAGGAGGAGGAGAGGTCAGTCAAAGAAGACAACAGACAGTCATCTCTGCACCGGTCATTAGGCGAGAGGAAAGCAATGACGGCGGCAGGGGAGTTACATATTTAGCACTCGGATTAAAGGCATGACGAATGGCTGGTGGAAGGAAGACGTTTTAGAGACTAAGGGCGAAGCTTTAAAAGCCTTAGGATATTACTTTTAATTATTATCTACAGGTTATTCTCTCTATATATACTATTTTTCTTTCTAAATTAAGAAAATAAACATTTATTAACAAGTCACTGGGTCAAATCCTGCTCTCCACTGAAGCCAAATCCATTGACTTCAATGTGAGGGAGCCCCGTGTAAACAACGAAGGGCAAATTTGGCCCTTTATGTCCTGAAAAGTCTGCTTGTACCCATTTCTTCCAATCCTGCACGGAAATACAGATTGAAGGGTGAATTAATTATAATGAATTTCTCTTGAACTACTAGGGGAGCATCAACGAGATGTGGCAAAGGAGTAAGAAAAAGGAACAGATAAGCAAGCACTGCTTTAAAGAGAATTTTATCCATGTTTCAGAGCAAAAGCATAAAAAGAGAGTGGATCTGAACCAAGCGCTACTGGCCTTTGCTTTCTAAGCCACCACAAAATCCTTCATTTAGCTTCGGTGAAACGGTACACAACCAGAGAAAACAGAAGGAACCAAATACTCCTTTACCCTTGCAAACATCATTCGCCCAAAGGTGAGCACTCATCCCTTCGGATGCTCCGCTAACTCCCAGTGTCTGCACAGTGCAGTGTCAGCCGCTGAAGACAACACACGTCTACTGTGCAGATGTGTAAAACCTGCGGTGTCTTTACAAACGTAACTTAACGTCTCGAATATTAAAAAACACTAGGTGCTTTTAGACACAGAACAATACGATTTTGGATGCATTTACCACTTTTATTTCACTATGCAGAAACATACATTCACCATGTGTTGTGATGCAGCTGACAGTGTAATGGACGCTATCCCTTCAGTGGGTATTATTATAGCTGGACACTAACGAGTTTTCAGTGGACGTTCTGTACAGGTTAAGGCTTGACTCTGAACTAGATAGTAAATGCTGACCAGATTCTCAAACAGATTTTTTTTTTTCTCTTTTTTTCCTCTGAGAACAAAAGGGAAATCAATAGAAAACCATCACGGTTATTTCAGATTAATAATTTTCTAATGCTGCAAACTAAGTAAAATACAGATTTTTTTTTTCTCCAAAATAACCACATATAATTTACAAGGTTAGGATCTGTGAAGGGTGACTGGAAGCTGACTCTGAACAAGGCTGACAAAAATCATTAAAGTTAATATACTAAAATCATTACTACCTCATAAGGTATTCAGTCAGGTATACAAAGCACACTTTGTAAGCATTTAAATATTTTGACAAGAGTAAAGATTCGTCATCATTTGTCGGGCAGTAATAAAACCAGATGAAACAAATATAAGATTCAAGTTGTTTACTGAATAAACTGTGTTATTGGCACATCTAATGTGTGGTAAAACATTATACACAGTAGCTCTACAGCTTCTAGCATTTGGGGGGTAATCTTCATTTACAGTATCCGTAAACAAAAGGCTTGCCACCTAACAAATTTTAATTTGTTTAGACTTTCATAAACTGTGAAAGGCATGAACTGTTTATGTGTTACATGAGATCACTGTTTATATTGTTTATGAACGTGCAGGTATAGCTGAAAACTTAAACATTTTAAGAAAATTAAAAATGCTGCTTTTCTGTAATTTTATCGTTGCTTCATGCAATATTGTTTAACTGCTGCTGATTCGGATTGCTTTCTATGGGAAGGTATCTCTGCCAGTTTCTTTATTAACGGTCAAGATCAATTCTTCTGTACTGAAATTTTCCAGAGACAGATACAAGTCAGTCAGGTTGGAACGGAGACTCCGCATAGGCTCTCGTATTCCTACTGGTGTGCATGTCTGGATTCATGTGCAATCTAGGTTATTCCTGCGGGAAAGAAAACCGAGTTAATTATCTGAAGCAACTACTCTCGCAAAGAGATTTTGCCAATTTGTTCGGGGAACAAAAGCTGTTTGAAAACGGCATCATCCCAGCACAAGCGACTTGGCCCAAATCCAAAGTCCACTGATGCCAATGGAAAGAATCAGTGACATCAATAGGCTTTTAAGGAAGCCACGTTACGTTGTCTCTGAAACACTTAGCAGAGTACCATGAGAATCACAGCTACTCACTCCTCAGTGACTGGTTCCATCTTCCAAATAAATAACAGATACTGAAATTCAGTTTTCTTTAGGGCCTCAACATCCGAAAGCAGGAGAGCAGAACAGCTTCAAAAGGTGCTGTGCATCTTACTCTGTTACTTACACCAAATGTCAGGGAATATATATTGTTTTGAGAATAAAACGCTGCTATCGATTTAAACAAATCGGACAGGCAGCTTTTTTTTCCCTTCTGCATTCAGCAAAGCGACGGTGCTGGCATTAACGGCTTTTGCATAGCAGGTTAGTACGCACGACATGTTCTTGCACACAGAATAAGTATAGTAATATTATGACGTCTGTTTAGCCAGCCACAATTGGAGAGCATGCCTTTACCAAAAAAAAAAAAAAGCTTGACACAAGAAAAGCTGCATTATCATCTCATCCTGATAAACAATGCTGCTTTAAAACACAGAATGTTCTTTCAAATACAAGAAAGCCAAGACATCCAAATACCGACAGACTAATTCACTGGGTTTAAAGGAAAAATCAAAAGCAAGTTGGACCATATCTTTGCAAGTTAGGAACTAAAGCCTCACTTGTATCTGCATGGGACACTTAAAAAGCAGCTGTAGGTTTCTCCCTTGGCATTTTTAAACAAAATGCATACCTTTAAGAACAAATTATTTTTGTTCTTAAATGACATAAAAGCAGACAACAGATTTTTTTGACTTCAGAATTAGAAAATTAAGACTATACCAAAGCATGGACAATGAGGACTTTCCAGAGAGCCAACAAAAGCTAATGAGTAGTTTCTCTTTCTCCAGCTGGCATCGTTAAATGAAGACAGACGTTTAGAGCCAAATGTGGTTTACATTCAAATAACAGAACTGATAACAAACGCACAAAGGCAACTTGCAAATGCCAGCGAGAGAAAGCAAAGAGTTAGAGGTGAATTATGGTAGGAGAACAACCTTTGCAACATGCCAGCCCAGTAAATGCCTAGGAAAATCATCTAGTCCTCTTACCTGTGGTCAATCCTCTCCATCTTCTGGTGTGATTTCTGTCTCTTTATGTACCACTACTTTGGTCACTGACATGTCAGGGTGCTGCTCTTTGGCTTCTTTAATTGCCTGAGCCAGCGCCTATCCCAAGGAAACCACAGAAGGGCAAAAACAAAAAGGAGGTGGAACATGCATGATCAGTAGCAAGGTGGAGAGATTCATGAGATATTACACAATTTACAAATGAGGAAAATGATTAAAATACGAAATATACCATCACTGATTTAACTGCTAATCCAGTTTAATTTAAGGCATGCCAGTACAGACAGTATCTTTTAAAGCAATGTTTAGAATGTTCCTTTGGCAGTCTTCAGGGTAGCCCGTAGCAGTTTATAGATTTTACCTGATCATGATCAATATCTGCATCTCCTGTGATGACTATTCGTTTTTCAATTCTTGTCTCTGAGATGCCTCCTTTCACAGTCTAGATGAGAGGGACAAATGCAAGTCAGTAACTAACTTTAAAGAGTGCTTCTACTCATCCAGAGAACAATCAGTGCAGGAACCCAGACGTGAACAGACTGAATTATCTCAAACAGCACGTGCAGAGGGGACAACCCTGAACTGCAACCAGAGCAGCCCTAAAATTGGCCTGCTGTGAACAGACTCGATGACCTCCAGAGGTCCTTCCAACACAGATAATTTTATTATTCTAATCAATCTGTACATGTGTCAGGAGAGATGCTTCTATGTGAGAAATGGCAGGTATTTACGGTAAATTCATTCCATGAAGGAAGGAACAGACATACAGACAGCTCATATTAAGACCTAGTTAAGTCTAGCTGCAGGCTTCAGAAGGACACACAGGATGGTATGGCCTTTGTATAGCTCATCTACTGAAGGCTGAATTTCACTGCAGAAAGATGAAATCATGTTCTCAGTGAATATTGCTAGAAGAGCTGTTACGGCACTAAGAGGGTTCCTGCTTAGAGAAGAACTGTTATTTAGATGCTATCTTGGAACCTGGAAGACCCAACATCATTTGTCTGTGCAACCATAAGCTTTCTGTCTGGCTATGAGTTTCTTAGGGTACCACTCAGCAATGCGTCCATGGCATCTGAGCTGACTGCTTGTCCTACTATGACTACGTGCATGATACAGATTTACTATGTGCTTTCAACACCGTGCATGGATAATAGCTCAGGACTCAAAGGCAGTATAGTCATGTCAATGGAGCTTCATGCTCAGGCAAATTATTCCTTCCTGGCTACCATATGATGGCGACGTGACTACACCGCATCCAGTTCTAGACAGTATTTGCAGCTAGTTGTCAAGAGTCTCTGCACAGCAACGTTTCGTGCTTGCACAGACATACCTTGAGGGTTTGTGACTCTCAGAACTCTTGTCAAGCCCTTGAATGATGCGTTAATGAAGCCAGTATAGCCAGAGACAGGTGAATGAAGACAGGTACCCAAATAGACAGGATTTTGTCCAGAGAATATAAGCATGTGTCCACTTTTTAAAATAAGTAATAGAATTGAAGTTAAGAAAACATATATCATTGTGAAAAAAAAGGTCCCTGTTTCTGAGGACTCACTTTGGTGATATGTGTAGTGGTTGTAGTGCTGGTGGTTTCAGACGTGATAGTTTGTGCACTCATCAATACACCCGGTTCTGAGTCAGCACTGCAATCCACCTAGGAAACCGAAAGAGAAAACCAGTCATCAAAAACACACTACTGAGCACAGGGAGGCAGAACTGGGCTGGCTGAACTTCTCTATTTCTACACTTCTTCATAAAGTGAGTATCTAATGGTAGGGAAGTAACTGCTATTAGAGTGATCATGTGTCAGTATTTCTCTCTGCATCTGAAGACTCCACTTCTGGAAGGACAGATGAGAAGCTGGGGCTTTGAAACCTGTAGCTTCATCAATGTTCTCAAAAGGCCCTACACCAGGACATAAGAGTCACCCTCAGCCAAGCTATACTCCTGTACATGGCCCTCATGCTAATACTTCATACTTGAACAGCTTAGAACAGTTTACACCAAGGCATACATTTAAAGATGGGTGAAGAAACATGGGTTCCTTAAGGCCACACTAAATTAGACCCTGGTTGTTGAAGAATTTCTTACCTGAGAAGACTCATACGTAATGGTTTTTGTTTCTGTATGTACTACCGGCACTTCCTTTGTTGAAATTTCAAGGTTTTCTCCACCAGCAGAAACACTACTGAAACTGATAGTCTCAGTCTTCACAACTGGTGACTGTGTGAACAAAAAAAAGGAATTGGAACATTTAGCAAAGCTCATGGATTTCTCAGAATATTTTTTTTTCTGGGGAAACAGCTGGAGAACACTAAAAAGTGCTCTGCATTTAAAAAAAAGGGATAAAATCCTCTTCATTATAGTGGCACATACATGTGGTACATAATGCTGGCAACATTTAGCACTATCCTGGATTTCATGAAAAAAAAACTTCAGAAAAGATGTAAACACTACAAGAGGTGATGGGCACAGCCTGAAAGACACAGGAGGTTCCATCTTAACGTCAGGAAATGCTTTTATTACTGTGAGGATGACCGAGCACTGGCACAGGTTGCCCAGAGAGATTTTGGAGTCTCCAACCTTGGAGATACTCAAATGCTGTCTGGACACAGTTCTGGGCAACTGACTTGGGGTGACTTAGTAACTCTGCTTGAGCAGGGGCGGTTGGAGCAGATGACCTCCAGAGGTCTCTTCTAACCTTAACAACTATTCTGTGATTCTGTGATTCCACATTTTCTTAAAATAACAAGAGAATTAATCATGTTCAGGGTTACTCTTCCATTCAGCTCTCAGAAAAAAGATCAATTTTTTTTTAAACCCTCTGCAAAACAGCTCTTGCAATTCTGCTAATGGGGCTAAAATAAGGAACCTGTGTTGTTTAAGACACAGTACACTTATTTACAACTGTACTAAGCATGGAAAAAACAATGTATTTTCTGTCTTTGAGGACACACAAACTTGGCCAATCTTGATAGACTCTCCCAAAGAGAATGCCAGCTGAATCCTTGTTATCCGTTTCATAAAATGCCACTGAAATATGCATTCCTCTGTAGCATGAAAAACGCTTTTAGGTAAAATAGGCACAGCATTTTGCCGATGATGCAAACCAGCAACAAGCCTTGCAGTTGCCACGCAAGGAGGAAATAAGAGGAGAAACAAACTGCCTGCTGCAAAGATGCCATCACACAAGCTTGGTACACTTTACTTTCTGTGACAGGAATTAACTCAATCTGCTATTGCCTGCATTCACAATTCAGCACAAACACGACCGACTTGAAAAACAAGTTACCTCAAAATGAGATTTTCTTTCCAGAGACTCTGAAAGGTGGACTGTTGTACTGTGCTCCTCCGCTGGCTCACATGAAGCAGCAGCAGTGACTCCTTCCTGTCCCGTTAGGGCTTTCCCAGCCGCCTCCCTTATCTCCTCCTTCGCCCCCGCAATCCCAGCAGAGCCCTCCTTCCCTTTCAGGCCAGCAGCCACCACCGACGCTGCCTCAGCCTGGGCATCCAGCACAAGTCCGGCTGCTTTAGCAGGATCCCTGCTTGCATGCACATTCATCCCGTGTCTCTCCTCAATAACCACAGTCTCCTGTACAACCTTCTTCACTGTATCCTGATGCGGCTGAACTGCTTGCTTCATTTCACTGGAAGTTATTTCCTGAGATGTTGTCGTGTCTATTCTCTGCAGAGAAGGAGAAAAATCCTCAGCGTCAGAAGCAGATAACACTACTTGCAACGGCTCCTCAGCCTAATGTACTGTCAACACAAATAAAAAAATGGGCATTACATTTTGCCAGTTTATTTCTCTCACGTTGCATGGATTTTCGCTCTCAGGACATTATCAGAATAGAAGAAATGAAAAACAAAGCAAGAATCACAATTTTTAGAAGTGAAGAGAAATGCCAGTGTTTTTCTCATTGGTATTTTTGCGTGAGTTTTATAAAGGCAAAATACAGCACCCTGCAAAATGACCAAAATAAAGTGAAATGAGAGAAAATCTGGGGTTTTTTGTTTTTCTTTTCGGTGCAGATTCTATCATGGTGTATTGTAACAAAGGAAAAGGCACACGGATACATGCATTAGTTATATAGGTTCCTAGTTATGCATAAAAAATGGAAACAAAAGAAGAGCAAAAGTAATCGGTGTGCAACTGCAACGCTGACGGAGGGAATCAAACAGCCACCTGAGCCCAGCTATGTGAAGTAGAAGTAACCCCTCCTATGAACTCAGTCGGTTTTCTGGCGGACTCTATTAAACTGAAGATATCTGAACCATCCAAGGTTTTTTCACTGGTGGACTGTTTAGTCTAAACAGACAAAGAAATGTAGAGTCATACACAGAAGAAAGGCAGATCCACATGCACAGACATATTAATTATCAAAACTGGAGGCAGAGACAGAGGAAAGGAAGAGAAGGTTGCGAGGGCACGGAGAGATTGGAAACAGGAAAAGAATGGGAAAATAAATCAGAGCAAATTCATAATGGCTGTAGTAAGCAATAGTTACAAAGCACAGTTGTTAGCGTTGGCGTTTTGCTGGTTCAAGCAAACCTTTTTTTTTTCCCTTTATATTAACAAGCCACAGCAGCAACACTACGTTTCAGTAACATGGATCTTTAAATAAACCAGAAAGGTTGAAAGCCTTATATAATGTCTGCTTCAGACCGTGGGACGGATTCAAAGTATGAGGGGAAAAAAAACAAGCTGGGTCGGCTGCTGTCAACATAAAGCCAGGCAGCAAGAGAACCGAAAGGTAGGGCGGTGTGAGGGGATTGCCTAAAAGAAGTCATGCTTTAATCTTTAAACCGTGGCACGAAGTCAAAGCCACTTGTTACCACTACTTTTGATGCAGACGACTCGGTAACATAGTGAGCAGTAGCAATGGTAAATGGCTGTTCTCTGGAATATCTCCACTCAGACAGGCTCTTATCTCTCCGGGCAAATGCCCCTGCTTTTACAGCTTCACTGCCAAGGTCTTTTTCTGCTTTGCCAAGCTGCGAGCTTCCCAGTGCGCCATGTAACTGCAAATCCTGGTCCGTCTTTAGCGTCTTTTTCAAACTCTCCTCTTCAGGACTTTGCAACTGAGATTCTGCTTCCTTTATGGGTGTCAGAGAGTCGGACAGCTTTCTTTTCGTGCTCTGCACGTCGGATCCCCGCCTGGCTTTGTCAGCAGCGACAGGCTCGAGGATTTCATACTCAGCCACTACTGGAATGATTTTCACAGATTCTTGCACTTCCCTTTCCATTTTTTGCAAAGTTTCTACTGAAGGCTGCACTGTTTTCTCACCCTCTTTAGCTTTACTTGTCATGGTTACAATTTTCCCGGATACAGTATCATAAGACTTTCCTAGGGCGAACATTTTCTGCTTATTCTCCTCTTTGGATTGTATTTCACTTTCCAAGTCCTCAAAGCTCTGCATTAGAATGGTACTGGATTTTAATATCTCAGGTGGAAACGTAGTTTTACTGCTCACAGTCACTATTTTGTATGCCAGATTTTTTTTCGATTCACCATCAACTACCTCAGAGGGTATTTTGTCTATAATAACCCAATCCTCAGTGCCCTATATTTGAGATATAAAAGCTAAATTAGAATATCTGAAGGTTTATCTGTACTTCAGGAGCACTACAGTATGAAGACTTTTAAGAAAACAATGCTGCCTCTTCTGAAAGCATATAATAACTTTTACCATTGTACATCTTAGTGCAGTTATCAAACAAATAAGCAGCATCACCTCAGGCAAAGTATGATTCCTTTGTAGATTCCCTCCCCTTAGAGGCCCATATAATGTGGAGACAACTATTATTTTTGCCACATTACTTCTGTAGTAATTTGAAGCAGAGTAGAGTTTTAGTGCATCATTTAAAATGATAATTGGAATAATCTTGAGGTTAAAAATCATGTATCACAACAGTTCATAATGCTACAGTCAAAAACAAATTACAAAAACAGGGTAAATAAGCCCATTCAGCTGTTCCCCAGTTGTCATAAGCACGCTGCTGATGAGGTTTTAGAATAGTATGCATTTATATATTGCTGTAGCCTGCACTGAATTTCCTTGTTTTCATCAGAATAACATCAACCTCCTTCAGCATTGTTTAAATTAAGTAGTACAACACAGTAAATGCCATTGCTTAAATTGAGTAGTACAACACAGTAAGCGCCATACTGCTAAAGATACTGAACCGAACTTAATGAAGCATCTTTTTTCCTCCTTATGCAAATATGCTATGTGATTTGCTTTGGCTATGCAATCAGCATCCAGTTATTTGACCTTAAGACTGTAACTTCTGTATTTAACTAAGTAAATGTGGTAGTTTAAAATTGAATGAATTGAAAATAACCTCTAGGGATGATGGGATACTTTTCTGGATAATGATTTGATGAGAAGTAACCAAAGTGCCAGCAGATTCTCCTTCCTGCAGCTTCTTCTCTATCACACTTGGCTAATAGAAAAACCAATAAGAATACAAAGTTCACCATCACTCAGCATAATCTGAATTCACTTGACAGTATAAAGGAAATGCATTCTAATGACAGAAGTGCCCCCATTCACCGTAACGTTCCCAGTGAGGCTTATGCTGGAAATGCATGCAAAACTGCAAACAACATCCACAAACAGCACCGTGCAAGTAGATTTCTAACTAGTAGAGAAATCAGTCTCTATTAGGAGGCCATAAACTCTGGAGGGGACTTGTTCCTCAGAATTTGGCCCCCAGATTACATTTATCTCTGGAACTTACGAAATTTAAAAAAAAAGTGGCTTGGAAAGGAAAAAAGATTAAAAAAAAATAAAAATCATTGTCAGCCTATCTGACTGCATTTCAAGAAAGTATTATTTGTTTTTACCTGCAATTCAAGGAATGTAGTACCTCCCTTCTGCAAAAATATGAGTTTTTCTGATTTTTCTCTTTCTTCTTTGGTCTAATGTCAGGGGAATAAATGGTTTTAGTAAATGGTGGGTATAAAGTCCACTATACTTTACAATGGCTCATCATATTTCTCTACTCTAAAAATTATTAATTGCATGGTAAATTAGGAAACAGTATTAAACAGAATAATTTTGCAGCAAAGAGGTTTCCAGTGAGTGAAATCAGTGTCTCTCTGAGATGAATGCAGACATGAGCATATTGTTTGCATAGCAGGAAAAACAGTATATTGAATAACACCTGGGTGTGGACGCACTGTGTTCATTTCACCTTGTATTATTCACTTAACTGCGTCTGGTGCCAACTTCCATGGCTTCCATCAATATCCCAGAACAAGTCCCTCCACCTTCACCCTGGCTTTAGCTCTTTCCTGAGTTTGCAGCCTTCCCTGTTGAAGCAGGCAGAAGGTGTGCCCTGCAGAGATTTCAGCTCTCCTTTTCTCCTCGCAGGTACAAGAGGTCACAGAGTCTTTTTCCAATGCAGGACGCTAACCATTGCTGTGTTACCACTACAGTGTCACACCAAAATCCTCCTCACTTCTAACCCCTCTGTGCCTTGCCAATGCTGTGAGACTGGTAAGAGCATCTCTGTCACTTCACCAACTGGGAAAGTTTTACATGATGGTAAGACTCAATTTCCTAAGCCTTTTGAGCCCTGCTTCTGGGCTGGCCACCTTTTTCATCTGGCCAGAGCAAGCGAGCCCCTGCAGAGCAAAGCAGGGTTCTTGCCAAACCCTTTCTAGCCACTTCAACAGCTAATGTACTCATTAGATATGCCAATGGAAGTCCTATGACTGGCATGATAAACGGGTACTGTTTTAAATACGTATACTCGATGTACTCAAGAAGAAAGGATGCGTTTAAAGAAAGATACAAAACTAGAAACTAGAGAGAGAGAGGGAGAAACCACTCATCTACCTGACTGCAATGAGATGCATAACTTCTTTATTTCTAAAGTGCTGGTTTAATTCAATCTAGGTCAGACTAAGCATTGTCAAGGAGTTTGTTAATATGATGGCTTTCATGTTCTGCAGATATTTGGCCACCATTATCGCAGATATTTAAAACTGTATTTTTCATAACTAAGGAAAAACAAAGTATTTCCCCTATTATTCTGAGAAACTAACTGGTGACTAGACAGACTTAAAGTCAAACTGACTGAAAACACACAGGTGTCAAATGCTTAAAGCATGCGTTTTGAAAATGTGTATTTTTCCTTCTGTTCTCATTATATTAAAGAGCTACAGGTAACAGCAGTGAATACGTTTTTAAAGTGGATATGCTAAGTTAAGCATGTAACTTGGACTAGAAGAAGCGACTACAACGCATTTCTACATGGTCTCTATCCTGACTGCCTCCGCATTTCTTAGTAGACATCAAGGTGCTGATTTTGACCCACACATGACTTCATTTTTTCCCTAGCAATTTCCTCTCTCACCAGGACATGGGAACTGAAACCATCCTACTTAGCAGGACTAAAAAGGATGGTCAGAGGTTATCTATAGCAGGGGTCCTTTAGTGCCAGAAGTCACCTCAGAGTTAGGCTCTCATAGCTCAAATCCACTCACTTTTTTCCACAGAAATGCCTTCATTTGGATGAGATTCTGTGGGACAGCTGTAGTTTACTTAGATGCATATAAGACACAGTAACTGGGCATTGCTTTTGAGCAAATCCTTCTCTTCCCATACGAGAAGAGGTACTAGGTAATATCTCTTGCACTTTTCCTTTCCAAAGTAATGGTTAAATCCGGATGTGTTTTCTCAGGATGAAGCCTGTAATGCTTTGCTACTGCTTGTGTGTTTTAATTAAAAATTGTTATCAAATTTCTAAAGTAAAAAAGACATGAAGTGAGGGGGTTCCAAGTTTGCTTTACCTGCATTCCTCTGATTCAAACTCAGGTAGCCACAGCCTCTCCCTTTTCAATAGTTCCTTACATTACGTTAAATGCATTTAGCTTATTACATTTACAATTCTACTTTTAAGGAAGAAACCCCATATTTTCAACTACAACTAAACATGGTTGGAGCATCTATTATGATTCCTGAACAAGGCATTCAGAGCAACATTAAGACTCCTCAGCGCTCTCTCCAAAAAGTAAGCTCTGGGCACTGAGTCTGCTTTTTAGGAATTTTAATCCAACTTGATGGCCACTTTAATGCATGTTTGAGGCCAGTATCAGTCACTGGTTAGATGGGTACAATGTGGGAGAAGAGGAGCTGGGGCCTTTTTCATGGCAACATTCCTTTCCCTCAGAGGAGAAGCTGACACGTGCTATCTGGGTGCCTCCAGGGATTCCCTTCCTCAGAGAGCTGCAGGTCTGCAATGCTAACCTTTAAGGTGGGAAAGCAGAAGACTCTTCTGAATTAGACTTTCCTGCCAACTTTTGCTGAGTTCCTTACAACATCACATCAGTTCTGGGGGAGAGGAGCAAATTTTATGACCATTTATTGGTCTGTAACTCTAAAAACAAGTGGTAACCATACAGATTATTCCTGTGAGACAGAAAGTAGATATCCATCCACAACAGAATAAAAAGATTAATATCCATGCAGACCACACAAGCATATTTCCTTTTGCTCCACTGGATTTAAACCAAGACTCTCTTTTTTTTTAAGATCTATGCAGTTTACGGCAGATCTATGCAGTTTACCGCAACAAGAATGTCACATTGTTACCTCTACATCTCATTATCTACCCACAAACTGGGTGCCAAAAGGCAGCTTTTTAATTGGCAAGTTTCTTGCAAATACTTAAAGACTGCACAGTGAGCAAGATTTTTTCATGTATGCACTCTGCATGAAAATGCACGTTTAGCAATGTGCATTGAGTCTTTAACAACATGGTATTCAGCAGACTGTAGCAACTATCGTTCCCTTATGGAATTGGCTAAGCAGGTCTAATTATCATCATTATTTTTTCCTCATCTTCAAAGACTGAGAGAGTTCTGCACTTTGCTCTGTATTTTCTTGTCAAGCTTGGTACCACACCCCCATCCATCCTGCTACACCGCTGCTCCCAACCAGTCACCATTATTTAAATTTTCTCTCCATCACCTTCATGGTTTCTTTCATGCATGACTGGACTTCCTCAAGCTCACCGAACCTGTAACAAAGCCTGTATTTCGCACCCTCAGAGAGATCCAATTCTGCTATGTGGCTTACAGAGAGTTTCATTCTCTCTCTCTCAAAAAGGTATCTTCCAGTACCTAAAGGGGGCCTACATAAGAAAGCTGGAGAGGGGCATTTTACAAGGGTGTGCAGCAATAGAACAAGGGGCAAAGGCTTTAGACTGAAAGAAGGTAGATTTAGATTAGATATAAGGAAGAAATTCTTCACTCTGAGGGTGGTGAAACATTGGAATAGGTTGCCCAGAGAAGCTGTGGCTGCCCCATCCCTGATAGTGTTTAAGGCCAGGTTGGATGAGGCTTTGAGCAACCTGGTGTAGGTGAGGGTTCCCTCCCCATGACAGGGAGGTTGGAACTAGATGATCTTTAAGGTCCTTTCCAACTCAAACCATTCTATGATTCTATCATCTGCTCTTCCTTGCATCTCTGCTGCTAGAGCCTGAGTCCTGAGAAAAGGGAGTACCTGCAAGCGGGGGATGGCCTCTAACTATGGCCTCTAATCTACGGAGTGCTATTGTAAGTAAAAACGAATAGACAAATACGTAATGAAGCCTTTCAGCTCACGCTGACCTCTTCAGGCACTAGTGGTTCAATCATAGGAGCTTCCTCCTGCCTTGCTGCAAGCCGAACGGGAGATGTGGAAAGCCTCTTCTCCCACTCATTAGACACAGCCGTTTCTGTGGAGGTTTCCAAGAAGGTGCGTTTCAGCTCGCTTATATTGGTCTGATGTTTCATCAGATCTTCCTGGGTTTTGTCTAGGTCCTGGACAGTTTTAAAAGAATAGAGCAGTTTGTAATAAATCCTAAGCCAACCAAATTTTAGAGCCAAAACACAGAACTTGGTTAGTAAAGAGGGGAAGAAACATCTCAGGGAGCCGGGGAGCACAGCACTAACACAACACTCTGTGAAAATGTGGCATTTTGAAAGATAACAGCATAGCATATCTCGTACAAGTGAGTATAAATGTACTCTTAAAGAGCTTAACTGTATTGCTATAATTTACACCTGATAAAGAGGATTCAAACACACATATGCGCGTGGACGCACACACACATACGTGCACGCATATATATATTTATAGTATAAGTTAGAGGAGTTGTCATAATCTGAGAAAAAAAAAGTATCTATTTGATTTATTAGCAGGTGGGAATACACAATTCATGCATCATAGTGCAGATTCACAGTTTACCACTAAAACTAACACACATGTACGTACATGCACTGGTATATACCAATACCAACCTCTAACATAAGATTACTATGTTTGACATACACATTTTCACCCTGTATTCGCTTAATCAGACTATTCTGAAAGAAGTGAAAAAGAAAGGGAAAGGTAAGGGACACAGTATTGAAAGGATACAAAATGCTGTTTCTACACATTTCTTCACAGAGAACCGACAGTAACATGCTAAGAGAGGTGAACACCTCCAATACTTGAGCAGCATCTGGGCCTTTTGTTTGTGTACCTGTGCCTTTAGATCTCCGTCCTCCTCTTGATCCGACTGCCAGCATGAGAAAGATTGGAAAACAACACCTTACCCACTCGTATGACCGAAAGCTTTACAGAAATTGGTGAGAGGAGCACACTAGGTTAAAATCACATTTTCTCTATGTTAAGGGCTTAGGGGGAAGGAGTACACACACTGGCTGATTTTGCACGGTTCTCCTAACTCAGAGCAAGACTCCTCTTTTCAAATTTGTTATTTGTGAACAAAGGAGTACTAAACATCTTCACTTTATGAATATTGGTGTGCTCCACATTCATAGATCTCTATTTACAGAGCAGCAGTTGAACCTTCTCACTGAGATCGCAGCTGGTTTAGGACTGAACGGCAACAACAAATTCTTTGGAAGTCCATAATCCCAGAGTTTAAATATATAACATGTCCCAGGCCACAGGCAAAGCTTTGCATAAACTCACCATAGGTAAACAACCCACAACACTTTCTCCAGAACGAAGCACATCTTATTTGCTTAAAATGCTATTTCCCTAACCTCAGTCCCTTTCTGTATTTACATATTTTTTTTTCGTATTTAGCCTGTATATATTCTTTCAGGACCTATCTGCAATGGTGGTCTTCTGGAATGGCACACACATTGCATCCACTTCAGCTCACGTTTTCAAAAGCAATGCAGTAAGGACGGCCCAAGCAGCCCCATTTCTGAGGGTTGAATTTTCAGATGGCAAGTACACCACATGCTTTGAAAATCAGGTATCCATAAGGAAATCTGAGGTTCACAAAATATTCTCCCCTAAAATAAAGATAGCAGCTAAGGAGATTATTATCCTTTTTTGAGTAATAAACTGAACATTTTAAATATCACGGGTTTAGGATCATGTTTTACTTCCTGTAGGGCTCAAGGCATGAAACTATCGAGTGCAAGAGGTACTTCAAAGCATTTTGTACTCCTGACTCATCTCAACAGACTTTATGTTGTTGCTTTGTTTGGCTTCTTTTAATGCTCGTGCCGCTACTTTATTGTTAATTTTTCACGTAGCCCTAACTAGTCAAATGACCCATGGGAAAATCTGTTGATTAGTTTACAATCCACTCCAAATCTATACTATTTACAGCCAAGGCCGAATTATCCTGATGTGTCACACAGAGAATTTTTCTGTGATGATAATTTTAACAGTCTGAAATATTAATGGGATCCTACTGAAAACCTACAGTAGTACTTGTAGTAAGACTCTGTCTTCTACCAGATGTCAGACCAAATTCAGCTCATGTTTGCAGCTGCAACCATATTAATTATGAAAGCATTATATGCACTTCACTGGAGTCACATAGGGTTGAATTTGCCTGCACGGTCTCTATACCATGTTGTGGATATGAGGCTTCTCAGTTCAGAGAAAACACGGCAGTGCCTCCTCTAAAGACAATACCTGACTACTGGTGGCAATATGTGAAAATGCCAAGCGAAATTACATTCAAGGAAAACCTTTGATGTTTATAATCTGGGAATACTTTTATTCAGAAAATTTGAAAACTGATTTTTACTGCCTCTTTCCCCTCCTCTCTCTCTCACACAGGCTGCAGATTATATGAGCAAAGAAGCAAGTAGAAAAACCAAGGGCACAATCTGGCCAGCACGACCATGCAGGTGGGTGGCGTTGGCGTGGGTGACACTGCCACCGCCCCGCTATCTGCTCAGCGCAGAGGCCTCGCAGGTTCCAAACCGAGCACGGAAACAAGAGGAACCCACAGGGAGCACTGAAAACTCAACTCCCCAAGCACAACTCTCACACTCACACATGGACACATGCGCGGAGAGGGACCCTCAACTGCCCCAGGAGACGTGCGGTTTAGCCCTCACACCCAGGGTCGGGAAGAGGTGAGGCAAAACGCTCTCCCCTGCCATAGCTGGGTGCTGGCGACTGTACAAACCTCGGTGGCAGTGGTCTCACCATCAGCTGCGGTATCCGTCTGCTCACTGTCAGTCTATTTGGTTAGACAAGGAACCGGGTCCCAAGAGGAAGGCAGGAATAAAGAATAAACCCAGCTCATCAGTACACGTGGCTCACACGCGGAACTGTTAAATTCAACATCCCTGTGAACTGCATTAGCATTGCTTTTCAAACCACGCACAATTCAAAGAAGCAAAATAAAAATGCTATATTAGTAAACAGAACAGACTCAGAGGAAGACTCGAGGCGTACTGTACACAGTATATGGCTTTACTGGAACAAATTTATAAGCCAAACAAAACATTACTGGAAAAGTGTTATTTGAATAGCAGATTGTTTTCGTAAGAAAGCCAGGGGGCTTTAAAAAAAATCTGGGGGAAAAAAAAAAGCTAATATTTTTCTAAACAAACTTTTCCTCCCACAATGTTTTTTTTAAAAGAAAATTATTCATCAAATTTTTGCTCTAGCCAATATAGATTAATGTGATATTTGACTTTTTATCTAGAGGGGGAAAAGATAATAAAAAAAAAAAGGCTACTTTAACAGTCACCTGACTTTCAGCCCCTCATTTGTACAGAAGTTGTTCTTGTCTCCACATTTATACACCATGAGGCTGTCTGCATTACCAAGGAGTTCCAATAACCATACCCCCAGCCCATCTACTGTCTGTCTGTAGAGTAATGGTAAGGCTCAGATCCCACTTGGTTCCAATAAAGAGCAGCTGATATTGTTAACAATAGTAAAAAGAAAGAAAACTGTCATTAAAAGAATCAAAAATACTTCTCATTCCATTTAAGAACATGGATGAAAGCAGGAGATAAATAAAAGTAACTTCCCCTCCCCAAAAGAAAAACACTTACTAGGTACAAGTGATAAAAATGAAACAAAGCACAGCATTGCACAGACTGATCTATCCCTGCTTTGCTCAACACTGGGAAGAACATTTTAGTGGAGAACGCAAGTGTTGAGATTTAATAAACAGAGAGTAGAGCGCAGCTTACTACAGGCAGAGAAGAGAGTTCAAATGACTATTTTTGATGTTCTGCAAGCTTATGAAAAACTAGCAAGTAAAGGAAATGTTCCTTACTGCCCCAGATTGGCACATCCAAGTTGTTTTAACATCAGTGAAAGCTCTGGTTTTGATTAGTGATTTTATGTGGTCCTTAGATAATCTAAAGTAACCCAGGCAGGTACTTTAAAGCTAGGACAATACATCTCATCTTCAAATCACATCAGCATGAAACAAGAGAAAAAAAGCAACCAACTGGTAGATGGAGTATCAGTCTTAACTTTGAATTTCCTATCTTCAGTCATTTTCTGACAACTGCAGTGTTTCACAAACCACTTTTTGGATATTTTTTCACTGCTTTGCTCTCCGCCATTCCTTCCTTTGAGCAATTTGTATTGCTTGTATGACAGGCAGAAGAATAAGTAGGCATTTTGCACTATTTGGAAAGAGCATGAATGCAATTTACATGCAATTTTTCAAGCAATAACCACTCACTAGACAGACTGCTATTATTTTTAAATGAAACTGTAATGCCAAAATAAGTCTACCTAGCTGGTCGAATTGTTTTCGCTAAAGTGTTAGAAAATTGTTTCTTTATTAGTGGATCTCACTTTCTTTAGTGAAGGATCTCACATCTTTGTAACATTACAAGCGGTTGTAAAGGCAGGGCAATATAAAAAAACCCTATGTGTTGTCACTCCTATTTACAAAAAAAAAAAAAAAGAGGAATTAATTACTCTAGGCATTTAAAAGGAATTAAAAGATCTGCGTCAAGGCACTGTAACACGAGTCTGGCACATAGGGTTCCTTTAAGAACTCGAAGCTGGGAACATTAGAGAAAAGTCAATAGAAATATTAGTTGCTAAGGTACGAAGACAGAAGCTGATGAAATCTAAGGGGTGAGATTCTGTCTCTGCATGGACTGCCTCCAGATGCACTGCTCAAGGGAGAACAGAGCTCAACAGGGTATGAGACTGGTTCAGGATACTGGCTGTAGCCTTCTGCATCACCGTGTGCAATCTTTTGTGAACTGGGGGAAAAAAAGGTTTTTATTTCTTTTACCATAACAGCAATGAAATTCTAAATAAGGCATAAAATTTGCTTTATTGCAACATACATGTCTGCTAATAAGCCAATTGACAGCCATGGAGTCGAACTCAGTGTTACTGAGTTACTTGAAATAAAGATCTGGAGTTATCCCAGAGCAGGGAACGGCGAATTAAGGCAGGTCTTAATTCTTCCTGAGCAAGGCAGGTCTCCTCCAGAATGGAGAGTAAGAAAGGTTGGGCTCAACTCCGAGACGGGCTGTAGTGCAGCTGCTGGTGGGGCTCGTGGGCGGGCGAGGGATGGAGCAGGAGGGGAAGGCAGCAATCTCCTGAGATGCTGCGGCTGCACCTCCTCTAACTTGCGATCGTAATTGCTGTGATTTGTTTTGCCAATGTAATGCAGACATGCCCGAGTTTAAAACATACTCACTTTCATGCAATATTTTGAACAAGAAATAACCCCTGGATTAGGCACAAGTCTGTGTTGTCTGCCAGGAAGCACTGCCAGAGTAATCACCCTCATAAAAGAGCGACACTAAAAAGCCTATTTTACACGTTTTCATGCTCAATACTTCCTAACTTTACTAACAAAAAGAAGTGCTCATTTCTGAAAGAGGAACAGACCAACGTATTACATAAACACTGCCTTGTTATTGCCTCTGAAGCTGGCACTGTATTAAAGCTGTTATTGCTATTAGATTAATCCAAGCGCAGAGCTAATGCAAATTGAGACCTAAATGCTATCTCTAAATGAGACAGCAACATTTTGGACGCCTTTTATCAGAAATTGCACATTATTATTTAGTTGTTAGGCGTCACAGAGCCAAAAGCATCTAAAGACAATGTTTTCACAAGATAAACTGATGTGACTTTTGGCTTTCCACAAAAAGGAAATGAAATCCTGCACCAAGTCTTACAAAACCAATGGCAGCAGATTACACAAATGTTGAGATGTGCAAGCTGGCTTACTGAAGACAACCACTGCAATGGCATCGACAAGAGGCCAAGACGGCTTTTTACAAAAGGCCAACTGGTCTGCGATTATCTGATCTGGCCTTTTTTTACATACAAAGCAAAACCGTATTCTTGCATCTGAAGATGAAGGGGCAAAAGGAAAAATTAGAAAAAAACAAACTCAACATTTTATTCTGTCAACAAAGAATAACCAGGAACCAGCAGAAACTGAGATGCCAGTTACTCTGTTACTTAAACAAGCAGATTCCTTTTCTCCTTCTGGATGTATTATCATTGCCACAGTTCCCAGACCACTGTGGACTCCTCCAGTTGCTTGATCTGCCTGAGATAACCTTGGTGGCTTGAGGCATTGGATTTGGCAGTGCTAATACAACACTGCAAATGGCAAAGCGGCTCGCGTGGCGTGTTTACCCAACAGCTGCAGAACAGCTGTCCCAATCTGACCTCTCACTGATACACTGGATTTAAGCATGGCAAAACAATTTAATCTGCAGCAGAGATGGGATTAAGGCCGAAAACCCACATCTAGGTTTCGCCGGATCAGAAAGCCTCTACTAGGCTTGGGCTATAGCTGATAGCGTATTGCAAAAAGCTGAGTCCACCTGAATTTCCAACACCCTGAAGTTTATGAGGGTGTCCAGTATTATTGGCTAGCTATTTATATAAACATAAGGTATATACATACACATACATGCATGCATATATAATTATGTAGGAAATTGTGCTTAATCCCCACTATTTAGATAACTATTCTAACCCTAGTATAAACTGATAGGGGGAAGAAAAAGGCCTCGGTGGGTTCAGATACAATACTTCAGAGCTGATCAGTGGCAATTTGTTTAGTGCAAGTCACTTTGCATCAGCTGACACAGTTCAAACCAAGCCACTTCCACACAGTGTTGTGCCTAACCCTGGGCCCCAAGCTGCACTCCCAACACGAGAAAAAAAATTAAAAAGAAGGAAAAAAACGACCCCCAAACGAAAAAAAAAAACCCAAACCCCAAAACCAAAAACACCCCTTCTAACATATCAGCACAGACAGAAATGAGGCTCTGAAAGTAGGACCACTATTGCAGCAATCTAACACTGGTTAGGACTGAAGCACTGAACACGAAAAAGAGTGTGTTCGATGCCGAGGTACACACCTCTTCCTCTGAACTGTCACTCAGGTCATTGGCAAGTGAGGCACTCAAGGAGGCCGCCTTGGGCTCCAGGTAGCAGAGGCACATAGCCAGAGGAAAGGAGAGAGTGAGGGCGTATGGCACTGAGAAAGAGGCAGAGAGCAGAAAGAAAAAAATGAAGAGGAAGCAAGGCACCAGGGAGGGGGAGCGGATGGGAAGGTAGTGCTGCACGCTGGCAGGCAGGAGGTTGGTTTCGGAGAGGTTAGGGAGCGACAGGTAGCCGTCGTCATCCAGGAGGGAAGGAAATGACTCTGGAAGTTGCAAGGAGAAGGAAAACAGCGTTCCGCCTTTGCCGGCTTTCTGCTTATAGCCGAAAGCCGCGTCTTGCTCGGCGGAGCAAACTCGCCCCTTTCTGTCAGAGTCCGGCTCCGGCTCGCCGTGCTTCGGAGCACTCTCTTTGGGCGCCTCGCAACCTAAGGGCTTTGTTCGAGCGCTCTCCTTGCATCTCCTGCGAAGCTTTGCTGAAGATGCATGGGGGCCAGGCTGCGAGGATGGCGAGGGGTGGCGGGAGTCAGTGCCAAGCAAAGATGGCTGGTGACAGAGAAAGAGCAGCAAACAAGGCGCAAAAGCAAAAGGACAAAAAGAAAACTGTAATTAGTTAATTTTCTTCCGTGATGATAAATAATATATATATATATAAAACTATAAACAGTACTTTAACACCACAGCTTTCCACTGAGTTAAACGGTGTATGTTCCCATGCTGGACACCACGGGTATCAGTGAATCAGGGTTACAGCTTACAAAAGGCAACTTCTTGATTCAGCATTTGTCTAGTCATCTGCAGCACAGGATTTACGCAGAAACCTTCACGGCCATATGTGAAGTTTCAGGTGCTGCCAGTTTCCACTTACTGTAAGACTGGCTTCAGATCATAAGGAGCTTTCAAACATGAAGTATACGGAGAGCAACAAAGAAATGAGGGAACATATTTCCAACACCAACACTGCCTGCGACAGGACTCCTGCAGTCACGAGGAGACTCAGTGGAGGCCAGATGCTTCCCATCTATGCCTTGGACAACCTCAGCAGCAATAATTAAAACCCTAAGGACTTTAAAACTATGTGTGTTCAACTTCCTCTACTACAAGATTAAAAAAAAAAAATCTAGGTCCTGTAACGAAATAAAACACGTTCTGGTTTGAGGAGAGCATAAATCTATACGTCAGCTGTTACCGACGGAAAAAACTACACTAGCTCCCATCGCCGCCCAGGCTGGCCTCCGCTGGGCATCTGCACAGCCCTGCCCTCACCTCTGTCCGCCACGAGCCGGAGCAGGCAGCGCCGGCGGGCTGGCCCCTGCCCACCACACACCCTGCTGCCCCCCACTATGCTGCACTCTATCGCTTTGGCAGCAGGTTGAAAGAAGGGAGCTGAGTGTTTTGGCTAGGCGGACCCTGTGCTGTCCCACTTGGGGATCTGAAGCGGGGCTGATCAGAGAGGTCTGTGCCCCACACAGCCACATCTCTCCATAGTCAAAAAGTGACTCTTTACCCATAGCAAAGGGGTAAAAACATACCCAATGCTTTTGCTACAGATTTTACCACAATGCAAAGAATATCGGCTACCAACAAGCAGGATTTGCTTTGATGCACCGTTTGTAGGGTGTTCAACAGGTCTTTAAGGTCACTGAAGGACAAAAAACTGGTAGGAGCAGGGAGGTGATTCAGCAGGACGGATGCTCACAACTAGCTGACTGTCACCTAACACGCTCCCTGTGGGCAGCCACAACGGCTCTTTAGAAGAACAACAGCCATCACCATCAAAATACCCCAGTACAACAGACTTGCCGTGGTGCTGATGGATCGGAGATGTTTTGGCCAAAGTCATCTGGGTGCACTTAGCTAAAGTGGCATGCTGGCTCCATGACCAAACCCTAAGTGCTCCATCCATGCATCTCCCCGAGGAGCTATAAAAGGCATTTCACTCCCACTGCCACTGCCACTGCCACTCCCAGCTCCCCAGAGCAGAATGACTTTGAAGCCAAACCAGCATTTGCCTGGACAAGCTGGTGCCAAATCTGAGCCAACAAGCAAGATGTAGACAGAGGTTGCACCAATCCTAGCTACTAAACCTAATCTTTACCAGGTATATTAACAGTAGGAATGAGATTTAAGCCCAACATTTACACAGAAGAGCTCCTTCTCCTCCCCTTAATATTTTGCTTCTCCCTCTTCTCTAACCAGAACAGTTAAAAAACTAATCTATCAGTTCAGACAATCTGTATTCCTGAATTAAGCAACCAAAACCAAGCCTAACTTCACACTGCTTACAAATGTCTTCTTTATGGGCTTAATGTAGTAAGCTCAACTCGAAATTTAATGCTGATGGACTCACAGGACTTCATGTGAGCTGAATACACAGAACTTCTCTTTACATTGTAAAGGCGAAAAAGTCAAAGTAAATTTATTCTTTGCTAATACAGGCTATTCGCTTATTGACATCTTTGCAGTGTTAATATTTGGAATAACTTCTGGTACTTAAATATATACAGATAAAACAAAGGAAAATGTCTTAGTGGAAAAGTTGAAAACCTACCTATAAAATTTCTATACGCTTAAAAAGGAATTTGATTTCAAATTTGTCCTATGCTTCTCGAGACTCTATTCTCTCTACAATGAATGATGAAAGTGTTAGCAGGTCCAGTGGAAGCAGGACTGAGATCTCTATAGGCTTACAGAACTGAAGCTCTTTTAAAGGGCAGTTTAAACAGAACCCACCTATTGGGGAGAGGGGTAAAAATCACTCATTTGTGCATGTTTAAGCACCATCAAAATATTCTCCTAAGAATATCTTTGACTATTTCTTGCAATGTATAAGGAACAGATGACCTCTGAAAAGCAGCTGATCTCTCCATTGACCTAAATTAACAAACATTTGGAACAGAATTAGTTTCTATTAGATGTTTTCTGCATATTTGATTTTCATTAATTTTTCTCCACGCAGAAACTAATGGAGTTTCAAGAAGACTCCAGTTAAATTTTAGAGAGATTATTTTTTTAATGCTACAATTACAGTGCACACTTTCAAAAGAAAAATCTTTTCTCATCTGCAATTTTCAGTAATTCAATTTGTTCCGATTTTTGGTACCTTAATTGCAACTTTTTTAAGGTCTTGACCCTTCAGCTATGTAGCTCATTGTGGCCTTATATGATAAGGCTAGAAGTTCAAGTTCTAACATTCGCATGCATGACAGTTTTGTGGGTGTAAAGGTATACATCAAGGTTTTTCCTCATAAATGAGGAGGGTAAATCTTACTTGTTTAGCAAGTGCATTCCACAATACACTTTTTGAATTAGATTCAATATTTCATATTCTGTTTTCTTCTCCTTAATGTAGAAGAAACAGGACATTTTACACCCAATCATTTCTGATTCTACTTTATTTCTCATCACTGTCAAGCTCTGAAATTCAGTATCTTCTCTGTCCCTCTGTTTGATTTAACCCTTCTTAATAACTCAGTAGATACAATGCACAGCCTTGTGTGTATGTGTATGCAGTAGTGGTGGGATTGGAGATGGTGACGGATGAATCAATTTTAACAACTGAGCAGAGAATCATCAACAAAACCAGTTTTCTTCAATGCAAAACTTCAAATAAGGGAAGCAAATGCTTTTGTAAGCCAGAAAAAAAAAAGCTTATAATAGTATATTAATACCTAAAAGTTATTAGAGAAAAAACGCTCATTGAAATACATGCAAGGAACTGAAGCGTTATAAGAAGTAAATGAGAAAAATACAATCATTTAAAGCACAGACTTACATACAAGAGCACAGAACTATTTTCTTGCCTTGTCAAAAAATAAAAAACATGATGCCCATACTAAAGTCAAAATATGACTGAAGACCAAAGGAGCAAAATGTGCACTGCTAGGCTACTTTGGAGTATTTTCTAAAGAGCTCTTGAATGCTATGTAATAAACACTGCACCGACTGTTAAATGGATTTACATTTCAAAGAACATTCTGAGGCAGGAATTAACTTTTACAACATCATACGAAATGTGAAGGACTATAAAAACATTGATTCAAGACACGTACATCCAACCATGTATATTCCAGTTTCATTTCACTAGATTAAGTATCTTCTCCTTCCCTAATGATTCTGCATTTCTCCAAGCACTCTCCAGGCAGGTCAGTTTAACAGAAAAACCTCAAAACTCTACCTTAGTGTCATGGCGTATTGCCGAGACCGGGGTGACCTCCTCTGCTCTTTTCTTTTTGCCCTCTTCATCATCCTTCTCTTCTTCTGCCTTTTTCTCTGGAGTCACAGTGGTTATCAAGTTGGTCTGAGAGATGCCCTTTGTTGTGGCGTACTGGCCAGTACCAACCTCTGCAGCAGACACAGAATCCTTCATGTACATTTCATGGTTTTCATTCACTGATGCTAAAAGCAAATATTTAAAGAGGGAAAGTCTGAAATAGCTTTTGCTGAGAAGCTGCGTAAAATTAAAAAGCTGGGTTAGTAAAACATCGGAGATATTGCTGAAAACACAACTATGTCATGTTTCAGGAAATCAGAAGCATGTGCATACATTTAAATAAACTGTTTACTTGAAATAAAGCTTGTAGCTTTTATATGCATAAACATATATTATGGATGTGTATACACACATTACCGTAGCTAATGTGTGCATTACACAGTTGTTAAATGTTAGCAAGCCATTAAAAGTGCTTCTGTAGTAAAACATCAGAAAAAAATAAATGCATTGCCACAGTTATCAGGCAGGAAACATAAGGAAAACCAGCTATGACATCAGCCATGGGGGTGGAAGAGATTTTTTTTTTTTAAATCTGTCAGAATATAACAACGGAGATCAAATGCATGGTAAGTAAGTAACGTGATGCATTGCAGGAAATGACAATATTGATGTAACGCAGGCATGATATCTGAGAATCAAGAAATGGGATCTTTGTACTATCGAGTATTACAGTCTGCCAGTTAAGTAAGCTCATTATCCTAAAAAATTCTGGGAAGTGATGGCATTCAATTCAGTGGACCAAACCAGAATATTTTAGGTTGTAAACAGTTGATAATTCAGGAAACTTAAATATATATAAATGATTTTGATATAAATAATAAAGTTACAGACAGAATGTAGTCAAAACATTACTATATACCCAGGCCCTGCTCTTGACTACTGTGTAACTAATTTCTAGTAAGAAGATAAGACTACTCAAATTTATCAAGTTACTTGCATCTGTAACATATGACAGGGCCGGGATCACAGTGTGATCGTGACGCAGAATGTTACAGCCACGTCTGTGTTATAGTAACAACATTAGTGAAGAAATCATAAGCATTGATTAAAAATCCTCTTTTCCCCATTTCCACTTATGCAAATTAACATCATAAAAACCTCATGGAGTCTTAACAAATGCTGGGGAAAAGCGTTTCAGATATCTTGTCTCTTGGGGATGAGGCAGGAGAAAGCAAAGGGAGTAGAGGGAGACATCTTGTTTAGATGTTACAAACAAAATAATGCAGAAGGATAATTTCTGCTTTGAGACACATGCACAGCAATCAGGTCACCAGTTGCTTGGTAACGAGCAAGATGCACAACAGAATTAGAAGATTCCAAAATAATTAATGACAAGCAGCACCTTTAGGGGGAGAAAAGGCGGCTTGTCACTCATACTTTTAAATTAAAGCTTCTCCCCCTCCCCACCATCAGCTACACTTATTGCAATTTGTTTGTGATATTCTGCGGGAGAATTCACCTTTTTTTTTAAACACTGTAGCAATTCTGAATTTAGACTCAGTCTTTTTTTCTACAAAAATAAACGATAACCTCTTTTTACTCAATAGCTGACAACAGTAACAGCTGATGAAGTAGCTGAGGCTCTGAATCACACGCTGGTTTAACCTAAGGGAGCAGCAGAACCGTGACCTCCATGAACCGCAGAGAAAGAGAGGAAGAGGAAGGACATAATATAAACCTGTGTATGTTACTCTCTATCTCACACCTTCAAAAGTAATGTATGGAAAAAGCCTGTTAGTGCTCATCCGACTAGGATGCGAGGTAATCGGAAGCAAGTGTTATTACTTGATCGAGGGAAAGAAGTCATTTATGAATTGTAATATATACTTAAATGAAAAACTTACACAGGAAAAAAAGCCAAGTTAAACCAAAACCCAAACAGTTACTCTTGCAAACTCTGAAAAAGCACTGAACCCTGACTTGCTCGGGCAGGCAGGTCCAGGCACCCCGTCCTTTCTCAAAAGCAGGGAAGTGCTTTGCAGGTGTGAGGCCACAGAGGACAGGGGATCCACAAAGAATGGGCTCCCGAGGACCTCCTCCAGGCAAAGGCTTTGCAAGGAGTGCAGCAGTTCACTTAGCACAGTCGTTCTGTGCATCCTCCTCTAGCCCTGCAGTGAACGTGCAGGTACTCACAGCCTCCGCTCTGCCGAAGCTCAAGGAGATGAGGTGCCGAGAGATTTATACCTAATCTAAAGCAGTGACCACTGTGAGGATAACTTCTGACAAAGTCAATTAAGAGGACCTTACCCCCGTCTAAGCTGCGAGACATCGTGTAACGTTTACTAGAAGACCGCTCAAAGTAAGGTGCAGGACGGTCTATGAGGGCGCTGGCTCTTCTCGTCTGGGCCTGCGTCCGGCCGCTGTAGCGAAACTTGGAGCCCAGCGTGAGGAACTTCTTTGGAGGTGCTTCTGGCAGCAGGAGCCTGAAACACACCAAACAGTGCATCTGTTACTCCCCCTCCTCCAAAAATCAACCCACTGTTTCTGCAGAGGACAGAAGGCGACTGTTTGGTATCACAGCATCGTAACCTGTGCCTCACGGGTCGTCAGCTAAAAGGGCATCAAAGGAGGCTCCTCATACAGCATGACAAAACTGCCTAGCTAATGCATTTGAAGAGCTGAGTTTCTTCCTAACAGGTAAGAACCACTCAGTCCCTTCCTGCCTGAAAATCAGATTTATTAGTTCCTAATCACCAAAACTAAAAATAAGGTGTTCCTTGTACCAGGGACTCTGATCCGGGCTGAAATACAGATATATCTCTCACACTTGAAATTTATGACAGTGCTGCTATGCTGAGGACAGGGCCAGAACAGATTTCCAGTGAATGCAGGGCGGTATTCATTCACAGGGATGCAGACATTTTTCAGGTTACAGACTTC
This sequence comes from Tauraco erythrolophus, assembly GCF_009769465.1. Taxonomy (NCBI): domain Eukaryota; kingdom Metazoa; phylum Chordata; class Aves; order Musophagiformes; family Musophagidae; genus Tauraco; species Tauraco erythrolophus. Next base: position 49,414,976 of record NC_141467.1, on the reverse strand, counting down.
CCACCCTCTGTATTTTGGCTACGGAGCTTGCTGAAGAAGCCATTCTCCTGCTATGGAGTTTATGCTTTAGACATTGATTTTCCATTAAAAATCAGAAAACATCCAAAAAATGGACACTCAACTTCTTTTTAGATGTTTTGCTACTAAGACTGCATTTCATACAAACATACTGACAGCGTGAACCAATAGTTTTGAGAAAGAAGAGAAATTCTTCAGTCCTCCCATATTACAGCATTTATTCCACTATCCCAAACTTTTCTCAGGTGTCCTAAGATGTCAAATACATAGCTTCAAAATTCCTCAGTAATATAAAAACTGCAGCTATGGATGGGATATTCACTGACTACTGTCTGTATTTTCATATGTAATTAAATAAAAACTTTTTTTTGAAAACTCTTACCCACATCCCTCCATATAACTTTCCATATAAGTCGTTCCCTGGTACAAGCATATGTACAGAAGTGCAGTAGAGTCCTTCATCTCTTTAATTATAGTGGCTGATAATATCATGGCACAGATAAAGCAAAATTATTAACTGAGACCATATGGTGATTTTTAAACATTCAAGTAAATAGCTGAAATTGTATGAATAATTTGGGTGAAACATTTCAAATTTTGAAGAAGCAATAACCTTCCCTGATCTGCTCAGAGATACCTCATGATCAAAGAGACAATTTGATTTGAAGGGTTTTGCCTCTGCTGACAAAATTGGTCTTTTCTGTAGTGTTTTGTATCACACCTTTAGGAAAAGAAATCCACATACCTGAAAAATGTATGGTGCTCAACACACACTTTCCATAAGCGCTTTGCAGCACGATGATTTGGCAACTTAAACCCAATAGTGCTTTCAAACTGCTCAAACTAGGTAGGAAAAAAGAAAAAGTATGTATTTGATGTTGTGCATCTATTTTCAGACAGAGTACACAGGTTGACCTTTATTTCTTCTGTCTATAGATATCTCATTGCAAGGGTGAATGTATATGCTCATGTATATAATCGCATATATACATGTTCTACAGACTACTGCCTGGGAAGGAAGCTGTGAGTGATAGTCAAAGGCAACTTTTGAGGATTGTTTTCTGGGGGAAACCCAGATAATGAGCAAGATGTTTTTGATGGTGACAGTGATGTTTTATGCCCTACAGTAACAGAGAGATCAGTTAAGACTTGGGAGACTTCTGAGAAAAACATCATTTAAGTGTTTTAACCTTGTTGTTTTAACTTCGCCAGTTTAAACAGTGGGAAGCTTGATAATATCCTGGAGGGGAGCAATAGTCCCCAGGGACTGATCTGGTCTCACACAGCCTTAGATTAAGGAGATTTACAGTGAGAGAACTAGAGTTAGTAAATCACAGTATTTTTAGCTAATTTATCTCCTGGGGAGGATGAGGAAAAGAGAGGTAATTGAAAGAGTCGGCTGGGGATACTACGGTAACTTTCTAGGTTGTGCTGCAGACTTATAAGCCAGATGCAAAAGCTGTGCCAACTACAACCGCTGTTAACATGTTGATGGCTACATGCAGATAGCTGAGTAGGTGAAATAGTGTTGCTGTGACCAGGGAAAGGTAGGCAGAAGGGCACTTGTAAGGAAGCCTGGATCCCTATGGGGAGCTGACAGAGAGAAACAAGGCAGGAAACTGCAAAACAATAAAGATGATATAAGCGACACATGGGATGGTGAATCACATTATCATCAAATGTGATTTGGAAGGAGACTGCATTAATTATTTTGCATAAGGAATTATGACCTGGTCACAGGATACCAAGATCAGAAGAGCTCAATAGGACTTCAGTGATGGAGTGCTTGAGTGCAGGCATTGGGATTATTGGTGGCTATTCGTTGTTTTTTTGTTTGTTTGTTTTCAAAAATCAAACTCAAGACTGGAAAGTTCATTACTAAAACTGTGTCTGCTGAGAGGCCGAAGATGTAGGTTTGTGGATTTTGGTTTAGGACTCTAAAAAAAGCTCAGGCTCTGGGGCCAGTGGGGGGCCCCAGTGGATTTTCCAGGTCACTTATGAAGCCAGTACTGAAGACATTGGCTCAGGACTCCCAACTGCCATAGTGCACTAAGGGAGAAATGCCAGTCCTCATCCAGGTGACTCCTGTCCTGCTGTACAGCTCCGCCCTCTAAAACAGACACAGGTTTTTCACCTATCGCAGACTGATTATTGTACCAGCACTTACAATGGAGACACTCCTTTGCCTCTGATGATCCTGAACTTCTCCTGGGCTTTTTGCTAAGATTTATCATCTAATTTCTGCACCGGTGCACGCTCAACCCATGAGGTAGGTACTTGCTATTCACCCGTCCGAGCCACCAGAGGGCACTCACTGTACGAGATTTCACATCGCCTTCTCCAGGGCCAGAACACGCGCTCCTGTGGCCTGGGAGGGCTAACGCGTGGAGCTACCAAAAACGCTGAATGATGGATGCTTGACTCCATCTTTATCAGTCTCCAGACTTCTGTTCAGACTCCAGACACACTAGGCTGATACACTTATAAAATTTGGTATGGCCTGTCTAGATCTCTTAGTGGGTAAGATAAATAGACACTACTTTAATATGCAACATGATGGTGGATGACGAGCACTCCATGAATAAGCAATATGTTACTTAAATTCCCAAAGTAATCATAATACGGATATGCTTTTTCCATGCAGATGGCCATATTTACCCTTTATGTTAGTTCATGGATATAAACAGAAAAACACCAAAGAAGATTTTACCTGTATTTTAAATACAGTGTTTATCTAATCTTTCCTAAGAAAATCAGCACAAATTAAAAAAATACAAATGGAGAGGAATGTTAAAGGCTTGGAAGACGTGACAAATCAACCAATCCACAAGAACATGTTTTTTTTTTTTAAAAGGTTCATTCGCTAAAGAGTATCAGGATGCTCTTACCTCCCCTGGTCGGATTTTGATGTAGAAGTTGTTCCTCTTGTAGGAAATTTTCAGAACCTTGGGCCAGGCAAATCTATTTATTCTGAGTCTGTCTCGATATATTAAGAGACCACTTGCACAAACTCCTAGCATGATTTCCACTCCTTCAGAATCCTGGAAAAGCAAGCAGTGCCCTTTGTTTAATATTTCTTTCCTTACATCCCACGGTACTACAGATTCTTGTATACTGTGTTTCTGTCTGAGCTACGTCTTTTTAATGCATCAGCTGTAGTGACCTGATTTCTGAGAGCTACCCTAGTCATTGACTGCATTCATGCAAGTAATAGTAAGGTTGGACAGGGTGAGAGAAACCGACTGTTGTGAATGTTTCCTCATATTTTAGAAAGACTCCAAAAGGAGGGGGAAAATTTTAGATGTTATTAAAAGAATGATATTAACACCATACGGCAAAATTTTATTAGCATAATAATGAAAAGTGTTATTAGCATAAATACCAGATTGAAAGTAAGTAGGACAGCACACAAATTTACTTCTCCCAGCATCAGTCATCTCCATGACTAAGCCTTGTGCGTCCTTAGATAGATTCTTCTTCTGTAGTTTGCTCATCTTGGCTTTAGCTGGTTTGCTAATTTCTTTAATGCTATTGTGCCTATGCCCAGTATTTTCACTTTGAAACGACCAGCAGGCAAAAAGTTGGGCATTTGGACCAGAAAGATTATTTCAGAAGTGTGTGACTGTGCCTGTGCTATAACCCATTTTTGACAAGGAAGCTGTAGGTCAGACACATTTGCACTATAAAAGATTTGGCCACCATCTTATCAGAATATATCCATAAATACTTATTTTTTAAGTAAGAAGTATATACTTCTCTTTCCTACAGAAGCCTTCTAATAGTCTAAAACCATCTCCAGTGTTTGCTATCACCACCAGACCATATAATTCTGTTTTTTTCATTTAGCTAAATACTAATGCTGCTGCGAAAAGAAGCATCCACCTTAAGGCACAGAGTTCTTCGGTAATTATTTTAAAATAACTTAAAGTTACAAAAGTCTGACAACAGAAGCTATGGAGATGTGACCCTATGATAATCATGAAATGAATTCATCATTTTCCTCTGTTTTTCCTGACCAGCCATCTTTTAGGTACATAGTGAAAATATGATTACATTTTAAGATGAACACAAAGGCAAACATGGTCATTCATGATGAAAAGGCTACGGCACAGCTTGAAATAAAAAAAAAAGTTTTAAAATCAGAGATACAACACAGAATTAGTGCCACAAAGTCACTTCAGTGCTAGAAAACACACCAATAGAGGATGTATGTTCTAACAATGACGGTCGTATCACCCCTTAAATGTAGATTTTTTTTTTCTGAATAAAGCTGTCATGTGATATTGTTGTCAGGTACCACAGAAGAGAAAAGTTTTTTCAGTGGACTTCAATGTCACAGCTTCCTAAGCAGAGTAATGTATACAGTGAATACATTCTGAAAAAGTAAGTCTCATTACCAGTAATCCCACTGCCTGACAAATGCCAGAAATGCAAGCGTGTTCACATACGGCACATAGCTGCAGGTGCAAGGGGCTCCTTCTTCTGATATACTTTCTCAAAAACTTGTTAAGAAATGCCTTCTTCCCTCATCGCCACCTTTGCAGCAGATCTAAGTCCATTCGCAGCTTCTGTTACTCGTCAGAGACTGCTTTTCAATGTGGTACTACTGGCGTAAAATGAAAATGAAATAAAAGAATTTGGCTTTTTTCAGGAGCGATGTGGTTGCATGGAAGAGAAAACTGTTCGCTTTCATGTCCAAGGCAGAAGACGCTGAGCTGCACGTCTCTGCAGTTCTGCATACGAATGAGGGTTTTATCAGAGCGGTGACAGCCCAGAGGACAAATATGTCTATTTGAACACATTTTTTATTGTAGCCTTGTGTTAGATAATTGAGAACTAGTTTTAACAGCAGCTGGCGAGTTCAGCATCTGTTGAATACCTAAGATACTGGCACAGCCTTAACGAATTTACGTTTACATAGAGACATCTGCCACAGCGTGACTTCAAAAAGGCATCCACAGAGATACTTGTCCCCTGGCCTGATGATACCATCAGATCTCACTGGCAGACCTAACTAAAACTAAACATTACTTCTCACGTAGAGTCTACTTTTCCCACCTTCAGCTCTCCCACCAAGATTACTGCTGTTTCTTAACCTGCAGAGAAACCTAATTCGGTTAGCACTGCAGCTTTTTAAACTAAGAACATCACTTTAAAGAGAGATCAGCTTGTCTATCAACTTCTCTTGCTCTGAGTCTTTCCATACGAAAAACAGAAGAGTAAAACCAGATACTAGTATTTTTATTAAAAAAATGAACTGGTTATCTCAGGATATACTATCTTAAATTTCACAGTCTTTCTCCAATATTCTGAAAAAAATACTTGGGCATTAATGTTATGCTACATTAAATTTTCAATTAAAACAGGACCTCACGTTGTTGCTGTTTTGCAGATTTGTGTTGGACAAAGGATGGTGAAAAAACACTACTGAGTGATGTTCGCCGATCCATTTCTATCTCTGCTCCAAATGTGCCTCAAGATTTTGTGCCTATCTGCAAGACACAGGGAAAGCAGCAGCATGCCTCCTGGTAGAGCGCTGCCCGTTGAGCCATACTCAGATTTTTCATTTTCAGTGAAGGCAATCAACAGAACACAAAAGATTGCCTTGAATTCTGTAACACACATGCACAGCTTCTACAAAATGCCCCAGGGACATGGCTGCAGGCCCTTTCGAGATCTGAGCTGCAAATTTATCTCAGTTCTTGAAAGGATCTCCTGCAGCACAAAAACAGGCTCACAATAATTTGACCTTTACAGAAAATGCAGTGCTCTCCACAGCTCAGGATTCTTTGTTCAGCACTCATTTGCCAAGGATGCTTGCTAACCTCAAAGATGTTAAAATCCATTAGCCTGACTTTGAAAAGCGAAGAAAAAAATAGTAATTATTTATTTGGAAAAAAAAAACAACAAACCAAAAACCAGGCAACCAACATAAGGCTCTCCCAAGCCACAATAAGAATGATCATGTTTTATTCATAACTTAACCTGCCGATGATTAGAGAAACTACTTCATCATGGGAGAACATTTCCAGCAGAACTGCTGCCCTTCCAGTCAACTGTAATGATCACACTTCGGAAGAGAGACAAGCCACTGTCTTCCCCTTACTATCAATCTGATTAGGTTTCCAGGCCTTATTAAATTGGAAAATGTAGCTGAATGAAATGACAATTGATCACTCTCTGGACAGCTTCTTATATCCTTCCTCATTACTCCATCCATTCAATATTTTCCCAAAGGATTTGGTTGTTTAACCAGCATGAAAGGTTGATGTGCAACATATCTTGGAATCTTTAGGCTAAGTTATGTTATGGTTACAAGATATATTGATGTTTATCCCACGAGTCATCTTTCCTCATGCTGACACATGATTTATCCCACAAAATGCCAGTCTTAGAATAAGAAAGAATAAACCAGGGAGTCCATGCAGATTCAAGTACTACGGCACAGGAGGGAGACAACTGGTGACAGAACTATAGTCCATACCTTTGCATGATGGAGATCTACTCCATACATCGATAGTTTTTTGGCATTCTCCAGGAAATGCATCTCAGCCTCCGCAGGTGTCATTCCCCTGAGGAAAAGCAACCAATTCTACCATCAATGTTAAGGAAACAGAGACAGAAATAAAATCCAGCACCTGGAAAACACTTTCAGCCTGTCAGAACTACAGCTGTGCCCCTTAGATAGCTGGGTACCTACCAGAGCCAAAGTTCTGGTGCAGACTCTTGTCATCATCTTTCATGCTGCAAAGCCCTTCTCTGACCAAAGACATGCAGAGGAGTCTTGTCCAAAAATATTCTTATTAGGTATACTGCAGCAGGTTTTAACATTTCCTGATGCACCCGGTCAGTACCTGAATGCAGGCGACAGCCTGCACCGATGCCCTCTACCCACCTGTGGCTCTTGTGCAGCTCGATCACTTTATCCTCCAGCTCTTTTGTGTGATTCGGTGCGAAGCGAAATTCGCTGACGTAGTCGCTGCCGTACTCATCGGGGTCGTAGTCGCCGAGCTCCGACTGCACGGTGTAGGAGCCCAGCAGGGCCAGCGTGACGAACGAGCAGGGCAGCCGACCAGACACGATGTCATCTCTCAGCTGCAAGCAGAGGTAGTACCTGCAAGGCAGCACCAAGGCAGCTCAGAAAGTGCCACCCAAGGACCAGCAAGAGGCCTCGGCTCCTCTATGAATCTGCAGACAACTCCCAAGCCCAAAGTTCTTCAGGTGATAACACGGATGATGATAATTTTGAAAAAAGAAAATCCTTGCCTAACTTATGGGTAGCAATGCCTAATTTATCTTTATAAAGCAGCATGGAGATTTCTTAATAAAATAGGTCATTACTTTGTTTAGTGACCTGGATGGAGAATTACCCATTAAACATACCAGGTTTCTATCATAAATCACTAACATATATAGCTATCTGATAATTCTTTTCTTTAAGGATAAAAAATCATGAAAAACTCCAAATACTGTTCATTGAAGGGTAGCTGAACTCCAAGTTGTTCAAAAAATGCAATTTGTCTCTTTAGCAAACTGTTGAGCTTTCTCAAAAACACATTTCAACAGTAAATGCTGTTAAAACCATGGTGATAAGCAGTGCAAGGGATCACCAGATAGAAGAAAACAGAAAAAAAGAGAAGAGCGTTGGCCTGGTGGTGAAGGCATGGAGTTCCCAGGGGAGATTTGAGGGTGGTAAGAGGAAAAAACCCCAATTCTTTCTTTTGAAAGACCTCTGTTGAATGTGAACTCTTGGCACACTGTCTTTCTGAACAAAGCCTAGCACAGGGAAGTCTGATCTAAGCCAAAGGCTTCATGCTACCTTAAAAGCAAAAAGTAGTCCACAAAGCAATGAAGGTTAAAAATATCCACAGGTTGCAGAATGTTAGAACAGGCTAGGGAACAGCCTGCCGATGGCATAAAACTCGCCATGGCTCCAAGGTTTTCCTGCCTTGTATCAAGGAGGAAACCAGATGAGGGTTGTGGTTTTTTTTCAGTTGTGCTTGCAAGCAGTATACAAAACCAGAGAGCAGAGGTACAGGTGGCAGAGCTAACTGACTTGGATAGCAGGGAGCAGCCATTAATTACCTGTACCTGTGCACATATTCCTTGTAACATATTCCCTGTACTTGTGCACATCAACTGCTTACGTAGTCAAATGACATACAAAATTTATTCTCATCCCACTTCTTTCCTTTCATAGTTATGATTTTCTGAAAATAATGACTTGTTACCACTGGAAAAACTGGGCATCAGGCATCTTTGTGAAAATTAAAATCAACGCTCAAGAACATGCATATTGGAAAAGCTTGGGTTTGGGGTTAAATTGCAGAAAAGAACAAGTTGTCTTAGCTCAGAGGAGAGACATTGTTCACCGCGTCTTTTCTGCCAAAGCATTGCATATTTTCCGTAAGTGCATAAGAGAAAGGAAGCCAAAGGGAATACAAAACATTCCTTTTCTTGGATAATTAGAGTGCAAGCGCTACTATGAACAGCTTTTAAGCCCCTTCTAGAAAGGTATTTAATGTTTTAAACACCTGGTAATATCTTCAGATAGCTGGGCAGGGTCTGGAGGGTAGAATTTCACATTAAATGCAAACTGCCAAGCACCACCTGGAAAAAAACACAGGTTGACTGAAAGTACACTGTAAGTGCAAATGGAGATGCTCATGCTGTTTGACTACCAGCAGACTTAAAAATACTCCAGCCAAGCAATTAATGAGAACAGGATAGAGTATCATTTTCCCATACTTTTCCCTCTCACAATTACAGTATTAGATCACATTTTACAGCTCTCTTCTTATATAGTAAGATTCCCACTGAAGTGAGGACCCTAAGGGAGTAGTAATTTATTACTAACACTAAAAAACCACCTCTGTCCAAACTCAATGTTTACTGGAATTAACCATCTGAAAACACAGCCTATATAAGCTTTAAAAACCAATAACCCAAAACACAGAGGCGCTGGCAACACTGCAAGTGAGAGCAGGAGTGGGCTCCAGAGCAGGGTGATGTGCCGAGGTCTGGCTGCCCAAACCAGCTCACGGCATCCTCTCAGAGTGCTGCCTCAGCACATAGTTCCTGTCTCCAGCAGACATAAACCATCGTGCAGACAAAACTGCAAGGACAAACACAGAGAGCGTGACTGAAAAGCAGTGCATAACACTGGGGAATTCTTACCTAGTAACTTCAGTAAGTTTGGGTGACCCATAGGATGGATACTAGTTTGCATCACCACAGTTCGTGAAATTTTTTTTGAGCGTTAGCTTTAAATGTCGTAAAGAAAGAATATCAAGACTGAAAAAACAGGAGGAGTTGAACATAGTATGTAAAATATAAAAGCTATTCTGCAAAAAGGGACAAGTATACTAGCGCATGTCTCAAACGCAAATAAAAAGCAGTAACAAAACCCCAAACCACAGAGTTCTCACAAGCAACACAGTGGTTTTCCAGGAAGAAGACTTTTCATTGAGGCCTTTGTTGTGGGATATACCTCTTATATGTACTTCTACCACATAAATTACAGTATTTCTGTAGTCAAGAACCCAAAGCCAAAGTAATGTTATTTCTGTTTTCTGAAATGCATTGATGTCAAAGCACAAATGTAACTAGAAATAAATAGATCTCCCTTGAAAAGTCCATATTGGCCATGTAATGAGGAAGTGTTTGTGAATATTGTGAAAAACAGGACTCTTCCTTATAAACCTGATAGGGTAGGGCTTTCCCATGATCTTCAATTCAGGAGCACTTTGTGCCTAGGTACCTCCTAAGGAGAATAGGGTTTGACGATCTATCTAGTGCACTCCCCGGTAGATATCTCATATGCTGGATGAGTCTGCTTGCCTGGAGATACTGTATAGTTGTCCTAATTGGGTGTTCAGGCTCAACATGAGCCGGCAATGTGCGCTGGCAGCCCAGAAAGCCAACCGTATCCTGGGCTGCATCCAAAGACGCTTGGCCAGCATTCGAGGGACGTGATTCTGCCCCTCTACTCTGCTCTCGTGAGATCCCACCTAGAATACTGCATTCAGCTCTGGGGCCGCCAACACAAGAAGGACATGGAGCTGCTGCAGTGAGTCCAGAGGAGGGCCACAGAGATGATCTGAGGGCTGGAGCACCTCTCCTATGAAGACACGCTGAAAGAGTTGGGGCTGTTCAGCCTGGAGAAGAGAAGCCTCCGGGGTGATCTCATTGCAGCCTTCCAGTACCTGAAGGGGGCCTACAAGAAAGCTGGAGAGGGACTTTTTACAAGGGCATGTAGTGGTAAGACAAGAGGCAATGGCTGTAAACTGAAAGAGGGCAGATTGAGATTAGATATAAGGAAGAAAGTTTTCACTCTGAGGGTAGTGAGGCACTGGAACAGGTTGCCCAGAGAAGCTGTGCATGTCTCATCCCTGGAAGTGTTCAAGGCCAGGTTGGACGAGGCTTTGAGCAACCTGGTGTAGTGGAGGGTGTCCTTGCCCATGGCAGGGGGGTTGAAAGCAGATGATCTTTGAGGTCCCTTCCAACCCTAACCATTCTGTGATTCTATGATTTTATGATTTATTTAGAGACAACAAGGAAATTTCATCCTGTACGAAATCCCATCCACTTTGGTCATCCACATGCCTGAGAAAACAGGCTCAATGTGCGAGAAGAGTTTTGACATTTACCATCAGGACCTCAGCCCTGGGTGAGATTTTTGGGCTTCTTGATTCTAGGAACTTTTTCACTCTCTTGGGCCATAAAAGCTCATGGAAGGAAGATTTTGCTGGCAGCGAGGATGGCGCACGGTCTCACCAGGGAGTGGACCCGCCCCAAGGTGGAAGCAGAGCCTGTGGGTGACACCTGGGCCCCACGACAGAGAGAAGGGGCCATGGCCTGAGAATCTCTTCCTCTGGCATACACAAAATAAATCAAACCTATGGTATAGCCTATCATATAGCATGGACGGTTAAGACACCAGAGTAAGAGGCCTTCACCCCTTACTTACAGGGGTTTAAACAAAACCAAACACTGTACAAGTTAGCAGGTTATAACTCATAGGGTGTGAATCAGGGGGTGCACACATAGTGATAGCCACATTTCTCAGCCACTGGGATGAAATCCCTGTGGTCTGCGGTGAAATAACGGATATTGGAGTGTTGTACAACTCAATCAGAATTTTGCAGGATTATATGTAGGTGTTTCGGAAAGTGTCATACGTAATAGCCCTACTTTTCCACCGTTGTCCTGTTCCAAACTTCTGGGGTGAATTGTACAGAGCAAGCAAATTATCGCTCTCATCTTTTGCAAAACCAACTGTCCCCTGCGTCAAGTCCAGGACGAGATTCTTCTGCCTCGGTTAATCTCTTGCCGTCACAACCTTTCATTGTCTATCTCATGGCTCAGGCATATACTAAATGCATTTCAAATCAGTGGTGTGGAGCTGAGCTCCTTTACTTGCATTGACCATCAGCAAAACCCGATTCATTGAGGTCTATAGGACCTTCCTCTCCAGATCCATTTTCTCAAGAGATTAAAAAAGGCAGATTTTCATTACTTTTGATTGCAGATCACTTTCTTTTAATGAAAATAATACTGGTGGAAAGGTGTGGTTGCTCATAGTAAGTGGGGAAGTTCACCAGCCAGTGTAAATTATCCCTTTGAATCTTAGACAGGGAAGCGATTAATTTGCTGAGCCTGACCCAACAAGTACGAACTACTGGATGTATTTGCTTGTGAAAACACAAGTGCTAGAAGAGATCATTTACAAAATGTGCAAAGAAGAAAACTACCAAGGCTCTCCTGCCCCAAAAAGTCTCATACACAAACGTTTCATCAATTTCAATAAGTGAGAGGGGTAGGGAAAAAGGCAGGTCAAATTTTGAGCCTGGCAGTCTTGACAAGGTTTTCCTTCAAGAGGTTTTTAAATTTCTAATGGAGCAGGCGGCTAAATTTAACAACTGAGCTTTTTAAAATATTCATGTGAAGCAGAAAATTGACTGGTTCTCTGTGAATTGAATGGTCATTTTAGGAGCAAAGTTCAAGCTTTTGAAATGCAGGAAGGAAAGATATTTTAGATAGAGTGCTATCTTTGCATCAGTGAAGTATTTCAGTATGAGGCAAGAGCAGCGTTCCTAGATATGATATAAATATCAGTAACGCAAAGAAGTAATTTATATACGTGGCCTAGTCCCTAAGGTTACGTTTATTAATGTCAAACTTCAGGTTTTTGCATCTCTGCAAATGTCAAGTTGTTTTCAGCAAGGTACGTTCATGTGTTACGAGCCCCAGTAACTGCCTGTACTCATCATGGGGTAAAATATCCAAAAGATGCAGGTAATTCCTTTGCCAGAGACTCAGAACTGGATGCAAAAGAAGATTGTGAAACAGGCTTTGTCGTCCCGGGGAGAGTGCGCTCTCCTGGGAGAAGGCATCGAGAAGATGGCCATGGCCCCATCCCACCTGCCCCCTCACCCTGTGGGCAGTGGGGACAGAGCAAGGGGCAGGAGAGAGGGGGCTGATGAATCCCTGGTCCTGGGGGCAGCCCGATGGGACGAGCCCTTCAACCCAAGAGTGGCGAGTTACCTCAGCCATTTAGGAGCAAGCCCAAAGGATCAGAGGGGCTGGGCAGCCACAGGCACCTGGTGCCCATGACGCCCAGCTTGTGTGCTGGGGAGCCCCCTCTGCCTCTTGCATCCCCACTCGGTGCCACAGGGGTCCAACGCCTACACAAACACCAATGGCAGAGGAAGAGACTTCTTTGTACAGATTTTTGGGGTCTGGATACACCAGAATGAAAGTTTTCCAGACCCCCTGAAATAAACACATGAACTATAACAAACTTACTTCGGATCTGCTTCTTGATTTCCTTGGCAGGGTCCAACCAATTCTGCAAAGAAAATATTTCCTTTTTTCAATTTGAATTAGAAAACACAATAAACATTATTTTTAAAACAGTGCTATGAGTCAAAGCTAGAACATGTGAAGGTCTGCCTCCACTTTCTCCTTGGAGCAGCAATAGGCAGAGATAACACTGACTTTCAAGATGTGGCCCTGGGTAGAAGCAGGACTTTTATTAACCTTCCCAGACATTGAGGGGCTGAATGGTTTGAAATAAAAAATAATAAAAAAATAGAAATTAGTAAAATAAACCCACAGAAACCTTTTTCCAGAGTATCTTCTGGGAAAATTAAATTTCTACAAGCTTGCTAAGAAGGTTTGGGTTTTCTTTTTTCATTGTGGGTTTTTTTGCTCTAATCCTAGAAGAGCTGAAGAGGATAAGCAAACATGGCATAGAGCACTACCCCATTTACAACCTGGTGCTACCATTCGTACAAGGGGCTCCCTAGAGGCAGAGGAGTGTGGAGCGAAACTAGAGGCAGAACTACAGCACCGGGGCTGCCCCCATCCATGCTGTGCAGAGCCCAATGACTGTGCAAGGCAAAACCCCTGCCAAGGAGGTGGAGAATTCTCACAGCGATATGTTACTACTCCATGGAAGCCAAGGAGCAGGTGAAATTGCCCTAGAGGAGGCACACAGCAGCTTGGGGTCTTTTAGTGCCCTTGTCCTATAACAGAATCAAATTAGTATTTAAAATGCGTCACACAGCCCAGAACAAAAAGTTCGCTTCCCCTAGGAAAGTTCCACTTTCTCCAAAGAAAGATAAACAAATGTATCAGAGGAAAAAAAATACTAAAGAAATATCGAACAAAGCAGAACACAACAATCCCTCCTCAACAAAAACAACCAGTTTGCAGCTGTCTAAATCTGGTCTGCAGTGCAAAACATGAGCCTGCAAAGCTCCAGCTATTGCTGAGCACGAAAGCACACTATGCACCAAGAAATTAAAGATGCATCAGGATTTCTATTTTCAAAGATGACATGTGATGTGGGCACATATATTGTCTGGCTGGAAGTTATCTGGCAGAGGATGGAGGTGAGTTGCTACATACTTTGATATTAAAATCATGCATGTTATTGATCAATAAATGCGGTGGCAGGCAGCATTCTTTTAGCTGTTTAGCTCTGTAAAGTGACTGGCGATCTATACATGTTTAGTACTTCTAAACCACTTGTTAATAATGAACACATTCTCCTCTTTCCAGTACAGAAAAGCACATCTATCTGGAAATGCACTTAAACATCTGCCTAACTTTTACCACAACCCAAAACTAAGCATATGCTGAAGTGTTATCTTACACTGGCATGGACCCAGTGCCTGCCTAAGTGATTTTCTGAATCAGAAACAAAATCATTATATTTAGAAGCCTGTAAAGAAGGGGAAAAAGAGACAAAAAAGGACTGATTTCTTTTGTATCATATATAACTGAAACAAAGGGAAGCCTAGAAAATAAAACTTGTTCTCACAAAACATAAACAGCCAAAGAAGCAGTAATAGCTCCAGCTTCATCAAGGAAGACCTTTCAGACCACGCAAAGCACAAAATGCCATCACCTGGTGAGCTCTGCTGGGCTATGGCATATATTGCTAAAAAGTTTTGTTACTGGTTTCTTTCAAAATATTTATCTTAAAATGCAAAAAACACACAGCATATTTTAAATTATCCTTTGATACTTTTTCATGATAACATGTCCAAAACAATATATATATATCTATCTCACCTGCACATTAGATCATCTTGGACACTGTTAATACACAGCTTATTTAATACTGAAGTTGAGATGCAGACAAGTGGAATGTGATTCACTATTGCTGCCAACTGCTTCTGAAGACTTATGTCTTTAGCCAAATCAATAACACTGAGATAAAGCAAGTCAAGACTTCAAGCCTTACTTTATCTCAGCAGTGAGCAGGAGCAGTCAATCAACTCCTGCCTATTTGTATCCCAACTATAGCATTATTAAGCTGTATTTTAGCATTCACAGTTTAGCAGTGAATGTAAATCTGACTTTCATCTATGGCAGTAACAAAATAAATCATACTAGAAAGAGAACTAGCTATATGATTAACTTCTTTTATGTCACAAATAGCCAACACAGAGGGAAGCCAGGGAAACACAGGGGATGCTCTTGAGAGGCAATGAGTTACAAAACACAATAGCTCAAGCTATGTCTATGGAACTTGGCAAGGAAGATAAAAACAACTCTAGACTGTTTGTAACTGTCTAGGGGGGTATCTCAGGGGAGCTCTGATGTCCACATGTCAAAGGCCAGCCACAGTTTTGTGGGTTACCTTTTGGTTTTCCGTGTCTCTGTATGTTAGGCCAAAGTAGTCTTTTTCCAAAAGGTTCAGATGCTCACACACTTTGTCGAATAGCACTTGACCTCTGGAACGTTTCTGGGGGGAAAAAAAAAAAGTTTGCAAAATAATGTGATATAAGCATTAAAATAACACCTTTTTCTGTTTAATCCACAAATCAATAACCCAAATATGATTTAATTCAATTCATCTGTCTTTCAAACCTATTGATCTGAAGCTTCATAAGAATCTGCTGAATGGAGCAAATCTGCTTTTCATAAAAGTTCAAGTCCTCTTGTGGAGTCAAAAATAAGTCAGTACGTGTCATGTTTCAATGAGAATATCTTTTCTGTCTTTCAGACATTGCGATTTCCAAAGCATGCGGAGGTCCTAGTTCAGACAACCAGAGCATTCTCTGTGTGCAACAGTAGCAACAAATAATGGTACAAAATATTCCTGGTCATGGACTATTAGAGCTGTGGCTCAGGGGTGACCCACTGGAGGAAAAATCAAACATATGGAGCTATTTCTTGCTTCGGTAAGAATGCGGACTGATTCCAAGATCCCTTTTTGTCTAATATACAAGGAAACGGGACACACCATCTACTGAAATCACTGAAAGGGCCTAGTGTCTCACTGGGAAGGAAGCAGCTTTCCCGTGTCCCACTAACCTCCTTTACTGCTAACGCGTTAGATGAGAAGATCGCTCACTCTCAACAGCCAGAGCCCTTAGCAGAAGCTTCATAGTATCTCTCACACTGGACGGTAAAAATTCAGGTCATCTCAGGTCTCAGCATTATACGTGACACTGAGAAAAAAAATCGCAAAAAACCCCAAACAACGCAGACAGAAGCGTCCTCTTTATAAGCTATGTGCGCCAACTTTGATATGCATTAGTTACGGTAAACAATTCAAAATTATCTGGGCCACTGTTCTGCTTCCCTAAGCGCAACTCAGCCGTAAGGAAACAATCTCCCCACTTCATATCGAACACACGGGTACATAAATATTTCAGCTGCTGTCAGCACCGCGTTTTCTTCATCGGTAGTATACACGTGACTTGAAGCAGACTGGAAATACGCTGCTGGCTCCCAACACCACGCAGGAGGCTTACACAAAAGAGGAGAGAACCCAGCCTTCGAATTTACGCACTTCTGCCGACAGCGCTGCGCCCGGACCGCGCTGTCAGCCCCGCAGCCTTGGCTGGAGGGGTGGATATTTCACAATCCAAGCTGACATAGCTGTGCCAACAAACTCGTGGAGCCCAATGCTGGCCTCAAACTATTTTAGAAGTGGTAAGCAAGCCAAGAGAAAAGAAAAAAAAAAAAAAAAAAAAAGAAAGAATTGAGAGTTGCAGCCTAACACCCTGCGAAAATATTAGGAGAGATGATGGAGGGAGTTGTGCAGCATAACCTAATTTATGTTAAATTCAGTATTTCTACTGGGGCTTTGATGGTATGTTAGACAGGAAGCAGGGAAATATCCTCTACATTTTTATCGATGGGGAAACTGAAGAGTGTGGCTGATAGAGTCTAACAAGTGTTCTCCAGCTGAGAAAAACACAGGCACAAAAGAGCACTGAAAGCATATTGCAGTAACTTCATTTACTGTGTCTTCCAGCATCATTTGAGGAAACAGCTCCAGGGCCTTGTTCTGCTTGTCACATGCTTTCTACCCTCTAGGAAGAAGACTAAACAAACCCCAGCTCCTTTATAATTTCAAACTAATGTTTAGTTAATTCTACACACCCCAAACTTGGAAGTAGATAATAAGAAGTTGCTGGTTTTATATTTGATGCTCCATGGAGATGATCAGGAGGATAAAGAAGACGTGACTACTGGTATGCAGAGAGGACCAAAGTCAGGGCCTTCAAGCCAAAATTCAAGCTATAAGCAGAAATGGTCAAATTTCTTGCTTTTCTACTTTATAACAAACCAAGTGGGTTTACTGAATGGAGAGAAATAACTAGGTTAGCTCAATAGGATACTTGCTTTCAGAGACACTATGCCTGCACCACTGCACCATTTACACGTACTTTAACTGTGACACCTCAATGTCCTCTTAATTTTAAGAGTCACACAAGGCCAACATGGGAGCTGTTTTATGGGGCCAATCTGTGCAGCTACACAGATGTCAGCTTTGAGAAATAGTAGCTAGCAGCTGCAAGGTATGATGTTTTAGTAGAGAACTGCAGGAAACAGCTGTGTCAGGCTGTGCTGTAGTAAAAACCAACCAACCAAAAAAACCCCAATGCTCAGGATGTCTTGTTTGGCTACACATAGTGGGCAAGTGAGAGTAAGTATGGCAAGCCTGGAATAATTCCCATGGCTCATTTTTTATCTGTGACAAAATGCATCCTCCTCCTCCTGCAGGAAGATGTTCACGCTGTACTCAGCCACTTGCCATAAAATTCCTGCTGCGTTGAGACAGGGGAAAGCCCTGCCAGTGCTGTGAGAGGATGCCAGAAATACCACGTGTAACTGAGAGCCCTTCTCAGTTGGGGTCTTCTCTTCCCCAGACACCAGGTGTGAAGTGGTGATGGTTGAGAGGAAGCCTTACCAGGACCTCTTTCCTTCTCGCCCTCCAGAGAAACACCTCATCGGTGTCCAGACAGATGAGCCTCACGTCGCAGATGAGCCTCATGTTGTAGCCCCGCCGCTGCCCCTGAGTGCCTCTTCCCATGTCAGAGTCAACCCATGGGAACAGGATTTAGAGGGCTCCTCTCATCTGGGGAGTGGGACTTGCCTGGCAATGGAGCCACCACTGATGCCCTCTGAAACCTCACGTACCTGCGTATGTGCAGCAGTGCAGCTTCGTACCCACACAGCATCAGCATGCACACTCTCTTTCCAAAACAACGTTGCACAAAAACACAGTGAGGGGAGGCTATCGCGTTAAACCATGGGAAATTAAGAGGTTTACTTAGAAATATATAATTAAAGCAACTGAACAGACCTCCCATGTCCTTGCTAATTGCTTTTATTTTACTGTGTGCCTGAATAAGCATGCCAGACAAGGCATGGGTATCATTGCTTTGGCAGAGGGTGAATGGCAGAAGGAGGGGAGAAAGGTCCAGTTACAAATTCATACAGTTTCTCCATCTATCCTAAACCTTTCCTTTCCACCACCTCGGGGTGGCAAGTGTAAGGTGATGAAAGACTGACAGTCTGTCAATTACTATGGATCACAGGTTAATGCCAAAAATGCCAAGCAATTCTCAGCAGTCCAAAAAATGTGGATTTAAAAAAAAATTAAAAACATCAGACTTCATGCTATAAAATACTGGCCATGTAAACGAAGAGTTTTTCTGAAAGGTAAATATGGCAAAAGACTCCTGCAGAAATATTCTTAGCCATTTTTCAGGCATGAATAGGATGAAATGAAACGTGCGGATGCAAAGAAGGAGACATTTTGCTTAAGCTTTGGGAAATCAGGGCAACAGAAAGAATGCAAAACTTAGATTGAACAGTGTAAATGAGTACAAAAGTCCGGGAGCAGAAACTTTACACTTTTCACAGCCCGCTCCCTGCAGCTCTATAAAGGCCAGGGCTCTCGCTTGAAGCTGGAATGGAAATAAACAGCCTCCTGGTCAAGCTCCCAGTGAAAGGAGCCAGCAGCAGTGAACTTGGCACGTCTGTGCCCACCAGCAATTCCCACATGCAAGGGAGAGGAGAAACAGCGTCTCTCCTCGCCAGCTTCTCCTCCGGTTTTGGAGCTGAGCTTCTCCCTCCTTGGGAGGCCAAAGGCCACAAAAGGCTCTCCTGTCCCTTAACTAGCTTCTCCAGAAACAGTCCACACTCAAATCCCTCCATGTCAGCTTCTTCAGCCCATATTCCTCCATTTCATCCTCATGCCCTTACAAGACCATCAGACCAAGATGACATGTTGTCCATCACTGAGTGAGGAGCTCAAAAATTAACTACTTCCACCTTAGCTCTGTGTGGGTAACAAGATTATTATAAAAACAGTTATTCTCATTGATGAGCATTTGGGTACAATGTCTGGTATTTCTTAATGCAGAAAGATAATGAGAAAGTTTTCCTTTATTATGATTAAGCCCATAAGCTGTAATATACTTGTAAACAAACATCATTAAAGTGAAAAAACGCAAGCCTTTGTTACAGATATGTTGTCACGCTTCAGTCACAAAATAGGTATTGTGCATTTATATAATCACAGAATCACAGATTGGCTGAGGCTGGTGAGCACCTCTGGAGATCACCCAGCCCAACCCCTCTGCTCACACAGGGCCATCTAGGGAAGGTTGCTCAGGATCATGTCCACTTGGGTTTTGAATATCTCCAAGGATGGAGACTTCACAGCCTGTCTGGGCAACATGCACCAGCGTTTGACCACCCTCACAGGAAAAAATGTTTTTTTTTCTTCCATTTAAATGAAAATTCCTGTATTTCGCTTTGCATCCATTGCCTCTTGTCCTGGCACTGGGTACCACTGAGAACAACCTGGCTCTGTCTTCTTTACTCCTCCCATCAGGTATTTGTATACACTGACAACATTCCCCTGAGCCTTGTCTTCTCCAAGCTGAGCCGTCCCAGCTCTCTCAGCCTTTCCTCACAGGAGAGATGCTCCGTCCCTTCATCATCCTTGAGGCCCTTTGTTGGACTCTCTCCACTATGCCCCTGTCTCTCTTGTACTGAGGAGCCCAGAACTGGATGCAGGACTGCAAGGGCTTCTCACCAGTGCTGAGTAGAAGGGTAGGATCACCTCCCTCGACCTGCTGGCAACACTGCCTGATGTGGCCTACAATGCCCCTGGCCTTCTTTGCTGCCAGGGCACATTGTTAACTCTTGTTCACCTTGTTGTCCACCAGGACTCTCTGGTAGTAATAAACCCTGTACTGCAGCAATCAAAGCACCATAACCATATGTCTCTGTACTGTCATAAGCAATGAGGAAAATTATATGGGAAATGAGCAACCAACAATGTAATACAAATGCGACACCACCTTCCTTGTCATGCAGGTGCTAGAGTAAGACCCCAGGAACTTTCTTTGCTATTTAGTGAGATACAGGGAAGAGATCAGGAATATTTCAAATGTTGCATGCTAGACAGTGCTTCCCAGGCTGGAAGCTAGTTGGGCCAGAGGAATATTTATCAGGATCCAGAACTGCTGCCTCCAAGAGACAAACTTTGCTTCGGTGCAAGAGCGTAGGCTTGGCTCCTCAAGCCAGGAGACACCATCTCTCAGAAACGCCTCCTTCAGGCTGGTGTGGCTCCTGGTTTGGCTATCCTGCCCTGCTACTGAAACACAACCATTTGCAAATGCCTCTGGGGCATTTTGGCACCTGCCTTGGTGACACAGCCTGAGCCTCTCTTCTGATGCACCTTCAGCCTGAGCAACACACTTTTGCTTGCTGGGTAACGTCCAACCTACCAGACCGGCCATATTTACTAGCTTAATTCCAGTAGCGAGGCAGGCATTTGTGCTAAGGACCTACCACCACTCGGGCTTCTTCCACACCAAATCCCACTCTCTGTCTGACAAATTCTTCCCTGGAGGGCCAATGCCATACTAGGACAGGTATCTCAGCAAGGCTGAGGAGCCTCTGTCCTTGCAGGGTTTCAAGACGTCGGCCAGGCAAGCCACAGCTGGCCCAACCCAATGCCAGTCATCACCCAGCTCAAATCAGGGGCTGAGTCAGCCAGCCTCCCCAGTCCTTTCCAACCAGCATGGCTTTGATACTGAGATCTCTGTGCACCTCCACAGACGCTAAGGAGTTAACTGGCGTATACCTGATTAAAGCGTAGAGTGTTAGTCTACTCTCATATTCTATTTTTACTCACAAGCAGATTACCTTCCTCTCACTGATAGGGAACTAGGATAAGGAGCTGAAGAGCCAAAAACAGCCCCATCAGCTTCCCAGAAATGAAAGCTACTGCAACCTGCAAAGTGTCGCATTTTGGAGCGGTTCTATTTTTGCATCTGATGCTGCAGTCCCATGTGGATGCGAAATGCTGAGCAAGGGCCGGGGGAGGAGGCTGTCTGCAGCACGCAGGAATGCCACTCTGTCTGAAAGCAATTACAACAGATCACATTCAGAGCAAGGTTTACAGGCATGGGAAAACCTGAAGGCAGAAAGAATCCCACAGAGTTTACGTGATGGGGTTCGGGTAGCACAGGAGGGGCTGTGGAAACAGTCCCTGTAAGTAGCTCTGAAAAGCTTCCCTGGCTCCAAAACTGGTCAGACCGAACTCTGGCCATGCTGGACCCCTCATCCCCTCAGGCTGGGGCTGAGCCGATCGGCACCTCTGCGAACACCCTATTTAAGAAGGGGACAAAGGAGCCCAAACCGGGGCTGGACCCTCACGGAAGAGAGCGGGCAGGTGGGAGCCTGGCCCACTGACCCCCCAGGCTGGTGGCTGCCTGTGCTGGGTCACTGCTGCCCGACTGGAGATGGTTGGAGTGCTCTACTCCCAGGGCACTTGCTGGGTGGAGTTTGTCCTGCCGGGACTGCTGAGGTTCCTCAGGCCCAGCACTGCTGCAGCGGAGAGAGGACTGAGACCAGAGAGAAATGGCCGTGCAGACACCAAGGACAGCAAAGATGGAGCGAGAGGAGGTGTGCTGAAGTGAGATTCCCCTGCAGCCTGTGGTGAGACGGCAGCAGCCCCACTGCTGCCCGTGGTGATTAACAGTGGAGCACAGACCCACGCGCAGCCTGTGGAGAGGAAACCACACTGGAGCAGAGATGCCTGTGCCTGAAGGAGATTGTAGGGAAGGGTCTCCATTTGCTGCTGGAGACTGACAACGAGGCAGAGAGGCATCTGAAGCCCATGGAGAACCCTATGCTGGATGGAGCAGGAGGCAGGCTCCCTAAGAAGCTGTGACTCTGTAGGGAAGAAGCCCGCACTGGAGCCATCTCACGGGTAAGGATTGCATCCTGCGGGAAGGACTCACGTTGGAGAAATCTGTGGACTGTCCCGTGAGGAGGGGATCCACTGGAGCAGAGGAAAGAGCATAAGGAGTCCTCCTCCTTTAAGGAAGAAGCAGCAGAAACACCGTGTGATGAACTGACCTGCAACTCCCCCATTCCCTGTCCCCCTGTGCCGCTGAGGGAGGAGGTAGCGCCAAGAAGAAGGGAGGGGTGCGGGGAAGGTGTTTTTAAGTTCTGGTTTTGTTTCTTGTTTTCCTCTATGAATGAACCATTAACAAATTGATTTGTCCCGAAGCTGAGACTGTTTTGCCCAGTACCATGGTTGGTGTGTGATCCCTCCTTGTTCTTGTCTGGACCCTCAGCCCTTTTATTACATTTTCTCCTCTCCACCTCACTGAGGGGGAGAAGTGAGCGAGTGACCTCGTGGTAGCCTAGCTGCCAGCCTGGCTGAACCACGACACACAGCCAAACAGCTATAAAGGGATTCATTTTCACTACCAATAACCATCAACTCCACCGCGTAGCACTGGGAAGGTCAGGGCACCCCAACGAACCGAACCTTTGCCCACCTTTCTGCCCAGTCAAGGAGCACAGCAAGACGAACAAGCATCACAGCTGCGGGCCCAGATTTTGAATGGAAAGAGTTTGCACGGATCTTTCTGCGAGAATACATATGCAAACACGACATCGCGACTTTCCTGGGACAAGCTGGCGAGCTGCCAGCGCACAACGCAACACCAGCGCCAGCCGGGCGCTGAACTCCGCACAGTCGGTGCCGTAACTCTAGTTGGGCACGACCGCTGGAAGAAGGACAAACAGATTAGTACCATGGAATCCCGGTAGGAGTAATTGCACTTTAACTGATGTTGAGGTTATCTGGTTCACATTCCTAATTAGCATTTGCACTTTCCAAGGGATCTTAACAATGCACTGTGTAAATGTGTGGGCTGGCTCTAGCCTTGCATGCTGTAATGTCTTTTGGCATGTGGCTGTACTAACCTCTTCCTTTCCCCCCATTCTTTCTCGTGGGGAATTACTAGCAAATTTCTTCATTTGCAACGTGCATTATGAAAAAATTCCAATTGTGTCCCGACCACTGATTTTATTTCATTTTACTGTTTCAAGTTTAATTGCATTTTGCAAGTTATTTTGGTACACAATTTGGTTTCTACACTGCACGGGCCACATGGCGATCTCCTCTCTGCAAACGCAAGGAAAACACCCATAAAAGTTAAAATGTTTATGGCAACAAACAACCAGCATTCACAAGGGGAAGTTTCTCCCTCCCCACGTTGCAGCTTCTGCAATTATTCTTGCAATACAAACAAGTGTAAACGATTAACTGGTTGTCAGGAATATTTTGTACTCGCCACAGTGAGCACTCTCTTCCCACAAATTCCCCCAGCTGAGTCTCCGGAGCTACTGAATTCCAGCCTCCTGACAACATACCTTCTCATTTTTTCCTTATGAATACCTGGTTTACACAAAAATATACCCAATCCTAGAAAAAAAAATTACTTGGGCAAATAGTTGTTACTTGCAAGTTCAAGTGTATGCAAGCTTCCCAGATCACTTTTGTACTGCGAACCTCATTTCTGGGGGAGGGATTTGGCCATCACAAATATGTCATAATTCAATATGCATAAGCAAATACGTGCATAATTTAATGCACATAATATGTGCACATGCAAACATATACAAATTTATAAGTAAGTGAACGTTCAGTGTGGTTCCAAATGCAGAGGAGTTGGTGACCACACCACAGCACTTCACCATCTACGGAGAGTCAGTCAGAGGTCCTAAACTCACACAGTTATTCTAGTAAGGAGAGCTTTTTTATCTGCAAATGAAATAAAAAACTATGACAGTTTCCATATTTTTTCTGAAAGCTTGAGCTGGTCAATATACGAAGGGCTGAACTGAACTATTCTAAAAGCTAATCACTGCACTTTCGGCCAGAAAATTTCCAAATACGGAGAATGTGTTCTTTTAACAAATCTTGATTAGAAGATGAAAAAAATAGCAGAGGGTTTATATTTGCCAAGGAAGACAAACGGAAGAAGTAATTCCAAAGAAGTTTAACTTCATTTCACTTATACACATTTGTATTTTGCATTTTCAGAGGATTTGCTTTTGTGCTGTTTACACTTCTCCACAGTTTTTCTCCACAGGGAAAAGAAGATGAAGGATAAAGGTGAGAGAGAAGAAAAGAAACACCAAATTTATTCAAATCTATCGTTTCTCAACTGCAGTCCCCAGCAGGATGCTAAGTGAGGAGCATCCAAGAAGAAGAATAGGATGGAGAATCTTTCTTGGAGTGTAAATTGGCAGAAAATCAGCAAGTTTTCCTCTGGTTTACTGAAGTACATCTTACAGACAACATGTATAACTTGCAGGATGAGAGCTTTTAAAAGCATGACATGATTTAACCACTGGAATTTCGGCCCCTACGTACCCTGCTGTGCTTCCTGAAAATGACACTGACAGTTCCAGAAACATCAATATTTAGCTCCTCTGAAATTTCAGTGTGTTGAGAGTAATGTTCTAGGCACTATACAAAACATTTTAAAGAAAGTCAATTCTGCTATGGAACAGAAACTTTGCTGAAGTTACCAGTACAAGGTTGTACACCAAAGACAGAGTGACAAAGCAAACAACAAACACCCCACTCCCCTCTCCTACACAAACAAACAGAAAAAAGTTTAAAGATAAAAGAAATAAACTCATCTGGTCTTTTTACTCCAACTATTTTAAGTTAGGGAAAAATCTTGGCTTTGGCATACGCTGAGTATTATAAATGAACATTCATGAGGAATGAATATCCCTTGGATGGACATAATACTCTCATCTAGTTTGTAAGCAGTCCGCCAGCATGTGTAGGAAATACTGAACAAGACTCTTCTGCCAGACTTTCAGAAGGAAAAAAACACCACAGGCAATGAAAAGAAAAGGTTCAAAGCAAAACGCGTTCATTTTTTCATTCTTAAAAGGAAATACCACTTAAAATTTTACATAATTCAATGGTAAACTGCATTTGGAAATGTCCCAGGTCACAATTCTAAATACAATTTACTGAATAAACTATTTAGCCAAATGTGGGGAGAACTAAGAACTAGGCAATTTCAGAAAGATTTGGTCGAATAAAAGCTGTGTTAAAAGACTTTTTTTTTCAATGTGAATATATTTTATATAAGGGAATGCTTTTCCTGAAAGCTCCATGCCAATACAAGCTCTCCAAATGTTCTATTTCTTTACGAACTTTTTAATGTGTGAATCTGCGTACACATCCTAGTAGGCGACTAATATATTCTAGCAGTTTGAAATAAAAACTGCAACAGTATTTTGCCTATCTCTGCTTTTTAGTTTAGAACTCTGTCCCATACTGATCTATACATATAAATGAACGCCATATAAGAAAATTTACAGTAGACTAGAAGGTATCTTAACATACAGTGATGACTGATCATTTTCTTTTTTCTCCCATCATGGTAGTACTATAATTTATCACCTTATTGATATTTATTGTAACATAGCACACTGAAATGTATTACCATTCCTGAAAATAACCTTTTCTGACACCTAAGTATTTAATACAAGCATTTAGATAAACACATAACACCACCTATGCTACAGTTACATACCTGCAGCAAGTGTCAATGGCATTGTATAACATGACATAGTTTTTATCAGGGGCAACCTTCTTTAATGCCGTTTGAGCTCGCAATCCTGAAGAGCCAGCACTAATCTAAAAAAACCCAGAGGACTGCTAAATCCCAGTAAGAAGATTGGTGACCTAGTCCCAATTCTGGCATCAAGCCAAATTAGGGTTTTTGCCCTCTACATCGGCAGCAGAGATCACACCAGCACTGACATCACATGAGACCTAAGCGTACGGACATGCACTACACAGTTGGCACACTTAGGAATAAAGCGGGAACTTCGTTCATGGCAATGGAAAGCAGCGAAAGGGGGCACCCGAGAAACAATAAATACTCTGGAGCACGTCTTTATATGTGGAAGCGTAACAAGCCACAGCTACAGGTGCACAACAGCTACAGAAACACCTGTCAAATGTGATGATTATCAAATACTTGGGCATCCCAAGTGCATCAACAGAATTCATACTGTAGAAATTGAGATCTGGTGACAACTTGCAAGCACTATTCTCTGATAAAGGGAAAAAACAGTGGCTACTATTTCTCAAACAGCAGTTCTCATACATTTGCTAAGTCCTGACATAAAACAATAAACCGTATTCAATGATTTTGGAGGATTTTCTACAGAGAAAGCACCCCCCTTGCTCACTCTTCTTAAGAACACAGATTGTTTGAGCTTGGATTTTAACTAGACATGCAGCTCATCCACTGGCTTAATGCCTCCTGACTGCCCTACTACCTCCTGCAAGACGCTCTGCAGTAACTCAAGTGAGTCTCCTGGGATTCAATACAGCAGTTAAGCTTTCCAGCAGGGGTTATAAATATAAATATTTTCTGTATTCTACCTATGCTTGGATGAGCTCAGCAAACATTCATCTCTCCTGTGTAACTGCTAACTATGCACAAGCCTAGCACCGACACAGCACGGGGAACCAACCACTACCTGCACCATGAATAGTTACTGGCATATATCAGCAAAAATCAACCATAAACATTTTGTTTATTTTCAGCTGAGAAAAAGCTCTACTGTCAACATAGTCCGATTTACAGAGTAATCTTGCCATGTGAATTTAAAAGCCACAGAGCTCTCCCTGACCTACATTGCCAGGCTGGAGTGTAAAAAAACCCACCACAACACATCACACAGAAACCGTAGCACAGAAAGATGCTCTTGAGGCAGGAGCAGCAGCACAACGATCAGGTTTTTAGATCTGGGGTACATTAAACAGTATCACACCATCGGTGCTGGGGTTGTCAAGAAAAATAACACAGCCTATTCTCACACTACATCCAAGTTTTATTCAATTCAGATCAAAACCATTTCTGTCAGAGCAAGATAAACCATGAGAGACAGACCTCGCTGCCTATCAATGCTTTGCTTTGCAAGAAGGTATTTCCTCACCACTCAGTCCCATCTCTGATAGTTTGTTCACTGATCTACAGATGGGGATAAGAAAACACAAAAGCAGCCCAGCGAACACTGCATGGGCCTCGGCTGGGAAAAAATCACCCGTATGAGGTGTTAGGATTTTATATGACAGCTAATATTTTTAGGGCATGATAATAAAGTGAACATTTACTTAGTTTGGGTCTGGAAACAGCAAGTCTTAAGTGTTACCATGTGGACAGTACCTATAAAATGGGAGCAACTAGCAACAGACTTGGACATGAATTCAGACGGCTCGATTGGGAGCTGGAGCAGGTGACAGGCACTCCAGTGATGCAGAAATGGGGCAGGAAACACGACAAAATGCAGGGAGGCTTGGCAGAAGCGTGACCAGGCAGCGACAAGAAAATCAGCAACTTCTCTGGGAGGATGGGAATGGGGCAGAGGGGGGAACGGACACATTGTCCAGAAATAGCAGGAGGCTTTAAAATCTGACTGTCCATTTGGGGAAAGGAAAAGGGTAAGCAAAGCCCTTCATCCACTGTTTGTGATTTATCTTCCAGTAGTGCCTAAAAATGAGTGCAGAAGTTGAGTGCTAGCTGCACCAGGCACCCCAGTAAGAAGCAGCAGGCTCTCTGGGGTGAGGACCACACCTGGTGATGCACTTGGAGAAGACAAATGTTCTTCAAATGTTCAAAGGCTCGATGCAGTCTCATCCTGGTGAGGCCATCAGCAAGGACAGTGCTGAGGACAGGACCCCTGGAGCCAACACACCCCTAACCGTCTGGGGTAAGAGGTGGGTAAAAGATCATCCTCTCGTGCGCTCTTGCAAACAGGTTACCCAGCAATGAGCCCTACGCTACCTAGGTCTGAGTGTGCATGACCAAAAAATTTTTAAAAACTTTACCAGATGGAGTACAAGCTCCTGTTGCCTGGCTTGTGTCCAACTGGTGCACCAAGGGGAGGGAACCGGAGGCAACATTTCACTAGGAAGTTTTCAGCTAATCATTTATTCCCTAGAAAATGCAGTTTCAGGTCAGCTGAAAGTATTTGTCAATGTAGGTCGACCTCTCTCAATAGTTTTCACCGTTACGAAAAGCAGCTGGTGCCTCCAAAGAACCAAAATGAAGATTTTTGTCTGCTAAACCCATCATTTCACTGCCCAAATCTTTTCAGAAACTGTTAATGAAAGGCAAGAGATAAGAGGAATAGATGCAGAAAATGGATGTGGAGAGGACACACAAAAATATTTTTTTTTAATTTTAAACTTTTGGCATAAATTTCAATTGCAACCATGTCCTCTGCTGTGCCAAAAGGTGAAATTTAAAGCTCAACCTGCTGTTCGCTTGGTGTGACATCTGAAAGAGTGACTTGGGTTTAATTCTTGTTTCTCCTTCAGTCTCTGTAAAATACTTACATATTAACTGGAGGAAATACAAAAGACCCCAACTGTCTAATTGCTTAGGTGTGTTTTCCTACCACGGTTATAAGAGACCTCTTCCCTGAATGCTACGCAGCCCAGATGTTCCCAGCTGCACGGAGCTATGGGGGGGGAGGGGGGGGAGCTGGGGGAGCTGAGCTCTCCTTGCGAGGAGGAAACGCTCCAGCCCCACAAGTGCCACTCCAGCATCCTCCCTACACCTTGTGGCACTTCCAAAACGCTTGACTCAACCTGAAGTGACTTTTTTTTCAATTTACATTTCTTTAGCTTCAGTGAAAAACCTTTAAAAAATACAGTAATAGTAAAAACCACTAAAATGGTAGCCCTAACATGTTCATTCTTGTTTCAATTACCAAACAGAAGCAAAAAGCCTTTTTCTGCTCAGCCCTTCAGTTGATTATTGTAAGCTGGACATCAGTATCGATTTCCACAATACTACGCTTCCTGAATTGACAAGTATTTTTAACTCATAAAAAAGCTGCCTACAGTATTTGGAAAAAGCAAGCCAGAAGAGTTGTACATTAACTCTATTCAGCTGGAAGACATTCAGGCAATACTCAGACTCCTACTGACATGTGTCAGGTAACATAGATCTTAACTGAATCCCCTGGCTAATCTAAGTCAGCCCTAATTAGCAGGTCTGGGGACAGAAAACATTCTGTGTAATGACAACGATGTATCTCAGCCCAGTCACATTTACTGAAACACGTCCCGGGGAAGGAACAAAAACCTAAAACAAAGCTCTTCATATTAAATTAACTGAAATGTAAGCAACGAGTAGGTCAAAAGGAAAAGACTTATTAAAAAAAAAAATTCCCTCTTGCATTCAGTAATCAGTTTCACACGTAAAGCCATTTGCAAAAGACTGTGGAATTCATTAAACAATTAAAATGTGCAGGGGGTAACTGAAACTGTATCCTTCAGAAAGCAGAGTGAACCTTATTACAACGGTTTCCTTCCTGACCTTAACCCTACCTCAAAACGGATGAGAAATTCAATGTTATTAAACGCCCCGTGCAAAAGCGGCGTGCAGGTCCGGGCTGAGACAGCTCCCCGGGCAGGGTTAGCTCAGACACTCTGTGGGGAGAGGGACAACGGGGTCATGCGATCCCCCACTGTCATACAGAAACACAGAAGGGTTTTTCCTCCAGAGACAGTCTTGCAAGGCAGATTTGAAAAATCAGGAAAGGAACACATGTAGCACTGAAGTCTGCCACCGCTCTTCCTCATTTCTGGCAATGGTGGCAGAGGAGAAATACCTCTGCTTGTTCTCTATTCTTCAAAGCCTGTCCTACGACCATCTTTAACAACGTATTTTTTAAGGAAGCATCCATGTGCTCTCGCTTTTCTACAGGAAAAAGAAAAATTCGTGTGAAATAGAATACTCTATGCCCATTTTGTTTCCAAAGAGGAGTCCCAGCACATAATTGTGTAGGGCAGAAAGGGACCTGTTTGCTTCAGTCTGCCTCTGTCCATGTTATAAACTCTGGTTTCAAATGTATGGAAATAAATCATCCTACCATTGCAACTCAAGCATGCTACTCTGAAGTCACCTGAGAACATGGGGAAACCCACTAATAAGAAAATGGGGTCTCCATCAGGGAGTCACCGGATGTTCATCACAAAGGTGCAGCAAGGGCTACGGCACGGGACTACTGCCAGGCCCCAGCAGCAGCTTGACTGAGAAAACTGGATGAAAAAACCCCAACCAATGGTGTATTTCTACCAATCTCCTCCTGCCTCAGCTGATCCCCATCCACCAAGACGAGGAGATACCAGTAATGCTTTCTGAGACACTGGTTTTCCACATGCTCTGCAGCCTATTTTTTATCCTACAGCAACTCACTCTGTTTGAAGTAGGGCTGCAGAGGTGCCACAGACAGGCTGCCATGGAAACATTTGTTTTCATTTATTGGTGTCCTGTACGATAAGAAGTCTGAGCCGTAGAGGAACGAAGAAAGAGTATAAATTACCAATGGTCTCAGCTAGCTGAGCCTGTGAAAATGAAATCTAATTATTTTACCATTTATTTAGACAGATTATGTTACAGCTTTCTGATCTCACTTTGCGATTAATAACATGTATATGTTTAGAGCAGAAACGATGAAGGCAAATTCCAACCTGTTTTAGGAAGACACTTCAAATTAGGCTACGTGTAAGGGAGAAGATGACAGCTGGTTCCACTTGCATCTTTTAATTAAAACGCAGTAGTCTAGATAACAGAAAATTGAGATGGGGCAGAGAGGGAAGAGAAGGGAACTAAACTCTAGAAATAGCGTAATTGTACTATAGCACTTGAAACCCCCTACTTAGAGTGGGAAGAACCCAGAAACAAGTTATTTCTGATTGTTTTCTTGTATCTTAGGAAAAACACGAACTAGTGCGTTCACTGACTTTTTTTAAGGTTATCTGAAATCAGTTTGCAGTCTTGGATCTTGCTTTATCTTTGGTTCTTCAAACCAACAAATGCAGAATATAGGTCCAGCTTGCTTAACAGAGAGGTCTTCAGCACCCTCTTTGCAGTGCATTTCTGCCCCCAGCTGTGTGCTTGGCCGTTTTTGACAAGGAGTATTTCTGATCCTGATGCTGACTGGGAGAGTGCAATGAAGAGCACAAGGAGAACTGCTTCCAGCAGAGGCGGACATCTAGGTGGAAATCACCGCTTAGCATCCCTCTGAGCAGACTGTGCTGACTCCTGTGACTGAGTGCCTGTTAGAAATCTCCAGCTTCTGCAGGACATGGGAGAACCACGTAGCTACCCTGAGGCTGTCATTCTTTGATGGAGTATCAGGGACAATGTCAGCATACAGCAAATACTTCTGCTCCAAAAGCCAACAGCTGTCCCCGGGCAGGCGAAGCACTATTAGGTGGCCATCCCACCTCTGAAAGGAAACACCCCTCTTAACTAAGCTCACCACTATCACCTGTAGGCTCCCAGACAAGAATGGCAGTGGGCGTACAGATGGTAAAGCTTCTGGTTTATGGTTTTGGAGGAGGATGAACGAACAGGTTGAGTTATCTACTTAACCTGGCTTTGGCTCGTAACGTCTTACTGCATGAAAGACTTTCTGGGTCAGGACAGGCACAGCACACAGGCAGTAACGCGGTGGGGCCTCAAGAGAAAGCTTTCACCTGGTGTTTGCTTAAGAACCTTTCTCCGAAAGGATACCACATTAGATGAATGCTATTAACCTTAGCTTGGAAGTTACCTCTGCTATGTTTTCCCCTCTAGATATATCTCATACAATATGAAAAACTCCTGGTGTCACAAATGCAAAATACTGGATGTGAGAGAGACTGAAAGATACAGCAGAAGGCAGTGGAGATGCTCAGCATTAAATATGGAATAAGAAAAAGGGGCTTCTGAAACAAAGGACACCAAGGGAA
Source organism: Tauraco erythrolophus (assembly GCF_009769465.1). Lineage (NCBI taxonomy): Eukaryota > Metazoa > Chordata > Aves > Musophagiformes > Musophagidae > Tauraco > Tauraco erythrolophus. Next base: position 49,383,034 of record NC_141467.1, on the reverse strand, counting down.
TAATGGATTAAGCAAACCTGCCTCAGAAGCATCTCAGTCTGTGAGTACATGCAATTTTGGCTGTCAGGTCATTAACTGGATGAACACATAATTGATAAGCTGTAGGTTGCACTCTACTTGAGAGTAATAATCTCCTTTAAGTGATATTAATATTTAACATATATAAAAGCATTTGTCATTTATGAAGCACTCTATAGAGTAACTGATGGCTTCTATAATGATCCTCAACTCCCAGACTAGGGAATGCAATTCTACAGGGATAAATATCTGGCCCACGTCCAAATCAAGATTCACTGACAGAGCTATTATTCTAGCTCAGAATTAGGTTTCTAAGTTTCTGGTCCTTCTAGATCACACTGCTCTGTAGCCGTCAGTGGGTAGAAGATGACACACAGACAGAGCTGGAAGACAGGATGGGATGACATTTCTGACTCACATCCACCGACTGTCACATACCTACCCTGGGCCGCCGTCCACCCGAAAGATGCAGTTAAGTGGGTTCAACATAAGGAATGGAAATATTAAACATTTGACTGTCATGTGCTGTCCATCCCTCTGCCCGTTCTTTTAAGGAATTAATCTTGGGGAATTTACTGCCCTTCATAATTTGTTAGGTCTTTTAGTATACTTCTTATATCTCTCCCCCCACCTCCCCCCCCAGTTTAAAGAGATTCAGTAAGTTCACTCATAGATGATCCTTAAAATACGATGGCATTTTTCTGAAATGTGACATTATTTCTTATACTGCAGCACTGAGTATCTGTGAAACAGCCACAGAACTTTGTTATTATGCAAAATTTCTCTAGGAGAACTTCACCTTCAGCCTCCTACATGGTTCCTGAGATGTCTCCTGACACAGACCATCAGTCTCCCTGCCCTATTAACTCCCTTTGTATATACTTTTTCTCTCCAGGAGAAAAAACACAGTGAAAGTCAGGTCAATTCCCTTTGCTGGGCACAGCATCCTCTTGCTGTAGCTGAACTTTATGCACATGGAAGGTGGATTCCCCTGAGGATCTACTGAGTGTTCCCATGGGCCAGTGCGTGCTGTGCCAAGGAAGTACCTGCAGTTTTATCCTCAATACACACAGTATGCTGACAATACCACCTAGGAAGGATGCAAGGTGTGGATCATCCATTTAAGGTATATAAATGCATGCATCACTTCAGTTGCACTTGTTCCCTGTGCCTTCTAAATCACTCACTGAAACATTTATGCCTCCATACTAACTTCTGTTTCAGTGCACTGAATGGTTTGCTCATCCGCATAGCTTTGTAATTTGAGGATTCATCCTTTTAGGAGCTCTATTCTCATCAATATTACTTTCTGCCTAGGAAGTCTAACCATCTTAAAAGCAGATAAAGTGATTACTGATGACAGTCAATAAAACTCAAAAATATTTCAGCAGTGTAAGTAGAAAAAAACGCATACAAAATTTATACTGGACAGTATTCAAGAGCTATTCAGAACTTGCAAAGCAGAGAAATGTGACAAGCAATAAAACATGATGGCTCCTATATGCTAGCATTTTGACACTTCAACTCCAACAGAGTCCAAGTTCAGCGAAAAAGTGAGACTTCCTAAAAGGAAGTACTATTCACAGCATTTTTTTTGCCTAAGTGGAAGCTTAACATAACAAATCTCCCCTTCGGCTCTATCTTATATTCTCATAAAGCTCAGCCTGCTAGGCAAGATTTCCATAGAAATCCTATTTGGTAAAATTTGCTTGATTGTATTCCAAAAAGTGACTCACATTTTATAACCAAGTGGCAAAAGCTGAAATGAGTTTGACTCTTTCCATCAAAGCCAGTATTAGTCATTCTTCCAGCTTAACAGTTTGCACACTAGTCTTTACAGGCAAAACTGGGACCGCAGGTCAAGAAATAACAATGTAATAGTTGCAACACAATAGGAAACAACACAGGATTTGGCCAGTGAAACTGAAAGATACTCAACAGCATGACCGGTAAGTTGCTGTAAGAGTAATAAAATCACAGCTCCTGTGCTAACGTAGAACAATTTGGCCCAAACTGTAAAGCCACAGTTAAATAAAAATCATTAAGTTCTTCCTCACCTGCCATTCTCCAAAGCATTTAAAACAAGAGCAGCTGGAAGATGAAAGGGCTGAATGCAATCCGATTGTAAAGACATCAGGATTTGGCTCCCACTCAGATGCTGCTTTCCTCCACCCTTTCTCCTTCTTCTTTTTCCTGTGGGTTCCCCTTTCAAGCCTGCAGACTGTCCCATCTCTCCCTTTATACTCTTCTGTCTTCCTCAAGCGGCTTTTCTTCTCTGCCGCACTCTGTGGTGGCCCAAAGGAGGGCTGGCTTTGCCAAGCCCTCCAACACACATCCTTCCACTCCTGGCCACTGCTTGTGGCCTCCTGACCTAAAGCAGGCTCAGGACAGGCTGGTCCACTGCCCAAAGACCACCTCGGTGACATGGCTGGAAAGGCTGAATGGAGAGATGGATCCACTATGAGATGCTATGTTTGCTCATGCCCACTATGAGATGCTGAATTTGCTCACGCTCTGCTTCTCCATGGCCTTCTGGAGTTGAACCCATCCTCTTAGCATGGGTCTACCCGCAGGCACAGACCAGTTCCTAAGTGACAGTGCAGCAAAGACCAAAGACTGTTCCTCCCAAAAGTAGGCTCCTGGCAAAGTCCCAGCAGGGAAGGCAAGTTTCCTTACAGAAAACCACCATCAACTTTCTGCCAGTAACTTTCAGATACAGTTATGACCCACAGACATCACGGAGAAGCACACAAAACTCGCCACTCTCCCTGCTATTCGCTTCTGAGATTTCCCCTGCCTCCCCTGCGTGTCACTCCTGCCCCCGCTAATCTCACCATGGTCAGAATTACTGTTTGGACAGTGACTCAACATGAGTCTCGACTCAGCAGAGTATCAAGGAAAAGAGAAGCCCTGGATCAAATTCTTCTGTTTATGGGCTTTGCTGTCGATAATTCATTTTCTGCATTCTATTGCAGCATGTGCTGACATAAATTAATCCAAAGTCTCTGGCTGTTCCAGGGACTGCTCACAATCCCTCATACAGCTCAAATCCGTGCAACGTCTTCAATCTCCAGAAAAAACAATGGAAGCATCTCTGTGCTTGGCATTGGTGAGATATCAGGCCAGTCATACTTTCGTTTAAATTACAAATCTAATTTCAAATATTTTCCTCCAGGCAGGATGAAAAAAAGAAGACAAAACGTAATTTACCTCTACTTCACACGCATATTCCGATCCATCCAGGAGCGTCACTTTGCACTGCATATTTTTGGGTTTCTTGACGATCTTTAGAGGAGACTTGGAAAGTTTGCTAGACGATGATTTTTGAGAGAGCTTGTCGTCCTCTAGCTGCTGGTATTCTAGCTGTTTTGCGCTCGCAGCAGCAAACTCCTGTTCTTTGTCTGTGGCCTATAAAGAGAAAGAAAGATACTTTTTGAAGTGACATAAGCCAATCATGCCATGCAGTAGGCTATGAACCCTGCACCCGGACATTTAAGTGAGCCTAGTGTAGGGCTTGTACAAGAAAGCCCCTGATGCTGGACAGAGTCTTCTTTACCTGTTGGAAAGATTTCCCATATTGCCCATGTTCCTCCCAGCCCTCTCTTCTCACTCCAAGAGGTACAGAATACTTGTGGAGGAAGGGCATGCATGAAAATACTCTAGGCTTCTACTTTTTCCAAAGGTACAAAATCCCTCTTGCACTTCTTGGATCTGCTTTTTGGTCAGTTGGAAATGCTGAATAATTGGTAAACTTTGTGAGGGACAGATATTCCTACAGTTTGTTGATATTGCTTTGAAGTTCTATACCTATTAAATCCTGTGATGCTTCCATGGTGCCATAACAAACAGACCACCACCATCAGGCCTGCACGAATTTCACTGTCAGTGAGAAAACAGTCCCCTGAATGCGTGCACGGATCCCCCTGTGACAGTGCGAATTCGCAGGGAGATGTTGATGTGCCTGGGAGAGCGAAAGGGTCCTCAAGCCCCCGAGTAAAGGGTTAAACAAACAGGATGGAAGTGAGGGGCCAAACAACTTTTATGTGCAGCTGTCTGGCTAATGGATGATAAGTACAGGATGAGAGGTTGAATTTTGCTTTCTGCAGATGCCTGATAAGTCCCTCAAGCCAGCAAGAAGTAGGTGCTATTTGAAAGACAAATATACTGCAGGGAAAAGGGGCAAGAAGAAACAACCGTGGTTACTTTTGCTTGGGTTTATCTGAGGGTCAGACCATCTGAAGAGTTACTGTGATGTAGCACAGCCCGTGGTCCTCTCCACGGCACTAGATGAAAGCCAGAACAGCTCTACAGCATTTCACCCTTCCTAGCAACAGCACTGTGTCGCAGTCATTACCTTTCTCATCAGCTATGCCTCTGATAGTCTCCAAACAAAACCTCAGCAGGAGTGAAGTAATACCTAAGCTAAAGTTTAAATAAAATGAAATAAAAATAACAGCTATCCATTATCTCACTACAAGGAAAAAAAATAACTGTTTTGGCTCTGAATGATTTCAGTGTAATAAGCAACAAGCATTGCTGGAAATATATTGTAAATTAATCCTCCAAGTCTGTTACCATTCATTGTACATAATAAACCTTCAGGAGAATGGAGCAAATCCATCCAAAGGCTTTAATCTGCTTGGAGACCAGAACAACCTTGCATCGTATAACCAGCAGCAAGAGCGTACCACTAAATCACAGGGAACTTTCCCCAAGAGATTTCACATAAACAATCCGTAAGCTTCTCCTCTGCCTTCGGGTGAATGGCAGAAAGAGGAATTTGGAATCAGCTCTGCCAGTAACAGCACCAGCTCCCACCAAAGCCCCAGGAAACTGTGAAGAGGCAACTGCAAAGAGTGGAGGCAAGACCTTGAGGTGAGGCACCTCATCTTTTCCCTGTGAGAGAGGACATAAGAAAAGGTCTCCTGGGCTTCCCTGGGTGGGGAGACTAGAAAGATGAAAAAGCAATGCAAAAGCTGCTTTTAAAATTCACCTCATCCCCTGAGCTGTGGATATTCTTCCCCAGGAGCAGCCCAGCACCAGTTGGCTCTTTCCCCATCTAGCTCCAGCACTGAAGGACTTTCTCCTTCCAGCATGTGGACACCAGCTCTGTGTCTGGATGTCAGTCAAGGTCCTTGCATACCTTGAAGGCTGGCGGGAGATGAAGGCACAGCGTACGTCAGTGGATTAGCAGTTCGCTGAGCATTTAAACGCTCACAGCGGCTGTGACAAAGGGGGAGAGTCCTCCCAGGCTCGCAGCAAAGCTTGAGGCCAGCTACCCCTCCACCACAACTTTGGCCAGCTGGCAAGCGGTCCCACCTACTGCACCAAGAGAAAAACAAGACTGAAGATGTCTCCGAGGGCCTCTGTGAAGAGCTGCGCTGCTGCTGATGGGCAGAGGGACTCTTTGATGATTTCCATAGGTTTTGTTAAAGAAATCTGCCAGGGAAGGCACACATGCACATGTGTAGGTGGCAAAAGTGGTAGAAATATACTGTCATTGCCAGCGGCTCATTAGATTTCACAAGAGAAAGCTAACATTTTGCCCCAATAAAATACAACCAACAAAAAAAACAGATGCATGGAATTAATCTTTTTAAAGAAAACAGGAAAGCTGCTTGAGAGAAAAGCCCATAACAACAAGGGAACACAGCAGCATTTAAATTTTAGAAGCACTTTCAGCTTACAAAAAAATTCTATGAATCCTTATGGATTGGTGATTATTTTCCTTCACACAAAGACACTCTGTAACTCAAGACTACAGCAGAAATTTGCTTATTTATAGACTTATTTATTTTTCAAATGGCATCGAGTTTATTTTGTTTGTTAAGGTTCCCGTTTACATTAAGATCAGGAGGATGTGTCTAGGTTAAAATCATACAAAAGATTTTCTGTCGTTTGTCTAGAGAACAAAACATGCCAAGAACTATTAGAGAAGATCCCCCAAACTATGCTGACATGTTCAGGCATTGAGGTACTTTCAGACCGTATTAAGCCTCTTCTTCCTAAAGAAACCTGACATCCTGGTATCTAGGAAAAAAAAAAAAAAAACCAAAAAAAACCAAGCCAGTGAAAAACCCATGTGCTCAGTGAATTATTTTGAGCTCTGCAAGCATAGTTGCATTTTCTCCTAAATTTTTCCCCAAGATACCTCTGTGCTGTATTTTGCAGTATGTTCAGTGTCGTGGATTCAATTCTAGTGCAGCACAAGTTGCTTCAGGGCTTGTGGTTTCTGAACATAAGGTGTCTCATTTCTATCTATATTAATGTACCTTGCTACTACACAGTATGCTCAACCTCTTCTGAAGCTAGACTCTCCTCTCAAAGTAAGCCTTTGGAGTCACAGGATTCAGCAGTAACGATCTTTGCTGCTTCACAGCTTCTCACTGGGGTATGAAGTGATATTACCAAGCTTGCACAACAAATGAATCCCATCAACTTATGACAGTGGCTCGGAAATGTCAGTGCCCAACTCGTGTGATGTCTTCTTGTTCATTTTCAACAAGATGGGAAGGCAGGAAGACAGCAAGATTGCATTATTACACCTGATAGAAAGGACTCATTTCTGTAGTAACTGCTAATCTCAACTCAACATGAAGAAGTCTTTTCGTCTTCATTAGAATGTTCTTTTTTATGCGTATAGAATGACAACCAAAAGTCACTGTCATGGATCGGTAACTTACATCTTTCTTCCCAAGGCACTCTCATATGAACAATAGCAAAAAATGGTGTGTTTTTTTTTTTAAGGACACCATTGCAAATAGTGCTGTCTCTTAGTGCTGTGTTTAAGTGGTTCTTTCCTGTGACATAGACATTTCAGCCACTATGAAATATACTGGGCAAATCACTGCAGCTGGATTTGGTGGTCACCTTACAACAGGGACTTTTGAATTCAATCTGGTAATTTGAACGGGAAGGTCTCACATATCCCTTCACTAACTCAGTTATTTTATCAATGCTTCTACAGACACTGGCTCACAGCTGATCTTCTTTGGGAAAAGAAGGGATCACGCAGCACACAAGAGCATCTCAGGTCTCCAAACTCACACATCTGCATACACAGATGGACAGGTTTGGTGCCTGCCTAAGGGTTTTTTTGTGTTGTGATTATTTTGGGGTTTTTTTAAGATGAAAAGAAACTTGAGGCGGAAAGATTGCTGAAGATGTCTGGAAGAACAAAATTAGTAATACTTATGCCTAGGCCTGATAGAATTACACTTTAAATTGATGATCAGTTTGTGCAGCACTCTTCTCTTTTGGACAAGCAGTCCTATCTCTTTTCCCCAAGCTAACTGCATGCAATTTCTGATCTATTTCAGAGATAGAAATTGTCCCAACACATAATCGGTGGGTGTTGGAGAAAGAGCAGAGGTTTTTGTTTTTTGGTGGGCATGGAGTAGAGGCTGATCAGGGTTATCAATGGTAAAAATGGTTAGCAATCAAAAAAAAAGCAGTTATTCAAATGGTTGATCTTCAATAGCAATAAACACCAGAAAACCTGCCCTGACATGTTTACTCTACCTCTTGAGAAATTACAAGTCAGAAATAAGACACCTCTTTTAATTTGGTCTCAGAAACATTTGCTGTCCCAAGCATTCAGGTAACGAAGGTATCTCCCCTAAATGAAGGAGATAGATAAAAAACATTTTTTGTGAAATTGCTTACACCTCCATTTTTTCACCACCAAGAGCAAGTCTGGGTTGTAGCTCTGTGGATAAAAGCTTATAACCCAAGACCACAGCTAGCTCCAAATACCTTCCACAGGAGGACTTGTGCTGATTTTAAGTAATGCCTTACATCTTACTGCTTCACCAGCACTGTCGTCCAACTAGGTGAAATAACAGGACCCTACTTCAAACAATCTGAATTTTTTAGAATGAAGGAGAGAAGGAGTTAGAGTGACTTACTCCACTCTTGAAAGGTGAATGCGATCAGATGGAGGTCATAACCTTACGAAGCTAAGGAATGTGGTCTGCAGGTACCTCATTAACTGCGTGTCACTTACCCATGAAGAACAATGTCCGTTAACCGTCTTGACCAGAAATTATTAAAGGAAAAAAGAAAGCAGCTCCTGCAAATTTAGTAAGCGTAACAATGAACCAAATGGAAAACCATGTGATAGCTCTTCTAAAACCTATTGCATGAAGAGTTAAAGTAATTACAATGCAGTCATTTCAGAACTACAAGAAGCTTAAAGGACCACAGATTTTTCATGGCTCACACATCAGACAAGCAAGCATGAAATCAGTTTTTGGCAGGTGTCAAAGAACTAATGAACTCTGAAAACATTTCAGCACCTTAAAATTGGCATTGTTTGCTATCTAATGTAAATGCAAGATTGAAGATGTTTCCTGCTTAGTTAATGAGACTGCCCTTACATTTAAGCACAGGAAGCAGAAATGAACTAGCAGTATCTGGTTTTAAGAAGGGCTTTTCCATAAAATACTGGTACTATGCTTTGCATCAGATCTGGCTGGGGGCTGAACACCAATTGACACTGAAAGAACAGAGCAGGGCATGAATTTCGGAACGTTCTGTGTGAGAACTATTATTTTTTAAATGTAAAAGACCAACCAGTCAAGACCTACAGCATCACACCAAAGAACCTTCCATGCACATCTGAATATATATTCCCACTGCTCACACATCAGACTCGTTATTCCCCCGGAGCAATAAGCGGGCACGCAGCTAGCCGCATGCAGCGAGCACGGGCTCCCTTACCTGCTCCTTTTTCACAGGCGTGCTGTGGGCTGCCACGGTCGAGAACTGCTCGAGCGCGTTTTGATGCTCTTCGCTCAGCTGCTGCTGCTGCTGGTCCTGAGGCTGAGCCTCCGCCGCCCCTTGCTGTGCTGGGCTCTCTTGCTGATCCTGCTCTTTATCCTTGGACTCAGAGTCCGATCCCGATTCTGTAGTCATGGTTGGTTATTCTGTAAAACAAGGTGGGCAGATCTACTGAGTACGCTCTTGTAGCTGTGAATTTGTAGGCTAGGTTAACAAAATGGAGAAACATCAGTCACAAAATTTTCATCTTAGTGTGCTTGGCCTTTAAAACTGAAGTGGTTATTATTGGCCCAACGAGGACCACTAGGAAAGCTTCCCTGGTGCAAAGGACCAGGTCTAAATGCACTCATGCTCTGAGGAAGAGCACGTCGCCACAAAATCTCACTCTACATTATAACATACAGACGCTATAGGAATCACGTTGAAGTTACATACAGACATACAGTTCTACGTAGTTCACAATTCATAAAAGGAGAGTAACACATTGAGAAGAGCTAGTACGATTGAGGGCCCTAAATCCAATGCAATTCACTGCAGTTTGGGTTTCTAAACCATGTAGAAACTTTTGCAAACATTAAATCTTTTGATCTTTACATTGAAATCAATAGGGTTTCAACTCCTCAACACCTGCACTCTCTTCTGGAAGCAGACTCAAGTACTTTCGATGTTTCCAGGCAACATATATACTAGAAACATCTGAAGTGCGTCCACCAACAGCAGTGTGAGTGTACAACTATCCTTAAGCACAGTTCTGTCCTTGCTGCTTGAATTCACCTACACTTCTGTCGTTTCTTTCTAAGTGCCAGAGCATCCAAAGGAAAAGATAAATACTTCCATTAAGTCACTTGAAGTGTTAGATTTTAAGTAAAGTTAATATGACTTTTCTTAAATGTGAAAAGTGTGTTTGAACTTAACTTTGTCCAGTACTAAACCAAAACAAAAGTATCAGCAATATTCATTCCAAATCTTAACTATTTCAATTAAACAGTTTCGTTACAAATATGTGGTGAGCACCCAACTCTCAAACTATATAGACACAAAGCCCAACTTTTAAAAATACCATCGTTTTGTTCCGAAACAAGGATTTGAAAAAGCAGAGTCTGTGCCAGTTCAACAAATAGACTCTGCTCTTACATTTGTTACTCATATGCACTTAGTCCTCATGGTTTTATCCTCAAGCATTTTCCTTTTAAGCAACTCAAAACCAAACCAGTCTGCTGCAATCTACTTCTGTTCATCATCAGGCCATGAATTCTTTAACCTGGTAACCATAGCTACTACGTAATTATAAGCAGTTCCACAGAATATACATCTGCTAATTCATCTGCTAGGAAGTCACTACCAACTCTTAACATATACTACAATGTTTACTAGTAGAAACAGGTTTATCAGAGATCACAAAAAAATACAGGGCTTTTTTTTTTAGTTTTTACTTAAATGTTTTATAAGCTACACTGCTTGACAGAAAATGCTTTAAATGAAGCCAATTGCTATTTTCAAACTCATTTATGTATTCTACACTTTCAAGGCTAAGTTCTCCAGTGAATACAGGGCTCTGTAGAGCAAGCAAGTGCCTGTGCTCAGTTTTTGCACTGCGTGTGAAGACAGGGGTGCATGTTCCTACCTCCTGCATGCCAAAACAGTACAAGAGAGAAGCAGAACTAGAAAGCATATATGGCAGATTTATGCTTCAGGCCACATTTTCAAAGTACCTACATGTGACACACTTGTTTAGGAATACATCATAAATTTCCATGCTCAAACTGGCACAGTTGTATCAAAAATACCTTTTAAAATGTATTGTTTAACAAATTGTCATTAGCATCTACAAACAGCAATAATTAACTCATGTCTTTTAAAATGCGACAGTCAGAAAGGCATTCATCTAACCAAACTTCAGAAGCCCACATCTGAGATGGTCACTTTAAACACAGAGGAGAAAACCAGATGTTTCAGAGCACAATTCATCTGACCTATTTTAGATGCCTGCTTTAAGCTGAGACAAATCACATGCTAGCATGACTTCGTCCGACTCGCTATGAAGGAAGCCTAAACAAGTTCCTCGACGTAGATGAAACAAACCCATCCTCCCTTTTCAATTCTATTAAGCCACTATTTTTTGTACGCTTTAAAAATTAAATTGTAGAACGATGGTAATCTCTCAGATTTTTGTTTTGCCCATCTGTCAGATCAACATGGAATTCTTCATCTGATGCTATTATGGTTGCCTTGCTTTAAAAGACCTCAGGTCTCCACAAACTTCGCAAGTTTTTGCCTCTACTTTCAAACCATGTTTTGTACAAGTATATGAAGATATGAAATGCAAATTAATCAAATGATTAATTCAATAAAAATCAAACTATGTATTTGATTTTCTTTTCCAAAAACTATGAATTAGGAAGCAACAAAAAACTAACCTACACCTATGAAAATCATTGATCAAACAGTACCAAACAGCATAGATGACCAGTACAAAGTGTAACACATGGAAGTTGTAGTACAAAGTGGTTTTTTTCCCCTCTTGATATGAGTTAGAGCAGTATAAATAGAAAGCAACTATCATACTTGGTGTTTGGAAACAGACACCCCAAGTATCTTAAGGTATTAATCTATATAGGATCAGACAGTCTTCCTTCAGCTGCCATCATTGCGTCTCTGGAAGCTCATTGTTGCACCCTATATATCTTCTTTCCTAACTAACATTTGTATCCTGGCTGTTCATGAGCATGGAAACACAGCCATTTAAATTAGCCCCATAAAACACAACTTCATGTCGCATGAGATGAAAACAAGTTTTACTTTTCTTGCCAGTTATAATTTTACATCTCAAGGAACAAGAAATGTGGTTCTTAACTTCTCCTGGGACATTCCTGCATGAAGCAGAGCCATATAATACTGGGAGTTACTCTCTGGGACCAGTTTTCTCTCCAGTTACACGTGAGTCCTTGCTTGCTCTAAGAGTGCTTTGTTAGAAAACTTTCCATGCGTTATCAAATCTTTTAGCACTAGTGATTCCCTGGATACAATATTCCTGTCATTAGTCAGACAGCAGATGGATTTAATTAACCCAAGGTTACCCATTTCCAAACGTCGTCTATATTTCCCTACGCATACTAGTATGTTTAATAACAAATACTGAGAATGAAATACTATTGATTTCACGCTGTTATCTTATAAATAGAAGCAAAGCAAACATATTTTGAATCCAATTTCTTATAAACTCCTTCGATGATTGTATTGTTAAGATTTATCTCATTCCATCTAGTGCAGATTGAAAATACCGAAATTACATGACAGAAAACAACATTCCTCTCTCAGTGCAAACGAATAGGTTGTTTTGCCTTCCTCAGCAAATAGCTGCTTATCCAAAAGAACTTTGAAAGCATTTCATTTTTCATAAATGACACAGCAATCCTCCTAGGAAAAGGTAGTTTCATTTATTGGAAGAAATAACAGCAATCTTAAGAAATTTAACAACATAAATATTACTCTGCTTTTGTTTGTACGCAGTGAATCTGACAGAATATGTAGTAGTGTCTACATGTTTGTCAAACACACGTAACTGGCTACAAATTTATTTTTCTTATTATTTACTATACCTGGCTAGGTACCAAAATCATGACTTCTGATGTGACTTTCATTACAGGAAGAAATCACTGAAGTTCCTTAAACTTTTTGTGTTGCCAGCAATTCCCCTTTCCAGCAAACAGAAAACAAACTAATGAAAAGAAACTAAGAGCACGATCTTATACAAATGAGGTAATACTATGCAAGCCAGATGTGCTCTTGGATAGTTCAGTTTTGGTTTACAACCCAATATTCAAAGATTCCAAAAGATTAGCTGAGTTCAAACTTTACACAGATGCTGCTAATACTGTATAGTCTAAGGCCAAAGTCAATTTGGCTACAGAATTCAATCAGAATGAAAATCAAGTCTTTTACTTAAAAGGAAAACAAAACAAAACAAAACAACCAAGAACCAGCTAATTTTAATCTGTGTTGACTACTTAATTTTTAAGTTAAAAATGTATATACTTTCAGCAGTGTAAAGGTTTAAAATACAAGTGTTCGAGAGTGCTGCAGAAGAATAATTAAGGGAAGATAAACATTAATATACTATCAAGGTATTAAAACACAACTTTTTAAAGCTACATGACATTTTAAAAAATAATTTTTATTAGACAAAATCACAGAAAATAAATATTTTCATACCCTTGCACCATACAAAGTAAAGACATTGCACACAGACTGCAAAACCTGGAAACCACTTGCCCGAAGCCTACATCCCAAAACCTTCCGATGCACCTCGTCCTTGTTACTTACAGCTACCAGAATACTACAGCTTGGGAGATTACCATTTCTATTACCAACTACTTGCTATGGACTTAAAGCACATCATTTCCTTTTCTCCATATGGGAACCAAAATCATGTTGTCCTCTGTTAATAATTCTCTGAGCAGGCAAAGCCCAGGCTATGTCACCTGGTCTCCTCCAGCAAGTGGCAGTCATAATCTTCTGTATATATTCATACTTTCAACAAGTTATTTGACTCCTTGCCTCCTCAGAGCACAGACCTTCTGGGTTGCATCTACTGAGGAAGAAAATTCATAGCTAATTGACAGCAGAGTCCACAGTTTAATTACCCCAGCAGTCATTAATAAACCTTTATTTATATATAAATACATGCTAGAGAAAATATCTGCTATATTAAGCAAACAGAAATCACATTACAGAAGAAATTGCAATTTAATTCCAAATAAATTGTGATGTAATGACAAAACAAAATTGAACCAAGTATAATTAAATGAGCTATACATAGCCACTAACTATTTCCTGTAATGCACAGATTAATGATTTACATTTAAATGCTGCTTTGATCTAATTAATTCTCCTTGTGGAAAGTTCTCCTTTAATTACAATAATTTCTGAAGATTGTTATAAATCATTGTAAAGGTCCAAATTTGGAAGTTATGTAACAAAATAATGATTCCATACTTCAAAAATAATGTTCCACATAACGAGAGACATATTTATCCAATAATGATGAGATGCTGATGAGAAGAGCATATGGAGAGCAATATTGCTGCTACGAGCAGAAACAGAAATGTCAATATATGTTTCAAGAAAAGAATACACGCCAGAACATCGACTTCCAAGCTTGAAATAGAAACTGTTTTCATCAAACTGCTTGAAGTCTCAAGCTCGGTTCATTCCAGTTGGGTAGCTTATTAGGAAAACGACCATTTTTTTGTTGCTCCCCTTTAATTTGGGTGAATTTGCCCTCAGGTGTGGGAGGCACGAAAGCCACAAAAGCCTGGCGCAGAGTCCTGGGAGAGGCAGGACCTCTGCTGCGCTTCACCAGGAGCTAACATCAGCTCTTTCTTTACCCATTGTTATCGTTCAGCACTGGCAGCAACTGGAGGAGGCATCTCCCTGGCGTTACAGTTTCTCCAGTGAACAGCAACAAGCCAAAGTGACTGCAAAGACGTGGCACGAACAGACATGGGTGGGAAACTACCTCAAGAAGGGCAACTGCATGCCCCCTCCCAACCACATGGTCCTGTCACCTCTCTTGAGCCAGCACTGGCGTAATTCAAGGGGGCAGGCGGCTCAGCTGGGAGGGCTGAACCTGCCCCCAGCATGGGGAGGGGGAAACAGCCCTCCTCCTTTGGGCATCAGTGGGCACCCTATCTGTCTAACACAGCTGTGAGCTTAGCATTGCACCTTAAACATATACATACAGCATAAACACAAACACATTAGAGTCAGCACATGGAAAAAACAGGAAAAGAAAGTCAAAAAAAAGTAGTAACAAGAGAGACAAGAGGAAAATCAAAGGAGAAAGCTGCTAAGCATCAGGATGAGCAGCAATCGTGTCAGCACAGCGCACTGCAGGTTAATGACTTAACGGATCTGGTGGCACCAGCCATGGGCCCAAGCACAGGTGCAGGAGAGACACTTCAGGGAGGACAGGGAGGTGTTAACAAGCTGTAATAAAGAAAGGCTGGTTAGAGGTGTTGCAACACACAGCATGAGTCAAAATATTTGTTTGGCCTTCTAGGAAGGTGCATAGTACAGGCTTCTTTAAAGTTTCTTGATAAAGATGAAAGAAGGAAAAACAGAAGCAACATCTGAGGAAGGAGTCATGTAATCTGGAGGCGATGGAAGGGACACCTTAAAACCAACAAACGTCCTTCGGAGGGGACAAAACGGCAATGGCAGACTTGAATTACCCATAAGGACCCAAAACTCCCCCACCCCAGGCACACATGCACCTCTCTGGCTCCAACGTCTAAAGAAAACACAGGTGAGTGTTTCTGGAGAGATTATCCTCTGCCTAGGAAGCGTGGGGATGGGAAGCGTCAGGACCTTTCAAATGACAAGGAGGACTACATCCAAAAGGGACTGTACACCAAAGCAGAACCAAGGACACATGACTCAGGGATGAATATAAAAGACCATCATCAACATAAAAGGAGAAACAAAGACTAAGATGCAAAGTGACTTACAATTAGCAAGGGATGCAGCAAACAATAAGAAGAGAGTCTATAAATATGTTAGAAGGAAAACCAGGCCTGTTACTGAACACAGGATAGGCTGAATTATTCAGTGTCTCATTTCCCAGCAGCTAGCTGAGACCAGATACTCAGGGCATCTTTCACCCGATGTGGAGGATGGATGGAGTAAGGGGAGAACAGAGCACACACATCAGCAAGCCAGGTGGTTTCAAGTCAGCAGGAGCCACTGGAAACGTCCCTACATTGGGACATTGTTTGGGGAACTACAGCAATCATCTCTAAATTGTTAGCCGCTGCCTTGCAGATGTCAGAGTGGCCAGGTAAGGTCTAAAAAAACCGGAAAGACCCAAAACAGCACCTGATCTTACAAAGGAAAGTCAGAAATTACAGTGTACTTTTAATACCAGAGAAGTTACTGGGGCACACCGCTAAAGGATTGCCAATCCTGTAAAAATACTGAGATTAGGAAAAAAAAAAACCCACAATCAACGTGAATACATCAAAAAGTTATGTCAAACTAGTGTAATGTCTCTCTTGCTCTCTAACAGGGCATCTGTCCCAGCTGACAAAAAAAAAGTGGTACAGATGACAGAGCCTATCTTTAGAAAGGCTTTTAAAACAGCCCCACATGACTTCTTTATGAGTGAACCAGAGAAACAGCTTAAATGATTAAAAGAAAAATAAAAAAGAAAAAAATGTTTACAAGTCATTAAAAAAGCCAAACTCTAGCCTATGAACAGTTATCAGTAGCACAATGACAACCTGTGAGAACTTAGGAATTTTGAAGAACCATAGCCCTTTGAGCATCAGTGAAAGAAGGGACAGTGCCTGATCCATGCTCAGCATCACACTGTGGATGTTGGGGCATGCTGCTGGCATCCTCACCAGGCTTAAAGAACAGAAAAGCAGTCTGACAGAAAACCATACATACACTCAATCTGACTACATTCTCATGAGGGTAATGGCAACAGGAGTGGGGAGCTCAGAAATGAAACGCCATGGGGAAGCTATGGGTTAGGCTGCAGGAAGGAAGCAGCATGAGGGTCTGAAGTCACACATTAAGCAAGACGAATTTCAGTCTGGGACGTGACGCTGGAGCTGTTCTGCCTTCTGCAGCATCTGGGAGAAGTATACAGTATATTGTATTTCAGTTCGGGATTCATATTTTTTGGAAAATATATATCAGAGAGTGTCAAGAAGAGAGTAGGAAGAAGGAGAATAGGTTTAGAAAACGTGATCAGTGGAAAAAGGTTTTAGGAGCTGAATCTGTTTACCCTGGGAAAGGGAAGAGAGAGAGGGGAGCTGGTAAGAGCCCTGCAGTACATCCAAGCTTCTTGCAGACAGAAAGCAATGAAGCATTTGCTAACAGTGGAGTAAGAACTTGATTGGCATCAAGTGGGATTTAGAGTTGATGGTATATCAACAGTCAAGAACAGGCTATCTATAGCCATGTGGAGTCATCACTGGAGACAAGCAGAGATAAACAGCAGCAGCAAAATTATCTGTTTGCAACTTTATAAAGCCTAAGCAATTACATTTTTGTTGATTTTGCTACCCCTTCCACTTGGGTTGGCAACTCTGAATTCACAAAATGCGTATGTTTGTTTCTGCTTCAGAGCATCTGGATACACAGAATAACATTTTTATTTCCTGTTTACCTTTCATTTCTATGATTCAATGAAATTACCCAGGTCTGTTTTCCTCTCTTGATGGGTGGCTGCCCACAGCAATAAAACCCAGAATCACTGCAACTTCTGTTGCCCCTCCTGCACGCAAGGTTTATGAAGATTATGACTGACCAGGTTCCCTGAAGACACCAGATCACTTTTTAGAGGTCATATCACCTAGATCAACCCCAAGGCTACCTTAATTTCTGAACAGGTCAAGAAAAAATCAGGCCACCATAACACACTTTGGCTGTTTTTTCTCCCCGCCCTGCTGATTCAAGCAGTTTTCCCCATGGGCAGACCCAGATTTACCGGAGGAAGAAGGGAACTGCATTCTCCCTCTGAACTCTGTATCGGTCTCCAGGCACGGGGTGCAGTTGCTGCTACATCCTTCCCTGCATCCTGAGTGGGGGCTGGCTCTGCCCCCCTTGCCCCCGGGTGCCAGGATTCACCCACCAGCTCCAAAAACAGGACTGCGGCCACTGCCGTGGGTCCTGCAGAAGGTTCCCGTCTGGGAGGAACTGCACACACAAGCTGGCAAACACACACCTTCCTGGGAGTGCTGGGTGAAACTACAGAAGTGCACGGCAATTAAACCCAAGCCTGATGCTATTTCATTCATTAAAAAAATCAAAAAAAACACCCAAACAAAAAACCCCACTAACAACACAAAAAAAAAAAAAAAGGTAAAAGGAGGACTTCTGAGAAACACAAGAATCTTACAACAGACTAACAGACTTCAGCAAAGTGTCCGCTCATTGAAAAGCTTCAATCTGCACAAATACTGCGATTGCAGGAAGGTTAGGGGAAGCAGAAACAATACACAAATAACTCAATAAATTATGCTGAGAAGCAACAGGGAATTACAGGGGAGAGGTAGATGTGAGGAGAAGAAGGAAATGAAGGAACTGGTAATGGAGACTACAGCAGCATCCCACAGATGCTGGCCATGACAGAATTGCATAGAAACATGCCCAACTTCACCACTTCCTCATTTCAGTTTAAAAAAAAATAAATAAATCCGGGCTAAAGAAAACACAGACAAAACTGCTCGTAGTGCTGTCATTACAACTGATTGATAAATGTTTCATTCGGCAACTGAAAAGGCAAGAGCCCTCAATGGCACACCCTGATTTTCTGCAGACAAGTGACTTTGATTACTTGGGTTACATTTACGTGACGTTTTGACATTTCTGAATCACTCTGGAGCCAAACGTTCACATGGGTCCCCTGCACATCATTCACTATTTAAAAGTTGTATTTCATGCTACAGTGACTGAGTGTGCTTCAGGCATCAGATCGTTAAAGTTCATATTCTCTTGTATTGAGGAGAAAATAGAATCAATTCAAAATTAAAACCAAAAAAAGTCACACAAGTTGCTGACACATGGCAGGTGTGCTACATTATCACACTACCCTCAGGCCAAAATACTGTAACACCTGTGAACAATATTTTCTGTTTCATACACTACCTAAATAGACTCTGCTGCAGTGCTCCCAAGCTGGTGACCTGTCTAACCTCATAGAAACAAGGGAATCAGATAGGCAAGGTACAGATCAGAGCATCAAGCCCATCTCCTCTGAAGCCTTCCTGCTCCCTCCCACCGAACATTTATCTTTCCAGCTCAGGTGACATAAAAGCCTACAAAGTAAAACAAAAATTATCAACTATGGTTCAAAATATCAATACGGCTTTTCTGATCTCCTGGACATCTTACTAACTAGAATTCAGAAAAGAAACAGTTGGTTTTTTCCTTTATTTTACTGAGTGGTGCTTGAAAAAGTCACAAAGGACTGCTCACTGATGAATTAAACCCTCTCCAGCCTATTACTTGCACAAGTGATGTAGTATTACGTTTATTTATTTTTTTTCGCTTTTGCAGTGAATGGATACTTTTCATCCATTTTTATGGTTTGGAAGGGATTTTTTTTAATTTTTGTAGCCTTTTCTCCACTCCAGCATGGTTTAGAGATGGAAAAAAGGAAGCATCTGGGGCAGAGAAGACAGACGTTTTGCAGTCACCTGGCTAATGCCCCTTCCAGCCAGCCACTGCTGTTTCCATCCTCCGCTGCTGCTCCATCCCAGCACGACACACATTAGACACTGCAGCCAAGAGATCTGCTCCCAGCTCCCAGCCCCGGCACAGGCTCACATGTACTGCTGCCCTGCAGCGTGCTCAGCTTCAGCAGGCCACAGTGTTTTCCATAAACCTGACTAAAACCGAGTCTTTTAAATTTTTTAAGTGCTTATCAGTCGTTTCTTCTTGGGGGTGACCAGCCCGGCGCGGGTTGTGCAAGACAGGTGCGCTTGAGTGATGGCTTCTCCCATGGCACCCCAGACAGCACCCGCCCTTCATCACTGAGGAGCTGCAGGTTTTCTTGAATGCCAGATTAAAATAATTGGGAAAATTTCAAACTCAGATAGACAGGAAAGGAAGGACGACATCACAGGCAGCGAAAAAACAGAGGAATCACCTCTGAATCCATACTGGGTCCTAGTTAAATAAAAGCAGCTCTGTGCGAGGAGAGAGATTGTGCTGAGGCCTGGGGCCGAAACTGCTTCTACTTCATCTTCCTCTTTTTTTTTCTTTCCCCAAATATCTTACATCCCATTTTTCAACTTTTGAAGGCATTAAACAGGTCTGATGCAGTAAGGCTACGTTATGAGGCATCGCAGCATATTTAGTTGTAATAACTTTTGTTTTTCTGAAATGGATTATTCACTTCGTATTTAGGTTTTAATCTCCTGGGCATTCACGTCAGTTTTGAACGTAAAACACACCCTGCAATATCAAGTAATAGGCTTTCCAGTTTGGAACACCACATCAGGAAACCACTGGCTCCCCAAACAAATTAAAATCTTGCGAGTCTAAACAACCAAACCCGCGGCATCAGACAGTCAGCTTTTTATACTTAAACTCTTCTGGGATCCCCACGCTCCCCAGCGCTTTAATTACCTGCTACAGATTACAAAAATACCGTTCATTTGGCACGGGCAGCTAACTCGTGACACCCGTGCTCCAGGTTATACTGTCACTCCAAAACCATCCTCCCAGTCCTACACAGATGACACCGTGCCAGACCATCAACCGGGAGAAACTGCCAGCTCCGAAAACGCCGTTCAACATGTCCCCCCCAAAACTTAAGCGCGCATAACACTAGCAGTTGGCTCTGACGCCTTAAAGCCACCAGCTGTTAAATAATGTGCTGGATGCAAACCAAGACCTACAGATGGTGTGAGAGCAGGGACTTCTAGGAACAAATTGGTCAGAGTGGAAACGCACGGACAAGAAGAATATTTATGGCGGATCCAGGCGTCTGAAGGGTAGAGCGATCTCACTTAAAAATCACTGAGTAAGCGGGATTCTCTCCCAGCTTCAGTTACACTTTGGGTATGTGTTTTAGGACTGTTTGAGTTATGTGTTTTTGGATCACTTTAGTTACGTATTTTCAGGCACGAGAAGCTCGTGTACATGCTGTCCCAACAGATAGTAGTTAAGTCCTTTGCATGACAAGATCTATAAGAAATTAAGAGCAAGCTTTCTGTATTTTCATGTAACATTCTAACAAAAGCCCAAACCTTTCACCATCTGTGCAGCTACACTAAACTATGAGGATTTGAAGACCAGCATCCAGCCTGACAAAGAAATTAGCTATCTTTAAGGAGGGTCTAACCTTTTTTACCTATTAAACTCTGAAATGCTATATAAACAGCTACGTAGTAATTACATGACATACTCCTGACCCAGTATGATACTGGATTATGCTGTCTCTGAAGATGGATGTCACTGGATCATAGAATGGTTTGGGTTGGAAGAGACCTTAAAGGTCATCTAGTTCCAATCCCCCTGCCGTGGGCAGGGACACCTTCCACGAGACCAGGCTGCTTAAAGTAACCTGGCCTTGAACACGTCCAGGGATGGGGCATCCACAGCTTCTCTGGGAAAGCTGTTCCAGAGCTTCACCACCCTCACAGTGAAGAATTTCTTCCTTAGATCTCATTGAAATCTACCCTCTTTCAGTTTACAGCCATTACCCTTTGTCCTATCACTACATGCCCTTGTAAAAAGTCCCTCTCCAGCTTTCTTGTAGGCCCCCTTCAGGTACTTGAAGGCTGCTAGAAGGTCTCCCCGAAGCCTCTTCCTCTCCAGGCTGAACAGCCCCAACTCTCTCAGCCTGTCTTCACAGGAGAGGTGCTCCTCAGATCTGGCAACTACTCCTTAATGTGTATAACTGTCTTGGATATGATATCTTGGACGCACAGAAGTGACAGCAGCTCAGAGAAGACAGAAGAGGTTGAGGCAATGCGGACAGCCAGGTGGCTCAAAGTGTCCCCACAAGACAGTGGTCAGAAAAAAATGGGTGAGGAAGGGAGGAGAGGAAGAGTAGGAAAGAAGAAAGTGGTAGTGATGCAGCTTAATTACAAAAATGAGAGTAAGAGGGAATGCACAAGCTCTTGCAGCAGAGAGAGGAAGAAAAGCTCTTTGCAGCTTTTAAATCACTGAGAATTCAAAAAAGAAAGTCACGTAAATAATTCCAGATTACTCACCAGGAACTGAGTATTTAAAAAAAACCCTTCTATTCTGTATCAAGTTGATAATTTGAAAGGAAAAGTGAAGGTAATTAAGCTAGACGCTGCTATTTCCTAGGAATGAATGACTTTACAAACGGAATTATTTTCTTCCCCACATTTTCTTATACACAGCTCTGCTAAATGTTTGACAGTGTGTTTTTAAGGCTACGAACCACTAATCTGGTAGCTAGTGGATAATCTAAACGATCAACCTTAATTTAAGGGAGAATCCTACAATTCAGAAACAAAGTGAAAGACCAATACCAGACCCTGTTCGATGTGCTGAGTTTCAAACTTGTCCCGTGTGCTAACCAGGAAAGCGCCGAACCAGTGAAACAGGTCCATAAACGATGGCTTTTTCCATCCTTCCTCCTGACACTGTGCATGACCCAATGCAAGACCATCTGCACATGTGACAAAGGACTGTTGTGCGTTGTATCTACTGATTATTTTATATCAATTCATTTCTTTCAGTATCCTCCAGATCACAGCATGTAAAATTCAGCTTATTTATATCCTACATTACATGGTAGTGTGGGAAAAACAAAAGGTAACTGTCTCGCTCCTTACCAGACAACTTTGCTCAAGAAGGCGTTTATAATTTCAAAGTTTTACTTATCAAACTTATCAATTTTGATATCTTAGTGCACAATTCAACCTTCTCAGAAGCTAACAAATACGCAGAAAATACAGAGAATTACTCTCTACTTCATCATGAACTGTGGTTCAACAACCAAAAACTTCTTCTAGTCGCTATGGTTGATGCCAGATAAACAACAGAGTTGCATTTCACCTCTCCTTCCCCTCCTCTCTTCACTCTGTAGTCTGTTTTCTGCGGGGACAGAAATCTCCATGCCAATATTCATATGGCCATTACATCTGAACAAAAAAATGAATTAAGTCATCCACCCCCTCCCTGGATGTCATGAATGCCCTGGGGAAGCCGTATCCTGCAGCTGGGGTCCAACCCACTCTGCTCTCTCTCGCCTTCACTATATGCATGTGTTTCACCACAGCTGGGGCCACAGAAA
This sequence comes from Tauraco erythrolophus, assembly GCF_009769465.1. NCBI lineage: Eukaryota > Metazoa > Chordata > Aves > Musophagiformes > Musophagidae > Tauraco > Tauraco erythrolophus. The sequence continues at coordinate 49,360,446 of NC_141467.1, read as the reverse complement.
CCTTACCGTTAAGAAATAAATTTTTTAAAGGTTTTCAAAGAAGCAAGAATCCAACTAATCCTTCCCCCAGATCCAGAACAGCATTAATTACCCCTATAGCAGCAGCTGTCAAACTTTTTGGAGAGATACAGCCATGCAAGTATGCCAAAAGCACCACTAACAACACAAGCACATCAGATACAATGCTGGATCTTAATTAGGGGGCTCATTATTTCAAAGTGTCTTGCATACTGACATCAGTGCTATATGGTCCTCTTTCCAACCCCCTTGTCTAAACTCTACCAGGTATGTATTTATGTCACCTGTTACTAAAATCACACAACGATGAAGTTTCCATGTTTCCTGCAGGCCGTTGATTCCATAGCGTTACTGTGTAGGAAAATTTTCCCAAATGTTTGACCTAATTCTTGCTACTTCATATGTAGGCATGCTCCTCCTCTCCCTGATGACACCGGATGCATAACATGGCTCTGCAGCTTGCAGACGGCTGCCACTCCCCCTCAGACCACTCTCTCCTCTGCCTCTTCTGCGAGTCTGTCATGGTTTGGCGCCAGGTGGCAACTAAGCACCACGCAGCCTCTCGCTCACTCCTCCCTCCCCCAGTGGGGTGGAGAGGAGAAAATGTAACAAAAGGGCTGACGATCCAGACAAGAACAAGGAGGGATCACCCACCAACCACGGTCCTGGGCAAACTGGACTTGGCTTGGAGACAAATCAAATTAATTTGTTAACGGTCACATTCAGAGAAGATAACAAGAAACAAAACCAGATCTTGAAAACACCTCCCCCCCACCCCTCCCTTCTTCCCGGCTCTACCTCCTCCTCCAGTGGCACAGGGGGACAAGGGATGGGGGGGATGCAGGTCAGTTCATCACACGGTGTTTCTGCTGCTCCTTCCTTAAAGGAGGAGGACTCCTTAAAGGAGGAGGACTCCTTACATTCTTTTCTCCTGCTCCAACGGATCCCCTCCTCACGGGACAGTCCACAGACTTCTCCAACGTGAGTCCTTCCTGCAGGATGCAATCCTTACCCATCGGATTGCTCCAGTGCCGGCTTCTTCCTCACAGAGTCACAGCTTCTTAGGGAGCTGCCAACCGCTCTGGCGTGGGTTTCTCCACGGGCTTCAGATGCCTCTCTGCCTCGTCGTCAGTCTCCAGCAGCAAATGGAGACCATACCCTATAACCTCATTCAGGCACAGGCATCTCTGCTCCAGTGTGGGGTTCCCCATGGGTTGCGGGTGGATCTCTGCTCCACTGTTAATCTCCACGGGCAGCAGAGGGGCCACTGCCAGGGAATCTCCATGTTGGCACCTCCTCCCGCTCCATCTTCGCTGACCTTGGTGTCTGCGTAGCCATTTCTCTCAGATCTCACTCCTTTCTCCGCTGCAGCTGTGCCAGGCCCGACCAGCCCGAGGAACCTCAGCAGGATGAACTCTGCCCAGGGGGCGCCCCGGGAGCGGGGCACTTCAGAGCTCTCCAAGCCGCACCGCCGTGGCCACCTCCAGCCGAGTGGTGCCAGCCCGGTGCAGGCAGTCACCCGCCCTCCTGGGAGGCCATGGCCAGGCCCCCCCGCCTCCTGTCTCCTCACTGCAGGTCCCACACGGCACAGGTTTCTTTGTCCCCTTTCTTAAATACACCATTCACAGAGGCGCTGATCGGCACGGCCCTGGCCAGAGGTGGGTCCGTCTGGGAGCTGGGGAAGCTTCTCGCTGCTCCTCACAGGGCTATCCCTGTAGCCCCTGCCCCGCTACCTAAACCCCACCACATAAACCCAGCACAAAGTCCCATTTTTAGTCCTCTCTCAGGCTCTCTTCTCTCTCCTCTGTTCTCCTTCCCATCAGTCCACCTCTTCCCTGAGCAACAGCATCCAACCCCTGCTTTCAGCTGAAGATCGATTGTGCCTTAATGGATTGCAAGGATGGCTTTATGTCTGAAAACAACACTCCTCTTTATACCTCCTGGTAGCAAAGAGTTCAGTATTTTCACCATACCACAACACTTACCAGCTTAGGTTTAACCTTTGATTTGTTCATAATCCCACACTGTTTTCTCCAAGCTCCTGCCTAAAGATATCTCAAGTGGAAGAAAACTATCTTAACTATATTACATTCAGTGAAAAATAAGGGGGAAAAAAACGCACTTCCTAGGTAGATACTACTTGATATTTTTCATTTTATATTTTTAAAGTTCCTCCTCTTGTGCTGACTATCATTCGAACAAGTAAAGTATTTATTAATGTATGAGATACAGTTTCAGTGACAGAGCACACATGATTTATATTAGAACAACTGTATCTCCCTGTATCCGAAGTACATTCAAGCCATGATACTCTACTATTTATTAAAATATTAGGGAGTACCAATTGTAAACATGTCCAGTTTCACTTACAGCTTCCAGCCACTGCTGAAACAGTCACCTCAGTCTCCAGCAGGTGTTAGGGGCATTAGCAATTTGGCCGGGCCAACCCCTCAGCACGTTTTCTGTAGCAGTTTCACAGGAGCTGAGAACATCTTCCAAAAAATGCAGGAACTCAACATTCTAGTTCACTTTCAAGAGCCCCAGGGCCATTAAGGTGACCCAAGCGGCAATGCTGGCAGTGTTGTAACTTATTAATAAATTGGGAGCCAGCTCACATCTGCTAGGAAAGGAAAGTCTAGTCTACCCCATTTTATGGTCTCTAGCTGAGTCAAGCACATTAAAATATGTATTACTTCTGTCTACCTGTCACTTCTTGTAACATGCTTAGGTGAACCCATGGCTGCAAGCCAGAACCCAAACTGTTTCAACATAAGCAGTGCTTTTGGGGAAAAGTTATTTGAAACAGAAGTGTCAGGTCCCTTTTGGTATGCTGGCAAATGTTTGCCTCAACACTTACTAAACCAAAAGTTAAATGGTGAGGAAACCCTGCAATTTCAGGTTAATCTGGGCATTTTAATACACTCATGAAATAAACTACGTGCTACGCCTCGCCAATGAAAAATGAAAAATCAAAAGACTGATTGAGGACGATTCCTTTAACCTGTATTTTATGAACAGTTTCAATATTGGTTTCTTAAGAGCGAACAAAACCCCAACCCCTTAGTTACACCACTAAGAAGGACATTTACTCTTCCTATCCCTGGTACCAACAGTAGGCATGCCACGGGGAGAAGATGCCAAGGAATGGGCTGACAGGCCAATATAGGATACCGTTTCATTCAAACCAGTTGCTAGACAATGGTTGGCATTCAGACGACTGAAAGCTTGCAGAGAAGCTAGTTCAAGCTGGCTTAAGTAGATGCAAGTGTGGACGTGGATATTTAGGAGTTCTTAAGAAGAAAAGCAGCTTGCAATATTTCAGGGTGGGGTTCTGAGACTTCTTTTTTTTTTTTTTGTCTAATCCATTAGTACTAAATAAGACCAGAAACATGGCAGGGTCCTTCGTGCCCAGAACTGCATCTAAGCCTCAGAATTACAGCTGTAATTAATGGATTTTCCAAGCTAGGGGGGAAAAGAATCAACTGGGAAAAAAAACTAAATGAAAACACCCCAGCAGCTTGCAGACCAGGCAAGTTAAGGATTTCTTCTCTTGCTCACACATACACACTCACATGCAAGCATACAATAAAGGGCACAATTCCCAAAACACATGTACTTGAGGCTCTTCCCTCTTTCACCCCATTTGTAATCCTTTACATTCTCCTAAAAGCGTGCTGCCTTCAGGAAGATGAGGGTTCTTTTTATTTCTTATTATTTCACCCGCAGGTCAGTGCGTTGCTTGACTTACGCTGACATAACCTTAAGTAAAACAGGTTCAAGTATGCAGTTTCACCATCCCTAAAGTCAGCCGTATTTTATTAGGGTTTTTCCTTTTTTCTCTCCCTCCGCTCACACTTCAGAGGAGAGGAAATGCCTGCTGTGAATTCTTGTCCAGCATTTTAAATATCACACGAGTACTTTCCATTGCCAGAGAGCTTCCCAAGGATGGTAAGCCCTCCAAGAGAGAGAGGTGTAAATCTCGTTGTCCCTCCTCGGCGAGCTAGAAGCAGTTGGGCTAGAGAGGGGGGCAGCAGCCCCAGCATGCCCCGGCACTCACCCAGTGCTGGGTGATGCCCCAGCCACGAGCAAGAATAGAAAATACCATCAGTGGGATAACCAGCCGTGTCATTCCACTGCCAACCAGCTCCGGTTGTAACCGAAACTGGCAAGTACCCACAACCTACTGATTTTTGGTGTGAAAATCATATTTTTCAAGCGGCTGGCTGTACTACCCTATATATACATTCATTACAGCCAGTCAGATTGAATTATGCATGGAAAGGCTGAATTATTACCTTTTCACAACCACCTCAGTGTTGTAACACCCAGAAGTCTCATGCGGGACAGTTTTGTAGCTTATTAAACTAGACACATTTTTGTGCTCAACAAGCTTTTAATTGTCAAGGAAGATCATGTACAGCTATAAATCTATGAAATGTATTATAAATAATGCCACATGTTCAAATTAGATTGATTTTATAGGGAAGATGATTGCCTTAGTTTATTCCTTTAACACTTAGGCCACAACAGCCTTTAAGGTACAACAGATCTAATACTGCAGCTGAATAAAAAGCAATCTTAAAACTCATGTCCAACAGGAATGAATCCAAACTTCTCCGTATGTGCTATTATCCTTCGACATAAGTATAGAAACTCCACCAAGTCACTACTGCATGTCTGTTTTAAACACTCTTCAAAACAAAAAGGGTGGATTTTTTTTGTTGTGTTTTTTTTTATGTGTTTTTTTGTTTTGGAGTGTTTGGGAATTTTGGGCTTTGTTTATGGTTTGTGTTGTTTTTTTTTTTATTTCAAAAGATGGCTCAAGTTATCAGTCTTTGTCCTCTGAGAGGATGACCTCTGGTTAGAAAGCAGATTCATTAAGTCATATATGAACATAGCAAGCTTAAGCCTGGCACACATCTCTTCCAACTCCTCCTCATTCAAACAAAATTTATATAGTGAAAAACCTGTGCCAAAGAAGGAAAAAAAAAAAAAAAAAAAAAGCTATTTTCAGATCAGACCGAACATACTTGAACGAAAAAAACCTAAACTCAGTCCTAAGACAAATGACAGAAAGGGAAGATGCTGTATTGGCTATAACTGTCCAAGCAATTTGCACCACTGCTAATCTCAGCAGCAGTGCCTGATCTGTACAACAGGATTTACAGGTACCCTAAGCACATTCAAAACTATTTCCCAACCTATATGCTTTGAAATGCAAAAGGGTGTGGAATTTTCCTTCAAACTACCAGCGCGGGTTTGCAACACGAGCTACAGTGTGCTTACAAACCCCACGCTCAGTGGCATGGGTTTCCTAACTCGTTTTAATTTGCAGGTCTCGGCGGGCACAGGCAGCGTGCTGTCTGGGACTGGAGTAAAGTCAATGCAAAGCATGTGGGTATCAGGTCCTCAGCCCCAAATGTTTCATGGTACGGACCTCCTTCTCTCAGGCCAATGCGCCTGGCCTGACGGGGACGCAGACACATGCTTCTCTCAGGGTTTATATTTATCCCTGGCCCAGATGACGTTTTCCAGCAGTGAACACAAGCTTGCCCATCCATGCTGAGGGCTCTGAAACAAAGGCAGGAATTTTCCCCCCCTCTACACACATCTCTCCGTGTGTGCAAGTCGTGAAAATGATTTCATACAAACCAGGTTTGTATCACATCTCAAGGAAGGAGTGACCTGAAGTTTCTGAATGTTCAGAGTCAGCATATGTTTGGCTCTACACTTTATTTATGTTCTATACATACTTTGCCTCCCTGAAGCCTACAGCAAACAGCTGTCATTAGCATTCACCCCTTCTGCTAACACTTTCCTTAATCCCTAACTGACTTCCCAGCCTATAATTAAACTTTCCAGCTGCTGCACTCGGAGATGGCACCAATATCCATCGTTTGTTTCTAAGTAGTCCCTAAAAAGCTGTTTTTCCGATTTCCAAGACCATGGCATAGGACCAAAGCCTCTTACGCTTACAGGTTTTAGGCTAAAAACCTTCCAATCACTTACAAAGTGTCCCATCTTTTACCAGGGAAATTAAAAGGCCAAGTAGTATTATCTTAGTAATTAAACAAATGCATTTTTATAGTGCCAATGGGTGGAGTGCAAAGGCTTGAAAACTGATGGGCAAAAGCTTCAAGTGCTTCCATATTTTGCACGGAAAATACAGTGGAAAGAACTGTATAACCACCATCACTTACAAAGCCCAAAGTTTAAACAGCAGCTCTGCAACAAAAGAATTAGGATTTGGAAACACCTTCTGAACAAATGTAATAAAAGACCAAAGATCTTCAGATCGCAACAGTAAATTGGGGTTAGCACTTCAATCTTGAAAACCTGTTTTTCACATTCATGTAGATCATTACATGAAGGGTAGAGATGGCTAGCAACTTTTTTGCCTGATGCCACTGTTGCAGTGTTCAAGAGGACTTGATATTGTATTAGAAAATTACTGGCTTCACAGTTGAAAAAGGAAAGGAGAAGATGTCTGAAGCAAACACTGTATTTTTGGGTAACACCACATAACACGACGCTCTGGGGCACAGCTGAACAGAGCAGGTCGGGGCAGCGAAACGCCTGGTGCACGCACCTCAGAGGCTACAGGAGAAGGAGGATGCACAAGCCCTGCAGACCCAGGACAAGAAAACCTCACCAGACAGCCACAAATGCATCGTTCTTTTGTGACTCCCCAAATGCCTGGGACACCTGCTGAGCCTCTGAGTCCGCAAAGCTTGCCCACCCCAAACATGAAGGCTGGATAACCACACACGGCATCCTCCATCCCAGGGCTCTGCAGCTCCGTGCACTGCGAAACAGGAGCCAACATCGCCAAACACCTCCAAACATTATCTGTTACAGAGTAGGGCAACGTTTGCTCGACTGCCGAAGCACTATCATGACAAAAGGCGAGCGGGCTCCATTCATAACACGACTGGCGAGCGTCCACCAGCAAATCCCGGCTGCGCACCGCAGCTATCCCGTCACCTGTTGATGAAGACGCAGGGATGTTCGAGGTCAGCCACCCCAATGTCTCCTCTTAGGAGTCGCTGCATGCTTTGGCTTTGCCTTTTGCCTCACGTGGCAGAGATATATTGGGTGCTTAGATCCGGCCTTCGCGTTTCTGCAACCCCGGGCTGGTTTCATAGGGGATGAAGGCTGCAGCCTTGCTGAAAGTTATCCGCTATTTAAACAAAGCAGGGGCACCTTCAGGAAACGAACGCATTTGTTTCCAATTTTATCATGCCGGTCGAGGTTAAAGATTTAACATTAATGTTTTAATGTTGCAAAATATTTCAATAATGAGCGGGATTCACCAGCTACCTTAAGGCTATTTCAGTAGGCTACCAGAAGATCAATCATTTGAGTGTTGTCAAGTCTGAAAGCATTGCTGCTCAGCGATCACACCAGACAGGTGCAAAAATTCAAAGCTTGGACAGCTATGGCTTGTTCCTAGCGGCAAGGCAGGAAGGGTCAACATTTTAAGTGGAAATGAAAACGCCTTCAATTCCATCTAGACCATAGATGAAACTTTCCTCCCTTCTTACATTAAACATATCATTTTAAAGGTGAATTTTGAAGAGTGCACATGACATGTTTAAGCTTCAAATACGTATGCTTTGAGAGGTTAGGAGAACATAAAAACAGTGTTTTCATTGAAAGCTGTTTGTCATTTTTAATCACAGGATAACTCTACAAGAGGTGTGACTGATGCAATTTAAATTTTCACCTGACAAATTGAATTATTAATCTTCACGGCACCTACAACAAAGGATGAAGCGGAGCAGTCAGTCAGTTGCCAGCCCCAGGAGCTACTACAGAACAGCCTTGAGTTGGGGAAGCAGCGTCTTGCAGCACCCCAGGGTGAAGAACTTCTCCTGGCAAGCACTGCAGTCGGGACGGCCCAGGACGTTTATCCTTGCCCCCACTGCTGCCTCCTCACTTCAGATTTCAAAAGCAGAGTAGGACTTTGGGCGGCCTCACCGATAAGAAAAGCTGTGGTTTCCAAGGAAGGTGACAGAGAAAGTTGAGGGCTTTATCTGCACCTGGAAAGAGCGGTCTGTTCTGTGCTGGCAGCTCTGGCAGGGAGGACCACGGAGCTTGAGTAGCTTTTCACTCATGCCTGAATGAAAGCCTTACCTATTACCAGTCACTACTTCATTTCCCTACAAAAGCAAATAAATAGTCCAAGCTCCTGCTAAGTTTTCAAGGAGTTGCCTTTTTCTAACAAAGTGCGCCTGTCCTGATGCCTTGCCACCCCAATTCTGGAAGATACCATGCATTTTGCAGAGCTGTCATCTTAAGCGATATTAAATATTACTCTTATGTACTAGTTTTGTATCTCTCTAATATTACTGATTAATAATTTCCTTATCATGTGTCTAACCAGAGTTCAGAAAGAAATAAAGTTCTAAAAATTTCCACAGAGTAACTTAAAATAGTGTTCCATAAGCCACAATTTCAGAATGCTAGGTTAAAGTACAGTAGGTTATACAAGGTCTTAAAACGAAGGCCAAACACCAACAGAAAGCAGGATTGCTTGCTTGAAAATCTCAAGATGTTGGGCTTAAATGTGCCACTAGTCAAAGAGTGACTTCGGCTCAGCCCACTTCTCAAACTAGTATGTTTTTAAGTAGGAAATAATCCCATTCGTCATTTAAACACTTATTCAGACTCTTGTTAATGTTTGTGCTATCCCTTCTGAATTTCTGGACAGTTTCTTTCAGGCTCAGCAGCCAACATTTAATTAAGAAATATTTAACCACTAGTATTTTTTAAACAACAGCATGTAAGCAGAAGTAATTGCTTATCACGTCTACTTTACAAAAGCAAAATACAGCCAGTGGAAACCAGATACAAAACACTCGCCTTCGGCTGAACTACTTTTGTTTAGAAAATGAACAGACAATGCACTTCCTTGGCCGAGACCTTGATTTGTTTGCCAAGTCCCATCCTGCAGCAGTTTTTCTTCTTACAACAAGATCCCAGGCACAGAGGACACTACCAATAAAGTAGACTTGCAGTTCTGCCCTTAACTCATCAGTTAAGCCCTGATGTGCCTTAAAAGAAGGTAGCGAAGCATTTCTAGTGAACTATGTAAAGCAGTATGTAGCAAATATACCTGTTTTATCCCTTTATGACTGCTTGGAAGCTAGAGAATGACAGATATTTTCTTAGTGCAATTTGTAGCTTTATAGCACGATGGCTTGTTGCTGCATCATCTATTGCATGCCAGCATTTTTTTACTAAAGAAAAAAAGGCACAGCGAGATTTCTTACAAATCTAGGGAGATACTAAACACTTGTATTGATTTCCACAAACTGGTTAGAAGAAGGAAGCATAACTATACCGATTGCGTTCCCGAAAGCAACAGCACAGGATCAGAAGGTCATGGGGGGGCATCTTCTTTCATACCAGCTACCTCGCTTTTAGAGAGAAGAAACATCAGCAAGATTTAGGAGGAGGTGCTTCAGAAGATGCAAAATGCAGGGCATGAGCAAACAGCAAAATTAAGTGCAATAACCAAACTGCCACTGGGGCGAGGCGAGGTGGTTCAGAACAAGGGATGGAGAGAATGCAGTGATCAGATCTGCATAGCAGATAGGTAAAAACAAAACTGGAGCTGAAGAGGGAGGGAGTCCAAAACCAGGCAGAGAGTTTACTTTAATACAGACACTCCTGTTAGACAAGCTGCTGATATCCTTCTGGCCAGTGTAAACCAGAAACTACAATGACCTTGACCCTGTGAGTAACCCCAAACCCCACGCCATTTGCCCTATACTGGCAAAAGACATTCTATGTCTGTTCCCATAGCACAGCAGTGGGAAGTTGGTAACAATTTTAAAAGAAGGAACTTGTTTTTATTCTTCAGCTCTGCATCCTTAATTCAATCACTGTCCCCTTGGGCTGAGAAAAGGACTAACTTTACTGCTTTGTATTACCATGTTAGTAGAGAAGCTGTAAAATACAATATTCACGGTTTATATATGATGTGAGTGTAAAAAAAATAGTTTTGGGTTTGCATAATGAAGAACAAGTCAAGAAATCAGTGTCATACCACTAGCAAATGTGGATAAAACTCTTTGAAACTTTAAACGTGAAATTCTGGATGGTTTTATTTGGCTTTGCAAAAGCTGTGGTCAGTGGGTACAGAGTAGAAATAATAACCTTAACACCAACACTTTCAGGAGAAAGGTAGGTTTTTCAAGTAACTTTAGTGGTATCAGTATTTCACCATCACAATAGTTAATTGCGTGGCATATTTAGTTACGTGCAAGTGCCAGTAGGCACACAGTTTATGCAGATGGAAAGCCTAGCTGAATATATTTAAATGTACACATGAAGGAGGCGGGCGCTGTCTTTTCTCCCTGACTTGGACAGCCAGTGGGGGCGGAAGCATTGTCTGCTGGCTGTTCTTCACCAACCCATTACAGGTGGAAAGGGATTCTCAAGATTGAAATAAACTAAGACAAATTAACTATTGTCTTGTTCTCGAGAGTACCATTAAATAGGGCGGCACGAGAAGTGGTTGAGGGTGGTGGTTACCTTTTTTCACTTTTTCCAAGATATCTACCATAGCACAGTAACATATTATTTACCATCATTATGTGTACGCACACAACTTACGTACAGCATTAGTGGCACTGAGGGTAGGACTGAACGCACAATATAAACCACTGTCACACCAGCAGAGCCTGTCCGCTACCTCCGTTTGCTGGAGGGGAGAACTACCCACACTTAGCTCACTGTCCTTACAAGTAAGTCACCAAACCCAGACAGCATGCTGGCACAGTATTAAAGGACTCTCCTAATTGCCGTGCCTCAAATTCCAGCTCTAAGCCTGCTAAGAGAAAGCCTGCAAAACTCCTTAATAAATCATAGAAATCAGAGATGGAAATTAGGTCATCTTGCCCGCGCCTCCTATCCGCACCGTGAGTTTGCCACCCGTACGGTGCTGCCGAGTGCTTTGTCTTGGGAACTCCTAAATGATTCAAGTGCCGAGGTTTCTCCCAATTCCCCAGGCAGGCTGTTACACAGCCCAGTGAACCTTGCCGTCCATCCCATCTTCCAGCCTCGTCCTCTCCATCCCAGTTTTGCCTCTGTCCCATTTTGTTCTGTTCCTATTTATATCTCCCGTCAACTTCCCCAAAATCTAGCTCTTGATGCTACGACAACCACCATCCAGCAAAAATTGTTGCTCAGGAAACGTTCTTCTGCCTCTCCTGTAATCCCACTGTAGTGTGCTGCTATTTTTAGGAGAAAAAGGAGGTGGTAAAGGAATGAAAGGCTGCCAGCTCCAGCTGTACAAGAATAATGCTCCAGTACATGGAAACTACATTACAGTGTTTCCCTTTAAGCATATATAATTAACCAAAACTTTCAGTCTTCTGGAATGATCCAAAAGAGAGAGACAGAAGAAGTGGAAAAGACAGATTCCAAGATAAAAAACCTGACATCTCACTTCACCTTTCAACCCCGCAGCTGGGCCTCTTCTTCCAGGGCTGTTCTCAAGATTTTACATTGGCGTTTGCCTAGCGAGATGAACGATTAAACCAGCCACGTACTGCCATTATAAAATGATCAATTAAAAAACCTTCTTACAAAAAAAGGCAACCACTTTGCATCAGCCCCTCAGGTGGGTTTTATTCCTGCTTTGAGACAAGGTGACGTCCTGACCTCCGAAAAGCCAGCTGCCCATCATCCTCCCCAACCTCCCTAGCCAACACCAGTGCCAGATGTCCCATGCAAAGGGCTCTGTGCAACCAGTGCTTGGACTACCAAGACCATGTGGCTAAACCAAAAGACCTTGCTTTCCTGAGAGCACGCTTTCATATCTCACACACCATCTTTACGTTTATCAAACCTCGTATTTACTCATATGTAAAGTTAAGAACCGCTACTAGGAATGAACCAGAGGTACCAGTTTTTTTGCTGCAAATAATTCCCATAGGGAAGCGGCAATCTTTCTCTCTGCATAGATGTTTATGTCCATATACTGACACCAGCTCAGCTGTGGGGCACGTGCAACAATCACATCGTGCTGGGGAGCAGAGGGGCTGAGCGCTGCCTGCCCCAACCCTTGCTCTGTAACAGCGGTAATTTAATTGAAAGAAAACAGTGATGAATTCAGCAGACCTGGTGAAGTCATCATCTCCAGGGTTCTTAGAGAGATTACAGCTTCCTGACCTAAGCTACGATTTGGTAGGGTCAGATTTTGATACCTCTATCTAAACCGAATCGAGCCTTGCTTCACAGACAGGCGTACTGATTTCCGTGGGAAGACCAGCAGATAAAGACACTCCCCGATGCGAGTCAGGGTGCAAGAACAGGTCTCTCAGTTAGCATAAACATATGTTTCCTAGGTCTGGAAGAGCTTTTTTTTTTTTCCCTCTTCACAGCCTGTTTGCATTTGCTGGTTTATTAAACAAGATTTTTATTTGCAGCCAGTACGTCCTAAGGAACCAGGAGGTGTTACACATAATTGCCCTCAGATTCATAAGGAGTAAACAAAGTAACCTCCACAACCAGGGACTCCTCCTGCACCACCGCCACCAGCAATGTCATGCTCCACCGCTGCTGGGAGCAGCGTCACCTCCTGCCACCGGGGAAGGGCTGCTGGTGTGCCCTGGCGCGGGGCTGCCTCCCGGCATTTACTCACCTCCTCCGCTCCTCCGGAGAGGTGGACAGTGGCTAAGCCACTGCAAGGGGTGAAGAAGCTCTGAGGATGAGGAACACAGCGGGACAATCCAAAATTGGGAGGAAGGGAAGGGGGGCAGGTGCTCAGCCACCTGCCTGGGTGATGGGAAGGATGGATGGTGCCAGAGGCTCCCACCTCTGCAGGGACTCTGACAGGGAGCCCAAGGGAAGGAGCACCCATCCAGTGACTGCAGCTGGGGGGAAGCGGACATGCCGGGCGAGTGACAGGCAAGAGGCTGGCTGGGAGTGCAGGACACAACCAAAGAGAAGAGCAAAACCAGAGGCATAAGCGTGCGGCTTGCTCTGGTCTGACATGGGCCCGAGACAGATGTTTTCCCCTCCTCTCTCCCATGAACATCCTATCGTCCATCAACAGGGCTCCAACCAAGAGCCTGCCAGAGTCGGCTGTTCCCACCTCAAATATATTCACCCACTTGCTACCTGCAGCCCATCTGGGGTCAAAACTCAGCCCTTGTTTTAGGAAAAAGGCTGCAGTAACAGCCAAGCAATAGACACACGCTATACCTTGGTAGTTCAGATTTTAACGTAGCCCAAAAACAGAGACATCAACCATTCTCTATTCCATGCGGGAGCTTTCTTCTCCCACCTCTAACTCATTAAAGCAGTGCTACGACTTTTCCCTTCTGTCACGTTTGTTAGTAAACACACATTTCATACCAATACATGCACATGAGCATGTATCCAAAATTGTATCCTGCTCTTTTCTCTTTACACTGCCCCCACTTCCCGAAATACTTCTTTATATTCACATATGCTTTCCACTTATTCTAGCCCTTTACCCCCCACACACGCTCTGAGTCCCTGGTTTCTACATTCTTCTTTAACCCTTTAAACTATGAAGACTTTTCTCAGAGGGATCAAACATCTGGTACGTGATCCTCATGCAGATTTCGGTACTTCTTTTGTTTCTCAGCTTGCCAACGGATCAGTTTTGATAGGTAGTGAAGCCACTGAAAAGGATTCTCTGTCTGTGGCACGCAAAATATTATCAAGATCTATAAAGGAAAGGGTAAAAATTGAAGAGGTCTTATGTAAAAAGGGGTTCTCCCCCTTTTTTTTTGCTTCTGCGTACTTTTTAAACTTTTATTTATGTATTACCCTTTCATATTCTGCATCCCATAGCGTGCCAATAGATTCACAAGTGATTTAGAAGATTATTATAATTTCCTTTTTGCTTTTGTCCGCTTTATTAAAGAACCAGCTCTGCTAATACAGTCAAAGACCAAGTAAAAAGTAAAGATTTCACTTTCCTCCAGAGACAAAAAGCTGACAATTACTTAAATTGCATTACACCAATTACTCAGGAAGGGTGTAGATTTGCTGTCTATACAGCACATTGTCTCAGATTAACTCAGTTGTCCCAAATACTGACCCATTTCTGCTTTTCCACAGATATTTAGTCCTTGGCAATCCTCCCGAGTTTCCTGTGCACCGATGCTTACAGTGACAACGATTGAGACTGGCAGGGGCAGGAGCAAAGGGCTTGTAGAGTTTCTCCTATTGAAGCCAAGAAAAGTGCTTACACTCTTCTCCACTACCTGTGCTGCTCATTTTAAGAAATCGAGATCTTTCCAAAGAAACAAATGTTTCTCTTTGATTATTTCTAGCCCGCTAATGCAAGAGGAAGCACTATGTGTCCATACACACATTTAGACTTGGACCATTCCCCAACCATTAGAAATGGCTAATACTGGAGATTAAAAATTAAGAGAAACGTGATAAAACCTAGCTAATCCATCATAATTTCAGTAGTTCATCTCTTTTAAAGGCTTCCTTTACAGTAATGATTTAAACTACTTAGTGATGCTTATTTACATCTAGTTCTGGGTAACACTCTTTTATATACTCTGTGACTTTTGTACCAAATAAAAACAATCCATCATGATCCTTTGGAACGAACACATTTTCAGCTTAATTTTCAGCTTACTTGACAGCAATCATATTTTTCAGTCATACTCACGTCTTTATTTTCACTTGATTAGAGAGAAATTATGTCTGAACAAAACACTTTGAAAATCCAAACTCTGCAGTCATAACATATTTCCAGTTTAAAAAGTGATAAATATGGTCCTAAAACACAGTATCCCAGGGCCACACTATACACACTGAAAAAGCACAATCCTGCAGACTCGCAACACTCCTCCCTGCACAGACCAACCCTTTGTTTTGAAAGCCTGACACGCATTGAAAGGGCACTGAACATACATAGATTCTCACCCAAGGATGTACTTCAATGTGAAAAAGTCACACAGTTATTAATACTTTCATGTTGAGAATGCTGTAGCTGGAGAGATAAAGCTGATGCTTCATCTCATGAGAAACAAGTATTCTTTTATAACCGCTTATAAATGGTTTGATGTTTGCTCTGAGACAACAAGCACTCATTTACTGGTACATGAAATTTCCATGAAACGAGTCTGAATGTCACCCGCCGTGAATAACACATTTAACACATTTCAAGAACTTTCTGTTAACTCAAGATCATGCCCGAAATACAAGGAAGTGTCATGTTACATATTTAAAAAGATAACCATGCGTAACCCCCAAGGAATTCACAACCATTGCAACAAACAACAAATCTAACAAATACAGGCGAGAGCATGCTACTATGGGTCAAACTTAACATCAGTGCCCATATTACCCATAAACCTCCCCCAGTCTTCAAAGAAAAACCTGTGAACAGTAATTCTTTTTCATCAAAGAGTAAACATTCAGCAGGTTTCCACTACAGACAAAAAAAACCCCAACAAACCTCACCCTGTTTAATTCAAAAATTACGTAAGTTGTAGCTTCACCTTCACTTGCTCCTTCTCGGAAGAGAGAATAAAACCCCAACTAAAATTAGACCTCTCCAGTTTTGCTGCAGTTCCCCAGCAGACAGGCACAGCCCTACCCTGCGAAGAGCCGCCAAGGCGGAGGCATGAGGGGAGGGGGTGCTGGGGATGGTGCCACACCCTGCGTCCCCCTCAACTCCTCCTCCTCCTCCTCCCAAAGGCAAAACCTGGCCACCGCAGAAGCAGGCTCCCATCAGATGAGCTCCTAACATGTATCCGACCAGCTCCTCGGTCATACGGGGCGGCCTTTGGGGAGAAAAGCCCATCAGCTGCATCATTAACAGAGGGATGCGACTGTGCGCAATCAGTTCAGGGAGTGGCCCGGGCTGCACCAGTCTGATTAAATAAAACCAATGTATTTTTAATGCTTCCCGATGCGTTTCGTGCTCTCTGCTGCAGCAAGCAGGTCTGCAGCACGCCGACAGCTCAAGGAGCCTTCCTGCTCCAGTGGTACCCTAAGGAATAAACTTCCAGTGGCTCTTACTCTAATGCGGTGCTCGCGTGCTCTCCTCTCCCCTTATTGCCATGCAGGTCTCATCCTCATGTTAGAGCTGAAACTTTCCAACCCAAGGAGACCAGCAGAGCGGTATTTGCCTGTAATATATTATGGATTTACACACACAGGTGCAGAAAGACCCGTGAATTTAACCACACTGGTCACACAGCAGGACGATCTTCACCTTTTAATACTCTACAAAAGGACTGTTCTCCACAGATTTAAAGGAAAAGCATACACTCCATCACATCTGACTAAGATTTACTGGTCAAAAACTTACATAGTTTGCTTATTTTCTCATTTTCTATGAGACTCAGTTATACTCGTTTTCTTTACACAAATCTTTCAGCTTTCTGTGGACACATGCAAATGCTGGCAATATTAAAGGCAAAATGCAAAAGACATTCGGATCTCCATGCTCTAAAAAGACAGATGCACGTGGAACACACCTAACCCAGAGTTTTTCTTCAGCAAGCAGGCCTCCGGCTTGCACGCAGTTTGACAGAAAAGACTTCAAACCTCGCAGGCACTTTCCCTTCGACTTACAAGCGATGCGCGTGTTGGGTTGAGGAAATACCTTCCATCCCTGCCTCAGACACCAGCACAGGCTGCAGAACAGCATTTGGAGCGATAACCTCCAAATTACCCAGCGCCTTCCTCCGCCAGCGCAGCCGCGAGAGAAATAAAAAAACCCAAGGAACCGCAAGGCCAGATGGGCTATACGTTGCAGCGATCGCGGGAGTGCGAGTTTCCAAGCTTGTCGGTGTATATGACAAAGTTTCAACTCCGAGTGAAAACTAAAAAAAAACCCTAAAAAGACAAAATGCTCTTTCCTTCGCCCCTCCTCGGTCACGCAGGAGCGAGGGGCCGCAGGCGGGATGCAAGAGGCTAGGACCCTCGCACCCTTCCTGCCGGCCACACCCTTGGGTTCCCGATTTCCCTTTCCCCACCGACCTGCCCGAGCACCGCAACTTCCCCGCCGCGGGGACACGCGTGGGGAGGGGGGCGCAGGGCCCGGCCCGCCGCTCCAGCGCACCTGGGAGCCGGCGCCGCGGCGGGCGGGCGGGCGGGTGGCCAGGCGCGCCCCACGCGCGATTTCCTCCCGCGGGCGGCCCCGGCAGCGCGGGGCGGAGCGGAGCGGCCCTGCGGCTCCGGCACCCGCGGGCGGCGGGGCCTCTGGCTGCCGGCCGGGGCCGGGGGGAGGCGCGGCGCTGCCACTGCAGCGGTCCGGGGCTGCGATGTGCTCCGTACATAACCACACCCACCGCATTGCAGAAGCCACGGCCGGGTGGGGGGGAGGGGGGGACCAGCCCCCCCGGCACCGCAAGGCGCGCAGCCCCGGCCGGGCGGTGAGGGAGAGGAGGGAGCGAGGGGAGGGGTCGGCGTCCCTTGCACCGCCCAGGTGCTGTGCCCCCCAAGGTGAGCGCGGCAGCGGACATGTCGGGCGGCATCCACCCAAGGGGGGATTTGGGGTGTGCCTGGCCAACCCAGACACCCCCCCCCCCGCCGCCTACAGAAGTTTCCCACAGAAATGCGTATCGCCCTAAAAAAAAAATAAAATTGCAACACACACCCCCCCTCCCCCCCTCCCCTCCACCTACTCCTCGGGCACAGCGAGAGGACGGGCGCAGCCGTGTCCTCCTCCCCGCCGGGCCGCAGCGAGCGCTCCCCGCGGAGCCCCCGCCGGCCTCCCCGCTCTGCAGGGGGCACCGCTCGCTGCCTCCTCCGGCGCCCCCCCCCGGACATCCCGGCCCCCTCCGCGGCTGCTAACTTAAAAATGGCTCCTAGGAATGAGGTTATATATATATATATATATATATATATATATATATATATATATATAAACACGTATATATTAAAAAAGAAAGGAGAGGGGGATGCAATCTGCCCGCGCCCCCCCGGGCATATCCTCCGTTTCCCCTTGCGGGGAGGACACTGCACGCACTGGGGACGAGAGCGGCGGGAAGATACCTTGGTGGCGGCGGCGGGGAGCGGCGGGGGAGCGCGGCGGCGGCGGCGGCGGTACCGGGGCGCGGGGCTGCTCCCGGCGGCGGCCACGCGTCAGCAGCGGCAGCGCAACCCGGCTCTGCCCAGAGCGAGCCTCCGCCGCTTCCCAGCAAATCAGGGCTGCGGAGGCTCCTCCGGAGAGAGGGAGGGAAAAAGGAAAAGAAAAAAAAAAAAAGGAGAGAGAAGGGGAAAAAAAAGGGGGGGGGGGGAGCAGCCCACGCCGCGGAGAACGGCAAAAGCTGGATGCCGGCAGGTTTCTGGAGCCAGTCCCCCCCCCACCCCGCTGCTGCGGTGCGAGGAGGCTGAGTCGACGGCTGCTCCAGCAGGGAGGGCCTCCCCCCGCCCGGCACCGGGATCCCCACCTGCGTCCGGAGGGATCCGGCTGGTTTTGGCTCAGCTAAATGAATTCTTCTATTTAGACAGATGAGTTTAGCTGCTGCAGTTGCAACCAAGCCCTAGCGATGGAGAGGCTCCCTGCGAACTTAAAAGCAGCGAGCTGGGTGCTGGCAAGGTCTGGCTTTCATTTATCCGTGGGGATTCTGCTGGGGGAGGAGGGTGTATCAGCAGCCTTTTCGATTTTAATTTCCAATGACAAACCACATGCTCTTAAAATCTGGACCCTATTTTACTCAGCGACATCAGCAAACCAGAAATAAATAGAGGTCCTGCCACACACTGGCTCCTGATCCAAAAAGGGTAACGTAAAACTGAAAATGACTTTTGAGTTTTCACTACAACACACCACATGTCAGAAAGCATCAAAAATTCCTAGCGCATACAGAAGCTGTTCGGGAGGGGATAATCCTCCTCTTTCACCGTTTCATTTTGGTAAATACGTAGCTCCTCTTAGCGCACATAACTGAGCCTCTAACTACACACGACACGAGCAGCTTTCGGATCCGAGACTCTGCCGCGCCACGGTGCTCAGAGGCACTGCTCGTTCGCTTCTCTGGGGGACCAGAAGCGGCTGAACTCACTCTTTTCCAGGCGGAGGAACTGGCCGAACGAAGGGTAGCCAGACTGACACGCTCTCATGCTGCACCTTCAACTCTGTTGCAACACAGTGGATAAATGAGGCAATTTATTCTCTCTTTAGATCATGTATTTTGAGAGCTCCCCAAAGTGGTAAGATCAAAGTTATATTCAGGCCTCTGTTATGAATCGAGGTGGAGGGGGAGGAGGGAGGAAGACCTCCTTTAATTAGCAGCATCTCTGTGGGATTTAAGAAGGGAAAGAGGTTTTGACTGTAAGCAGCGAATGTACCATTTCTCAGATCTGCAAAACGGCCTTGCTCTGTGTCTAATGCAGAATAATAGCAAGAAAAACACCCCCCACCCCATCCCCCCCCACACACACATCCCACACACACACCCCCTTGACCCGCTATGCAGGAGTGCTATTTAGCAGATCTGGCTCACCGTAACACACGTAAGAAGGAGAGAGGCGTCAAAAGGACAATGCATGCCATCAACTAAGAGAGGGCATACCTCTAGTCGCGCGGCTGAAATAGAGAGACTTGTATACTCTCCTCCACCAGGAGCTCTGGAAGTCATCGTGAATCACAAGGGAATGGACTTGACATCCGAGACACACATTACAGTTAACAAGGGTTGATTTGGAAAAAAAAAAAAAAAAAAGACAAAAAGTAAGAAAAGGACTGAGTTGGTTTGAATCGAGTCTCAAAAGCAAGCTAGGAGACTTCAGAAATATTATTTGAAAAACAATGCAAGATTTACCAGCTCAACCTTTTGCAGCTCTTGTCCTGCCTGTTACAGAGGAAGGTGTCGACACCGCTTTTAAGCAGAGATGCGCTGCTGGAACATTAGCGCTTCACAGCAACACGTGTTGTCCTTGAGCGCACCGCGGGCGGATTTGCCCCCCAGTTACAATATACTCTGTGATCCCTTTTGTGGATATACTGCATATATAATAGCATCTTTCATCCGAGGATCTAGAAGGCTTTCAGCACAGTGATTTAACCTCAAAACATCAAGTGGTATTAACAGCCTGCTCCTACAAGCAGGAAATCTTTGCAAAAGATACAAGGTAGCTGGTACCTCTGGGTTACCAAGATGGGCCTCCATTTCCGAGTTCTCAACACTCACAGTATTTTTAATTTCGTTTTCTTCCAAATGTTACTTTCTAATTCTGAAGTGGGTTAGTTGGCCAGCTTGTTCTGACTCCTGTCAGATGGGAGCTCCATGGAAATTTAGGGTTTCCACGAATCAGCAGTTTGTAATTATTATTTAGAAAAACTGTTCTTCCAGTAATTTTTAGCAAGCCCATATCCATACTCTTCTCACACAGCTGTGAGTGTGAATAATCTCCCCGCACATCACTGGAGTTATCCAAGTGTCCACCTACATGAAAGGAAGCTTGGATAACAAGTCCAGGCAGCACTAGAAGAGACTGATCTCCTTCCTTGCTATGGGATAACAGTTTCATTTTCGCTGGATCTGGACCTCAAGAGCAAATGAGTTTAATGGTCCCAATCTGAGTTTCTGTTTGTCTCAACTCCCAACACATGAGGCTCAGTGCAGCCCAAGGCAGTTCCTTCTCGTCTCCATGAAATGCCCTGCCGGCCAGTCACAGTCCCTGCTGCCTGCCACGGAAAAGTTTTTAACTAACTCCTACATTCTGAATGTAGGACAAGGGGCAACAGCTTTAAACTGAAAGAGGGTAGATTTAGATTAGACAAATGGAACAACTTCTTCACTCTGAGGGTGGTGAGGCACTGGAACAGGTTGCCCAGAGGAGCTGTGGATGCCTCATCCCTGGAAGTGTTCAAGGCCAGGTTGGATGAGGCTTTGAGCAATCTGATCTAGTGGAAGATGTCCCTGCCCATGGCAGGGGGGTTGGAACTAGATGATCTTGAAGGTCCTTCCCAACCCAAACCATTCTATGATTCTATGAGTCTGCTCATTTAAAACCAGCACCAGCTTGGGTGGGATGTGGGATGGCACATGCTCATGGCTGCCCTGAACACGCAGCCTCTGAACTCTTCACATCCTGCTGCTCTAGACACGAGCTCCCTGTGTGCTGCTACCCACACATCATCTCCTCCCCATTTCAGTGACTGAAGAAAATTTCTCCCAGCTTGCTCCTGCCAGGTTATCTGCTCTCCTCTTCCCATATCCAGCATGCCTCATTCTCCATCCCCACTCAGCCCCTTCTCCCCCTCCCTCCATTACCACCCTACCTCTCAGCCAGAGGCCTCCCAATTCTCTATTCCTTCTTTGCCCTTACAAGAGGTATGTCTTCATCTTCCTCCTCTCCAAAGCAGCTTCCTTCCCCTTGTGCCATATACCTTCCTTGCATTTTCTCCAGGCCAGGATCATCCATCTCCTACCCATGCAAGAAACAAGATGCGCATTCAAACTGCTTCCGTGCTGATCCAGAAGCCAGGATGCTCCCAGCACCCCATCCTTTGGGGAGGAAGGCACACAGCTAGTGAGATGCCAGGACTCAACTGTATGAGCAATAGTCAGAGTCAGCCAGGAGATCAACACTAGGTTGGGGAAATGGGTAAAACACGCAGCCAAGCTCTGCCCTCCACTCTCTCTTCCATCCATCCATCCATCCATCCATCCATCCATCCATCCATCGCTTTCAGTTTTCCAGTTTCTTCCCTCTGGTGAACACAGGCAACTTTCTTCATAGAATCATAGAATGGTTTGGGTTGGAAGACACCTCAAAGATCATCCAGTTCCAACCACCCTGCCATGGGCAGGGACACCTTCCACTACACCAGATTGCTCAAAGCCTCATCCAACCTGGCCTTGAACACTTCCAGGGATGAGACATCAACAACTTCTCTAGGCAACCTGTTCCAGTGCTTCACCACCCTCAATGTAAAAAATTTCTTCCTTATACCTAATCTAAATCTACCCTCTTTCAGTTTAAAGCCATTCTTGGGAAAGCCCTGCAAAGGGAGGGAGGAAAGAAGGAGTTCCTGGCATGAAAAGCCAAGGAAGAATGAACACAAAGACAGCCTCTGACATGAAGCAGGTAAATTAGAGGTGGGGAAGGAGAAGGTGCCAACACACGCACCCCCCTTCCCCATGAGTACCAGTGAGAGCAGGGCAGCCGTAATGAAAATGGGCCCGTGCAGAATATTTGGCCATGACGAGGGCTTTTTTTTACAGGAGAGGGGAATGGGGAAACACGCGGTCTCTGCCAGGAAAGGATGAATAGGCAACCCTGGAAGAGCAGGGACAAGGATTATTGCCCAGCCCTGGGAACTGCTGCCTAAAACATTCTTGTGATTCCCTAATTGATTGGACATGGCATTCAAAATAGCACATTACAGAAAAGCAAGACACAAAAAATGCTATCAAACTCAGCAAAAGACCGTCTCAAGCCCAGCCAACAATGAATTAGCTGGGTACAGCACTTCAAAAAAACCCAGCAAGTACTGTAAAAGTAGTAGCATTATTACAGCATTATTAAGAAGATATTTCTTAGCAGACAGGAGCTTGGCACTATCTGTCTAGACGGGTAGATGGGTTTGGAGTCAAACGGATTTTTTTTTTTTTATTTTATTTTATTACCGTATCCACTTCAATATATTAAAAGCAAACTGTTCTGGCCATGACTCATGCAGCTTAGCTTTCCGCATGGCAATGAAACAAAATTCTCATAATTAAGAGCGATCACTGTGAGACAGCAGATGAAGGTAAGATTTAGAAATCAGACCATATCTTCAATTTCTGTCCTCCCTCACTACAAACATAATGCCCACAGACCTCTAATTGGCCAATATTATCATTGCCTTCAAATATGTAAGAAGTAAACTTTCAGGTGAGCTATCCCTGAGTGCAACGCCAATGACGCAGCAGGTCAGATTTATTCTTGACACGGGTTTATTGACCTCAGTACAGGGATTTATTTGGTCTGTCGTTTGAATTAAGTCTCATTCTGCCTGTCAGTGCCAAATCCACCTCATTTTAAGACTACTGAAGGAACAATCAGTATATTTGGCCCCAGTGCTTCTGCAACTGAAATCCTGCCTATAGAAGATTTACTGCAATTAACTCAGCGCTGCCCTTTGCTGCTTTCATATCTGTAGCTACTTTCTGACTGGGAGCATTAACCAGATTATCAAGCGATTATCTCCTGCTGCAGTTCTCCAGCTCCCATTATGAACCAAAGGTAACCAAATGTTATGGATTTAAGATGCTTTGGGATGTACCTGAGGCTGTGCCCAAAACAGACAAGAATTAGTTTTCAGATAGAGTCATAAACTGAAGGTTTTTATCTCAGTTAAGGTTTTAATTTTTTAATTTATTTTGTCTATGCATAATCTCTAATATGGTTTAATTGTACTGATTTAATATACATTGACTATAGGAAATGAAAAACACAGAAGATATGCAATATGCAGTTAACACAAATTTATTTTAAATAACGCTCCTAAACAGCCTAACAACAAGGTAGACAAGGACAACTCTCATTTTCTATTGGCAGCTCTAGGACTGAGAGCTTCCTAGATGATGACCACCTCTACCGAGGTCACCACAGACCATTCTCCTTTACTGGTGTGCTTTCCGTTGAGTCCATCTATTTTAGTCCATGAAATTCTGGCTTTTTGTCCTCATTCTCACAGTGCATGCAGTTTTGTCCTACTTGTGGGGTGTTAAACAGGAAAGCAAATAACTTCCTTCCCCCTTTCCATGTCATTAAACCCAGTCTTGTATTTTAGTTACAAAACTATCTTCAGCTCTTCTATGTCTCCTTTTCATGAAACATCTAATTCCAAGAAGGATTTAAGCAGGAGTTTACCTTGGGCATAAGGTAAAGTCTCACTGACTCAAAGAAGAATCGATGCTCCTATTTATTAAGTACTATCAGAAATATAAATGCCACCCTGAATCATAACTGCCTTCTACAAATCTCTTTTTAAGATACTTCTTCCTCATGGCATCTACAATAAAACAACTCTCAGTGGCCAAATTAATAGGCACAGTCCCCAACTGCTTTTATATCATTTGTCTTTGTAAGCTGCAAGATTTACCAGGGAGGGAAGGCACTTTGATGAGTGTTTGCATAGCACCCAACACAGCTAACCTCTCATCTTAATAAAGGTTAACAGTAATTAAGGGAAGCACTAGTAGGTTCTTATTTAAAGTACAATGAATAACTATGCTTATGCTTACCACAATACTGAAGTGTTACTAAGAAAAAGTAAGAAGTCCTGCTCAAGAATGAAGACATTTATCCTACGTCTGTGTTCTCTTACAGTTTTGCATGCTAAGATGTTACAGGTTGTTTTCTTGAGCAACGTGATCTAGTGGAAGGTGTCTCTGCCCATGGCAGGGGGGTTGGAACTAGATCATCTTTAAGGTCGCTTCCAACCCAACCCATTCTGTGATTCTATGATTCTTTAACGGTTAAAAGATTATTTTAGTTCCAAGGATTCCTTAGAATTACAACATTTCCAATCCGGCTTGTCTAAAGAATTTTAGGTTCCTTGGCTATCTTTCCTGACAAACTATCCCTCTCCATTTTTGTTCTCTCAGAGTGCCAGAGGAGTTGAAAACCTGGATCCAACATTTGACAATAAGGGAAAGGGCTGGCGTTTTTAATCTACCAAATATGCTTATTAAACAAAACAAGAAAGCAAAACTCCCAAATATACAGACAGTTTTCTCTGTCTCTAGTTAGAAAAGAGCACATTTGTTCCCAGTACACTGCCTCCTCTTGCTCTTACTTCTTTCCTCGAGCAATATTTTTGCAGCAGAAGGGGCTGCTCTTCACAAACCAAGGACATGGGTCTGTGTCCAGGGTGTGCTTGGCTGCTCCAAGCACACCCAGCCAGACATAGCCCTTGCTCCTCACAGCCTGTCCTGGTCCCACAGCCTGCCACACTTTCCCAGCCAGTTTAAAGGTCTGCATTACCAACAGGTGAAAAGTATCAGTTCCCCTCCACCACCACCTTTGGCCACTCCTCACCTCTGCCCCTCCCCTTTCAAGCCACTACAGGCACTTATTGATAGCACGGGAAAAAGCAGGCAAACCCATTCAAGTTAAAACCACAAAGGGAGGAGCGACAATAAATCTGATCGGTTCCTCACCACAATTCCCCATGAGATCTAATCAACATCAGACCAAAAAGGAGGGGGGAGTGGTGTGACATGAGAAGCAGAGATGATGGTAGAGTCACGCCACTGCCCCTTTCAACAGCCATGCCAGCCTGTGCTGGCGTCAGGCTGTGGGGCTGGCCACCAGCCTTTATTTATGTGAGTGACTGCTCAAAGTGTTATCCCCAACCTTCAGCCCCTGCCCGACTGGGCTCCCAGGGACCACTCCACCTCCGGCTAATAGATCGCTTCTGTGCACAGCTAGGACATCCTCCACCATACGTTTATACCTGCTCAGACTCTTTCAAAATGCATTACCTTCTAAAAACATGCTCTCATTCAGTGTACAGTTTAAGTCTCACATTCAGATGATGGGACTGTCAGTAAAACCGAGTTGAAGGTAATGAGGAGAAACCCATCTCCTTCCCTCTGCTTCAACAGCTTATTGCCCCTGCAACTCACTCTCACTGTCCGTACTCATCGAGGAAAATCAGAAGGTACCGATCCAGGCTCTTCATGTCCTTCCCTTGGCAAAATACACTGTCGTAACTAAAAGGTAAGGTGCCCTGTGTGCACCCAGAGTATTGCGTCCTGGGACAGAAAAGTAGCAGAGAGTCACACTCCACTGGTTTATCTCTGCCTGAAACACAGTTAATTGCTGACTGGACACAGACCCGTGAAACAATCCAGGGAATCTGGGTTTGTATCTCTGAAGAGTAATCCTCTTAATAGCACAAAAACCTTACTGATCCATTGAAAGAGCGAGAGGAAAAAACCCAACATCGTCTTCAACTCGCAGCTTTAACGAGCTAAACCAACTGCACTCTCCCGCACGACAAATTGCATATATTTGTGTCCTAGGCACTGAAAAACATCCAAGAGAGGCATCTCCGACTCTCACCCTTTTGAAAACCTTTTGACGCTTTGCAAACAACGGGTATCACGAATGGCCTCTCACAGAGCAAATGTTTAATTTACCACGTATCCCCTGAATCGATAATTTTAGGAGCGGATTTGCTTGGTCGCCGGTGGGTTGCTCCCAGTCAGCCTGTGTGCAAACATCTGTCCGGCTGCTCCCGGAGAGACGCACGCACGGCCCAAAGTTGCCAAGCAACATCCTCGATGCCTTAAGCATCGGGCCAACTCGCCTGCTTTAAAAAAGTTACTTGGTAAAAAAGGTCGATAGGAAAGCACCAGCTTATGTAAGCACCTTGCATTTAGAAGAGGTGCTCTGCCCTTTTCCCAGAAAATTTCTGGGCACAGGATTTGTCCTTGGGAGTAAAATAAATGTAGCGATTCCTGTTAATTGCCTCCAAAAAAGGAAACAATTTGCCCGCTGGAGTTCCTAAGGTTGAAATAGGAATCTAAACAAAGATTCAGGTTGAAAAATCCATTTTCTGGGTGACAACAGACAAAGTATACTGCCTTCCCGTTCCTTACCCAAATCAAGGACCAAGCAAACACTGATTCAGTATATCTGGAGGGCAACACAGGCACATCTCAGTGGTTACAAACGAAACATAAAAATAATGTATTTACAAAAAGCCTGCGAACCACAGAGATCTAGGCTGTGTTCTCTCCCACATTTGAATTCATTTTGCTGAAGCATCAGTCAAATTATCTCCAAGGTCCTCTTTAATATACCAATCAGAGCAGTCAAACACCCACAATTTTCCGAGAGGGTTTAATACTAGCTCCTCTCCTCCTCGCTCAAAACAAAGTAACAAACAGAAGAAGTGAGACTGGAATCTCTGTTGCAAGATAAAATCCTGTTAATACCATCAGGACTTACAAACAGCTCTGGTCCTCAGTTTCCCAACTTGCCCGCAGGACTCTGATGACACCACGGTGACTGATGGCATCAGTTTGCACTTTGCTATCTTGACCCATGAAGTTGCTTAGGAAAAACTAGCAATTGCCATTGCACCTATTAAGATGTATCACGAACTATCGGTGTTCTTAAAAAAAGTAAGCAGAGCCCATGGCATTTGGAATTTCACTGACACTTGAGGTGCCAGACAAGCGCAGTAAGGACGTAAAAGTGGTATTTGCACTTTAAGACTTCGTTTTCTCCTGACAAGACACATAACTGCAGAAATAACGAAAGCCACAAATGTTTTCTCAAAGGAAAAAACCTAGTGGCATTGATACTAAGCATTGCATTTACACAATACACAGCACAAAGTTATTCATTGCAATTTTAAGAAAATTCTATTATTCAGCTAGTTTGGAACAAACTACACCAAAATCCTCCAATTCTGACTTTGGTACTGAATCCATTTCTGGGGGTTTGGGCCATTTTACTGCTTTTCCTACAGCAGTTAATCTATAGTCTAAGAGTTATTTTAAGTGTAAGAAAGAAATGTAAACAAGCCAGATAAATGAACTCATAAAGCAGCCTTCAGAGGGTATGGATGACTTCAATGACTTGTTCTCCTACATTCCTTTCACATTTCGGGGAGAAAAGTCGGAAAGTGGAAAATGAAGTATGGGAAAGGTTTTGTTCCTATGATTTTATAGTTGGTCCTTGTCCTGTACGCTCCATTCCTTACCACCACCACGCCTCACGCTCCAACTATCCCTTTAGGTGTTTCTGTCAGGCAAGAGAGAGCATATGCAGCAGCTACACGCGTGCTGAGGGGCAGCGAGCACTGCGCACGCTGATCATCTCTCAAAACATACGCTCTGATGAGCCAAACAGGCCACCTGCCCACTATGGCCATGCACGACGTTTAATGGCTGAGTCACGCCAAAGCAAAACATTCCCCTCAGAGAGGCAAGGTTTGCCTCCAGACTCTTCTAGACCACCGTGACGACAGCACCACCACCACCGCTCTTTTATTTCTCTTACCATGCACAGGGTGGATTTGAAAGCATAACATGAAAGACGTCGTAGCAGCATCTTGCAGCATATAGAGCTTCCATGTCTTTCTCCACGCCACCCATCCTCTGCTTTGCATTAAGCATACTAAATCCTGCTTAATTTCACTTTTGGGGGGGATTCTGGCACTCTTTGAAGGAACGTGGAAGTGATTATACCAATGAATGATGAAACCTGAACTCTTGTTCTCATGTTCCACCCAACTGAAAGGCAGGAGATAGAGTGGTTTATTCTTGGAAAAAGCCTCGAGTCTCCACCACAATGGTGGTGACATGTTTCTTGGAGTGCCAAAACCCTTCTGACAGCAACACCATTTTTTGTGTAGTATCTGAAATGAGCTTCAAAGAAAAAGCGTTTTCATGTCATCAGTAAATTCCTCACTGGTAGGTTTTGGTTTTGTTTCTTTTCCCCTCGTTTTTAATGAGCAGCAGTTAATAATAATAATTAAAAAAAACCACCCTGTGATGAACATTTTTTAGAATAATATGATAAAAAGTTGACCCTATGAGAGAAAAATTTTCTACACTCTACAACTCCCATGAAATCAAATACTCTGACATATGTCCACTATTACGATTAAAGTACGGACTTCTGAAGTTAAAATCCCCACTGATTAATGATTTGTGGGATTGAGGGCATCTTCAGCAAGTTTGATGACGGCACCAAGCTGTGTGGTGTGGTCAACATGTTGGAGGGAAGGGATACCATCCATAAGGACCTGGACAGGCTCATGAAGTTCAACAAGGCCAAGGGCAAGGTCCTGCACGTGGGTTGAGGCAATCTCAAGCACAAGTATAGGCTGGGTGGAGAACAGATTGAGAGCAGCATTAAGGAGAAGGACTTGGGAGTGTTGGTTGATGAGAAGCTCAGCATGAGCCAGCAGTGTGCACCTGCAGCCCAGAAAGCCAACCGTATCCTGGGCTGCATCCAAAGACGCATGGCCAGCAGGTCGAGGCAGGTGATTCTGCCCCTCTGCTCTGCTCTCTTGAGACTCCACCTGGAATACTGCATTCAGCTCTGGGGCCCCCAATAGAAGAAGGACATGGAGCTGTTGGAGCTGGTTCAGAGGAAAGCCAGGAAGATGATCTGAGGGCTGGAGCACCTCTCCAATGAAGACAGGCTGAGAGAGTTGGGGTTGTTCAGCCCGGAGAAGAGAAGGCTTCGGGGAGATCTTATAGCAGTCTACCTGAAGGGGGCCTACAAGAAAGCTGGAGAGGAACTTTTTACAAGGGCGTGTAGTGATAGGACAAGCGATAATAGCTTTAAACTGAAAGAGGGCAGATTTAGAATAGATATAAGGAAGAAATTCTTCACTCTGAGGGTGGTGAGGCACTGGAACAGGTTGCCCAGAGGAGTTGTGGATGCCTCATCCCTGGAGGTGTTCAAGGCCAGGTTGGATGAGGCTTCGAGCAAGGGGATCTAGTGGAAGGTGTCCCTGGCCATGGCAGAGGAAGTGGAACTAGATCATCTTTAAGGTCCCTTTCAACCAAAACCATTCTATGATTCTATGAATGATTATCTTACAAAGTAAAGCGAAGCAAAATTTTGTTGTTCTGTGATTGACAGGGATCTTGAAACGCATGTGAATTGTAAAGTCTCTTGCAAAGGCTGCATCATCAGTGTAGATATTTCATTCACTTATCTTCTTCAAAACCTCTCTAAAGCTCCACATTGTCATTTATCAATTTTCTTTAGACTAATCAAATAAAATTTTCACTTCACAACTTTCCAGACATCACATTACGTGGCGTGTCTAAAGCCTGTACAGGATTCATCAGTCAATGAACTTAGCAGAGCAGAGCAACGCTCACCAGACAATTACGATGTCTAGAAAACTTGACATAAAACAGCAATTATCATGCATACTATACATGCAGGCTGATCTATTATTGTAAGATTACGTAGCATCTTACATCTTATTTTCTTATCTTTTAGGTCATTACTATCTTCAGCTTCTGTACCAGGAGTAGGTCTTACGTGTGCGTGTCATGCAGCCTTCTCCTCCTGCACACTCGCACTGCAATGCCATTACCAAATCTTTTTTTCAGTGACTGCTCTTAACCACTTCTTGTTAACTGCGTTAGTATCGGGAACCTATAAAACACTTTCTTTGTTTAAGGGTGGTGTAGAAAAAGTAAAGTCAAGCTGATGGGTGACTTGAAATCAAAAGCAGAGTGATGGCTACTTGGAGAAGTTAGGATGCAAAGTGGTAGGGCAAGAATTCATGGTACCCTGTTGAAACTTCACTTATTTGCAGTGTAAACATTTTTGACGTAAAATACAGATGAAGTAACTCTCTCTCTAGAAGAAGTATGTGTTTATGTCACTTTTCTTGGTTAAACAAAAACTTCAAAATACATTGGCCTGTACTGCATTAGCTGAAAGAAGAAAACGACTACCAAAGATAAGCTGTTCAAAATTTGTCTCGGGAGTCCACACTCCAGATCATGAAAAGTTTAGTTGTATAAACTACCTGAAAACAAAATTCAGATTTCTAGAAAATAAAAGAAGAAAACAAGAGTTTGTTTTTCCTTATTTAGAAAAGAAAAAGAGCTGAAAAATAGGGAAGTTTTTGAAGCATCTACAGCAGTTGTTTACCAAGTGTAAAACCCAGCAAGCTAAGATAAGGAATATTTTGGGCACAATTTCCTTAGCCCACAGAAAGTAGTTACAGTTATACTTAGGCAATCCCAAACATTTGAGACTTTTACATATGTGGAATAACTGTACGCTGTGTGCGCAGAGATGACACATTTGAAGAGGAACATGAAAGAGAAACAACAACTGCGCAGTCAACGTCAAGCTTGGACAAGCCCATGGAGCGTCTCCATCTTCTGAGCCACCAGGCTAGAGACCTGTAGTGGGAACTCATCTCCACAAACTGTAAAGCTCAACAGCAAGAGGACTGGAGAGATGAAGAACAAAGCCAGTGTCTTGGGTACTCAAGGAAACATATGCCTGAACACAACTCTTGATGATGTCATGGAAGAGATCACATCGTAGGAAGCCTGTATTTTAAGTATAGGGATGTGGTCAACCTGGCTTGGTATGAAGGACCAATAACGAATCTGACCTGAGAAACCTAGATTCTGTGGAATAGATGAGCTGCAAACATCTACTAGCGGGGCGGAATAAAACCAGTCTGAAATTCTTATCAGAGAAAGCATCCAGAAAGCATTGCAACGTAGCAGTAATATAATTTTCAACTGTATTGTGCATTCTCTTTCCTGAATTTCCAATGTTCCTATACCTGTTTCTATACCAGGTTCTCTTTATATGCATGTTTTGGGAAATGAAATCTACCGGGTCTTTCTGAGAGTTTCAATTCTGCCTTCTTCCTCCCACCCATATCTTTATGTCTGCTGGTTTTGCTTAAGCCTCACGGCTCCAAAGAGCAGTAAAGTAACTTGTGGAAGGGAAGCAGAGCATTGTAACTAGCATTTCTTCTAGAATAAGAAAACTAAACATGCAAAGGAGAGGTGGGATGAATCACGCTGATTTGTATGACATTTCTTAACTCACAAAAAAATCAACTTTTAAAAATTTTTAGTTAATAACAGCAAGCCAGCATTGTGTAACTCAGACTCCTCAGTGGACAACCAGTATAAACTATTTGGACCTGCTCTTATCCAGGCTTCTTATATCTCTGTAGACTATAATTTTCTTTACTTTTCTGTAGCCTTCATTGCAGTAAAGTTTGCTCTCTAGCATAAAAGAAACTCCAAGTAATCATGTGCATGAGAATGAGAAAAAAATATAATAATCAAAATATTTTGTCCCAATGTTCATCACAACACTGGGAATGCGCCAACCTATTTGAACATCTGTTAAGTTTTCTAGTAAATGGTTTTAGGAGGCGCTACCCTCAAGTTATATGCAACAGAAGGATTTTCATGACAAGCAACACTGAGCAGTTTGCTTAAACGAGCAGGTTTAAAATCCGATTTGAAAACTGCACCAAACCTGAGCACATTGGTTGGAGGGAAGGAAGGAGGGGGCAGGCAGAAGCAGCCCTCCCTCCTCCATACCCATTTCCTAATGCATATTCTGCTCTCAGGCAGCATCCAATAATTATATTGGATTCCACAAGATCACTTCTCTACCTGAACAGTTGTGTTGTTTAGAAAACTAAGAATTAAAGTAGTGTTATAAAATAGGCAAATAAGCAGTCTCTCTGCCTTTTTGCACGTAAGTTACTCTTGGTAGCTTCGGTGCTACTGAAATGCCTTATCTCGACGCATTCTTTTCCACTCGAGAAAATCAAGCCATTGAGAAGTAACAGAGACTTTCTAAACCTCTGTTTGAAAATCTTATCACTCACTCAACGAGAGCCTGAAACAAACAGACTATCGGGGGTCCCAGAGAGTACAGCAGAGGAAAAAAAAAAATAATAGAATCAGTTATGTCTATAGTATCTGCCACAGTAGTTTTGCATAAGCAAACACGATACTGCAACAGAACAGGTCTAATCTTGGCAACTCATTGGGTGAAGTCCTGGACCATTGAAACGGATGGGAAAACTGATCAGTTTAATGACGCAAAGGTGTCCCCACCCTGTGTGGTCTGATAGTTCTGCTGGTCAAGCAGGTGGCCCAACAAGTCCGACAGAAATACAGTGTCAAAGAGAAACAGTGCATTGGCTGACTGTTCTGTTTTACAAACTAGACAAAGATAATCTTAATAGCTGTACAGTTGTATAAATATGTACTATGGAACATTAAATTCTGACTCCATCCCCTTATTTGTGTTTCACCCATTAATAGTGATGCTGTACTCATCGATGAATTTTTGAAAATGCCTCTATTTTTTTCTTCTTCCAAATAAATGAAAAAAAGCACATCCAAGAGAAACAGCTACGCTATGCCTGGTAATGAAGTAATTATTACAAAATACATACTCATCCCAAACGTATTCTAGCATATGATTACAGCCCATTTGAGAATCCAATTCCAAATGCAGTCGATATTTGAAAATTACACACACACTTGCACAGAAAAGACAGTAACTGTGTTTAATATGGGTAGTTAGTGCAATTACAATAATTTCTCTTCCAAGTTACGTGCGGAAGTTGAT
This sequence comes from Tauraco erythrolophus, assembly GCF_009769465.1. Taxonomy (NCBI): domain Eukaryota; kingdom Metazoa; phylum Chordata; class Aves; order Musophagiformes; family Musophagidae; genus Tauraco; species Tauraco erythrolophus. The sequence goes on along the minus strand of NC_141467.1, from coordinate 49,327,344 downwards.
TTTCTGTGCGGCTCTCAGCACTAGACCCGTTAGACTCCCCCTTCTTCCCCCCGCAGCACATGAAGGTCAGCTGCTTTTAACGCCGGAAATTTAGTGAAGCAGCTTGGTTTGTTATTGCATTGGAACCAGTTTTAGTCAGGGCAGCTCGCAGCTAAATGGCAGGCAGAACAAGCAAATTCAATTAAAATAGCTCTGAGGCAAAAGGGAGACAAAGTGTGTTAGGAAAATATAAATGGGAGTTTAAATGGGTGCTACCAGAGCACAAGCAGGCCCTAACACAACCCTGTCTTTTCCTCTTTCATACCTGTTTTTCTTTTTAACTATGAAGAATATTTTTAAATAGGCTGCTCCACACCTATATCTTATCATGGCATACAGCAAGTAGACACAGAATAGCCAGAGTTTTCACCAATCCTGACACATTAACCCTTTGTGGTAGTGGAGAGCTTGCAAAATCCACGGTCTGGAGTATCCCTCGTTCCCAAGCTTAATTTTCGTTCCCTGCTGCAGAGAGAAGGCACACAGAGAACCCTTTCTGCAGGGCAGCGGGTGCACAGGCAGGGAGGTGGGCTGGGTGCAGGCAGGGTAAGAGCTGCCACCAGCCCCCAGGCAAAGGAGAAGAGGGGAAAGTTAGGTTCAGCCCCTACAGATCCAGGGCTGCTTTGCCAGGAGCTTCAGAAAAATGAGTTTGCAAGTTATTCAGGCCAGCAAAAACACTGCCAATACTCAGAGATTCACACGAATGGCCACATAAGCCTTTGTTTGTTTGTTTTAAATCACTGCAAGACACTGCTCCACATGTTGTCAAGGATAACGTAACGTTTTCCTGGGCTCACTCACTCAGGATCGGAGCAGTTTGGAGCAGTTTGGGATCTCTTCTCTAAAGCTTGTTCTATTCTAATGAATCCTAGAGAAGAACATTGCCCGTGAACTGTGCAGCTCCATGCCTCTCCAAGAGCCATGGGCTTCTGGACTAGGGCTCATCTGTCTCTTGCTTTGCAATTAATTAATCAAATTCCTTCCCTTCATCAATGCTTGTGGGACCACGTTTATCTCCCAACTGCCAAACACTATCTAGATAAGAGAGAGTCAAACCCATTTTAGTCCCACAAGATCCCAGGTAGTCCTACACAACACAAAAGAGAAGCAGGAATAAAATTAACATTTTCACTATTTTCAACTACTTCTGTGTCTCTCAGTGAAAGGTTTTTTTTAATTCAGCTATGTATGTGTTTTAGTAACATCTACATATCTCTTCCGAAAATAGCCTTAACAAATATTTGCTTTCAATGGGACTGTTAACATAATAGCTGCTACGTGCAGCTACATCCTCTGCACCACCACTGGATCAGATACCAGGACTCGTCCAAATTACTGATTCAGTTCGGTTTCTGTGACTCTTCCACAAGTTAAAAAAAAAAAAAGTCATCAAAGCAATGTTTGAGTAACGCATGTTATTGAAGTTCAGCCTCAAAGTATTTACTCTCTAGAGCTAACTGAAAACAGGCGTTTTCTAAACTAACACTAGCCAATCAAAGTTGTTTGGGGTTTCTTTTTTTCTTTTCTTAGCATCAAAGTAGTATGTCCTCAAGCACAAGGAGGACACTCTTTTACTTTCTCAGCACATGTCTAAATTTTCCTTGTGGTTTGCACAATAGTTTTAATCAGAGCTAACAGACTTGAGATGAAGACAGACCTCAGAGAACACTGAATAAAATCCTTTCTGTCCTTAGCACCATGTACTATTTGGGCCACGTTTTTTAAAAAAGATAAACATTTTTCTCCTATCTTCCCCTCATCCTCAACTTATTTAACAATTCTAGTGATCATTTTCAGGTGTCAGTATGGAAATGAGAAAGCTTCTTCTATTGATAAGAGAATCACGCAAGTAACATAAGTAACATTATTAATTATCACAAGTAACATTATTCTTTTCCTGTAGCATCTCAGAACTCCAGGCAGTGATAAGAGCTAAAGCACGCTATACCCTGTACACATCAACAACAGATAACCCTTGCTTTAGCCAGGATTAAGATTAGCAACAAGGCTAAAGTGAAATTATTTTGAAACTGAAGCCACTTTCCACAGTGAATCCAAGCAACTTCACATTTCTTACATGCAATTTTGTTTATGTTGTGTCTAGAGCAAGTGTAACTTGGCAGGAGTGCAACACTCAGCAGACAGATATGGCAGCAGGAGAAAAGATAGCAACTCTAAAAATAAAGGCTCTAACAGTATCACAAGCAGGAGTCAAAACGCAGAAGAAATATGTATTCGCTATCAGCGGGGTGAAAGGCATGGTGGAAGCCCATGCAGAAGAACGACCTCTGAAAGATCATTTTTACTTTTCTTTGAGTGAACTGGACAGGATAAACTGGCCCTCTCCTTTTCCATAGATAATGCTGAGAACGTCAACAAACTGACAAGCTTCAGAGGAACGCCTCACTAGGGACAACTTTTACAACAGAAAATTGACAAAACTGAAATAGCAATACAATGTTATAGGTAAAAATACCCACCAGAATATATTAAATTAGCATTAATGTTACAGAAGTCAGTACTTAAGAAGTGCCAGAATTAAGTTGCCCTCTCCTGATGCACTATTTCCAAGCCCCTCCCTTTCTTTTGGGGCAGGGGGGAGGAAGCAGGAAGGAACTGTTGCCTTATGCAGTGTTAAAGGGTGAAGAGGATTTAAGGAATTGAGCTATGAAGACAGAATTATCAATTTCCTCACATGCTTTCCTGTAGTGCTTAACACTGATAGATGAGATAAACGAGAACTGCAAGAACAGTCATTAATACTGACGATCACCATCTTTCCAGCTACCATCTTACACAGGAGACTGAGCCACACACATTAAAGTCAAAAGCATCCATCAATTTTGGATGTCCAACTCGCGCCACTTGGGGAAGAGCACTTACGCCACTTAGTATCTTCTCGCACAATTCTAATACTTTTCAGCTACAGATCATCACTTTTGCACCGTGATTCTCAAATCTCAGCTCAAACCTCAGAAAAGGGAAAATTCAGCTAAAGGGACACGGAATCACCAGGGAGCTCTGGGGCATCGGATGGGACGGAACGACCAGTCAAGTCCAGTCTGCTCTTTCATCACCTGCATTGCCTTGTCCCATTTATCACAGCCCTTCTGCAAAAAGTAAACGGGAGGCTGGCTGGCTTCCAAGCACACCCCTGAACGAGTCCTGCCCGGGACAAAGCAAAGATGCCAGCCTCCGGTCCCTTCCTCTGACTTGTTTCTGTTCTGCTCCCTTCTTTTCTCTCACATTCTGATCCTCATTATACTCTCCACTTTGAGGCTTTCCTTCCGTCTAGCCCTATGATGATCAATTTGTTCAAATCCTCATTGAACACAAAGTTTTCATGAGGTATTTCACGCAGTATGACCTTGCCAAAAAGCCACGTGCCCTGCCAGGCTATTTGGCTTTGCCTGAAAGCAAGAGAATAAGAGAAATTTTGAGAAAAGATTGTCAAAATAATTAAATATAGATAAAAATATATTATCCTTTCATTCCTGAAAACAAGGTTAAGATAATTTTGGCTTGGAAAAAAACAAATCCCTTCTCTTCTACTCCAGGTAAGGTACACACTCCCTTTAGATAAAAGGGTTAGCCTGAGCATTTCAAATCTGGAATAACCATGGGTGGAAAAACACTTTCCATGAGAAACACCAGACTAGTAGTCATTCCTGCCAAAAATCAAAACAGTTTATAAAGCACAGGATTTTATTTGATCATTGAATAATTCAGGCTGGAAGCGGCCTCCGAAAGTCATCAAGTCCTATCTCCTTGCTGAAGAAGGAGGGTTAACTTCAAGGTTAGATCAGGTTGCTCAAGCGTTTGTTCTGTCAAGTTTTGAGTATCTTCAAGGATGAAAAGTCTGCATACTCTACGCAATCTGTGTTGATATTTGATCATCCTTACTGTGAAATTTGTTTATTTACACCTAGCAGGAATTCCCCTTGCAGCCATGTGCTTTCAAGATGAGTCTGATCCACTCTGTTCGTAAGATCTTCCTTTAATTTTTTCTTCTCCAGGATAAATAAAGCCAGACTTCCTTCCTCTCTTGGTCTGTCATTCTGTCCTTCAGTCCCCTTGCTATCCTGATAATCCTAAAATTGAAAGTCTTTCTTCCATGAGAGCAGGACCCAAAACAGGATACAGGACTTCAGATGCAGCCTGTCCATTGCTGAGTAGAGGGGAGTTCTCTTGACATGCCATCTACACTCTTTTCAATAATCATGAACATGGTTTAGTGGTAGGTTTGGCAGTGTCAGGTTTACGGTTGGACTCGATGACCTTAAGGGTCTTTTCCAAAATAAAGGATTCTGTGATCTGCCTGTGGTTGGCCTTCATTGCTGCAAAGGCACACTGCTGACTTATGGTCAGCTTGTCCACCAAACGGACTCGTAGGTCCTTTCCTTCAGAGCTATTACTAAGGCAGCCGTCCCCCAGCCTATGCTGTTGCTTAGGCTTATTCCCTCCTAGGTGCCGTACTCTGCATTTTCCTTTGCTAAGTCTCACCAGGTTCCCTCCTACTCCACTAATGCAGCTTTTCATGGTTCTCCCTTCCTACCTCCTCAAAAATTCAATCCTTTGCATGGCACTGCAACAGTGAATGGGAATCACTTACACTTAGTAGGGGGAAAAAAAGGTCCTCTATTAAGCATCGAGTCACCTGGCAGGCCCACCCATCCAGACCCGAATCCTGGCACACCTAACAGCTCTTGTCTAAGCCTAGAATTGAGCCGGCTGCTGCTCAGCCAGGGAGCTGATAAGCGTCCACTGCTTTCAAAGATAGCCCAGGCAACGCAACGCAAACTATGCTCCTGAAGCCTTCATTAGAAAAGGTCTCCAAACCACGTCCCTGCAGAAGGAACAGGGCACATTTCTTCCAGTGTTGCTTCTGGAAACATTAATTATCCTCATGTGAAGGCACGCAAAAATCAATGCAAGCTAGGAAGTACTAAACCAGACGTGCAACGAAGAAGAATGATTGATCTTTTGAGGAACGAGGTGAAGGATGTAGAATTGATAGGTTTGGGTTTTCCCCCTCCTCTGAAAAGAGCATGAAGCTGATAGATGATTTTTTGAAGGAACATCTTGTTAAAAACATTGGCAACACTTCAGCACCATTTTGAGTCTACTTAATCAATTAAAATGGCTGTCTCTGAAAAAAAAACAAATTAATATCAGACAAGAAAGATGAAGAAAAAGCAGGAAGTTGGAGATAGGAACAGATTTAGCTGACTCATCCCTTTGAGATTCCTGTTTAATGACACTTTGCCCACAGCAGAGAGAGAATTGTTTCTCAAGTAGAGTTCATGGAAGGTAAATCACTTCACCCATGACCACCGAAGCAAAGAATTGATGTGAGGATGCTAATTGTCATCTAAGTTCCTACAATATTTAATCGAACCAGGAAGAGACATGGCTGGCTTCTCCCTCAGAAAGGTTAGTGCGTGGCCCCACACAAAAATATTTGCTGGTGACCTCAGCTGGGATGTAACCACCTGCCCATGCCAAGGGCATCGCATCCTAGTCCTCAGACAAAATACCTTAAGCGTGTCCTTGTGTACCTGCTTTGGCCAGCTTTGCTTCCTCCCCATCCTCTGTCCCTTCCCAAAGCATTAAAGCTCCATGCACTACTGTCCTGGGAGAGGTCTGTTGTGTGGTTGCACATGATATCCAGCTCTCTGCTAGAGCATGACCTGAGGAACGCTGCCCAGCCTCCCTGAATACACTGGGAACAGCGCACAGATAGACACACGTTTCTACTGCACAAAGAAAGCAGGAATTGCTGTTTGCTAGGAATTTGGCTACAGTTGTGGTTACTGGATTGGATTTCAGGGTCTAAAACTAGTGAAAAACGCAGAGCTCATGCTCTGTATGGAGCCAGATTCTCATCTGGCCCAAGCTGGCAGGGCTCCACGTTGACAGTCTGGCTCCTGGTGTAAATGGGCTATAAACACGGTCTTTGCTTCATCTGCGAGGCTTGGGGTATCTTAAATTCGACAGTCGCTGAATGAAACTTTACTCTAGGGTTTAGAAGCAAATTATTGAACTGACTTGTTAAATTATGTTTCATTAGCAGCAGGAACATTACAATCGCACCCTTTGTTATTTGAGCCTTCAATTTGATTTTGTCAAGACTGTTTCATCTTTCAATTTTCTAAAGCAAAGGATTCTGAAAGGTTGTGCGAAGGGCATAAAAAGCAGCAATAGGGTAATGACTGACTAATCAGTCGCGGGGGGGGGGGGGTGTAATTTTTTTTTTTTTTTTATAGTGATGTAAAAGTTTTCTAAGGCTTCTCAGATCAACAGTCCTCCATGACTTCATATTCCACCAGCATATTCTCAACCTGAAGGTGTAAACCCTGAGGAGCATTACAACGCAACAGCTTTGCACACCTATTTTTGAGGAGCCTCAGCGAGTTACGATTTGATGAAATCAAATCTACGGTGACAGAACTGCCAGCTGCCAGCAGAAGAGGAAAAGAACTGGAAAACAAAGTTTGAGTTACTTTTGCAATTCATCAGCTAGACATTAAGGAAAAAAAAAGGAAAGGAAGAACAGCTGATTCAAAGCCTGTAAGGAATCACTAGGTTTAAATTTAGCTCTGCAGAGAATGAAATTACGTCTGGAGCTTGTATTACCATTTTCTACAGAAGCAGAGCATATTCAATTGTGAAATCTTGAACAGCATGAAAAGAAAAAGACACACAAAATAAAAAAACTGATTCTCACAAAAGATTTTGAAAATAACATCTTCAGGCAACATAAAGATCATGCACCTATGAAACCTACTAAAAATGTGTAACACCCTGCTTGTTTACTTCCCAAAATTATTCTGCATATTCTCATATACAGCTATTTTATGTTTGCCATTGTACTTGAGAAGAGTAGCCCCGTGATAGTTTCAAGCTGCAGGCACCCAGACTGGCTGATAAACTTCAAGACTGGAGGATTACAGCGTGCTCCAAGCACAGCCTTGGCTTGGGAAGCTTTCAGGAACAAGAAGAACTGCAGCTACCCAATTATCATGTGAAATTTCAGATCACACCACTTAGCACCAAAGATAAAAAAGATCTGCATTAGCTGTTGGGTAGCTTCTGAGAATAATTCAAGGTATTATGCTTAACTTCCAAAAGCACCATGCTTAGGGATCACTTTACTCAAGAGCTCTTTCCTCCTCCCAAGTCATACATGAGATCAGAGAAGGTACCGAAGCTCCAGCTCCATGAGAGCTGCTCAGAGAACGTGCCACACAAAATCCCTTCAGTGTCCCAAATCCTTCCTCCTTCACACTGCTATCATCGCTGTGCTTGGGCACTACCCGAGCACGTTGACAAGGACATGGGGGCTGTACTGGGATGCTGATTCACACTAGTTACGAACCTCCTGCAAAACTCGGGACAAGCTTTTCTATTTGGGTACTTGCAAAGCAAATGAATGACATCTGTGTTGAGGTTAAGCATACTCTACATAAATAAACAAACAAACAAACATACAAGGGCTTATTTGTTCTGGCTGATCTGAATTTACTCTCTCCATCTCTAGCAGCAGTAGGAGGCAGCATTTAGGTGGAACAAAAAAGAATAATAAAAGGAAAAAGATTGTGCATTGCAGTCCCATTGTAACTCCCATGAAAACCAAAAACAAGGTCTGAAAACCTTTCCTGCCACTTCCCAGTGGAATATCGTCTCTCCCTTGGGGGGAAAAACCCTAACCCTTAATCTCCCTACTCTAGTTTGAAAACGGTACAATGTGCAGCAAATTAAGGTCCTGCACCATGACTGAAATTTATGGCGTAAGTGAAGAACCTCTGCAAGCGCCAGCCAGCCCTCGAGGCTCCCACCTACTTCGGGAAGCTCTGGGGCAACCCACGGCTGGAGCTGACCCCACGTTGGTCACCACACGAGAAGGACCTCTGCCATTTCTGCCAACGCGTGTTTCTCACAAGCATGATGGCCACACATCAGAGGGAGGTTTCGGTGCCAGTGGATCAAAGGCATCTTCTGCATCCCACATCAGGTGAAGTCATGTGATCACGCAAAATACAGTACCTTTTAAGCAAGTCAACATTTCTGATTTACGGAGGCGTCATAAATCCTTGGATTTGAAGCACAGCAGGTTTATACGTTCTCTGCCCCCACAGCCCGGGCACTTCGTTTTGTTTATCGTGACAGCGCTGTCACGACCATGTCAGAGCAGCTGGTGGATAAACCCAACAAAGTGCCGGTGGTGTGCAGCCCCGGGCACCAAAGGACTGCTGTGCTGTCACAGGCGTTTCATTCGTGGCTGCTGCCACTAGAGAACATGTCTCCGATTCATGGCAGGGAGGCCGAAACACTCTGGGGTCTGATCATCAGCTCTAACTGAGGGGCAGAAAAGGGTATTTCGAAGTAGTGTTGCCTAGAAATTAAATCCAAGCCTCTCCCAAGTAAGAGGGTGGATGATTATTCCACCTCATCAAAACCATCTTCGTTTTCCTGAGTGCTTCCTAACCCACAAAGTGTGTAAAATATGTTGCCTTCTAGTTTTATAAGCATGATTTTGTTTTTCTCTATTTAAAAAAGAAAAAAGAAAAGAAAAAGTAAAGAACTCTGCCATTACTAAGAACAGAGGTAACCCGACCCCACTCACCAGTGGCACCTACAGAGTGAAAAACTCAAAGTACTCTGAGTTTTTACACTACAAGGATGAAGTTTATAAGATCAAGGTCATCCCTTTAGATGTTTTCTGCCCATTCCTCTTAATGTGTTTGGTAAAAACATCACATGTATTGTAGAGAGCAAGAAGTCAGTCCAGAAATGTCTACATGCAAGATGTAAATAAATGTAACATCATCTCACTCACTGTAGTATTACATAAAGGGGGGGAAATATTTGTACATAAGAAAATAAAGCATTTTTAAACAGCACTTGGAAAAGAACATGCAGTAACCATGGCCAGCAGGAGAGCTCTTTCATATTTACTTTTCTACAGAAGTCTTAAAAGCAGCCTTTCAGCAAAATTCACTTTCATATATTAATTTATTGCTAATATGAGATATGTATAAACTTGAGAAACAAAAATAATTTAATTTTTAAAACAGAAGAGAATCTCCACATCATTTATGTTACTACTTTTAAGGTACACTCCTCACAAGCAATTTTATCTTATTCTCTCACTTCCCTTTCCAGAATTCATACTCCAGGGACAGACTATGTATAATTTAGCAATATCACAGAAAATATCATTGCAACACATTTTCTTTGGAGAAAAAAAAAATTAAGAAAGTACATTTAACTTTTCCCCAAAGGATCCACAGTGCCAAGCAGCACAAGCCAGTCTCCAGAGCTGTCACAGTGGTCGCTGTTTTGAGGATCTCCACCAAAACTGCAGGAATGTGAAAGCCTTGCCAGTGGCCAGTTGGCTGTCAAAGGGTGATTGATTACTTACTCAACCAAATTACAGGAACAACTAATTTTGAGGTGATTTGTTTTATTTTAAATACCGATTATGGTTCTAAACACCCACCCTTACCATCAGCCTGGTGCTGCTGTAAGAGAATTCATTAGGATTTGTGCTTATATTAGACAAAAAAAAACTAGTTATGTCTGTGCAAAGAGCAGCTGCACTGTGCCAGGACAAGAGTTAAACCCAAGTTTCTGGCCACCTTGACTGACAAAACAGACTTTCAGCACAACAGAAGCAGGAAGAAGAGAAAAGCCTTCGTCTGGGTGACCTGCAGAGCTGACCCACGGATCCTTCTGTTCCACTTGTATGTAACGGCATATCCCTATACACGCAGCCAGAGCACAGCAGTGGAGGAGATGACGTTTTTTATTAGTCCTTAATGTTTATTTTACTATCCATCCATGCAAAGATAACCTCCCAGATCACATCTCATCAAACGCGTAATGAGGCAAATTATTCCCTACTACTGTAAATCGGTGAAGGTCCATTGATCTCATTACAGAAGAGCAATTTACACTCGCAAAAGGGGTGAGTGATTAGTTCTAAACGAGGAAAGTGAGCAAAAATCCTAATCCGAGGGAGCCTAATTCAGGAACGAAACGCATGCAGATCGCTGCCTTTTTTTTTTTTCATCTGAACAGCCATCTTGATATCAAATATCCACAATAAAGAGTTAAATGATTTTTAGAACATCTTACTGACCTTTGGCAACTTTGACCACTCTCTGCAGCATCTAGGGAGTTGAATAAAGGCGGCTTCCTTTCCCTGCAAAGCCACCGGCACCTAGGACTCACTCAGCATTTCTAAAGCATCCCTCCCTCCACCCCTTAGTGATGATAGCCAGGGCCACTGACCACCAACCGCCCCATTCGTCCCCTCCTCGGTGGCCACCAGAGGCGACGTCTGCCAAACATAACGCAGAAACCTGAGTAACACTGCTGCTAATGTAATTTCCAAAGCGTCTGGTGGACCCTGTGCACATGTTTTATAAATTCGGGGCAGGGCAGAGGAATCAGGAGGGAATAAGAGACTCTAATCTCTCTGTCATGGCATTGCTTTACGTAATTTTTTTTTTTTTTTTTTTTTTTTTTTTTTACAAAAAGGGAAGAAGGAACACTTTAAAAACTAAACATCAGTGGACCTTATTGTACGAACTGGTAATTTGTCTACATTTCCTCTTGTTGTATTATAACGTGTGTCTTGCTACAATATAGGCTAGGTAGGAAAACTCATTTCAACATGAAATTACAGAAACCACTCATAAGGGAACAAATGGACAAACCAGAAAATTATTTATTTTTGCATCGTGTATTAATCACTTTCAAAGATATGAATCTAAAGGCATCATTTGTTAGTTAATATAATGAACTATTCATACTGAATCTGATTTATTATTTGGTATACACAGATGTAGTCTTATCACGGAAACTTCCAAAATTGCTCAGTAGAAGTTACTTAAATTCTAGTACATAGCATGAAGTTAAAGAAAAAAAATAAATATACAAAATGACTTCAATAGGCAAAATGCAGCTTATTTGGCAGAAGTAACTTCTCACATATAGCATTTTCAAAAATGGCTTGTACAGCTGCTTTTGACTCCATATTCAGCTCATAAAAAGGCTGAGGAGATGCTGAAGGCTAATAATTAGCTAGCAGGAATCCCTCCCATGGTTGTCATTAAGAGAGACGAGCTTGCCCTGCTGGGCAAGAGGCCACAGACATTACCCAGGATCCTATGGATCTCTGGGGACAGGATCCTGGGAAAATCAACAGCAAACTGGGATTGTTTTCTTAAATGTCTTGTGCTGCTATAGTGTTCTCCCATCTACTGCTGCTGCTCAGACCACTGGGATCTGCTGAACTCTTACCTTCTGGCAGACCCACAAAAAGAGAGAGGATGTCCCTCAGCTCAGTACCAAGAACAACCTACCCTAAAGGGAGAGGAATGTCCTCACAAATCTCTAGATGATGATAATGATAATAATAATAATATCACTAGACTCAAACCACCATCCCAGATGGGGAAAGCATACGGAAGAAGCTGCAAAGACTGTGCAGAAAAGCTGTGCAGAAAAGATCTCTCTGCCCTGGGTCCAAGAGCCCAATCTCCTGCTGCTGGAAGTAAGGATGTTTGGATTTGATTAATAACTGCAAAATGCTATTATTTCCTATGCAAGAGCCTGCTGATGTTTTATTACTTTCATTATCAGGAGGAGGTATGCCACTGCACGAAGAAGCAGCAGTCGCATCCCTCCCAAATGCTGCTTCAAGGCAGGGCTCACATCCGAGGTGCAGGAACAGAGACAGAAGTGGCTCCCGGGACACAGCAGGGCAGGCAGAAGAAGCCCATGGATGCCCAGCAAGCCCGTAACCAGCAGTCACTGTTTCTCTCAGGTTGTCACTACAAAAAGAGAGCTTTGGGGAAAATTAAAAGCTCTCAAGAGCCACTCCTTGAATTTGAGGTACTGGTTTGAAAACTTGACAGTTATTAAAAGTCCTTTTATGGCTATGTACAGGAGCCAGGGGAAAGGAAAACCTAGAGAAGGACAGCAGGCAGGGACTTTCTTTTTTTGTTTAATACAGACAAATAAGAACAAAACATAGAAGGCAAGAGGGCTACCCAGTATTCTACCAGCTGTCATTCTGGAAGAAATCTCCAAGTGAAAGTGGAGGCAGAGCAGGAGCTGGACCATGAACCTGAGACAGTGATGGCAGGAAGAAGAGTCGAGGGGAAGGATGCTGGACCAGCAGAGCTCTAAGCTAAAAAACATGACATACTAGGAAGATGAGAGAACTAATTTATCCTGAAAAGTCAAAATGGTTGTGCACTTTTCTGCCAGACACATTCTGCACTGTGTCAGTGTTCTTCTCTGTGACCGAAATCAAAGCCGGGCTATTGCTGGACTGCCATTTAACTATGCTTAGAAAGAACGTGCCCAGAAGCAAACCGACATAGGAGAAAGCAGCAGCACTTCACAGGGAGGTGGAAGGGGTTTTCACCCGTAGTCAGGATGTACTTATTCAATACACGGAGATCTTTATGTTGCTGGCCAAAGTACAATTCTTACTGCAAAGCATAGTACCCCTACCATGGATGAAAAATGCATTTATCCTATGAGTTACATATGCAAAAGAAAAATAATAGTTTAGCCACTGTAATTCAGTGTATTCCTATTCAGAGTTCAGAGAAATTACATATAATGCAAAAGAAAATATTTACAGAATAAACATGACGGGCCAGAAACCTAAGGATTCTTTTATGTTCAGACGTACGAACAAATATAACTGCGTTAAAATGAAATAATTAAAATCTCTTCCAGTAAATATGAACATGTGGAAAGGACAAATTAGTAGCTAAAATGTTATCCTTATTGTAATGATTTCCTTCTCCCCATGAGATGTCATCTACATATCTGATGTTGCCATCAAACATTCATTAAGGGCAGGGAACATTTTGTAGAGGTTAAACAGCAAAAGTCATCTTTGGTGACCACTCTAGACAATAACAGCAAGCCAGACAGCTCCGCTTCGGGGATACTTTAAAGTCAATTCTCAGCCTATAACCATGAGAAGTTGCAAGGCTTTCAAAGGGACGTTTCTCAGATCCATTTTTTAAACTTTAGATCAGTTTGAAAGGGCCATTCTAGTAAGGTATCCAAACAGAAACAAGCTTTTTTAGTGCTGGTCCTGAGGTGCTGTGCCTTGTGTTTCTCTGCAACATTTCTCAAAGCATCTCAAACTCCTTTTCCACCTCAATCAGAAAGTTTCAACGGGTCTGCAGTCCTTCACTTCAGCTTCAGGAGAGCCACAAAAATCCGAGGAGGCAGCAAATGAAACATGCTCGTAAACACAAACATAGCATTTAAATCAGAAAAAGACGGATTCAAGGGAAGAACAGGAAACACAGGAAGACCATTTAGCCACTTGCTCATCCGTGCAGAGAGCCACCAGCCTCATCAGTCCCGCACCCCACGCCGCTGCCTGGGGCGAGCGGGTGACACGAAGAGGTGAAACCACCATGGGACTTTGAGGAGGGCATACCTTGCTGCAGAGCGGCTGATGTGCTTCAGGGCAGAAGAAAGGGGTTGCCAACTTGCCATTTCCTTTTTCTGGCAGTGCAATAGGTGGTTCGAAGATTTTTCTTTCCTCTTTTCCCTTATCAAGCAGTAGGAATTTATTAGAAGCCGTATTTTTGCAAGACAGGCTTGGGACATAATCTAACAAACAACTATGAATCCGCTTGACTTCAGGCACCTAACAGGTCCTTTTGACATTAATGACACTACTGATATACCCTGTCTTAAGCAAGCGTGGAGTGTGTGTATGAACATTGCCTAATTTAACGTTTAATTGCATGATGGCCCCTGCATCTTCTGCTTTACCTCCAGACTGTGACCCCTTCTTTATGCACATGCCCTTCTCCCATCCGCCTTCTTGCCAGCAGGCTTCAGGCAAAAGGGTTTTTTCTTTTTTTTTTTAAACTGGAAATGCTGCAGCAAGCCATTTTAATAATACACAGCGTAGTACCACTATAACATCAACCACACTAAATTTTAAAAGCAAAGCCATCAAGTACATACTATAACACATGTAAAAAGTTACCGATTGGGCTGATCTGAGATGTAGTACAGTCAAAGATTTTACAAGGAATGTCTCCTTTGTAAAATAATAAGATTATTTTCTCTCAACAATAAAATGGCAGATAATAGGACTTAATATAGTGAAGGAAAAAGTTCAGTGATTCCCCCACGAGAAGTCCTTTTTTAGAACTTCATCAGATATTTTAGTTTCCCTATGTGTTTTTCCCTCCTCTTCTTCCAGAAAATGAAATACCAGCATATTTCAGAACTGACATTGAAGTCCTCATGTCCAAAAATCCCAGAAGTGATGGCTTATTTCCCAATATAAAAAAACCATCACATTCCAATACAGCAGGTGAAATAAGCCAGACCAGGAGGCAAAAAGATACCACTCCTGTGCAGTGCTAGTACTGGATAGCTCCTGGCAGCTCTATAAATACATTTGGGTGACAATAACACCTCAAATACTTCACTCAGAGACATCATCATTTATCAATACTGTGTTTTTCCTGCTCTGATTGAGCTAGTTTGATGTAATGACAAAACTGATCTTTAAATATTCAAAACTCTGATTATTGCACTTTTCTGAGAAGCATACATTTTTAAAAAAAAATATTTCCTCGTATTGATAACATTTACATTTTCCTTTGGAAGAAAAAGATTTGTCTTCATCACTTCTGTTCGTAATTCGCTTTATTTTATCTCTTTCAATGTTGAGCACAGCAAGGAAGAAATATTTGCATGCTAATGCAAATCAAAGCGTAAAAGCAATCAAATCAAACAAAAAGTAAAATCATGTCTGGAATTAATGAAATTCTTCCTCCCCTCTTACCTCATTAATTCAGCACTTTCTTTTCCCCACTTGTTGACCAGCTGCCAATTCTTCCCTTTACCAGAATTATCAAGAAAAACAAATCTTCAGGGATTCAACACTGTACCGTGCATTGTAAAAAAACACGAGTTATAAAACTTTTTTTTAATATATGAGAACATGTATGCTTTAATTGACAAATTACAATCATAACCTACTTTTTCTAGAATCAAGAACTTTCAGGTAGTTGTTTGTCCTTTCATAATTTCAGAGCAAAGCAGAAATTTAAGTGAGGAAGGAAAAAACAAGATAAATGCTGTTTTTGCACAGCCCAGTCTGATCTAGCTTAATATTGCTATTTACACAGCAATCAGGTCACAAATAGCTCTGACTAACCGCATACCTGCTTTTGTAAGGTGAATAGCTGCAAACATGCTTGGGCTTTGAGCACGAGGGACGCTTACTGCAAGGGCAGCCTGGCAAAGCGAGCTCATAAAGCCTGGATTACGTGTACCCTGCAAAGCGCACAGCAGGCAGAGCAGTATTTTTTGGCCACTGCCTTACAAAGGACATGTCAGAAGACATTCCTCTTGGGTTTCGTAACAAAATGAACCTCGAGTGATCTTCATGGTGGGTATTTGGCTTTAATAATGCTATTTAAGATTAGATATTAAGTTGTATAACCTGTGTCTTCAGATTGGGCAATTTCATTACTTTCTCCTTTAAAAAGTGGCTTTAATAACTAAGCTTTTAAATTGTTTTCCTCATAATAAATAAATGAAGCTAAAAGGCACTTGTCAGCACTGAGGAGCTGGATCCAGTCCCACAGTGGACATTAAGGATACAGATTAGATCAAGCCAACAAAACACTTAAAGCAAAGGTTTTCCCTATTAGCTGTAGTGATTTTTAAATCGAGATTCAGTAATATGATTTTAATGTCAGGTGAAGGAGGTCAGACAAAGAAGAAATTACATCAGTGACAACAGGCAAATTCTTACCAATTTAATATCTACAAATTAGAGCAAGCTTTCCTTCAGAAACCATTAATGTCTCTATAAGCATAGAGGAAACCAAAAGCAAATCACATCGAACTTGTGACAACAGAGCTAAAATACAATTGCATTTGTTATTTCTTTTGGGCACATTAAGAAGGAAGGACGTTAGCAGATCCATCTCTTCTCCAAGTAAAGAGATAATTTAACGATAAAAGCAACAGTTTAGGCTGTGAAACCTATGCTCTCCATCTCGAGACAATACAGTTGCCGTCCCAATTTCCCTTCCTCTAGTTTAAACAGATATCCTTTTAGCAGCAAGTTTCTGGCTCATAAATTTCTGATGTCACATGCTATTGTGGCACAGACCCAACAGGTCATGCGGCCACGCTCAGAGATGCTGAGACTAAAGACATTCGTCCTCGGCGGAGGGAGAAAGGAGGTCAAGTCAGGTAACCAAAACCAATGCAAAACCACAAGCACCGGCTAGGTCTAGCTGCTAAACCAGTGGGCTCAAGTTTGTGCGGAGAAAAGAGAAGAAAGCACAAGAGAGGTGAACGTATATCCACTGTGACGTGGGTGCCATGTCCACCATGCAGAGGAACGTTAACAGCCAGGAGCATGCCATACCATGGTCTGCCCTCCTCAGCCAAGAAATACAGGTCTAAATTAAGGATCTTGTCATCTTAACACCCTTAATCTAGTTAGTTGATGTATTAGCGTATTCTCTTTCTCTCAAAATACACCTCCCAGCCCTTCAATCAGCTGAGGCCACCTGCTCACCCTTATTATTTACTTCCACAGCACATTGCTTATCTGCTACCTCTACCATGAAAGTAAACATGTAGATGGCTAAATTATTTTATAACTTAATTTTCCTCAGAGATACTGAATCCAAAAGAGTAAAGTCTTCTTAATATTCTACTCTCCACCCCTGCCCCCCCCGCCCCTTTATAGCTTTCTTTCTCTTTCAGGTTAAATAGACCAGGACTAATTACGTCTTCTTCATGACCCGCACTACTTGAAACTATGAATCATTTCTGCTCTTTTCCACTTTTCCACTCCTTGACTCTATTTTAGCACTTTCCTCTCCTAACAGGAGGACTGAAGTGATTAGAAAGCTACAGACCCAATTTTCACCTGTCAGAACCACCTTTCCAACCTCATGTTCCCAAGACTTTGCTTTCCTTTATAAATGTTGCCATAAACTCCATAACAGCTCCGCCAACTACAGCAAAGCATCTCTCCTGTAGGATCTCTCCTCAACTTTGCCATTTTGCAGTGCAGAGGAACTATCTGGCATTGAGTGCACTCTCAGCAAGTTTGCTGACGACACCAAGCTGTGTGGTGTGGTTGACATGTTGAAGGGATGCCTTCCAGAGGGACCTTGACAGGCTTGAGAGGTGGGCCTGTGTGAACCTCATGAAATTCAACAAGGCCAAGGGCAAGGTCTTGCATGTGGGTCGGAGCAACCCCAAGCACAAGTACAGGCTGGGTGGAGAATGGATTGAGAGCAGCCATGAGGAGAAGGACTTGGGGGTGCTGGTTGATGAGAAGCTCAATATGAGCCGGCAATGTGTGCTTGCAGCCCAGAAAGCCAACCGTATCCTGGGCCGCATCAAAAGAAGTGTGGCCAGCAGGTTAAGGGAGGTGATTCTGCCCCTCTGCCCTACTCTCCTGAGACCTCACCTGGAGTCTTCTCACCTGGAGAAGGACATGGAGCTGTTGGAGCAGGTCCAGAGGAGGGCCACGAAGAATATCCGAGGGCTGGAGCACCTCTGCTACGAAGACAGGCTGAGAGTTGGGGTTGTTCAGCCTGGAGAAGAGAAGGCTCCAGGGTGATCTTACTGCCGCCTTCCAGTACCTAAAGAGGACCTACAAGAAAGCTGCAGTGGGGCTTTTTACAAGGGCATGTAGTGATAGGACAAGGGGCAATGGCTGTAAACTGAGAGAGGGTAGATTTCGATTAGATCTAAGGAAGAAATTCTTTACCATGAGGGTGGTGAAGCACTAGAACAGGTTGCCCAGAGAAGTTGTGGATGTCCCATCCCTGGAAGTGTTCAAGTCCAGGTTAGATGAGGCTTTGAGCAACCTGATCTAGTGGAAGGTGTCCCTGCCCGTGGCAGGGGGGTTGGAGTTACATGATCTTTAAGCTCCCTTCCAACCCAAACCATTCTATGATTCGCTTCAGCACTTCAGGCTCTTCTACACTCAGAGGGACTTGGTGGAGGCAGCAGCACCCATTTTTTAAGAGCTTCCCCTGGTGCTGCCACCCCCTCATCTGCTGTTTAGCATCATAACCAAGTCCAGCCTTTCTGAGATTTCTCCCTCCTCCGTCGAGCTTCACCACAAGCCATCTCAGACCCAACCAGGAGGCACTGGCACAGCCCCACTGTGCAGCCATGCCAGGTGCTGGGGATGACTCTTTGGGGACCTTCCCTCCCCTGCCAGTGCCAAACCAAACCATTTCCCTTGGCCATGAGACATCACCACCATGATGACTAGCAGTGTTGGACACGACATGCATGGGTTCAAAGCCCACCTCTCGCAGACTCAAAGCAAGAATGCAATGCGAGTGAGGTGTCCCATCCCAGTATCTGGTGGGTGACAACAGAAACCATCTGTAAGGCCTTTGTGGTCAATTATAGCCTCAGCTAGAAGTATGGTGTGGGTTACTATTCAAACTGGTTTGTGCGTGACACAGTGCTTGAATTGACAATACTCTGAAAAGACAAATATTGCCTTGTCTTTTCAATCTATAGTTTTAAAATAGGCTTTAAAGGCATAGCAGCAGTTTAGATTTGGATCAAATTTAATTTTGTTTAAAGAGAGAAAAGGCTTTTCTTCAGAATGCAAGGGCAATGCATATATTTTCAAGTTTTGTTTAGAACCTACAGTGTAACCGTTGCTTCTAAATTGATAAGAAATTCAAAAAACACCACAATATTATCTACTGATCTACTGGATCACTGTAAGACCCTAAGGCCTCAGATGACACAAATTTACATTTGCTTTCATGGTCCACTCTACGAGAAATGAAGAAAGTAAATAACATGGAAAAAACAAATGGGAATTAATAACACAGTTTTTTAAATTAAAAAAATTCAATGGATAAAGAAATGGGTTTTGCCTACAGAAGACAGTATTTAGTGTCAAGTAGGTCCAAGTGGTCCAGCAAGTCCACCTCAACACTACTGTCTCTGTGGGGTTGAGAAATCAAGTTTACATTATATGGGACCAGAAGATCAGAGGTTGCCAGCTACACCAGCGTCTCAGAAGAAAAAATAAACAAATTTATGAGAGTTGTCAAGAAAGTCTGTGTATATATACATACTGAAACACTCACCCCACTTTCTTGGCCAAGTGAGACAAGCTGAGCCCAATGCTGGGAGTCTCTGGGGCCATGCCTGGGGCTCAGCAGGGTTGTCCTGCACCCAGCGGGGTTTCACCACCTGCATCCCCCTTCCACAGGTGCCCTCTTCAGCCACCACTCCTGATCCTTTCCCCCACGCTGCAGACCACCACCCCAGCACCCCACAACAGATTCCCGTTTTCATGTGGCCGAGGTAACCGTCTTGCTGCTCCCTCCCGGCACCAGATGGTTCCCGTTAACTTTGTCCACACTCAGCTCACAAGTGTCAACTGGGAAGCCCAGATCCTGAATGTTTTACAGATGAAACAATAATGGGCTCTTTGCCAACGACACGGGACTGGATCCCAGACCTTGCTCTGCACCGCCCAGCGACTGGTGGAAAATGAGCCAAGAGCTGTCTTTGGGATTTGGGTCAGGGATCTCCTCTGCCTTTGCAGGGGGCAGGCACCTCCCGCAGCTCTCTGACCCCCCAGCCCTCAAGATAAGCGACCATGGGGGCAAGTCAGACGACCCCACCATGCCTTGAGTTGCAGCAAAGGTCCACGACATTCCCGTGCGGGCAAGGGGGCAGGGAGGGGGCGGGTTGGTGGTTCCGGCACACAGCCACGCTCAACCTGGGCACGGTGCCCACCTGTCTCCTTCTCCACTGGTCTCAAAGAGTGATTGCAAGGTGCCAGAGAGCTCAGGCTAAAAGCTCGCTGAAGTGGCCTCAAATCTCCCACTAACCAGCGGAAAAAAATGCAAGCGGACAAACCCCCCTGTACTGATATAAGTATAGTCCTCAGATAGCCCAGGTTTTCCCTCACTGCAGATTTGCTGCTGTGCCCTCCTGACTAAACGTTTCCGAGTCCCCATGTCTTCAGTTTGGAGTGTAAAAAGATCAGTGGGGAAGGCAAATCTGTGTTTAGTATTTCAATTTCCTCAGACTGATCCAGTTTCAACAAAAAATAGAAGCTGCTTGGATGGATTAACACCACCTTGAACATATGAAAAATTTTCTTCCTCCTTCATGCTTTTTGTCTCTGTTTCACACCATTATTTATCATCAAGGCATGGAGACATGAGACAATAATTATCAAATGCTTTTCTATTTTAGTTTAAATTAGGTCAAAATGTGATATTTCTTTTAATAAAAAAAAAATTAGCCTTTACCAGAAGATTAAACATTACAAAAACTGGAATATTAAGAAAACAGTAAAAATAAAGGACAGAACGCCACATGCTTCTTTAGAGAAGCATCATGTATTGGAAAACTATTCTGTTGACTGGATATTAATATCCCCTACACACTTCAAAATCAATTAGTTATTAAAAGAGCTCCGCAGTTAGCTCTCCAATTCTGATTTTATAAACTAACACGCTGGTTTCTAACATGCCACATCAAATAGTGTGAAAGCAGATACAGGAACCAACCACAAAATATCCCAGGATCACACTATTGCCATGCTGGTTTAATTTCTTTTCAGCCTCGTGCCATTTCATAAAAGGCTCATTTTAGCTTCAAGTGCACGTGCAAGACAGATGCAGTGTTTCAGGTTGCCATTCGAATACTGTTTGTATTGAGAAACATCTCATTCCGGATAATCATCAACGAAAGTGATGCTTATCGCAATTCCTCTATGTCCTTTATCCACACTGCAAGGGCATTTAAGAAAAGGAACTGGAGTCTAATCTTTGATTTAAACGCTAGATGGAGCCCACTTCCCAAGACTAGGAAACTGAAGCTCTCCTTGCATCAAATTCTTACCAGCCTATGGCAGTATCTGGTCATGCATGAACATGACAGAACTCAAAACAGCTGTGGTGACTGTTGTTACTGCAAGAACACATACTGGCCAGCAATTATATCTCTGCATAAAGAGACAGGCTTTAACACTGGGCAACTGCAAAAGCATTTATATTCCTCTACAGATGCCTTAGCTTAGTTTAAAAGACCCGCAATACTTGGATCAACTAGGCACATATGGATTTTTAAAGTACCATATGACAAATGTAATGCTGGGTTGAGAGAACTACGACTGAGCCTGATCTCTCTTTATTTTGACAATAAGCTCTACTGATTCCGACTATACGAGAATGTTGCACACATAAATTTATATTAAATAGGAAGAATTCCTTTTTCAGTTGGTTTGTATTTATTCTAACAAGAAAGCTCATACACGATGTTTGATAAAGCGCCGTCTCACTCAAATGAAACATACCACACATTTAACTAGAGGTAAGTGAGCTTAAGTGTTAACAACAGGATGCAACAACAACAAACCTCAGCACAACTATTCTGGTGAGAAAGAAAAAGGAGGGGTGGGGGGTGGAAAGAGAGCCAAGTTGCCAAGATCCAACACAGTGGATAAATCCATTTATCTCAGGCTCAAGCACAAACAACTACCACTTCTGCAGTGTTTTGGCCATGCTCTGGACTGGCTTCACAATGCAAAGGGCAGGCAGAAATCACAGGCAGACAACCCTGTGACAACCCTTGGCCTTCCCTCAGCTCGCCGAAGGACAGGCTCGCAGGAACAGCTAAAAGCCAAGGAGACAAAGTTGTGCAAAGCCTCAGACGCGATTCCCAGCAATGCAATTCTGCTGACAGCCGAACTATCGCTGATTGCTTTAACCTTTGCTCAGTCCGGGCCACTGCCTTCGCTTAACTCTGTTCCTAACAAACCTATGGTAATAGCTTCATCAAAGTTAAGATAAGCACGAAAGCAGTTAGCTTTACCATAGAAGACTACCTTTTGCTCACAAACAGCGATCCATCTTGCTCAAACAAATTAACCACAGTAACTCCGCTTGCCTTAGGGCATTTTCCAAATCACCTGGGAGGAGAGACAAAGGAAGTCATCGCTACCCACCAACTTGGACCTTAACGGCAATTTCCAGAAAGAAAAATACAGTGTCTATGAAGAAAGCTGCAAGTTTTCCCCAAAAGGACCCTACTCACTCCTTACTTCTGTGAAAGGCCTACATAGCACATTTCTGGGTCCCACATCCCCGTGGATGAAAGCTGGTCTTCAGGGTCTCACAGATTACTGTGCTGCAATGCTTTGAAACCAAGCAAAGGTCTTCAGAGGCGAGACCTGCTGCTAGGAGATGGTGGCTCGTACTCACCATCACGCTGACGAGCGACTGTGCAACTCCAAAGAGCACACACAGGACGATGCTCACATCCACCTGGGCTGTTTGTCAGAACCAGGGCTCGTGAGCAAACACACTGCTGCCACAAAAGCAACAGGCTTTCCAGCTTCAGCAAACACACAGTCAGCTCAAACGTTAATACTTCCCTCTATGAATATCCTGATTTAGTCCTATCACATTATATATGTTTTCCAATATACCTGAATGGAACACGTATCTGCTCTTGGATGGGCAGACGGATTTGTGTCTTGGTTTTGTTTTTTTTTTTTTTATTTTTTTTTTTAAACAGTGGGTATAGCAAGCATCTAGCATCTCTTTTAAAAGTAAATCTAAAAATAATTAGCACTTGTTTGGCACTTGACCTAAAACCATCTGGGAGAACACGCCCATTTGCTTCCAGAGGCTTTTGGTTCAATAAAACAGGGACTTTATTAGCAGGAAGAGTATCTCACCAACCACACAAATTAAGTGTCAGCAAAAGGAGACAATCGAAGTACCAGCCACAGTTGCAAGTTTGACTAAATAGTAATGTTTAACTACTTCCTTATCACAATCCTCCTATACAACTATAATTTAAGAACCTTTGCCACTGTAATTTTCTCTGCTTCATCTTCTTTACAGCTATGCTTTTATGTGTCAGACTAAATACTTGTTCATCAGCATTATTATCCGGGCAACAAGAAAAAGAAAAGCCATGGGGGAAAAAAAAAAAAAAAAACAGAAAAGAAGAAATAGAATGGTTTTGCATATGTATACAAGAAATTAAAATTAAAGGCAAATTACTCAATGTAGTATTCACGGCTGGAGGAAAAGTGGACATAAAGTCACGATAGTTACATGAACATAACTCTGAAGATAGTCACTGTGCGGGCACATGGAGCAGCAGTTACAGTCAAGGTAAAAATAAGGTTAAAAGCTAAACCTTTCAGTTTCCCCTGGCAATAATCCCGGTGTCTTTCAGCCTCTGAATATGGAAGGCACAAGACACTGTGGCCTCACTGGGATCTCACCCACTGACCACATTCCATCACAGCTGGGGCACGACAGGCAAGAATGACAGTTCATGTACATGTGGGTGGAAGCAGACAGGACAGTGGTAAAAAAAAAAAGTGCAAAAGAGAAAGTGCAAAAGTAAGTGGAAGCCTTTGAAATCCCACTTGGAGTTACTAACTGTTGCTCTCCATATTTACCTGTATTGCCTCCAAAAATAAAGAAGGAAAGTCAATCTGTAAATTAAACTAACTCCCTTCCAGGAGGAAAGAACATCAAGCCAACAGAACCAGAAATACAACAGAAAAACTGAGATTGGGTTAAACACTTAAATTCATTCACTCGTGCATTCATAATGCGCTGTTAGTAGGGTATGGCTTTTGTACCATTTTTATGGTTGTTTTCAAGGGTTTGTTGGGCCAATGTTGCAGGCCATCTTCCTGAGAATGCAAAGGATTGTTTGGGAGGGGTTGTCTAAACCATTAGCAGTCTTTTCCTCCTCCAAAGCCGCTGTGGGTCATCTCTGACCCATCCATGCACCTCTTTGCATGCTCACATATTTCATCCTGCAAGTTTGCCTTGGTATCTTGATCACTTCTCTCTCCTCCCACCTCTACAGGAGCTCTATTTGGTTTCACATCACCACCCATAAGCACCTGCCTCGCGTTGGGGAGCTGACTCCTCTTCAGTCCAGTCAATCATAGGTTTTAATCTGCACTCCCGCATAATTTTTGAAGGACTGGGAATAGCCATAGCCCACTCTTTAAAAAAAACACAACTAAACAAAACGCTCCCAAAGACTGGAAGCTGTCTACATGAAGAGTCTAGTTCTCCTGAAGTCTGCTTACAAGCTAAGTGAGGTTTGTCAACTGATAGAAACAAAAGCCAACTGATTATTTCCAAAATTTTGGAAACTAGTGATACATGTACTGTTGGTGTAAAACAAGTAACATACAGTTTCTTCAGAAGCAGCAAGTGGAAGGTTTTAAAAGCAACAAACGTTCAGAGGCAGCCCCAGACAGCACTCCAGAATGAGCCCAGCCAGATGTTGTATGCATTCCTCCTCCTCCCGTTACAACAGCCACCACCAGCCTTGCCGTTATCACAATGCCCTCCGTGACCCTGCCACTTTACTCTTCTTCCAAGCATCAAGGGCCCTCTAAATCCAAGTGGTTTTTAAAGGAACAGAGGATAATGCAGGCTAGGAGGGACCTCAGGAGGTACCTGGTCCAGGCTCCTGCTCCAAGCAGGGCCAGCTGTGAGATCCAACTGGGTTCCTCAGAGCTTGGTCCAGTCAGGTCTTGCAAACCCCCAAGGATGGAGACTGCACAGCCACCCTGGGCAACCTGTGCCCCTGCCTGGCTGGCTGTCCTCTGGATGAAAAAGCTTCTCCCTGTCACCAGTGTGGACCTCTCTTGTTTCAGTTGATGAAAAAGCTTCTCCCTGTCACCAGTGTGGACCTCTCTTGTTTCAGTTGGTGCCCACTGCCTCTTGGCCTTCTACTACGCACCACTGGAAAGAGCTGGGGGTGACATCAGTTCTACTCTTTCAGAGAAAGGAAATGAAATCGATCCTTATGCTTTTAGCTCTGATATTTATCCATTTATACAAAGCGTGCTTTGCTCTCTGATTTAGATGACTGTTTCAGATTTTTATTTTGCTAACTGCATTTGCCAAAAACTCAAATATATCCAAATCAGAGTGAAAGCGAAAAATAAGTCTAAGAATAAAACTTGGGTGGAAATGCTCGTCCATGTGAGCACAGCAAGCTTCCCCTGATGTGCTGCGGCAACGGCAGCACTTCAGTGCTCATGTTGCTGCATTTCTAGATATCGAAGAGGCATCTCTTTATATAGGTGCAACAGAAGAGCCAATTATGCGTGTACATTACAAAGCCACCTAAAAAAGCAAGAAACATGCTGAAGCAAAGCCATGAGGAATGCACTCTCCTAGTTTTCAGACTCAGAAGAGTTTTGGGTAGTGCATCCATCACAGCAAATACGCATTACTTCTGTTCCTGGGCCCAGGAGCTATTACTCTCTGGGGCTGATCAAGGCTTCCTAGCACATCAAAGCACGGCCATCTGAAGCAGCAGTCCACTTAAAGATCTCACTGCTACTCAGTTACCAAATTACTGTGTCACAGTCATGCAGAAGTCTGCTTAACTGCACTCCTAAGCCATGCTGCTGAGGAATAAAAGATATATAACTGGAACTAAGAGAGGAGAAAAAAGTAGCAGTGCAACACATGTTCATCCTGCCTGAAAGGTCATATGAAATGTGATTAGTGCCATTATCCTCCAGGACTCTGAATGTTGCCTTGACACAAGGGCTTTTTGGCATAAGCTATGGATCAATAAAGAGGATTAAGCAGCAATACTTCGGAAATGCCCCAAAGCAAAATATCAGGTTTTATCTCAGATTTCTCCAAAGCTGTGCCTGAGTCTCTTCCATTTAAGACCCATCTTGCGGCCTCCAGCTCTTTGCAAGACGCCAGTGCTGCAGCCCGTGCACATCCAAGAGGCTGAAAAGGAAGGAGAGGCAAAGAAGCGATTCTGACACCCGCCCCCGGACGGGTGTGCGCCAGCTAAACCAGCTGCAATCTGTCGAAGAGCAGCCAGCGCCCAGCCCCACGCTCCCTCCCACCCCTTCCCTGGGACGGGGCCATCACCACACCGGAGACGCTCGCATCTCCCTGGGACAGGCGACCACCACTGTGCCCAAATCGCCATCCACCTTCTCCCTCAAAACTTCAGGCTGCACATAAGCGAGGTCTGTCACCGCACAGGTGAGAGGTGAAGCAAGTTGTTTTCCTTAATTGAGCCTATTAGTAGTAACGAGTCACTCCTGCTAGGCCTAAATTGCTCAGAGATAAATCCCCAGGCTGCTAAGCTGCCAGCCACCTCCAGTCAGTGCTCAGAGGTGGCTTTACTCCTACGGACAAGGCTGGGAGAATATTGCTACCTCCAGCCACCTCCAACCCTGCTCCTGGAGCAGATCTCCAGGCTGATATGTTTGCAAGCAAGTGTTTTCCCTGCAGCTGTCCGGTCACCTTTAATTCAAAGTCCAAAGTGCCAGAGCACCATCCTCAGGGAGCAACAGCGAGAACCCCCAGATTGGTATTCCGCAGGTCAGCTGGCTGCATGCCAGCAAAGAGTACGACCCTGGAGAGCTTTGCCTCTTCTTAAATAAAAAAAAGAAACAACCCACCAGATCTCACCAGAGACTACTCGGGATGGAAATCCTTTTCACAGAAAGTTCTGGCACAATATTTAATGCAAACACACCATCAAGGTATCATCTGTTAAAAGTTCACACCACAGGCAACACCAGTATTAGGAACAGTACGAAGAACTGCACAGTACTTTTCTGAAAAGCCATCCAATGAATTAATCATTTTCTGTCTGAACTATTTGCAGAAACAACCGAATAAGCCAGAAAAGAAAAATTAAAATGTTCTAAGCCGTTGCTTCACAGTGTGTCTTACAGAAAAGTCATTTAAAAATTATTACAAAAGCAATAACACTCAATCTCATAAAGTGACACTATTTCAAATTAATCCACTGCATGTTAATTCCTTCACCTTTGCCAACGATAAAATAAAATAAGAAAAAAAATCTATCAAAAAAAGAAGTCGAAATTCAGTAAGTTTTGCCTGTTGCTTCTACAAAACCAACATCCCAAAAGCAGACTTAGCTTTCATCAAGCCCAACTTCCAATAAATAACACTCGTCCTCTTTCTCCCAAGAAAGTGTAAGTAAGTGGAACTCATTTTGCAGACTCACCAAGATCGCCCATATCGCAGGAGGCAGCCGTTTGTCCAGTTTGTGAAGTCCATGGTTGCAGCGTGGTCACAGCAATCAGCAGGGAAATGATGGGAAAAAGAAGACGAAAAAAAAAACAACTCTTGAGATTCAATGAACATCACAACACTACAGTTCTCTGTAAAGTTTGCATTACAGGATAGTTTCAGATAACCAATTAGATGGATTGAACATATACTCACACCCAACTTACTCTAAAAACAAAGAAGATAAACACAACAGCAGTGTCATATTGATAAGAGAATAATTAGTACAGGTTCGTAATGATCTGTTAAGGCTGGTCTCATAAGGAAGATTTTGAGGGGGACAAATATATTTTAAAAAAACACCAACAAATATTTTACCGTACTTCCTCCCAGCAGGTAGTAACAGATGGGCAACATCACATACAGAAAAGGTATATTATTTTCTCAAACCACTGACATTTCTAAATACTTGATGAGGAGATGTAACACTTGGCATGGAAAAAAAAGTCAAAGCTGCCACAGCAACTGAGCATTTTCAGAATCCTTGGTCAAGGACAGGAGATTAATTTATTCTTTACAATTAAGAGGGCTTGCAGCCTACCCCTCCAGCTAAGTACCTACATACAGTTACATACCTCCAAACTGTCAAGAACATCCAAGCTGAAATAACTTTTTTTTTTTTATTTAGACCTCTAACAGTGTCTGGGCGACCAAACCCAGTAAGTGTCACTTCTCTCCTACTAATAAAAAGCCAAAAAAAAATTTTACAGCTTTCCCAGGCTCAATGTTGATTTCTCTTGGCAACTGCTACAAAACATTGGACCAATTTAGCATTTGTTTTTTTGCTTTTTTGTTTGGTTGAGATTTTTTATTATTCTTCCTTGGGAGAGGGAACGCTTCAAAGACATCTGTACAAATTGCCAGTTGCTGCGGATTAACCTAAACAAACGCACGTGCGTATATAACAGCAGCGAAAGGCATACTCTTCTTTTGCCTAGAGAAACCGATTGCGTTTGCAAGTTCAGGAAGAATCACAGAATCATTAAGGTTGGAAAGGACCTCCAAGATCACCAAGTCCAATCACCAACCCAATACCACCATGCCCACAAAACCATGTCCTGAAGTGCTACATCTACATGGTTTTTTGAACACTTCAGTCACTGTGACTCCACCGCTTCCCTGGGGCAACCTGTTCCAATGTTTGACCACTCTTTCAGTAAAGAAATTTTTCCTAATATCTAATCTAAACCTTCCCTGGCGCAACTTGAGGCTATTTGCTCTTGTCCTATCGCTAGCTACCTGGGAGAAGAGACCAACACAGACCTCGCTACAACGTCCTTTCAGGTAGTCGTAGAGAGTGATAAAGTCTCCCCTCAGCCTCTTTTTCTCCAGACTAAACAAACCAAGTTCCCTCAGCTGCTCCTCATAAGACTTGTGCTCTAGACCCTTCACCAGCTTCGTTGCCCTTCTCAGGACACGCTCCAGCACCTCAATGTTCTACATGTAGTGAGGGGCCCAAAACTGAACACAATATTCGAGGGGTGGCCTCACCAGTGCTGAGTAAATGGGGACCATCACTTCCCTAGTCCTGCTGGCCACACTGTTTCTGATACAGGCCAGGATGCTTCTTGGCCACCCGGGCACACTGCGGGCTCATATTCAGCCAGCTGCCAACCAGCACCCCCCGGTCCTTTTCCACCATGCAGCTTTCCAGCCACTTTCCCTCAAGCCTGTAGCGTTGCATGGGGTTGTTGTGACCAAAGTGCAGGACACAACACTTGGCCTTGTTGAACCTCATACAATTGACCTTGGACCATCGATCCAGCCTGTCCAGTTCCCTCTGCAGAGCCTTCCTAAAGAGCTTCCTAAGAGCAAAAGGTCCCAAGAGCAGAGACACCAGATGAGGAGAGAAGGAGGTGGCAGTGAAGGAAACGCTGCCTTCTTCTCCCACCAGCTGTATGATCGTCAGATTGACCCGTCACGCAAACAGCGCCAAGGCTGACGAGATGTCAAGAAGCCAAAGGTCACTGCAAAGTCTCTCATAACAGATTGGGAAACCTTCCCATTTCACACATTTCGACCATCCAAGTTCTTCACACCAACTCTTCTCAAGAATATAGATATCCTCACAACTCCAGAGATTTTCTGCCAGGTCCCTGGGAAGGGGCCTGAGGCCAGAGTAATGTTTTGGACTTCAGAAATCCCAAGGCAGTAAGCCACCCGCACAGACTCTGCCATGGTTTCTTTTTGATCCCTATAGAAACCATGCCGTATAAAGGCAAATTTATCTGTTGGTGTCAAAAAGGAAAAGATAACTGGCACAGTCAACTAATTTGCAGCCCCCCTATGGATAATGGTTGATGAGTTACCTCCTCCTCTGCCTCCACGGCCCATTAATAAGACAGCACGAAAAACTGCAGAAGAAGGATGATGATTGCTCATGTATTTACCACTTTGCTAGCGAGCCACTTTTTTGTTGCTGTTTTTGTAGGAGTGCTTCTACAGAAGGAGCCTTTCCAACACCTTCACGTGAAGGGTATTAGAGAGGAAAGGGAAAAGAGATTGCAAAGGATTCACCTTCATTTCTGATTTCTCTTGTCAGTCTTGTGAACCACAGCCCTTCCCCAGAGATGTGACCATGCACCACCACTGTCAGGGTGACTACAGCTACAGATTGCCCTCAAGATACTACCCGCTTTTTCCCTCTGCAAGGGAAGTCAAGAGTACTAGGAAGATATTTTTACTGGAGCAGCCATGACTGAGATACTCCCAAGGGCCATAGTGGCCATTGAGTGACCTCACTAAACACCAGACTTCAAACTAAGGAAAAGTGAGTTTTTGATGGTGGCATGGAGCAGGATAAACATTAATGAACTTATCAGGAGATGAGCGGTCAAGAGGTCACAGAAAGCAGATGTTGAGTAGGTGGGAACGTCAGGAAACATGGTGTGCAAGAAGAGGAGGAAGAAATATAAAAAGAGTATGGATGACTCAAAACTGTCAGAATTTGAGCATGAGAGCCGTCGAACTAGTTTATGTAGGACGCTGAGAACGAGAGAGAGGCACAGTAGTGCAGCATCCTCATTGACAATACTGCAGACGCATTTCTGAGTGAGAACAAAAGGTGGTTGTTGAAGTTTGACACATTACAAGGGGCAGCCTTCCATTAGCAGCTCAGAAGGTTTGTGGAGGGAACAAAAAGAGTCATGATATGCCATGATGCAATGGATGAATGGACGGGATGTAAATTGCCTTGAGCACTGCAGCAGTATCCACTGCCTACAATACATGCCAGTTGCTTGGGTCAGAATGAGGAGAGATACATTAGAGCAAGACCACAGAGGCATTGTGCATTCCCCCTGCTCCTCTTCACATGCTATTTTTGCATGACCCTGGTTATGAAACTGAAAGCATTGGTTCAGCTTCAGGCAGCAATTTTAGGGTCAATTGGTTCTTCACCAGACACTGAAATCACAATTTTTCAAGCGTCAAATTAACTGTGAATGTTTTAAGAGACAGTGAACTTCAGTTATGCATTATTACTGTGAGTCCCCCTCCTCAAAAGCCTATTTTATAATCCCTCTTGATATGCCAGGTACTTTTTTTTTTTTTTGTAGAATCACACTTTAAGATGAACTCTGCTATTACACTACTTGCTTTTTGCTCCATCAACTCATTCCTGACTGCTACACACTCTCCAGCATACAGATCTCAAGTCGAGGAACACACTTTCAAACCCATGTGAAGTGTTTTATCCATTTTTCACAAAAGTATATCAATATAGTTTTTCCAGCTGAAAGCCTTTGAAAGTTTCCTCAAAACTTTTATGGTTCAGCTTGGATCCATTCCTAACCTGCAGGCAAGCTAAAAGACTCATCTGGCACTAGTGCACTATGAAATAAATAAACAATAAAGCCTTAATGAGGTTAGCTGTCCAACAAAAACCCCAAAAATGGGGCTATGTATCTTTCTCTAATATTCTCAGTACAGTACAGAACAACTACGAGCCTTGATGCTGCAACCGACTTCACTCTGGATCCAGCTGAATCAAACTGATATTTAAACAGTATCCCAGCCAATGCTCCAGCAGGCTAGGAGAGATGGAAACTGATGGAAATTGGAAAGCCATTGCTGGGGATGATGTCAGATTTGGATTTCTGATGTCACCTTCCAGTGGAAATTGTAGGATAGAATCAAACTTCTTTGTTTTTTCCCTTCTATGCAAATGTTTTTAAAATGTGAATAAGTGTTCTTTAAAGTGGAGAAGACTGTCCAGCGATATCCTGCAAATTCCCTACGTCTTCAGCTAATCTAAATGAGAAGTGCTGTTTTGTATTGAAATGGGATGCTTATAAAACTTTATGGAAATAAGACAGTTGACAGGAAAAATGATGAAATCAGCAGTGCTACAGAGATGTAATGTTTAAGTGATACATAACAAAGTTGAGTTTGGTTTGTTTGGTCTCAACTTCAGGTCTACACCCCTTCCTCCACAGTTAGCTATATGACCACCGAGACAACTGTGAAAGCTTACCACATCACCAGCAATGAGCTACACAACTGGAAATTCCCAGTCGCTTTCAGTAAAGCGAAGGCAACATTAAACATCAGCAGTATCGAAATCTCCCCTCTATCCCTGCAACATAAACCCCAAACGCTATTTGAGTTTCACAAAACACAAGCCCTCAGAAGGTGAGAAACTTCAGGTCTTAGCAAGGTTTTGTAGGTTCATCCGAGAACATCTCAATGAAAAAGTCATACACCCATATGTAAATAAACATATACAGAAACATTGCATATGTATGTACACACACATAAATACATACATATATATGTATATATAAATGATCTATAATTTATACAAAGCGTACTCATCACCCAGCAGGTGGCACTGGCACCACAAGCTCCCGAGGACAGCGCACCGTGGGAGGCTGTGGGCAGGCACCATCTTCCTCAAAGGTACAACCACCATCAGCAAGAAAGTGTCCACCACCCTTCTGCAAGACCTGAAGTGTCCAGTCCAGCATCCGGGCCAAAACCCCATGAAGCTTACTGGCTGGGCACCACCTCCATCAATTCCATCAAGAGCTGCAAGGCTTCCCTTCACTGCTGCTAGTTCTCAAGTGCTCTTGTGGCCTTTCCAGACGAGCAGCATTTTGAGGACTGAAAGGGTTCTGGAATATTTTCGATGTAGAAACATCACGTTACGATGTCAGAAACAATACAATTAAATGTACAGCTTCCTTCAGAGTTCGTTGCTTCTTTTCTCCATTTAACACACCCAGCTAGCTTTCAATTAGTCCCACTAACAATTTGGGCTTTTGAAGATCTCATGAGTGAGCAAATCAGAACTGGCAGAGGAAATGCTGTTTTCCTTTGATTAAAATTGAAGACTTGTTTTCACCCATGACTTAAGTGTCACAGTTGCATATACATTCTTGATATACCTCTTCTTCAGCTGAGTGGTGCTTCAACTTCAGCTGAGTGGGTTTGTTTTTAAAAAAATATTTTCTTTTCAAATTCAATATTCCACCCATCTCCCTCCTCTCTTTTAAAAAAAAATAATTAAAAAATAATCAGTTTAGAAGCATCAATCTGAAAACATCGCCTCTGCGTGGAGCAGTGCTGTTCCCCATAAAAGAATGCCTTGTGTCAGATTGAAAGATGCCTTTCCAAGGTCATTTCATGTTCCAGTGGGTTTGTTATGAAGTTGTGGAACGGCAGATAAGGTTGCGTGAGATAGCAAAGTGCCTTCCTAAGCTAGTTCTGGGCAGTAATGTGCAACCAATGTTTAAGCAAGGGACTTCTATAACATTTACCTCTGGAAGAAACTTCATACGCTGAGATAAACGCTGCCGTAGGAACGACTGGAGTAGTATTGAGATACTGATAATCTGTTTTCCTGCTATCTCCCAATTTAAAAAAAAAGCCAAGGAAAAGGTCATTTTCTTGACAAATTTACATTAACTGCACATTTTTATGGCACTTGGCAAAGAGGAGGGGGAGTTCTAGGAACATTAGGGGGTATCTCTTCAGGAAGTTTTGTTAAAATACCCAGCCCTTCATAATAACAAGAATCTGATGTTAAAAACTGTCCAATTCAGAACCAATAGGGATACTCGCAAGGTACGAAAACCAGGATACTCGAGTAGCTCCCTACTCAGCACCAGGACCAACAATTTCCAAGGTTAAAAAGAAATAAAAAGAAAAAAAAAATCTCAAAGCGTATCTAAGAATGTTTCTTTGAAAGTCTTGAAGTGACATTTTGAAGGATGATGATCCAGTATTTTTAGACTGCTTCTAATATAGCCCGAAAATGGAGGAAACCATGTAACAGTATCCTCTTAGCAAGCTTTTAATACTGCCTGAGCCTATCCCAAACTCTGAAAGAAGGTAAGCATCTGGCAGCACACCGAATTGCGTGTCACCATTTCAGCCATCACACCAAGGACTAAATCCTTCCCTGGAAAGAACAGAGGAACAAGCATACGGACTCCAGGGAGACGAAGAGAGGGGGGAAAAAAAAAATCCTTCTCACAAACGGTTAGCTACATCTTAATGAGGTTTAAAGCCGGACAAGGGATGACCAATTCGGGATCCAAAACTGCAAGCATTTGGCACCGAAACGGCCCTAGGAAAGGGGGGGGGTGGAGGTGGGGTGGGGGTGGGGGTGGTGTTTTTTCAAGTCCCAAATGAGCATTTTTGGGGGTCCAACAGCCTGTCAGGAAAAATTAGAAAAATGGCCACCCTGTGCACAAAATGCAGAGTTTCGGCGCTTCCAGTTCTGCATTGCACCCTGCGCTCGCAGCCCGCCGCGCTCCCGCACGCTCCCGGCGCCCCTCCCGCCCCGCTCCCCGCCGGCACGGAGCGCGGGGCTACAGCTCCCTAAGCGCCATCTGCGACCGCTCCCGCGGCTCTATTACTACTACTTTTAATTTTCCTGCTAGTATCACTTTTCTAATGAACTGCTGTTACTACAGAAATGTAAACGTCGCCGGCTGAGTAGTTTCGGGTTTGTTTGGTTGTTTTTTTTTTTTAACATCCGAAAAGGTAGATAAAGGGAGGAGGGGGGTGGGGGGAACACCTCATAAATATCCACTGTTGAACAGTTTTAACGCTAAAGACACACTGACCCCGCCGACCGACCGCAAAACCTTGCGGCTTCATCAGGGCCAGCCCCAAGCCTACACTAAACCACCTCAAAACCGGGCTTCTACACTAAACCACCTCAAAACCGGGTTTCAGCACCCCGTCAGCACCGTCTGCGCTTACGAGCAGATGTTCCCCCGACCGTGCTCCAGCCTGCGCAGCGCAGCGCGGCTTCCCACCCCCCCACCCCCCCCCCAAACCCCTCCTTCTGCAGCCGCCCCCGCCGCGCAAAGCCCGTAACTTTGCCCTGCGGCCGCCGCTGCGCCCCAACCCGCGACACCCGGGCGGATCTTCCGCGGGAGATGCCGCGCTCCGCGGAAGGGAGAGAGGCGGGAAGGGCGGCTGAGGGACAGGCTCCCGCAAAAGCCGTAGCCCCCTGCGGCACTCTCCGCATCGCACCGCCCGGCCCCGCGCATCCCGTTCCGCACCGCGGGCAGCAAGTCCGCTCCGCCGCCGGAGAGGGGGCGAGCCCTGCCCGAGGGCACCCCGAAACGACCCACGGCGAGGGAGGGCGGCACTTCCCAAAGAGCCAAAAGCAAAAACGCGGAGGGGGGGGCAAAGGTAAAAGGCGAAGAGGCGACCCCACGCCGCAGACCCGCGGTCCCCCGCGCAGCGGCACGGCGCCCCGCGGGGGCGGCCAGGGCAGCGCACGCCCCTCGGCCCTCCCCGTTGACCTCAAGCCAAGGACAGCTCGGCGGTCCCGCTGCGCATCGCGACCCGGCGGGCCGAGCCGCGCTGCACAGAGCCGGGCCGGGCCGGGCAGTGGGAAGGACGGCCCGGAGAAGCGAGGGGAGCGGGGGCCGGCAGCTCCTCACCTGAGCCTGCCCCGGGAGGTGTTTTTCGCCGCCGCTGCGGAAGGCGCCTCCTCCCGCTCCCCGCGGAGAAGGCTGGCGCGTACAGCCCCGACCCGCCGAAGTTACGCGGCGCCGCGGAGCGGGGCTCCCACCTGCAGCACCCGGCAGACTCCGGCAGCCGGCGCGGCGCCGCTCGGCTCGGCTCGGCTCGGCACCGCGCGGCTCGGCCCGCCCCCCCCGCCTCCCCATTGGCGCCGCCGCCGCGGCCGCTCCGCCTCCGCTCGCCCGCCCGCAGCGCCCGCGGGGGCGGCCGGGGCGCGGTGGGGCCCGAGTGCGCTCGGCCCGCGGAGCTGGCGGCCGGGAGCAGGTGAGGAGCGGTGCGAGGCGGGGGGAAAAAAAGGAAAATGTAGCAAAAGCTGTTCCGTGACGTTACTTCATGCCGTCGTTTCGTGCCTTCAGGCGCATGAGGAGCCCGTGGCCGCAGCCGGCGCTGAGAGGCTCCGGTGCAAGCTTTGCCGCCTGGTCCGAACTAGTCGAACACGGTCTTTAACGCCCCGAGGAGACAGCGGTAGCCCAGGCGCGGTGTCAGAGGGCGAGGGCTCTGTGACAGAGCCAGGGAAACCACAAACTTCTGTGCAACAGCTAAAGGACAGGGCCGGGGGAGCAGGCTCAGGACTTCCTGAGCGATGCTGCCTGCCAGAAAACCCAAGCACCCCATCCTTTCAGTCTCCTTCCCTCAACAGCCCACAGCAATTTCCTGCTTTTTTTTTTTGTTTAAGTTATAAGTAGCCCTTGCACGTGTGTGCTCTAGACATAGAGAAGGACAGCGTATAGGAGGTGTGGGGCAGAAACGAGAATGCATCTGCACTTCTGGGAGTGTGAAAAGACAGTTTCCAGATAGTGGGAATAACCCCTTGGATTTGGGAGCCACTACCCTAAACCTCTGGAGAAGTGAGGTCGCAGCTCTGGGAGCACAGCTGTCCCAGGGTGGGAAACCCTCAGCTGCATTTGGAGGTGATGGGGATACCCACACAGAAGTGAGAGATTTCCTGGAGAAAAGCACATCGAGGGAGAACCAGGACCGCTCAGGGCTGACTTGTCTTGGGCAAAGTGGTCGTGAGATGTCCTACCAGACGATGGGAAGAGCGTTCCCAGGCCAGCTGCATTGGGTGTCATGCCTGAGTCATTAACACCAGGATTATACCTGACCCTGCCGAGGTCTCTAAGTCACGACAAGGCTGACTTATCCCCCGTGGGAGGCAGCCAGAATGGCCGCATTTAGAAAGCCTGCCGGCTACGCAGCGCTGGCGCTTAATGCCCAGCAAATCCCTCTGCCTGGCGGCAAGGAAGGCCATCTCCCTTCCCGGAGTCGAGTGGAAGGGGCAGACAGGCTCCTTCCCAAACGCTGTGGCCCGAGGCTGCGGTTGGAAGGGCTGCAGTGTCCCTTGGCTCTTGGCCAGCAGCGCCTGCCGGCACCTCTGCCTGAAATTTGCCCACAGTGCAAGTTACTGCTGAAATCCACCCCACGTAGTCTGAAGAGTTCAAAGGATACCCATGGGGGAGATCTCCTTGTGAGGGAGGCATGGGGTGCCAGCCGCCAGTGGCAAAGGTTGAAGTTCCGACAAGGAAATTTTTGTTCAGTGTGCAAGATAATTTTCTGCCATAAGTTATGCTTAGGTCAGCTCGGCGAGAGCATCCTGCTATGGAAGGGAGTTGTGTGGCAAGCACATTTCCTGGTTGCCTGCATTTTTTATTTATTTTTTACCGGGGAACTACGTACAGTGATTGACTTTTACAGCTTCACAAATTGATGCGATGGGCTCAAAGAGACGGAGGCAAAATTTATTTAGGTAGCCTGGCTTGATTTGGCAAAGCATTCATAGAAACTAAAGTCCCAGTTCAACAGCAGGACGCACAGGACGAGGTGAGGGAACTGGGACCCGACCCCGGCTGATCATCAGCAGGTGGCTGCCAGCCGAGGTCCGGTGTTGTCACAGCAGGGACATGGCTCCAGCTGGCAACGGCGAGGCCGGGCTTCCCAGCTGGAGCAGGGCTGCGAGGCGAGGAGTGAAGCTGTGAGCGGGAAAGTGGTTTAGGTCACTCCAGATTTCCACTGGCTGTGGCAGGAGGGACTAGTGGTGCATCCCATGGTATAACGGGTTTCTTACCTCTGCTAAGGTCAAGGCGGGGGTCTGGGAAGAAACCAAGCATGTAGAAAAAGTGCTATAGAATGAGTGCAAGGGGTGGGAAGGCTCCCAGGGGAAGCTGGTGTTCTGCCATGGACAGCAGCAGATACCTGGGGCTTTAGGGGAACTGGCTTCAGGCAATTCGGAAGCAATCGCCCAGCCCTGCTTTCTCGGACAAAATGGCTGAAGCATATTTTGTTCCGCTGATGTGGGAAAAGGCCGCGCCAGTCCCTGTCGGGGAGGCATTAATTAAAGGAACTAATGGCGAGTTCCTAAAATATCCATCGGGGTGATCAGGATGTCTGCTGAGAGAAATCTGACTTGCTGGGCTTCAAGTTGTGCCAAGTCATTGTGTTCATCAGGAAATGAGAGTGTTCTGGGGCAGGTAAAACAGAAATAAATCACGCTGACCCTCCTCCGGTAGTTTCTGCTCATATTTCCAAAGCCGCGTTTCGGGAGGTGCCTTACATACGTTCAATTGCATATTTACTTAATGGGCTATAGCAGCTCTGAGGCATTTTTTTTTTTTTTGCTTATATTGTGGTTAATGCTTTTAGGACGTTGTAGAGGAGTTGCTCCTTACTGAAACTACTGTCCTAAACACCCCTCTCTGAAATTCCTCTGCTAAGGATGCCTCGCAGAGGCTGCGTTAGAAGAACGTTAATCTGATTTACGGTAACCCGGCATGACAACCTGTGGTAATAGGTGATATAAAGTTGAAACCTTGTGACAGAGAGGACGTTCGTCTCCGACTGTGATGTGAACACGGAAGCCTCAGGGGGCCGGCTCGGGAGGGCGCAGAGCCCGTGAACGGGGGGTGATGGACGAGGGGAAGTATTTACAGCATCACTCTAAAGAGCCATTTACACCAGAGAGCATCATTATTTCCCCACATATCAGTACTTCCGAGTGCAGGCTGGCCTCATATATCCAAACTTTTATGGGCCCTCTGGATTATTTGTGTGGCAGTGGTGGTTTTTTACTTTAAATGAACCTAATTAATAATGCTTCACCTGCCACTGCTTATTAACACACTGCTGGGAGACCCAGTGATGGGAGAGAAGTGCCAGGAGGTCGCTGCTCTTGAAACTCCAGAGGAGGAGTCCAGCCCTTCTCGAGCTCCTCTCTCTGAGGATGAGGCCAGAGGCGCAGATTTACAATTAAATTTGGGTTCACATAAGAGCAGTAATAAATACTGTAGTAATTTACTATGCAGATGGCATTTTCTCTGCAGAAGGACCCTTCTGAATGGTCTCTGGCCCTGCCATCGCTGGCTCCTGGTGTCTTCTGCCCCTCAGACGCATCCCACAGACCTTCCACCTTAGCATGGATCCTCACTCCCATGCGGTGCAAATCACTTCCTGAAAAGTCTCCCGGTCTGACAACTTACAGGCTTATAGCAAAATCCAAGAGCGCTTGTTTACATGCTCCATTTCCAGTAAACGAAACTGTACGCCACAGAAACAGCTTTGCCCATACCTGGTCATTTGAAATCGGTGGGATTTGTTAGAGGGACCAGGGCAGTGCTTGTTATAATTTGTCGGTCCCTGAGGATTGCTTTCGAATCAGAGGCCATTATTGTCTGAGATGAGAGCTATCCGCAGCTTTACTTTGTACTATCGTCAGCCCACGTGATGTTTAAAAGACAGAAAGACGCAGCGTCACTGCTCTAGCAAATATACAGTTTCGGGGCTGAAACAGATTTATTGAAATCAATGTGCTCTTTATCATTGATTTCTTCGTGCAGTGAGGCCTCCTTTAAAGCTTGACAGCTTTTTCTTGTAAAGCTGAAATGAGACTAACCTGAAGTATCAACACCGAGTAGTTTGATATGATACTTCTCTGACTCTCTCTCCAGACTTCTGAGACACTGCAGAATTACTTTTACTTAAAAATATGTTTATCACATTTACTGAAAATGCCCAGGCTGCTTAAACCAATACAAAATGCATGCAAAATTCAATTTAGCATTGACGGGGGACTTGACCAGATGATCTAACTGGTTGTTTATAGCTAGCTATGACTGTAATTACATGTCTATATCACACCATCTAGTATTTTAAATTCATCCTACACCATATTTTCATTCAGTGAAAGGAATTTGCTTTAGCATCATGCTTTCCCCATGTCACAAGAGCAATTTTTCACTGATGATAAGAAAATGTCATTTTTTAAAAAATAGCGAACGACAGAGCCATTGCTATGTCACCTGAGCTTTCCTTATTTATTGGTTGTCTCCTCATTTAGTGAATAATTTCAATGAATTTCAGAATAATAACGGTCTGTAGTGGCTATTTATCAAATGGTACAGAAAAGACTTAAATTACTGTGAATTTGAATCTCGTCATATGCCATGTTGCTTTTGCAGCCTCCATAGCTTAGCCCTCTAAAAATAATAGCAAGAGATACATAATTTGACATTTTAAGTGGATTGACAACCTTCTACAATGAGGTGACAATCTTGGTGGATGAGGGGAGAGTGGTGGATGTTGTTTACCTTGACTTTAGTAAGATATTTGATGTTGTTTCCTATAAGGCCCTCGTAGATAAGCTGATGATGTCCAAGTTAGACGAATGGACAGTAAGGTGGACTGAAAACTGTCTGAATGACCAGGTCCAGAAGGTTGTGATCAATGGCCCAAAGTCCAGCTGGGGGCAAGTCACTAGAGGTGTACCCAAGGGCTCAACATTAGGGCAAATACTGCGTAACATCTTCATTAACGATCTGGACGATGGGACAGAGGGCACCCCGAGCAAGTTTGCAGATGAGACAAAACTGGCTGGTACATCAGAAGGTGTTTCTGCCATTCAGAGGGACCTCGACACGCTGGGGAAATGGGCAAATAAGCATCTCATGTAGTTCAATAAAGAGAAATGCAAAGTCCTGCACCTGGAGAGAAGCAACTCCAGGCATCAGTACAGGCTGGGGGCTGATCAGCTGGAAGTCAGCTCTGCAGAGAAACACCTGGAGATCCTCGTGTACAAGCACTGACCATCAGCCAGAAACGTGTCCTCATGGCAAAGAATGCCAATGGTATCCTGGGCTGCATTAGGAGGAGTGTTGCCATCAGGTTGAGGGAGATGATCCTTCCCCTCTGCTCAGCACTGGTGAGACCACAGCTGGAGTGCTGGGTCCAATTCTAGGCTCCCCAGTACAGGAGAGATGTGGACATAGTGGAGAGCGTCCAGCTAATGGCCCTGGAGATCATTAAGGGACCTGAGCTTCTGATGTATGAGGAGAGGCTGAGAGAGCTGGGACTGCTCAGCCTGTAGAAGAGCAGGCTCAGGGAGATCTTGTCAATGTGTATCAATACATGGGGGGAGGGAACAAAGATCATAGAATCATAGAATGGTTAGGGTTGGAAAGGACCTCAAAGGTCATCTAGTTCCAACCCCCCTGCCATGGACAGGGAAACCCTCCACTACACCAGGTTGCCCAAAGCCTCATCCAACCTGGCCTTGAACACTTCCAGGGATGGGGCATCTACAATTTCTCTGGGGAACCTGTTCCACTGCCTCACCACCCTCTGAGTGAAAAATTTCTTCCTTATATCTAGTCTAAAGCTGCCCTTTTTCAGTTTAAAGCCATTACCCCTTGTCCTGTCACTACACACTCTTGTAAAAAGTTCCTCTCCAGCTTTCCTGTAGGCCCCCTTTAAGTACTGGAAGGCTGCAATAGGATCACCCCAGAGCCTTCTCTTCTCCAGGCTGAAGATGAGGGAACGAGGCTCTGTTCAGTGGTGCCCGGTGCCAGGACAAGAGGCAATGGGCACAAGTTGAAACACAATAAATTTCATCTGAACACAAAACCCCTCACTTTTTACAGTGATAGTGATTAGACACTGGCACAGATTGCCCAGAGATGTTTTGGAGTCTCCTTCCTTGGAGATATTCAAAAGCCGTCTGGACATGCCCCTGGGCAGCCTGCTGTAGGTGGCCCTGATTGAGCAGGGGAAGTTGGACAAAACGACCTCCAGAGTTCCCTTCCAGCCTCAGCCATTCTGTAGTTCTGTGACTAATTCAGATATCCCACAGAGCAGTACTCTTCCTACTTCTCAATGATGCATCAGCAAAATGCTCCGCTGAAATTCCATTGTCTGACTTTGATGGAAGAAAATATGTTGCATGTCATTAACAACATACCAGCATATTAAAACCATATTATACTTGTAAAATAAAGAACATTCTTTCATCCGTCGCTATCAAATTTATGTCTGTGTTAATCTGAAAAATTAAATAAATCCACATTGATTTCCCAATTAGCAAAGCAAAGTAGATATATTCTGTGGTGCAAAGTAGGTACATTCTTTAGTTTGAAATAAAAGCATTTCTGTTCAAAGTTTGAGATGGAAAGTGTTCACTCCCATGTTTCCAATTAAAACAAATCAGACAATTTTCAATCAGAAAGCTGTGTCAAGATAAAGGAGATGGCAGTATCAGAGATTGGCCATTCCACTCTGTAATGGCTCATCAGTCCAGGCCAAAAGTGCAGTAAAACCAGAGAAACATCTGTCCTTGGTCTGGTTGAGCTGAATATGCAAGAGGCATATTGAGTTGTTGGACAGGAGCGGTGGCTGCCTGCAAGTGTGAAGTCTGGACAATCGCAGACCACACTGAAGTGGAAGGGCATGCTGATGGTCTTTCTTTCAAACAAAATGAAAGAGAAATTAAAGCCTCATTTGCTTGGTGGTAATTGAAACAAGACAAGCCACCGCCCAAGGTGCAACACAATATAGGAAGGCTGGATTGGAAGCTCAGCCATGTGGCTAGAGGGCTTTCACTGGAAATTGGTCGCAAAAACAGGAAACGGGGCATGGATTCCGTTGAAGCTCTGCGCTAGCTTGTGGGTGGAAAGAGGCACAAAGCGAGCAGGCAGCCAGGCAGG
The DNA here is from genome assembly GCF_009769465.1 of Tauraco erythrolophus. Taxonomy (NCBI): domain Eukaryota; kingdom Metazoa; phylum Chordata; class Aves; order Musophagiformes; family Musophagidae; genus Tauraco; species Tauraco erythrolophus. Next base: position 49,285,178 of record NC_141467.1, on the reverse strand, counting down.
CAGAGTGTGTGTGTGTGGCCCCAGAGAGGTAGCCAGGAATAAATGACTTTTTTTCTTTCCAACCCTGAAAAGCCCGGAAAAAGGTCTCGCAAACAAGAGGACAGCTTCTAACTGTACAGTCCTCCTGTGTTTTGGTGGAAAAAATATTTATATTTTAACAAACAGATTTTACCCGACTCGTAAAAACAATTTCCACTTGAAGCCACCCTAAAACTTTGCAAACTTTGGCTTCCTGCAAGGAGCAGCCTTGTCTAACTGCAACATCGTATAACCCACAGTGCTTCAATCGGTCTCCCACAAAGTTGGCTAGAGTCCCATCCCACTATCAATTAGAAGTCTTCTCGCAAAACAGTCTGGCAAAGATGGGTATGACAGCCTCGGAGGTATATGGCTTCTCCCACAAAGTTATGAAACTTTTCTTCCTTTAGGGATAAACAGTAAAGCAACATCTAATTTGTATGAATATCTCTTTCAGCTACTTAAATACTTCCAGCCTGATGAATTTTTTAGGCTGTTCTGATTTCTCGGAGTGTATTAATCTTTCACACCTGTTATTTAAGTGCAAACAGTGGATCATGCCACACTACTAGTGTTTCACATTTCCTTCTATGCTTTTTGAGGATTTATGACTTGACAGCTTTTTCAAAATGGTAAAATATTAGTCAACTGTCCTTTAGATGGTTCTCCAGGTGAGGGTTTATATCTGGGATGTTCTGTGGCATGAAAAAACCTGCTTGCTGCCAAAACCCGCTCTTACCTGACTTCAGCCGTTCAGTCTACTCATGGTTCTTGTCGAACTGACGATTTGCAGAAATGAGTAATCGTGCACGGGCTACTGCATTTTTCTTGCCAACACCTCATCTTTAAATGCAATGCCATTTGTGTACAGAGCTATCCAGATGCGTGTCACAGCTTGATTTCCTGGGGCAGCCTGTGGAAACGCTTCAAGAGAAGCAGTGCTCTGCACCCCAGCAACATGATAAATCCCTTCAGGATGCTGTACAGTACTGGAGCAGCAAAGCTTTATTACATTTGCCTTAAATGCGTCCCTTTTCAGTTTGTTGCAAAGCCATCCTCCCTTATGAAATTGTTTGTGAAGCCCACAGAAAATGCTTTTCATCATGTCTGACTAAACCTTTTTTTTTTTTTTTTAATTTGATGGTGGAAATTGTTTTTCTGTAGTCTGAGCAGTTTGTTTGTAATCTGGGCTTTTTCACCCATACCACAAAAGTAGCTCCAATCTGAAGGTGAAAATTCTAGCCCACGTTTCTGTGCCGACGCTTACAGAAGAGGTCTAGCAATGCAGGGGGACAGAAATATGTGCCTTAATCCTCTGAACGAACAGGTGCCCTGTAGTTAAAGACAGATGAATATTTATTTGGAATATTTATTTGGAATATTTATTTGGTGTGTCCCCTGTCAGTCCCTGCCTCTTGCTACCCTGTGGCAATGTAAGGACTTGGATGCCCAAAGCATGGCATGGCATGGCAGCTCCACCAGTTTTGTCTTCTCGTGCACCTGAGGGAAGCTTGTGGCAAGAATCGAGGTGGGAAGTGTGCACAGCCCTCAATCCTGGGACGTAAGCCTTGATGGATAGGGAGAGGGGAGGAGAGAATGATTCAGATCCTCCCAACTTTGGGATGAGCCTACAGATTGCAATCTTATAAATATTTGCAAGTTGCAGATTCCCTTGGTTTTGACTTCCCTCCCATGTTTCTCCCTTCTTTTTTTTTTCTTTTTTTTTTCCAATGTGGAATAGTTGGGGCTTATAATTGCACTTTGCTGCAGCGACTGTGCCTGTGTTTTAGCCCTGGTGAACCAGCGGGAGCTCGAACCATGGTGTGGGACCTCCAGCTCCTTGTCCCAGGAAGGATTTCCCATGAAAGAACTGGTCTGCGGGGACAGTCCCTGCTTTTAGCCCTGTCTTGGGCAGGGTGAGCTCCCTATTGCGAGGGCTTGTGGACACTGCTGCTGGAAACGCCCGCCTCCAAGGCTGTTTCGGCACTTGTTTGTCCCTGTTTGGTTAGATGGGCTGGGAATCAGAGCTGGTGCCAAGGCAGGCACTGTGATTTGTGGGGCTCACCCCACTCTGCCCTGCCTCTGCTCTCCTGCTCACAGTCCCTCGCCACATCCCCAGCTGGGTGGTCTTGTGAAGGCAGCCCTGTCCTCCATCCAGCCAGACAGGCACTGCGTCTGCTGAGATAGGTGGGCTAGGATGGACACGGAGAGCCAGGTCCAGCTGTAGGTGAGGCTGGTCTTACTTCCATGTGAGCTGCCACGAGCCCAAGAAGACATTTAGCAGAGCATGCTCATACAGCTGCCTTTTTACTATTTTCTTTTAAAGCTTAGGCTTTTATAGTGGAGAAAATAAAGATGACAAGTGATCTGAAAACATTCTAAGCATAAGAAAATTTGTAAAGGTGCTTCCTGACAGCCATTATATTTTGACTATGGCATTCCTCTATGGCGTTTACAGTTACTGCTACAGTTACTATTACAACCCTTTAGGTTGCTGTATGTGATTTTACAGCACAGGTCATGGATCTGTTACAAAAGGACCATTGCACATACTGAAGATCGATAATCTCCAGAAAATGCTATATTAAAATAAAGATATGCTTGAAGCAGGAGTATCTGATGGACTTACACGTTTTCAGACCATGCTATTCTACTTGATTAGCCCCCAGATTTAAAATCTGGAGACGAAGAGTTAAGCTTCCTTACAGCTGCAAAAGTCTTCGCAGAAGTAAGTGGTACGTGTATCATTAAAAAAACCCAGAGAATTAGCCCAGCTCCTTTACAGCAGTGACTGAAAGACAGAAGATAATAATTCCTCAGTGGGATAGTGTTAGTCTTGGGTGAATATCAATGTGGAATCTTTTTTTTTTAAATTTAATTTTCAATTTTAAATAAAGAGATCAAAAGTAATGATTAAAACAGGGTTGTTTAGGATTAAAAAAAATACAAATAGGCTTCTTATTATAGAAAGAAAGAGATTATTAACATTCATAAGGGCCCTACTTAAAAAACAAAAGACTTCAAATGAGCTGAAGGATGAAGTAGAACCTGCAAACAATAGGTAATGCATTAAGAAACATAGAATAGCATCAATTAGGCTCAAAAACTACAAATATGTTGACGTATTTGATTACTTTTATTCGATTTACTGACTCCACACAGCGAAATGAAACGCATTCAATTGCCAAAGCAGTGAAGTGGATATATCTAAGTTCAGTTCTTCTTTGACACCAGTAACATCTTTCTTAATCATATGAGTGGAGGAAAAAAAGCTTTCCAAAACTGAAGCTATAACTTTTCAAATGTTGCTGGAAAGTCAGTGAATCTGTAAGCGAAAGATAGAGCTTGTCCGCTTCCAAAACGTGGCCCCTCAGAAGACAGCCATCTGCTTTACTTATGATTTGTAACCTGAATATTAATGTGGAGACTAGACATTAAAAAAAATAAATCTAACCACACAGCCAGACCCTACCTGTAATTAATGTGCTTTTTATGAGCGAGACTGTATGTTCATCACTTACAGTCATGACTTCAGTGAGGCAACTGAAAAGAACATGTAGAGAGCAGCAGGTTTGTATCCTGAGATATTAACAATGCAGGAGGGGTCATATGTTTTCTCACATCAGAGTGTTTCTTGTATAAAGACTAAAGTCTTTATATAAAGTCTTTAAAGAGTAAAAATTAATACGTTTCCGTGTATGTATTATTTTAGTGAAAGCCGTAACTTTTTCTGTGAATTATTTATGACATTTTGTCCCACCATGCTATACCTTACACATATGATCTAGCAGGCTGTCTTGCTTGCAGTAGTGAAGTCTCATTTTGTCAGTCTGTTTATCACAAACAAATTTCTGTGCTAAAAGTCTTTCAACCACACCTGCCCATACTCTGCCATACACACCATATGCCAGAGTCGTGGGCAGTGTAAAGGAGTATACAGCACTGATTTCAGTGGGGCCACCGTGATCCTCCCTGGCAGAGAGCGGAGCCTGGCACCTGTGCAGGAAAATAGATATAAAATCTCGGAAGTGTGATCAGCAGTTTGGGAAGAAGGTCAGCCGTCTGTTTCATGCGTTACCGTTTCTCTGATAAACCTATGGCTGTGGCAGTTCAGAGGACATACTGCCTTCAAAATTAATTTTACAGTCAGACTTGTCACTTAGCATTCGTGCCGTGAACTTTTAGCTTGATAAGAGAAACTTTTGCATTTTTATGTTATTTACAAAACTGGTTTTAATATGTTTTTCATTCTTTTGATAAAATTGTATGTGGTTTTAGTCGTCAAGCTGCTTGCTCAGTAAAGCATCTAAAAGAACAAAATTACTTTTAAACATAACCATTAAGTGCTCCCTTGAATTAGAACACTATTGACTAAATTTCATGCCTATAATAAAGCTAATAAAGCAGGTTACTGGAGTAGGATTGAGATTTTCATTCAGATTTATAAGACAGAAGGAAAATGGCTAATGGATATTGACTACCAAAGGTTACTGTGGTGAAAGATAAAGACTGAGAGACAGTTCAATCAGAAAAACGATGCCAAGGAACTTTTCCTTACACTGAAGATGAATTTGTGGCACTGTGGATTGCTCTGTCTGCTTAACTTATCCCAAGCCTTACACAGAAACATTCAATTTATATTGCATTAAAATATCCTACATCAATGCCAGATGTTTGTAGGAATTGCATAATTTTTTGTTCATTATCCTTTATAACTTAAGTCACTATACAGAGAGTAAATCCTATGGAATAACTTTACCGTGAAGTAGCAAGAATATTGCGGTAGGAGTAGCAGTGGAAGTTCAACTCACAAACAAATTTTGTTGTTGCAGAAATGCTTTTTCTGAAAAATGAAAATACTTTTGACGGAACTCCAGAATCGAAAAAAAAAAAAAAAAATCAGTAACATTCGTTGGCAAAACCATTCCATCTGTTAGAGGGGGAGGAATAACTCAGAATTAAAGATTTGACAGCATAAACTCAATATTCTTAACTTCAGAATTCTATAATTAAAATTCTAGATTTATAAACTCAGTCTTACAAACACATCTATAGCAAATACGATCAAACGACAATATGATAAACTAGGATAGTTTACTATCGATTTTTATCTATTCCTTGGTATAACTGTATTTTGGTCTAGAAGATATTACCATTCCAGAATGAAAAATGTGCCTTGGGACTGTAGATATAATTTAGTTTATCTTGCTTATAGCAGGAAACCATCAGCAATTGCTCCTAAAGTATATTTCAAATTTTGTTCCAGTCTGTGACTGGCTGATGTGGCTGATACAGATACTAACAGCCCAGCTCACGCTTGAGAGAGGTGGATATCGTGCTGTCAGACCCAAATGCAATTTCACTCACTGTACCCCAGGCCCGAGCAAGGTCCTAATAAATAATTAATCCTGTGGAGAACTCTAAAACCTCCAGACTGTGAGACATGGGCACTTTCTATTATTTCCACAAAACTCCAGTTTGCTTTTGACAATAACCCTTCAGGATTTAAGAGATATGGGAACTGCATGGCACAACCAAATGCATCCTGCAGACTTCAGATGTCAGACCGTCTCCCACATGGGTGTAATAAGAGGGAACATTTCTAGGTTCCTGCATCGGCATTTTGGACATAGAGAGATAAGGAATGGTGTCAAACACCGTGTGTGCTTCCAGCAAAACAGAAAACTCTGTCTTCTCTGGTTAATAGGTGAACGGTACATCTGGGTAACTCTTACCAGAATGGTGATGACTCCTGTGGTTGGTTCTTAATTTTTTTTTTTCTGAGTAGAAAAAGAAATAGGGCCATTCTCACTAGTCTAAATTAATTCCACTTTGTAAGAATGATAATAAAATAGCATTTGTTCTGACATAAATATGAATGAATAAAATGAAGAAAATACATCTGAATTGTCTTTGCTAGCTGTTTAGGCAAGTAGTGTGAGCTGTGTGATAAGTTTCTGTTCCTTAGCTGTTACAAATGCTACTGTTTATTTTTTTCAAAACGTCTTTCTATCAATATTTTTCAATATGTGTTTAAGAATGACGTCTCCGTAAAAATTTTCAGCAGTGAACTGTTGTTCTGCCAGTAAACACCAACATGAGGTTTTTGAGTATCGAACTTGCTTCAAAGTCTAACGATTAGCCATTGCAATCCCTCATGTTTCCAGTCTTTATTTGCCTCTCCTTTTCCTTTTAAGCCTACCTCAATCAATTCAGCTCTTGCCACTGGCGCCTTTGCACTGTGCTGCAGAGCACCGTTGGCCTGGGGATAACTCTAGAGCTGCCTACAGTTTCCTCTGCCTGCCTTCAGCTACCAGGCTGGCACCTACGAGAGGTAAATACCACTCAGCTACTTTCTGGCCAGTGTTTTGGGCTCCTTGCAAAAGAAATGATGCAGTAACCATCCTGATTCCTCTAATTTTTATGACTAAGCAATTTTAAAAAACTGCTTTAAAACATTTTTGCAGATATGTGTTATGAGTTTTGTCTGGTTAGATATATATGTTTATTCACTCGGAAAGAAAGAAATATGGGCAAAAAATAAATCCCTTTTTAAGTTGCTGAACAAAGTGAAATTACAATAACATACATATGTGGAAGAAAAAACACATTAATTCTGTGTTTTGATTAATAGACCATTTGCGGGAAGAAATACTGTATTAGAGCAAAAGCTACACTAGGTAACAGATACTTTCTTGGTTAAAAAAATTTTTGTATTTTCAATGAAAATAGTTTTCAAAGTGAAGACATCATCATATTACTTATGCAAACTATTTGAGCTTAGCGAAGGACTTTTCAAAGAGTCTCCAAATCCTTTTTTTTTTACTTTAGCAAAGACCTCTACCATTGATTTGATACTCTTTTTATGGATGAAAATATTATTCAAGAATGAGAAACATTTCCATTGAAATCACTTATCAAATAATAAGCCATTAGCTTGTTTTCTTTCTGGAGGGGATGATGCCAAATAAATTACTTTTATTATAGGTCAAATATCACCAGTACTGAGAGCCTTGGACATAGCTTTTAAATGCTTCAGTGGATCTATAGCAATACACTTTCCACTACTGAGGCCTTCTGGGATCCCAGCTCATCGAAATGTATTTATTCAGCTCAGCTTGCCCATTCAGCTCCAGTTCAGGCCTCTTCTTCACAGGAGGAGAACTTCACTGAAGAGTCAGAGGACACAGGAACAAAGAGAAGGGTTTTGTTTGTTTGTTTATAATTCTCCTTTGTGAGATCCCCCAGGAGTAAAAAAGAGAATAGTTCACAGTCTGGTAAGATCAGAACAGCAAAAGCATTTGCAGCATGGCACACAATAAAGCACTGCTTACTTGGGAATACTGTACTCCCAGCCACCACCGTCCCGTGAGACTCACAGATCAGCTCCAGACCCTGCCACAGGTTTGCTTCGGGAGCTAAGATTCCCCTCACCTCTGGAGACTTTTCCTCCCTGGAGCACCCTAAGAGATGGATGCAAAACAGATCTGACCCTCTACAGAATATCTGGTTATTTTTCTAATTTATTCCTCTACGGATGGGTAGATTTTTAAACACTACTTTTAAATTTGAGGTTCGTATCCCAGTCAATTCGTATTTCTTTTACAAGCATATTTTCTTTAATCATGTCATGGAGCAGACCACTAATTCTCTCCTTCTGGATGGCTGTGGTGAGACCACACATGCTCTCTGCTTTGAGTACTAGCAGACTGGAAAGAGATGAGAAGGCAGAGCAAGAATAAAATAACATTAGAAACCCAGTGCTGTTCCCATCTGAATTGTTCTTCTATGGCTCCTCACTGAACCGGCAAACTTTAGGATCTTCTGGCTCCATGGCCTGGCTATCAGTCCTTTCTTTCCACTGGTTTATCGCTCCAAAAGTGATGGCGAAGCTGCATCCAAAGAGCTATCAATTAGCCCTTGGAGGCAGGCCAAAACAACCGGTGGCCCACACTATACTTTTTGGTTAAGAGACGCTGAGATAAGAAAAGGACGTATTGAGCTGAGAAGCCTGACTGAATCAAGGGCCTCTGTGGAGTACCTAACAAGGGACGTTTTGAAGTGCAGTAAACCAGTTTTATGGAGGGATAACACTGATGGGAAATCAAGTCTCTGTATTAAAGTGCTGCATGATTAGTTATTTCCAAAAGCGCAGCTAGGATCTATTTTGAGCACACAGTGGGTACTCGTCCAAACTATGCTTTCCCTATTTCAAGAAAATTGGTGAGCTGGAAGAGTTTGGCACAACTACGCAGATTGTACTGGCCTCCATTTTAAAGGAATTGCAATTTGAATTTCAATCTCACCTAGAGATGATTCTGAGAAGAAACTTGCGTTTCCGGATTTGAAACTACAAAAGCATTCAATTTGATTTTAACAGCAGTGTTATTGTCTAAAGGAGAAACAGATTGTGGTAAGTACTCCTGCCTTGACATAAAAAGCTCTCTTTTATCTTCCTGTCCAAGATGACATTTTCAGGGAGACATCTTTCAGTAGCATGGGTCTCGCCTGAACATCTGGAAAGAAAATGATAGTTCGGAGACCTGGTGGTTCAGTTTGCACCAACTGTGTAGTTCCTGAGGCAGATGTTTATACCTCTACTGATGCAAGAGACACTGGAGAATCAGTCTGAAAGTGTTGTCCACTGCCCCTATCTCTGCAGCATGCCCAGTGACATTCACATTAAATGTGTTTTGCAGTCAAGGATTCAGGTACAGTCTTTCTCTTCAGGACCGTAACTAGCTCCTGGTCTAACCTTAAACCCACGATTTTTAAAGATAAATTCTATAAAATATTTTGAAATCTTATGGACATTACAAGCACTCAGAGAAGCGATGATTTGCAAGGCATGCTCCCCATAGCGGCCCACTGATGGCCCCATGGGGATGGGCGCCCCGTTTGCAGATTCTTCAGGTTGTGGCTCTTAACCTGGGCACCTTCCTCTGCTAGCACTTGAGGTTAGGTGTCTGTACCCTTCTTCAAATAGCCTTGGCTGCTCTTTCTAGGTCTGCCTCTCGTACTCACCAATATTATGTTTATCAGCAGAGGTGCCCGGAGCTGAGGTCCGCTAGTGGCATGGCCAGAACTGTTCGCTCACCGACCCCAGGCATGTTCAGGAGCTGTTTGGGAGCTCGGCCTGCCCCAGCCACAAGTGTTGCTTTGGTATAGGAGCTGCCATGGATGGGCCACCCTTCGGGCACTGCAGCAGACAGAAAGCTCAGCGTTGTGCACTACAGACTACAAGGTTTGCAGAGAAATCCGACTATTCAGCAGCTCAAAGCCATACTATGGCACTTTTACATAAAGCTGTCTCTTATACTTAACCTTTCCATTTTTTTTCATGCATAGAGTGTGTATTTTGTGATTGTTATTTTTGTCCGCCTATCAGGCACACATGCGCTAGGTCATTACCAGCCCCACGAGCTCTGTTTGTGCCATATATCTTTACCATATATTCCTACTCTTCCTATCCCCTACCCACAACACTTCTGGTGGCATTTCCAGTTATCTGTTAACTTCTGCTAGTCTTTTGAGGGACCTCAGGCCTCTCACTTGTTAGTCAACTGTCTAGCTGCCCATCTCTCATGCTCTCAAGCTTTCCTTTACTTCAGTTGCATAATCGTAGTAACTCAACTTCATGTTCTTCAGGCTTTCTTCATAGCTTTGCTTTGGCCTATGGACAACAACTGTCATCAAGGATAAAAAGATGTCGCGAGTCTTTGCTTACTACAGTCCTCCATGTCAGATTGCCTTCTGGGAGATTATTCAATGCAATTTTCAATTTGTATATCTGTAACTGAAAGGATGTCATTTATTATTGCCACTGATCAAGAGTAAGTCTGAAGGTTCGGTTTTTATTTGAAACGCCCAGTTGATTCAAATGTTTCAAGCAAAGCTTCTTAGCTTCAACTAAAAAAAAAAGCTTTGAATGGATAGTGAAATAAATCAAGAGTTTATCTGCTAGTTTTTAACAGGCCATTTGCTCAAGGTGGTATATGGCCTCCGGCACAGCATATGCAAAAATCAGCGAAAAGTGCTTGTACTGAGGAAGCAGCAGCTACCATCTAGAATTTTTCTGACAAATATTTGTCTTTATGTGTTGCATTATTTTTCTAGCCAACATCTTTGTTATCAGCTCTTAAACAAACTGGAATAAAACTGGCTGAAATGCCATGGCAGATCCAGATAAATGTAATCATGAACATGTTATCAAACTGAATATAAAAATGAATATTAAAATCAGGAGTATATTGAATTAAATGAGTGTTACTGCCTGCAAAGTATTCCTTGTGCTCTTCATTTCAGCACTGAATTTTATTTATCGTCTCCCAAACTCTTCCTTTTCAAGATGTGTCCCAGGCTGTTGGACTGACAATGCTGAAATACCTTGTAGCCTAGGAATTTTGGGGAGCTATCCAGAGGTTTTGGTGACTGGGCAGAGGACAGGTGGTGTATCTGACGCACAGTGAAAACCGTGGGAGGTGGTTTGGGAATGTACTAAAGGCACGTTAGCTGGATGTTTCTGCTAGAGTAGTCAGTAGCAAAATATTTAATGATGCTGACATTTAAATTGTGATAATTAGATTTCCTAGTTAGCACCACATTGAGAAGAATGGGAACAGTTTATATATTGCTCAGAGCTATTATTTCAGACTGTCTGCAAACTCCGATTGGCAAGAATGACCTGGTTCATATTCTATTTATGTATGAGTTTTATTTTGGCTTTAATGAAAGTTTAGCTTCTGGATCGCAGTTCTCTACCATTATGTGGCTCTGTGAGGATGGGAATCGCAAAAGGCTTGCTTCCAGCCAAGCTCAGAGCTCCTCTACTGAGGTACTAGAACTCATTACCTCTGCAAATACTGGCCTGCAAACACGGCCATGACACCTACCATCGATTTTGAAGGAAAGAATGTCATCTAAATGCCTGAGAAGGTGCACTGGACATTTGAGTAGAAAACATTTTCCTTCCAAACAGACTGCAGGAGGAACAAAGTGAAGGCTTGGCATTATTACCTCTCCAAGATGTTTGTCCCCATGCCGTAAGAGGTTTGCTACAGCAGGCAGGACAGAGCACGATGCCTGCTGTGACGCAGACTGATGGTCTCTGTCTGATAGCCGGGTTTGCTGCCTTTTTCAGTAACTGTGGGGATGCACTCCGTGTGAAAAAAACATCTTCTGCCAGCTGACTCTTCTCCCCCCAGTGTTTTTGGAACACAACAGCTTCAGTGGTGGGATGAGGAAAGAATCCACTGTCTTGCCCATTTTAAGAAATACTGTGATCATTGTCTTCTTTTTCTCCTTTGAGGAGGGGATTGGCCTCACCATTAACTGTTCCTTTGGCTCACGTGATAAATGAATTCTTTCAGTTTGGACATCCTCATCAGAGCTTTGGGGAAGGCAACTTGTCTTCTGAAGTGCTGCCTGTGGCCAGCTTATTCCTCAGCCAGGTGCAGCTGTGTGCCAGTGCTCCCTGGAAAGAGGGAGCCCATCACCCTAGTGTGGGGACTCCCACCAGCTGAAGGCATTGAAGGTGGGAAGGAGCCTGAAAAGAGATGCACCTGAGGAGGTGGCATTGCTTAGGGAAGACTCATTCATAAGAAAAGAAGGCTAGAGTAGGACTGGAGAGGCACAAGAAGAAGAGGCTCAACATGAGCCAGCAATGTGCGCTTGCAGCCCGGAAACCTTATCCTGGGCTGCATCCAAAGTAGCGTGGCCAGCAGGTCGGGGGATGTGCTCTGCTCTGCTCTCCTGAGACCTCACCTGGAGTTCTACATTCAGCTCTGGGGTCCCCAGCACAAGAAGGACATGGAGCTACTGGAGCAAGTCCAGAGGAGGGCCATGAAGATGATCCGAGGGCTGGAGCACCTCTGCTATGAAGACAGGCTGAGAGAGTTGGGGCTGTTCAGCCTGGAGAAGAGAAGACTCCGGGGAGATCTTATAGCAGCCTTCCAGTATCTAAAGGGGGCCTACAAGAAAGCTGGAGAGGGGCTTTTTACAAGGGCGTTTAGTGATAGGACAAGGGGCAATGGATTTAAATTGAAAAAGGACTTATTTCAATTAGATAAAAGGAGAAATTTTTTACAATGACAATGGTGAGGCACTGGAACAGGTTGCCTAGAGACATTGTGGCTGCTCCATGCCTGGACATGTTGAAGACCAGGCTGGATGGGGCTTTGAGCAATGTGATCTAGTGGAAGATGTCTCTGCACATGACAAGGGGATTGGAACTAGATGATCTTTAAGATCCCTTCCAACCCAAACCATTCTATGATTCTATGATTCTAGGAAGCACATAAGGGATAAAGGATGGGATGCAGGGATGTGTGGTGGAGATGAATGGAGATAAAAGACCAAATAATATGGGTAAGAGCAAAGGAAAGTGAAAAGAAAGAGCATGGAGAGAGATGGTCTGTAACCACTGGGATCTTTTGCCCTCCAAGAAGCCAGGCTGATCCCAGGAGCATATCCATCCTTCTGCTGTCACTCAATATATAAAAAATCCAATAACAATGTGTGAATCTCACCTTCCCTCATTTTCAAACAGCTGGTTTGCAGTCTAGCACAACCCCCCACTGCTCCAGTAGCGAAAGCGATCAGGAAGCAAAGATTTATGCTGTACTTGTGGGGGTAAACAATACTGCTGGCTTAACACTGAAGTTCAAATGATGCATGCTTGGTTTTTGAAGAAATCATTAAACCCTTCAGAACAACTCCAAATGAGCCTTTATATTATTATAAAAAAGTGAGGAGGCTGCAGAATAAAGCACTCAGAATTTAAGAAAAGCATCTGGAATTAACAGGGACTCAGTACACTTCCCATGCGTCTGCTCACTGTGAGAGTCTTTAATTAAGTGATCATGTAATATTTCATCCGCAAGACCTTTGCCTGATTCCTCACACAGGGCAATGAGTCTTCACAATTTTTGCAGCTCTTGTAAAGTGCATTTCCATAGCAGGCATTTTATTTTGCTCCACAGTAATTAAATGTATTTATTGAGCTGTAGTAGGTTAACAGGGGAACTATCTGAGGAGGAGCAGAAGGAAGGAATGACTTGACGAGAAACTAATCATTCATAAAATTCTTATAGTGACAGTTCCTACAGGGATTTCTGAATTTGCAAGCCACCTCATCTCTGCTTTATATTTTACTGTGCAAATCAGGCATGATTTATTTTATCTGGTGTGTATATATAGGAAGCGGTAAACTTACATAACAGCCTTTCCTGGGACGAAACACTAAGATGGTCGTTTGACTTGTATTACTGTCTATTTTCATGAAACTTTCAGGACCTCAATAATGCATAGCTTTAGAACTGCTGTCAAATCTGGCCAGTGGCAAGGTCATGAGCCTAGAGACAGACTCCCCCAGACCACACTCATGCTCACACTCATGCTCACACTCGTTCACAGTTAGTCAATTGGTCACGAGTGTGAGCCCCTAAGCCCCGTTTCCCGGGGCCAAACAGATTCGCTCCACGTACGGGAGCTGGTAGAAGATTTTTTTCCCGTATCTACAGCATTAGCCTTGCACAGAAGGGTTTGACTCCCGCAACTGCGAAGCCTTATCCTGGGTTCCCAGGCAGCGGATGCCTGGCTGAATGGAAAGCACTGACACTGCCGAGCCAGGTGTGTAAGGGAGGGAGGCACCCAAAAGCAGCCCGCGAATCTCTGCTGGGTGAGCATCCTCAGCCGGACAGCCTGCCAAACCAAAGCCGCTCTTGCATCAGAAGGGATACCTCCGACCATACACATACCCTCCAGCTCGAAGTATCTGCAAACAGTCAATTTGCTCACAGTCTGGAAGCTTATCATCAAGCAACTAATTCAGCTTTCCTCCACTGGGAGAATAAATTCTATTTACTTACCTGTTATCAGCAACAATAGGTGTTTAAAAAGAATGAAGCAGAACATGATTGATTAGCTCTTTCTCCAGCTCTTTGAGGATCCAAGGTTATTTTTGTCATTCATCATGCCACGTTCACACAAGCATGATTTCTTTCAAGGTACCAGTGTGGCTTTCATGGTAACAGAGTGGATTATTCAGCGACGTGTTAAGCATTAGTAGCTGTTTTTCTCCCATCTTCTCTGTAACATGCATATAAGGCTACTGTATGCCTTACAGCTTTTTCTCCCATGCTGTATTTAGACAGGAAAACCTGTTGGTTGCTGTATAAATTTCAGTCCCTAGAAATAAACTGCAATCCTCTGAACTAAAACCGGAGTTCAGATGTATCTCTGCTAGCAGAAAAGAGTGAAAGTAGAGCCCTTACTTATTTATTTACATCTTTATTCTTTATCTGTATGGGTAAACAGTGAATTTTCCCTTCCATTTTGATGAAAAGTCTCTTACCAGGACTTAGATCCTTTCTTCTCCCTGGGGCTTTCTCTTCATGGAGCTGCAGTTGGTCAAAATAGAGCCGGCAGAGCTGCAGCCATGCCCTTGCTTATGTGTTTGCTATTAAACTCTGCCATTGATTCTACAATAGACAATGTAATTTCGCATTTGCAACAGGTGGCAGAGCAAATGCAATCCAGCCAGGCAGTCACTCGGCACAGCAGCTGTGGCTTAGCCTCCCCTGGAACACTCTGTGAAAAAGTCAATACACTTCCAAGGCATGGTTTTTCCTAAAAACTGTCTATGTGCTTGGATAGGCACAACATACACCTCCCTTGCCCTGACCCCAGTCTTTCTTCTCCTCCAGCTGGCACGTTCACGCTCTAACATGAGAGGCCAAGCCAAGGCTCCCTTCTCAGGATCTGGAAGTCTGCATGTCAGTGCTGAAGGTGAAGGTACGCTCTCCTTCAGCAAGATGGAAAGGCTGTTTTTTCCCCCAACAAATCTTAAGGGAGTGGGATGGGCTTTGTGGACCCTTTTATTTTTCTCAGTCCAATGCTGAAAGGGTAACACCAATCCCACCACAGTCCAAGTCTTCTCTATTTCTTCCCTTCCTTTACTGCCTCAAAAGCTCCCCACTCATTCAGCTGTCTTACAGACTAGGAAAATGGGGGGAAATAAGGGAGGTGGTGTAGGAAGGTATACAGGTGATCAGAGGACAGATAGCCTAAGTGATACACTCACATTCTCTCATTTTAGAAACATCAAATGCATACTGTCTCTTTCTGTCTGGCACCTACGAAGATCTCATCTTGCCATTCTTGATCAGCAACAGGCACTGTGAAAGAAAGCTGAAACTTAAGCTCCCCTTTTCAAAACATGTCCATGCTGTGTAGGCTATCATGTGAAGAAAGAAGACCTGTGGAGATAGTTCTTGCTTTGAGTGAAAAATGATTACAGCTCCATGTGGAGGAAAGATAGGTGCATTATGGGACAGTCCCGTTAAAAAACAAAACAAAACAAAACAAAACAAAACAAAACAAAACAAAACAAAACAAAACAAAACAAAACAAAATAAAGAAAGAGAAATGACTGTGAATGATCTTCACTGAAGCACTCTGAGGTTCCAAGTCAGTTTTCATCACTTTTAAACTGATTTAATTTTAATCAAGTGAGGGGGAAGTGACTGGTAGGTCTGAGGGGAAAATGAAGGAAATGTGACTGAGGAGAAAACCTTCTGCTGCACTGGATTCATCACACTTTGCACTAATCCATCGCTCCCTGCCCTGCTGAGGATGGGGAGGGAGAGAGCAGCTTGGTGGGCGGCCAGCAGCCAGCCAAGGTCAACCCACCACACCTCACGACCAGAGGATCAGCACTTCTGCATGCCAAGCCTGGTGTTGCCCGAAAACATGTGCTGGATGTTGGATAATAGGCATAGGAAGCGTCTGGGCTCTCTCTTCAATGTGAGGTGCTGGAACAAGCATATAGCCATATTCATGTGGGCTGGTGTCTTCGCCCTCTTCAGCCTGCAGCTTGGAGCACCAAGGTGGAGTATGGAGGAAGCCATGAGCTCCCTGGCAGGCAGCAAGGTGCCCCTGCCTGAGTGGCTGGGCTCCCCAGTGCTTTCTTTGGGATTGAGGAAACTGAGACTTGGGTTTTTAAGACTAAGCCCTTACTCCATCTTGCCTAATGGAATCATCAGATCCTTGCAGCTCCCTGAGTCCAGGGAAACTTCCGTTTCAAAGGGACTCCAGGGGATTACTCTACCATAATATAATTATTATATTAGCTGTAATAATAATAAATAAATGGCTGTAACGGGAAATGCTGAAGGAGATTATGGCAAAAGGCCTGTCAAGAGCACTGAATAAATACTCTAGAAAAAAATGGAAATACTCCTTTAATGACTTCACATAGCCAGAATTGTAGGCATTTCTGTTTAAAGATGTAAACACACATTTTCCAAAAGACGCTTTTGTTATGTTCCTTTAAAAACATCCTTTCCTTTAAATCTCTAAAAATACAGGAAATTGTACTAGGTCATAGAAGTAAAAGAAAAGAATCTATCCTGCTCTTGCTTGACTTGATGCAAAATGCAAGAGGAAATCTTAGCTTTTACATGCTGTCCCAACACCATGATTTCTGAGCAGTTTACGCTTAAGAAGTAATATGTTGGTGCTCTGACGAACAGAAGACCAGGGACACTGGTATGCTAGTTATCCTTTTCTAAGGAAAAATTGGCCCTTATCTTTTAGTAACAATCTACGTTTTTCCATGTTATTTATAGGAATGCTTCTAGTTCTGAGTCACATGTGCTAAGAAATGTGAATGGAATCATCACTGTTTTTCTTTTTTGTTTTCTGTAAACAGAATTGACCTGGCACCTCTTGCACAAATGGTGCTACGCATGTTTCTGAATCCGTGAAACAAGTGTCACGAAGATTAAAAGTAGCTACAAAAATAAGTGTACGTCTACAAAATAAAGAGCTGCCCTAACTTATTTTCATGGATTTGAAACATTCATTTTGGAAAAGGAGCCCTAACAGGACTTTCATTGCAATCAAGTGACAGCATAGACCAGAACAAATCTAGAAATAAACAGTCAAATCATAACACTTCTATGTCAGTAAGTAGCAGAGACTCTCCACCTACACCTGTATCTGGTCCTAGTTGCCAAAGTATTTGGGTATATTGGGAGATTTAGCCTTTTGGAAACAGCAACCATTTTCTGCCAGTTCACACTATACTGCTATATTTTTAATGAGGTCATTTACTGGAGGGTTTTGGACCAAAATCGAGAGCATTCCCAGATTGGCATGGATTGCCAAGAACAGTTGGAGATAAAAATAGAGTGGATGACTGTTTCATACAGGGAAAACTAAAATCTGTAAACTCATTTTAATTATAAGGTCCTTGATCTGGGAGATGTATGATATATTCCAAATCTAATTAATGCTTAGCTTTTCTTTTTTTCCCCCTGATTTATTCATTCTTGAGCAGATTTCTAATATTCCTCTGTGCTATTAAATATAGTGGGCCTGATTCTCATGGACAATAGCTTTCTATCCCCTTCTGACAGCTCAAGGAATCCTCAAGGAGAGCAAAACTGGCAAGAGAAAGTTACACTGCTCTTTCATGCTCCTTCTATACTTTTGGAACAAGGCCTGAGTTCATTATAAGTGAGAATAAGGGTAGCTCTGCTTCTCAAAAGGCAATGGACATATTCCTTGCACAGGAGCACTTACATGTCTTTAGCACAGCTTTGGCTTTTGCATTGGTTTGGCTACAGCAAGCTGGGCAGATAAACACTATCTACAAAGAGAACCACTTGAAGGCTATGTGTTTGTCATTCTACCTTAACTAACATCTGCTGGCAGACAAGGTATCTTAAAACATTTCTAAGTCCTCCAAGAGAGGAGCTGCATCCTTTTTCTATTATTTTATTTCCTATGCTAGCAGCGATGCTCTGAAATATGAAGGTCACTGCACTGACTCTCCAAAAATTCACACTTGGGTGTGACTACTCACGTTATGCTGGTTCAAGTGTATATCCACCACTTCATAAAAAAGGGTCACTCTTGAGACAAAATTAGACCTTCTTAACTGCTTCTTATATGACTCTCCAGATTCTCATTTAGTTTACATGGAGTAAAGTGAGCTTAAGATCGGGCTTTGAGGTTACTGGTGTATTCACCGGAGTAAATTCAGTCTGGTCACTATCAGTGTCATCACTGTTACAACAACAGACTCGGAGGCTTTGTCTTACTGAGCATCTATTCATATATCCTGAGATTTTCTTGAAGTGGAGCTTGAATTCAGCTAGCAGATTTAAATTGGCATCTAATTTGATGCCAAGATAATATGTGCCTCTGCCTATCAATGAGACAGGGAGCTGAATACTACTGAACTGACTCTTTAGAGACATGCACAAGTTTGGATGCTAATCAGTTAATTCAGTACCTAAAAATTCCTCTCAAATTGGTTGAGTTAGTATGTTTCCAAACTTAAATAATTAGTTTGTTTCATATACCGTGTTTATTAACCAGCTCTGCTCCATTGTGGCCTTCAGTAGGGGAAACCAAATTGGAGGATGAAGAAAAGTGGGAAGAAAATAGTGATGAGAGCTGTGTGCTGTTCTCTGTTAGCACAGGGTGTTGATGGACCATCCATAGCTGTTTAAATAGACAGTGTCCACAGAAGGATTGGCTCTGGTGCCTGTGCATCATTTACTGGTAGAAAGTGCATCTTTGCTCTTGCAGTGCAATGCCTGAGACAAAGTGCTGTATCATAATGGGGAATGAGAACCAAACTATGAAAAGCCTTGTTGCCCACAGCTAACTTGCAGGATGACGATATTTTAAAAAATGGATAAATGCTGCCTGAGCAGGGGGGAGGAAATTGCAATATCAGAGAAGACACAGCATATTTTCCTATCAGCAGTAGAGGATATATCTCACAGCATTCAATACATCGGCTGTTGTCATCATATTCAGTACAGCATGTGATTGTTTATGTGTTTGATTTACTGTTATCTTTAATTAGCGGCAATTCTGTCTTTTTGAACATTAAATGAGTTTGGTTTAAGAATTCTAATTGTGAAAGTCTCTCAAATTAACAGAATGGAAAAAAATACATTCATAATGAACTAATTTTTTTAGATTACAATAAGCTATTACAGGGAACAGAACAAATGTGTGCAGGAAGATGATTAAACCACACAGAGTTCTCTGTGCTGTACGACTTTCCCCTGCCTTCCCTATTATTGGATAGACACACTTTTGGGCTCTTTCAAGCCCAGAGCTTTCCTTTTCTACAGCCACAGTCAGTTTGTTTCAACGGAGACACTTCCTGAGCCTCAGCCAACCAGCCAGGGGAAGAATACGAGCACATTGACTCCAACTTGGGATCGTCATTTTCAAAGGCTAGAGTGACTGGAAGATTTTTCTGCCACTTAATATAGCAATGAGTGTAATCTTCCAGAAGAAATGTCACTCTCCCACAGCCTTGTGCCTTGAATCTTCTGTCAAAGGCAACAGGCTTATGTATTGCTAAAATATCTCGAGCAGCTTTTGACACTTCAAAGCCTCAGTGTGCTCAGCACAACGTGGACTAGCTAACACTTCCAAAGCGACTGTATACTGAGGATCACACTGCTTTAGAGACAGACAAAATTCTTCCAAAACAGATGTCAAAACTGACACGGCAACCGATCTCTCAGACAGTTCTGCTGCGCGCTCTGACTGTCGCCTTTCTTAAACCTGCCACGGGGCAACGATCGGCATACTTGCCATTCAATACATGTATTTGCAGCTCCTTCGTGATACGTTACAAAACCACCTCTGTGAAGCCAAAAGGACACGTGAATGATATTTCTTTTTTTCCACAAATCGCTTGCTGTGTTCCTCGAAAGGTTAACCCGCCTTACTAAACTGTACAAACATTATTTCACTTTTATTGACACTCTTTTCAGACCATGAAATGACTTGAGTTTTAATCTTTTTTTTTTTTATATATACTGAAAGGAACAGACTAATTTAACAAAGTCCACACACAGAGCTATTTCAAAAACATGTTTTCCTAAGCTCTTTCTTGAAGTACAAGGAGGGAAAGGAAAATGGTGTGTCACAAAGAAGAGGTTACTATTAAGATAAATACAGTTATATTTACTGGTCTGATGTTAGATTTTTTTTTATTCCAAGGTATGCCTAGAGACTGTGGCGCAGCTTTCGTGCAGGAAATGCTCCATGCTACTTGGATAGAGAAGTTATATTGTTTGGATACTGTTTCTTAGCAAAAAAAAAAAAAATTCTATTGCAAAAAACCCAAATGATTCTGAAAGGATGCTTTCATCTCAGCACAAAATTCTTTTCCCAAATGTACTGCATTTGCATTGCCCACTTCACTTCTCATGGTGTGAGAGAGCAGCAGGTGGACTAACAGGGCTGGCTGCTCGCTGGGGTGGTAGCAACCGTTGTAGCCTCCAGTCGAGTGTTACATAAAAGGAACAACTGCTGTAGGCAACAATGTGATCCCTTCATTTTGCCATATAATTTCCAGAACCAATTTGCCATACTGTGCTTATACCTGAGCATCTCTGTAAGCCTAACTGCAGAAGCTGACAAAAGAGTGTATCATTGGGCCTCTGCATTCAGCGGCTGTGGGTGTCATGAGATGGTTCCCCAAAAGCTGTGTCCTCTCAGGGAAAGCTATCATCCACCCATTGCCACCTCACAGTAGCCATTCTTGTGCCAAACCAGAGCAGTGGGCTGGGTCCTCCCTCCATGGGTGACCATGAATCTGTGGGGCACCTCTCTGGACCAGGATGCTCCTATTAAATACTCCAAACTCTGAAATAATAATGATATTGCAGAAGCCTAGGGCATTGTGATCCTGCTGATAGCAACTTGACTCTACTGATGACTCCACCCTGTATTTTCCTGGTGAGAGGATAACTCAGGGATGACATGACACAAATGCTGCTTCCAAATTCAGTAACGTATTTGAATGTATTTTGAAGTGTTTAAGCAACACTGCCTTGCTCTGTGGAGGTGGATTTGACTGTGTCTGCACGCTCTTGGGTTTCATAGTTCATTAAATTGCTTCACATATGTGCTGGGTTTGGCTGGGATAGAGCTAATTTTCTTCACAGTAGCAAGTATGGGGTTATGCTTTGGATTTGTGCCGGAAACAGTGGTGATAACACAGGGATGTTCTCATTACTGCTGAGCAGCACTTTCACAGAGTCAAGGCCTTTTCTGCTTCTCACACCATCCCACCAGTGAGTAGGCTGGGAGTGCACAGGGAGTTGTGAGGGGACACAGCTGGGCAGCTGACCAGAAGGATATTCCACATCCTATGATATCATGCTCAGCATATAAAGTTGGGAGAAGAAGGAAGAGGGGTGGGGGGTGGGGAGGACATTCAGAGTGATGGCGCTTGTCTTCCCAAGTAACCATTACGTGTGGTGGAGCCCTGCTTTCCTGGAGATGGCTGAACATCTGGCTGCTGATGGGAGGTAGTAAATGAATTCCTTGTTTTGCTTTGCTTGTGTGCGTGGATTTTGCTTTCCCTTTTAAACTGTCTTTATCTCAACCCACGACTTTTCTCGCTTTTACCCTTTCGATTCTCTCCCCCATCCCACCGGCAGGGAGTGACTGAGCAGCTGCGTGGTGCTTAGTTGTTGGCTGGGGTTAAAACATGAAAACATATCAAAATATAATAAGGAACTCATATAGACTGCATAGGCTATATAGGTTAGGAAAATAATGGCACGCAGCATTAGCTAGCTGTTGCCTGGTCCTCAAAAGGAAAAACAGCAGTTCAGACAGCTCTGCTGTAAGCCTATATAGAATTCAACTTGTAAAAATGTATTGAAAAGTCTCTTGAACACCAAGTTGGTCAGACTGACCAGAGTAACTTCAATCTATATTAAAATCCTTCTTAGTACAACCAAGGAAACAAGCATTTGTTCTTGACAGAACAGTCCTGTAGCCCTTTGTTTTTCTCTCCCACCCTTCAAGCTGAGCATTTAGGCATTACTTATCCTCAAATTGACAGCAGCAAACAATCTTTATGATAAGAGGAAAGACTGTCCCAGGGTAGCTGCCTGTTAAGGGTTTCTACCGGCTTCGGAGTCTGTGCCAAAGTGATCACCACTGAGGAAGCCACAGCTGGAGTTCTAAGTCCAATTCTGGGCTACCCAGTACAAGAGAGACATGGACATACTAGACAGAGTCCAGCAAAGGGCCATGAAGATTACAAAGAGACTGGAGCATCTCTCCTGTGAGGAAAGGCTGAGAGAGCTGGGACTGTTCAGCCTAGAGAAGTGCAGGCTCAGGGAGATCTTATCGATGTCTCTAAATACCTCAAGGGAGGGTGCAAAGAGGATGATGCCAGACTCTTTTCGGTGGTGTTCAGTGTCAGAACCAGAGGCAACGGGCACAAACTGAAACAAGAGGTTCCCTCTGAATGTCAGGAAATACTTTTCTACTGTGAAGGTGACCAAGCACTGGCACAAGTTTCCCAGGGAGGTTGTGGAGTCTCCAGCCTTGGAGATACTCTAAAGCCATCTGGACATGGTGCTGGGCAGACAGTTCTAGATAGCTCTGCTTGAGCAGGGAGGTTGGACCAGAAGACCTCCAGAGTTCATGCTCAAAGTTTCTAAATTGGTCTTATTTTTTGGTCTTGTGCAAATTTTTACATGCTGCTTAAATTTCATAATAAAATGTAGCCAGTGACTACTGAGGTACCAGTTGTAAGAACGCTACTCCAGATGAGCATTCAGCTTGGGTCTACAAACAGGGAAATTTATGTCTTTGTTAGCATAGCTTTAACTGATTCATATTGTAAAAAAAAAAAACAAACCAACATTAAAAAAGGGTAAAAAAACCCACAAAACCAAGAGCTTATTTTTTCATATCTAGCTACTTAGTTGATTTGTGGTGCTTCATTAACATCCATAGCTTCAAATGTCATGACAGAAGATCAAGTAAAATATGTATTTCATAATACTATATGTTACCTGAAATAAGCTTCCTTGCTAATGTCTGGTCAAGCCAGTATACACCAACCACAAGATCTGTCTTGAAGGATGGTAGGAAACACCACGTCCTAGGAGAGAAATGGAGCCCTATGTGTAGTGCATGCATCAAACTGAATGTTTTGTTAAATATGAGGAAAACAGTATTTTCTAACAACTACTTTACTGACTTGTTACAGTTTTAGGGCCAAGCTCTTTTGAAAAGAATTACTGTAACTAAAACTATCCTATAAATTTGATATGTGATATTTCTGGAACTGTTAACAAAGCTAAAACTTTTCCACTTTGTCACAAAAAACAATTTATTTTTTTTAACATAATAACTGAAAGTTTCTTCTGCAGCCTTTGACAAGTATTTTGTATACTGTTTCTTTTTGCAACTAATTAAGAATTCTGTTTAAAACTCGCTGCACATATTTTCTGATATCATATTAGTACCCTGCGTTTTCCTTATTTGAAATCTTGCACTCACAAGCACGGACATTACACCACACAATCACCTTTTCTTCTTTCATTAGTTTAAACCTGTTGTGGATGGCTCAGTGCTCCATTTTTTCCCTAGAGCATCTTCTTAGCACTTTCTGAAAGTCAGACCCATGTGTGAAATGCCGAAACCCCAAAACATGCTTGGACATCTTGGGCTCTCTCACCAAAATTTAATGCTCCATAGAAGTAGCTTCCTAAACACTAGACAAAATTATATTTCTTCTCAAGTGGGACAGCACTGCAAAGATACGGAAAAAATGTGCACAAATATGAGAGCATAATGTACTCAAACATAAAAGCGTAATGACAGTTTTAACTCTTCAGCTGATGAGTGTTGGTAACATTTGGTTATGAGCACATAACTCCGGAGATGCATATCAGATGGTTGTGGGAATTCCTGTTTTTTTTCCAATTAGGTTAAGAGTATTTGCAGTAAGATGCTGTTCCTGGAGGAACCATGACATAGAGAAGAGGTGAAGTGCTAGAAGCTCTGAGGTTGTATTAAGCAAAGAGGAACAGGAGTGGGGAAGAGGAGGTATCATATAAACTAATTAACAGAAGTCCTTTCAAGTTTTGGATAACTGAGTATTTCAAAACATTATTTATATTGAATTCAGTGGTACAAATCAAGGTAGACCTGTATGATACTAAAACTGAAAACTTTTTTGTGTTCTGTTGTTCAGTAGCAAAAAATAATGGAATTGTACTAAGATACCAAATATATTTAATGTAGAAAATGATTTTTTAAAGTAATGACTAGGACATTTTGCTAAATCTGAATTTTGAAACTGTTATTTTTTAAAATTAAGGGAGAAATAAACATTTATAGTCTCTGTAAAAAATACTTTTTATGATGTATCATCTCATTTTTCTACTAAGTCAAAAGTTATAACATTGTACAAGCTCTGCATGTCATATTAATTCTACTTTTACAGAATCTGCAGATTTTCTTCTAAGGCTTCTTTCATTAGTTCCTGACACCCAAAGACTAAGCAAGGACTTTCTTAAGTAGCAAATAAAACAATTTAGAGATTTAATGGACTGTCACTTGGAAAGAAAATTATCTAAATACAGGCAGCAATTGGGTTTCACTGTAACCATTCTGCTTTCAGCTCTTCCCATTACCCTAACCTTTTGCACTGCAGTTAAAATACATTAACAGGAATGTGAACATGGCTAAAATGATAATTTGACCTGCCAAGATTCGGGGCCATGCAAAGTAAATTTTATTAAAAAGTCCTGTTAAGACAGAAGTAATTTGGTTCCATCCTCCCCTGTTGTATTCAACAAGGTCTGAATAGCAGCCATTCAATTTTCATAGGAGCTTACATTATGCATTAAAAAAAAAATAAAGGCACAAATTGCAGTCAGGAATTTGACTTCTTTGCCTGTAATGGGAACGGCCATTTGTTCTCTACTTAAAATACATGGTAGTAATATAAGAAATATTCCTCTTTTATTGTTGCAAGCAGTGCCTGAGAACTGATGAAGGAAATTTCTGTGTTTACCTTTTCTCTTCAGAAATCAAATGAGATGTGTGAAATTTAGCAAGAGAATGTTAAAGCTTCATTGTAAATTCAGTATATTTTTAGAGATGTGCTATCTGCTTTAAATACTTTCTAATTTGGATCTGAGCAAACAAAATCTGCTAGCTGAGATAAATACTTATGTAGGATGGAGAAGATTTTGGCTGGGATATATGCAATCATCCATATTAAAAACCTTTAATAAAGCACTGAAAATCTTTGTGGTGCTTCATCAACACATAATAAAATACAATTTTTAAGATTCAAATTTTCACTTAGGTTTCATAGATCAGAATAAAAATATTCCTCCCTTGGAAAGTTGTGATTTTGGGCATGGATCCTCCCCACTGTGACCATCTTCCCCCTCAAAATGCAACGTGGGATGGAAGTCCCCAGCGAGGGCTGAGGCAGGCTGCTCAGCACAACATCTAGATAGAGCCAGCGTGGGCATCTCTGCACCTGCAGCAAACGCTGCTCCCCAAAACCTAGAAAGTGGTTCAGGTGCCTCGCTGGGAATACCCCGAGCCATTGTATTGCCTGTAGGGTGTCATCCTCAGTCACTTCTGCAGCGGAGTACAGGATTCCTGCAGGTACCATGTCGTGTCTGCCTGCCCTGCACAGATGATTCGGGTACCATCAGGCACCTGAAAGGGCTCTAGCCCTCTGTGCTGGGGCAGCTGGATCTCATCCCAAGCCCCCGCTGCATTCATAGGAGCAAGCATCTAAATGTCTTCAAATACCCAGGCCTCAGTGTCTGAAATTTGGTGCTGGCACCAAAATCATGATGCAATAGCATACTGCGAATGGTAAGGATATTCTGATAGCTATTTTTAAATCCATTGAATAAAAGTCTCACTAAATTTGCATGTTCTTGAACTGGTTTTGTTAAACTCTAAAGCTCCCTTCTTGGCTTTACTGTAACCATTTTAGCTCACATTAAAGGCTGTATATTTGGGTACAGAAAAAATTTCAAAGATTCATTAAAACACATTAAACACGATCTAACAATGCTTCTTTTCTCTTGGGCTGGGCAAGCACTAAGCATTTTTGAGAGTCCGATCACGCCACTGCAGGAGGATGGCTTCTCTAAGTCTTCCAGACCTGTCTTACAGGTAGGGGAGAGAAAAAGAGCCAGCAACACGTGCTCACATCCGTTCAGCCAACTCAGTCTGCTGTGTGAAGGGGTGAGCAACAACTCTCCTTTTCTGTTCTCCATCCAACAGAGCACCCTGCTTTCTAAATCTCAGCTCTAGTGGGATGGGGATCCCCAGGTCCTGGTCTCTGATTTCAGGATCGGTCCCACTCTTCTCTTCTGTGATTGCCCAGGGGAGAACAGCCCTCCAAAAGCAGAACTTGCCTGCTCTCATCTGCATACCATAGCTGAGAAAAGTGGAGTCAGCTTCCTTAAGACCTCCGCTTCTGGTTCAATGAATCTTACCCTGCTGTGAGTCACCTCATGTGCCTCCCTCGGGCACCTAGCCTCTGAAGAGGTCAGAGTCCAGCCTTTGCTCCTGTACTAATCCTTTCTTTGGCCTGGCTGGAAGCAGCTATTTGCTCAGTGAATGGTTTTAAATCATTTCCCTCAGTCCTTGGATTTCATTGTGGTCAGCATGTGTCTAGAATGAAGGATTGCAGCATCCCAGTTATAAGCACCCTAGGCTTTTATTAGCTATGGTCCTAAGAGCCTAATTCCATGGTTTAATTATTAGATAGGTCTTCCTGCTAGAGATCAAACTTCAAAGTCAGTCTTAGGTCAAGTTAACATTGGTTGTTTCATAAATGTTCCCCCATACTAAATCATGTACTATCAAAAGGTTAGTGATCACCCACCACACTGCTTGCCTTTTGCGCCTCTGGAGTCAATCGGCTTTGGATAAAATCATAGCTGAGAAATGTTTTTTCCATTAGTTAAGAAAAAAATCATGTACTGGAAGTTACACGTCATCAGCAGGATGTAACAAATGACTGAATGAAACTTGTCTCAGTTGTGAATGAAACTCATCTCATTCATATCAGAAAGCTCTGTGGCAGCAACACTGACACGATGAGTCTTGTAAAAAGTGCCTTTTCCTTAACTGATTCTACATAATTATTGTAGCGTTCTCCTATATTTTTGAGAGTAATACCAAGCTTGATGGTGATAACACTTGATGCAAACCTTTTCTTCTGTGTGAGTTTGGGACACATGGAGGCTCTGTTTCAGGTACAAAAGCCACATAGAAGCTGAGTGTTTCTCTCATTTTCTGAAATGTACGAATTAAGGATAAAGGAATGCTACCGTGGGACAAACGAACAGGAAAGCTTCAGCCACCTGATATACAAAGACCAGATTTTCAAGAGATATTTGAAGTGACCAAGGAGTGTTGGAAAAAGTCTGTCCTTACAGAGTTCAGTCTTGGACTCTTGGCAGCCAATATTCCTCACAATAGGAGGGAGATTTGCCAAGGGATTTTGGATCAGGTCTCTACACTTATTCTAGGCTTTGAAATGCGTTTTGAAACCCATGGAGGGAAAAATAGGGAGAAATTAAAACCGTGAGTCAGAACCGTCCCTAGAAGGTGTAAATTAAAGGGTTAGAAGACATCTCACTTTTAAATATTGTTTGCATTCCATAGAGAAAAGGAGCCCCTTGATGTTGCACTGACTTTCTGATTTAGAGCTCAGTAATTAAAAGCAGCTATTTTTAAAATTGATGTTTGTTAATCCAAGATGCTGTTACTTTGCATTTCATTCCAGGCAGCACTTTTGTAAGTTCGCTCACAAGAAACACCCCAAAAGGACCAATTTTAAACCGAAAATCCTGTGAATATTTATCTACTGGATTTAAGACATGATGAATTTAAGAGGCTTAGGAAAATGCCAGCAAAAGTCCACCAACTTTCTAGCACCACAACTGATGCGATATAAATTGGAAATGAATTTCTTTCAGAAGAGAGGGTTTGCATTGGAAATTGTACAGTCTCATTGAGGTTCCAAATGGAGAGGGAAAAAAAGTTGCCCTTCTGCCTTGTTGGATCCCTTAATGGCTGATCATCCCAGGGGAGTGAACTGGGTGCTATGCATTGGCTGAAAGACGAAAATCCCCAGGCTTTAAATTTTTATCTGGTTAGATAAATATAAATGGTCATTAAGGTTAGATTTGAAACTTGGTGTTTCTTTGTCACCCAAAGACAGCAGGGACAGCTAGTTAGATCAGCTGTGGGGGAAAGCAGCCTGAAGAGCATTAGAATAGATTAGCTGCCATTAACTGGGCCCAAAAGATCCTGGAGTTAAAAGTTAAAGTTGGGTTTTGAGTGTCTGATTATGGGATTTTAAAAGAAAGCTTGATACCTGTCTACTGGTAATGTTTTTGACTTCTTCGTTTAGCCTTTTTTTTTTTTTTTCTGCTTTACTTCACTTACTTGTAAGTTCCATTTTCTTCTATTCTTCTTTTTGTAGAACTGAGCTCCAATTTTTTCAATCTTCCTCTACTAGAAAAATGGTTGAAAATGACAGTATCTCTTTACTTCTAGTAATATTCAAGTCACCAGGTACCTAGTTAATGGGTCTCGCTCAAATATTCATTGCTACACCTGTGTCTAGATGTGGAGTCTGAAGAAAATTTCAACCTCTTCTGAATACATCAACAAAAGGATCTTAGAGATCTGCTTTCACAGAGTGTGGAGCACAGTCTAGTTTCTAACCAAAGCTCTTAAGACAATAACAAGTGTCCTTCCATGGACTGGGTCTAGGAGACATACACGAACCTAGACTTTTATTGGTAGCATAGCTGTATTTGCAGTTTTTTATTCCTGAGTTTGTTATAGACTACTGAGATGTTCCAGAGCGTGAGACATCAAAGGCTGCATTGCCCTATCTGTGTGAGGATAGAGACTGTGCCTAAGATGGTATGAGTCAGCCCACAGGAGCAGGTCCCTCAGCCCCATTTGATCAGCCAATGCAGAATCCAAACTTGCGTGTCTTGTAAATTCAGCGTTTCCCAGGGAGAAACCTGTGACCAGAGGGTGCCAGGCTGGAACTTAAGTGACAGTACTCTGCAAGTATGTTTGCCAAATCAAACACAAACGTAGGAGCATCATTACGTTTGGTGTGAGAACTTCAACAGGCAAGCAGGACTTCATACAGATAAATTATTATAGTTTGAGTATTTCCATTCTAGTGAGTTTGTATTGTGTCAATCTTTGACAAATATCTTAGCTTATTTGTCAATAAAAATGAGGGAAGTGTAAGTTCAGAAGCATGTCAACACCTTCTGTTTTGTCATCAACCGTGATAAGGTTAACCTGGAATATTTTTGAATTTATTTGGTAAAGAAGAAAAATGACATCTGTTTTGTAACTTCACATCTTCCTACACTTTCTGACAGCATGTGGCATTTTCACTGAACTGTAAGATTTACTCGTGAAAGCTGAGCTAATCAGAGGTGGCTATCCAAAGTTCAGTCAATAAATAGCTTGGCTTTCTAGCTATATAAAGGGAGATCAATAAGAACTATGAAGATTATTTCTCTGTTTCCTTCTGCTTCGTGTTAAGCTAGCCATGAAGTACAGACTCCTTCCCTTCCATCATTTTTTTTTTTGTCCTTAGCTATTATGCTGCAACTCTTTAGTGGATAGAGAGAAGTGTATGTGAATATGAGCCTCTGAATATTTGCTTTTAAGTAATACACTCCTAAACAATACCTGTTTATAGCCTTTGCATATTTACTATCAAATCAGAATGTTTAATTAAATAAATTATGTAACTTCAGTCCTTAGGACCTCCATAGATTTTTTTTTCTTACTGTTCTCACAGAACTGCCTGAGTTATGAATACGTAGACCAAATTCCTGTCCTGCAAAATTCCTATTTTTGTTCTGGAAAAACAAGTGCATAGTTTCTACCTTAACAACATGAAGCACAGTTTCAGTAACGTCAGCCCACATGGAGCTTGTCAAACATCCACTGTGTCAGGTTACTTGCTGGTGAAGGGTTAAGTAAACGGCTGTACTGAAACAGTGAGGAAGTGTCCGGTTTGAATTGGATATCAGTGTGAAGCACTGACCAATGTGAAGTGAAGGATATTTCTGAGACAAAGTGGAAGAAACAAAAGCCAGTAAAAAGAAACAGAGTTACATACTTAATATAGGCTGTATAGAGAAAAGGCAAGGAGAAGGATCTAAGAGAACCAAGTCAGCTTTACGTGTTTACATAAAGGCCATTTATCAGCAAAACTAATGTCTATTGATGTTGGCACTTTTTTTAAGCATTGATCGAAGTGAGTATATACTTTAGATCTGTATCTCATCTGCAATTAGAGTTATTTGTGATCACACATTTAATGCAATTTTAAACAGCGAACTAAGATACAGATCAGAATCTGGAAGAAAATACTTAATATTCATGGAGAGTTAAGGATATTTTAATTGTCAGGATGGTTGTAATTCCAGGAAAGAGCCTAGGAAAATAAGCAAAAGTTCAGAAAGTATGTCCAAAAAAGAAATCTGGAGAACAAAATAGAAAGCTTAACGTCAATACCCAGGAAGAACAAGTCAGAAGGGTCATGAAACAGTGAGGGTTTTTGGGACTTGGTTATCTGCCCTCAGTGCTGAAGAAGTCTGTCATGGCAGCTAAACTTGATGTTAGCCAGAAATTTGTGGTAGTGGGTAACGCAGTGTCACAATCCAACATTTCTATTAATAACTTACATCTCAAAGTAGGAACAAATGCTAATTTGGAGCACTCTGAAAAGAGCATCACAAACTCTGCACCTTTGAAAACTGAAGGTGCTGCCTGAAATCTGCAAAATAAATTTCAATGCATGAAACCACAGAGGAGCAAGACAGGAAACAAAAAACATACAAAGAGTAGGAACCATGCAGCTGAACAGCACTACTGCAGAAGCTGAACCAGCTCGTATAGCTGATCATGAACTGCACACATCCGATGTTGTGATGCTATTTCAACAAAAGCAAACTGAATTTTTGCATCTTGTAACCCTGAGTGTCGTACCCAAGAGACAGGAAGCTGGAGTTTGGTTTTTTTCACCTCATGTGGTGCCAGGGTCAGCAGCCAGGGCCCAATGTCCAGTTCTGGATACCACAATGTGCAGACAGAATTGTGAGGAGAAAAAAAAAAAAACACAACAGGAAGAATCACTTTAAAACACCCAAAATGGAAAGAATGAAGGAACTAGACCCAGCTCAGAAAGATAAGAGAGAAGAGACTACCCAAGCCTGTAAAAGTTTTGCTATAAAGATGATAGTCAGCAAACATTCTGTATGCTCTTTAGGACTAGGACAAGAAACAAGCAGCCCTGGTGTTCAGCAAAGGTTTAAAACAGGTATCAAGAAACAGTCTGAGTTTGGTCAGTGGAGGTTTGACATTTTCCAAGCATGGAGGCTGCTCAGCCCCTCTGGGCAGCTTACTCCAGAGCTTAAGCACTAAGATTCACCCAGGCTGCAGCATGGCCTCTTGCCCTGTCAATGTGTACTGCTAAGTCTATCCCTAACCCCTCTGTAATCACTCCCATAGGGAGCTGGAGACAGCAATTTAATCTCCTTAGCCCTTTGCTTTTCAAGGCTGAACAAGACAGTTTCTTCTGTCCTACATCTTGTGCTCCAGCCCACAGATATCTTTGTGACATGCTGCAGCATGTCCATGCATTTATTGTACTAGGAGCCTCAAACTGGACACAGGTTTCCAGATGTGGTCTCAAAAGTATCAAGAGGAAAGGAAGAAGCACCATGCTCAGCCTCTTGTCTGTCCTGTAATGCATTTATGCAGATGGTTCCCACTGCCATAAAAGCATGTTCCTGACTCATGTTAAACTTGTCTGTCCGGATTCCCAGGTCCCATCCTGCAGAGCTGCTCCACAACCAGTCAGCACCAATGCACGTGTGGGGTTATCCCATCCTGGATTCAGGACTCCATTGTTGTCTTTGTTGAGGATCATGAAGTTGCTGTCAGTCGTCTGCTGCTGCAGCTTGCTGAGGGTTCTCAGTTTAATAGTCCTGCCCTTCAGTCTTTCAGCTGCTTCGTCCCAAATTTTGTATCACCCATCAGTTTGCTAAGCATGCACTCCACCCCCTCATCCAGAGAGCCAATTAAAAAGTATGACCCCTGTGAAATTCTACTTGTATAGGGCTGCCAGGACTTTTAACTACTGACCACTACTGTATTAGTCCAAAAAACAGTCAGTTTTTTATCCACCTTGCAGCAATCACCACAGACTATCTCCTCAGTTTACTTACGAGTATACTATGGAAGAATCCTCCAAGGTAAAAGCTAAGTAAAAGTATACAGCATCCACTGCTCTCCCCTCACCCATAGAGCCCATCGTTTTGGTTGCAGAACACAATCAGGTTGGTCAGTCTCCATTTGCTCATGGTAAATCTGTACTAGCTGTTCCCAAAGACTTTGTGTCCTTCATATACTTGGAATGGGTTTCTGTGAAGACTTGCTCCATAATGTTCCCACTTACTGATGTGAGGCTAACCAGGTTACAGTTGTTCCTTCATCACCTTTTTGAAAACAGGCACAAGATGCTTCTTTTTGCCAGTCATGGGAAACCTCTCCTGAACACCAAGAGCAGTTTTGGGTGACACTGGGCCAGCTCATTCAACTCCATCCCTGAATTCAATTTTCCTCTATCGTGGTGGGGATATGTACGTTGGCCTCTTCCACCTCACTTTAGTAAATGCTACTATTAATAACAGAGACTGCAAGGTCTGAAATCAAACCTTGTCCATAACGACTGACACAAAGAGGGCTTGAGAATCAAAGCTTCTTCAATGTCCTTTGCCAGTAGGTTGCCTGCCCCTAGGCAACAGTAAGCCAACATATTCCTTGGTATTCCTTTTGCTGCCAAAGTACCTATAGAGTGTCATCTTCTTGCCCTTCACATCTATCCAGTGTCAAATCCAGCTGTGTTTGGATTTCCAAACTGTATCCCTGGAATAACTCTGGGTGGTAATTGTGCATTGCCTCTGGGTAACCTGTCCCTGCCTCCAGCTTTTTTCTTTGTACTTGAGCTTACTTGGGAGTTACACATTCAGGCCAGCTGGCATCCTGACGTGTTTATTTTATTGAGCACTGAAACAGTCCTCTTTTACCCTTTGAGAAGGCTGCCTAGGAAGACCAACCACTCTGAGTTCCTCTGCCTTTCAGGGCAGTATCCCCTGTGGTCATGAGGCTTCTTCCAGACTCAGCTTTGCTCAATCGCTGTTCTTGATCATGGTCTGTAGCAGACATCCACCACAATGTCCTCTCCGTTCCCTACCCATAAGCTCTGGACAAATCTGTTGCCTACTTCATAGCAGCCCTCTGTGCATTTGATGAATTCTTCTGCACAGTGTGCGTCTCCTCCTTGTCTGCTCAAGGTTCCTAAAGAGTTTGCAGTTATCCGTTACAGCACTCCAGACATACAAACCAATCCATCCCTCCAGTGACACCATAGCTCTGGATCTGCTCATGGGCTCACAGCACCTCCTTCCCCATGCTTTGTATGGTTGTGTTCCCTGTTTTCCTCCCTCTGTCATTGCTTTCAGTTTCAACATACAAAACGAAAGATACTCTATAAACCCCGAGAGTAGACTTGTAACAACAGTTCTTCACAAGAGGCTACCTCAGAGCAGGTAAACAGAGGTATAAGCTTCTACACTGCCATCCCAAGTCAGATCAGGCTTAGATGCAGTATATGTTCACTAAGCTCTAAGCTAGTAAGTCCACCTCAACACAGGTGCAGTGCTGTACCAGCATGTCTATGTTACCTCTAGGCCCTGCACACCCAGCAGCAGTTCAGGGTGCTGTTTGTTATGTACAGGGTTCCTAAACCTTCTGAGACCACTAGTTAATTTAAATAGTTAGTCTAAACATACAGGTAAACTATGCGAGTTCATGGGCAACAGTTCCAGCAGCAATGAGCAAGTCCATACCTAGCTTGGGTGACTACAGTCTGTCTGTCTGGAAACCACTGTTGACACTTGCTTGGGAGTTTCTTTACAATGAGTCATTATGTCACACAGGCCTGTCTTTGGCCATGCTGAGACAGGAAAAGCAATTCAAGCTTTAGCAAAAAACATGAAAAAGGCATTCCAGAAAGGAGAACATTTTCTAATATTCTTCTGCTGGTCTTCATCTTAATGTAAAATCTCCAAAACAACCCTTCCCAAACATTCATCCCCAGTAGTTTAACATCTACTTACCATTAAGGAGTTTGACATGCTCCTGTCTGCAGCAAGAAGACTTGCAATCTGCACAGTTTGGTACACAGCTTGATGAACAATATTAAGTGCACCCCTTTGTGTGATATAGGGGTGATATATGTGTTAAAAATAGAAACAGACCAAAGCCTTCCTAAGGAGGGATTTCTCTTTCTCCCACCGTCAGATGAAGCTCTGCAGACCCATAATTTAACTGTTTGTCTCATTGTGGAGGTGCTAAAAAATTTGTCAAAAGACTTCAGCTAGTTAGTCTGCAATTTAGCTTGAAAAGTTTGTTTCTTCCCATTCTTTCTAGTTTTTGAATAAAGAGATAAGGGATAACGCCTGCTTGCCATCGTAGGTACATGAGCTATAATTTGCAATGAAATATCATGAACTGTGCCATACTACAGAAGCTTTAATTAGAGTAATTTAAACACATTGTAACTTACCAGTGATTTTGCATTCAGTATATTTTAAACAGCTGAGCCCTGAAAAAAAATGCCATGATTTGCTCACCACCACATATCAATGGGCTTCTGCAGCTGTGGAATCACACTCAAATCGAGCTTGCACAGGCAGCCAAATTATTCTTCAGGAACTGCAGAAAATCAGAGAATGATATCTCCAGAGACAGACCATCAAAGAAAAATTAACTGTTAGGTCTCCTGTGTGATTTTTGGCTGGCTGGTCTGCATGTAGGGCCATGGCGGTGTCCCTCTAGCTAGCCAAAGCAGAGAAACATGCTCCAAGAGAATAAGTTATTAAGAGTACTGTGAGCATGGAAGTATTTTTTCCCTTCTGCTCACAGTAGAAAGGAAAAGATAACCAGGTACAACTGGCTGATGGTTCCAAACCAGCTGTTTGTTAAAGGATAATCTCACAAGACTGTAGTTGAGAAATTAATATGCTTTTGAGTGAAGGAATGAGGGCTAGAAGAAAATTTTTCCTCTTTCTTGGCAATTACATTAGCATTGTATATATCCCCAGTATATTTTATTATGTAGGCCCTTGCCACTTCTAGAAGCTAGAAAGAATAAAAGATTCTTTCATTCCTTACGCAGCTTCTTAAATCAAGACCAGCTATGGGTAGGAGACATCTAATTTGACTGTGCATTTTACACATGCTGCACAAGCACTTAGTGGGAAAATACACAGGATACTCAGCATCAACACAATCATCCCTCCACTGTGTCTCCATAATGCACCTTGCAGAGGCTAGTTTGTGTCATGCATCTGATACAGGTCTAAGTCCAGGCTCCTGCCTGAACAAGCATGCTCTATATACAGAAATCCCTAAGCATAGACCACTAACCATATCCTGCCCTGTGTCTGCTGGTAAAGAAGCCATCAAACCTATTGCTGAAACGTAGCAAAGAGAGAGTGATGGGTCACAGCTAACTGCCCATCTGCCATTATTGTTTCTGCACGCCCAATGTGAAGACCAAGATGAGTAGTTGGGGCTCACCTAAACAAAAGTGCTGACCTCCTCCTAGCCAGGGTCCATCAGAGGTTGATTTGGAAAAAAAAGTGACAGCTCAGGCACCAGATGTGCAAAAACCTAAAGATTTCCTTTAAGGAGAGACCAGCCTGTAAACAGAAGATTTTTACACTTCAAAGTTTAGAAAGGTTACCATCCCTGAGATTAAATGTTCACCACAGCATCTGTAAATGGTAGAGAGAGGTATCAAATCTGTAAAGGGCATGCAATTTCCACACAAAAGCAAGAGATTCCTCTGAAAACACTCTCTTCCAGGCAAGGATTGCTCTGATAATATTTTCAAAAGACAGCACAACAAAACAGATAATCATTATAGGCTTCTGGAGGACACCCTACATAGTTAATTCAAAGTTAAAACACAGAGGAGTTGAAACACTTTATTCCAACACCATTGCTTTTTTTTTTTCTAAATTACTTTTCTGAAAATGTAATTGAGTCAGCTGTTCGAGTGACAGCGTTCACAACAGGGAAAGGATGAGTCTTCAGTGAGTGACTAAATTCTAGAGCAACCCATTTAGATAACAAAAAATGATGAATGATTTAACAAAAAATGAAAATGATTTTATTGCAGTTCTAGTCCAAATTCAGGAATGTGCTTGTGTCACAGGACAACAAAAGAAGAAAGAAAGAAAAATAAACATTAGTAAAAGCCTTTGAAATATGTTTTTCCTTTCTTGGGAGCATTTGAAAAATTGTAGACTATTTCTGAGATGGAAACTTGTCACAGGACAGCCTCTCACTGCCCACCAAGCTGTCCCTCCACACCTCTCAACACTGTGAGTGCCTTCTGCCCACGCAGCAGGCACCAAGTTTCATTAGCATGTTCCAACAGGAAACCGATTAGCAGGGCTGTGACCACGCTAGGGACATAGATGAACCCTTGCTTCATTCAAATACTCATTTCATCTATGAAATTAATAAAGCAATAATAACCAAACTTCACAAAGTAATAATGCCAACCTGGTCTCCTTCTATGATAAAATGATCTGTTTAGTGGATGAGGGAAGAACTGTGCGTGTTGTTTACCTCGATTTTAGCAAAGCCTTTGACACTGTTTCCCATAACATTCTTCTGCAGAAGCTGGCTGCCTATGGCTTGGACGGGTGTACGCTTCGCTGGATCAAAAATTGGCTGGACAGCTGGGCCCAGAGAGTGGTGGTGAATGGAGTTAAATCCAGCTGGTGGCTGGTCACCAGTGGTGTTCCGCAGGGCTCAGTGTTGGGGCCTGTTCTCTTTAACATCTTTATCAATGATCTGGATGAGGGAATCGAGTGCACCCTCAGTAAGTTTGCAGATGACACTAAATTGGGAGGTAGTGTTGATCTGCCTGAGGGTCAGGAGGCTCTACAGAGGGACCTGGACAGACTGGATCAATGGGCTGAGGCCAACTGTATGAAATTCAACAAGACCAAGTGCCAGGTCCTGCACTTGGGCCACAACAACCCCCTGCAGCGTTACAGGCTTGGGGAAGTGTGGCTGGAAAGCTGCACAGCAGAGAAGGACCTGAGGGTGCTGGTCAACAGCCGATTGAACATGAGCCAGCAGTGTGCCCGAGCAGCCAAGAGAGCCAACAGAATCCTGGCATGTATCAGAAACAGTGTGGCCAGCAGGAGCAGGGAAGTGATCGTCCCCCTATACTCAGCACTGGTGAGGCCACACCTTGAGTACTGTGTCCAGTTTTGGGCCCTCACTTCAAGAAGGATATTGAGGTGCTGGAATGGGTTCAAGAAGAGCAATGAAACTAGTGAAGGGTTTAGAGAACTTGTCCTATGAGGAGTGGCTGAGGGAGCTGGTACTGTTTAGTCTGGAGAAGAGGAGGCTCATAGGGGGACCTTATTGCTCTCTACAATTACCTGAAAGGAAGTTGTAGGGAGATGGGGATCTGTCTCTTCTCCCACGTTATGAATGACAGGACGAGAGGGAATGGCCTCAAGTTACACCAGGGGAAATTTAGGTTAGAGATCAGGAAAAATTTCTTTACAGAGAGGGTTGTGAAGTATTGGAACAGTCTGCCCAGGGAGGTGGTGGAGTCCCCATCCCTGGAGGTGTTTAAAAACCATGTGGATTTGGTGTTGAGCAACATGGTTTAGGGACCCTGACAGTGTAGGGTGAATGGTTGGACTCTATGATCTTGAAGGTCTCTTCCAACCAGATGATTCTATAGTTCTATAATACTAAACAAAATGTCTACTTGAATCATAGAATGGTTAGGGCTGGAAGGGACCTTCAAAGGTCATCTAGTCCAACCCCCCTGCAAGGAACAGGGATATCTCCAACTAGATCAGGTTGCTCAGGGCCTCATCCAACCTGGCCTTGAACGTCTCCAGGGATGGAGCATCCACCACCTCTCTGGGCAACCTGTTCCAGTGTTCTACAACTCTCATGGTAAAAAATTTTTTCCTAATATCCAACCTGAATCTACCTCCCTCTATTTTAAAACCATTACCCCTTGTCCTATCACAACAGGCCCTCCTGAACAGCCTCTCCCCATCTTTCTTGTAGGCCCCCTTGAGGTACTGGAAGACCGCTATAAGGTCACCCTGGAGCCTCCTCTTCTCCAGGCTGAACAGCCCCAACTCTTTCAGCCTGTCCTCATAGGAAAGGTGCTCCAGCCCTCTTATCATCTTCGTGGCCCTCCTCTGGACCCTCTCCAACTGGTCCATGTCCTTCTTACGCTGGGGGCTCCAGAACTGGACGCAGTACTCCAGGTGAGGTCTCACGAGGGCAGAGTAGAGGGGAAGAATCACCTCTCTCGACCTGCTGGCCACGCTCCTCTTGATGCAGCCCAGGATGCGGTTGGCCTTCTGGGCCGCAAGAGCACATTGCCGGCTCATATTGAGCTTCTCGTCCACCAGTACTCCCAAGTCCTTCTCCTCAGGGCTGCTCTCGATCCATTCACCACCCAGTCTGTATTTGTGCCTGGGATTGCCACGACCCAGATGTAGGACCTTGCATTTGGCCTGGTTGAACTTCATGAGGTTGACACGGGCCCACCTCTCCAGCCTGTCAAGGTCCCTCTGCATGGCATCCCTCCCTTCCAGCGTGTCGACAGCACCACACAGCTTGGTGTCATCGGCGAACTTGCTGAGGGTGCACTCCATGCCACTGTCCACGTCACCGACAAAGATGTTGAAGAGGGCCGGGCCCAACACGGACCCCTGAGGGACGCCACTCGTGACCGGTCTCCACTTGGACATCGAGCCGTTGACCACTACTCTCTGAGTGCGGCCATTGAGCCAATTCCTTATCCACTGAGTGGTCCATCCATCAAACCCATGCCTCTCTAGTTTAGAGAGAAGAATGTCGTGCGGGACAGTGTCAAAAGCTTTGCACAAGTCCAGGTAGATGATATCCATTGGTCGACCCTTGTCCACCGATGCTGTCACCCCATCATAAAAGGCCACCAAGTTGGTCAGGCACAATCTGCCTTTGGTGAAGCCATGTTGGCTGTCACCCACCACCTCCTTGCTCTCCATGTGCCTTAGCATGTTTCCCAGGAGAATCTGCTCCATGACCTTGCCAGGCACAGAGGTGAGGCTGACCGGCCTGTAGTTGCCCGGGTCCTCCTTGTTCCCCTTTTTAAATATGGGGGTTATGTTCCCTCTCTTCCAGTCATCGGGGACCTCGCCAGACCACCACAACTTCTCAAATACAATGGCCAGTGGCTTGGCAACTTCATCCGCCAGTTCCTTCAGGACCCGCGGATGGATCTCATCAGGTCCCATGGACTTGTGCACCAAGTTCCTCAGATGTTCTCGAACCTGCTCTTCAAGTATAGTGGGCAGTGGTTCATCCTCACAGTCCCTGCTAGTTCTTTCCACAGCTTGGGCGGTAAGACAAGAGGCTTTATCAGTGAAAACGGAGGCAAAAAAGTCATTAAGTACCTCAGCCTTCTCTATGTCCCGGGTAACCAGAGCACCAGTATCCTTCCGGAGGGGGCCTACATTCTCCTTGGACTTCCTTTTGTCCCCTACATACCTATAGAAGCTTTTCTTATTGCTTTTTACATCCCTTGCCAAATTTAATTCCTTCAGGGCTTTAGCCTTCCTCACCTGTTCCCTGGTCACTCGTACAGCTTCTCTGTATTCCTCCCAGTCTATCTGTCTCCACTTCCACCCTCTATAGGCTAACCTCTTCATTTTCAGTTGGTCTAGGAGCTCCTTGCTCATCCACGCGGGCTTCCTGGTCTTTTTGCCTGACTTGTTCTTCATCGGGATGCACCTCTGCTGAGCTTGGAGGAGGTGCTCCTTGAATGTGGACCAACTTTCCTGGGCCCCTCGTCCCTCCAGGGCCGCCTCCCACGGCACTTTGCCCATCAGGTCCTTGAAGAGGCCGAAGTCTGCCTTCTTGAAGTCTAGGGCACAGAGCTTGCTGTATAGTTTCCTTGCTGCCCCGTGGATCTTGAACTCCACCGTGTCGTGGTCACTGCAGCCAAGGCTATCCTTAAGTTTCACAGTGCCCACCAGTCCCTCCCTGTTGGTGAGCACAAGGTCGAGCATGGCACCCCTCCTTGTCGGCTCCTCTATCACCTGCAGGAGGAAGTTGTCATCCACGCATTCCAGGAACCTCCTGGACTGCCTGTGCCCTGCCGTATTGTCTCTCCAACAGATGTCAGGGTGGTTGAAGTCCCTCATGAGGACCAGGGCTTGTGACCGCGAGGCTACTCCTATCTGGCTATAAAGCGCCTCATCTGCTCTGTCCTCCTGGCCAGGTGGCCTGTAACAGACCCCTACCGTAACATCCCCTATCTGTCCCCGTCCTCTAATCTTGACCCATAAGCTCTCTGTCAGCTCCTCCTCCGACCCCAGGCGAAGCTCCACGCACTCCAGCCGGTTGCTTACGTAGAGAGCGACACCCCCTCCTCGTCTCCCCTTCCTGTCCTTTCTAAAAAGCTTATACCCCTCCATGTTGACACTCCAGTCATAGGAGTCGTCCCACCATGTCTCCGTGATGCCAATAAGGTTGTAGCCCTGCTCATGTGCACGCATCTCCAGCTCATCCTGTTTATTTCCCATGCTGCGTGCGTTGGTGTACATACACTTCAGCTGGGCCTCTGACAAAGCCGACTCACTGGCTGAAGCGACAGGGGTTCTCTTGGACGGCAGTGTAAGTTCGTTTGAACATACCTGCGATCCTTCCTCAGCTTCTGGACCCTCGGTGCTGGCACTGGTGCCATGCTGACAGCGGTATGAATCTGACTTCTTGGCTGGAGTGGCTGGAATTCCCTTCTTCTGTTCTACAGGTACTTCCAGCATATCTTTACCATTCTTGATATTCCCCCCCTCCCCCTTCAAATCTAGTTTAAAGCCCTGCCAATGAGCCCTGCTAGCTTTTGAGCTAAGACCCAAAATGGGGAATGATGGCTGATAGCACTCAACTCACCACACGGATGCATCTCACTTGCTCAATGAGCCATTACAGCTACAGCCAATGTATGGCCCCAGGAAGGTCATGGTCCCATGCGCTGCCTCAACTGGGAATCAGGGGAGGACACCCCATTTGACTTAGATGGGTGGTGGGGATAAGGTCATGCCAACCATAGTCCAAATGGCAGTAGCACAGCCAACTGCATATCAGGTCCAGAAACAAGGGTCCAGCATTTCCTCCCGCAAAGATCTTCTCCCACAAGAGTTATTTCACCATGTGGAGTTTGTATCAGCAGTCCTTGTGCTGAGCATTACATGGGCCATCCAGTTGCTTTCAATGGTTTCAGCCAGTCATCACTCCTTGTTTTTGGCAAGGAGTAGGGTGCTAAGGAATGGTGGTCCAGACTCTTCCACAAGAGGCACCCTTTGCATCAATATTGCAGAGGGAAAGCTGGCTCAGGAGTCAGTGGAAAGAGAAAACAAGTCAGCTCTGGCCTCCATAAATCAGCTGGTCTCACTACTACAAATAAATTCCTTCAATAACTATATTTACTTAGGAAAAGAAAATAGCCTTGGTTCCTGGACACATTGTATAAGAAGATTTCAGGATCTTCCTGTTTTACTGGCCAATCTATCTTTCATTTGACCTGTAACAAAGCTTGAACGAAATGTTTTTCATAAAATACTTGTCAGCACTGTATAAAGATGTGACTACTTCAACCTATTTTCTATGATTGAAAAAATACAGAGGGTCTAACATACTAGGGAGAGAATTATCAACAGGGATTATAGTACAAGATTTAGTAGTTCTTGCAACGTAATCTGTATTCTTCCTTTGAAGCACAATTAGAGAAAACAACGTTTGCTAGTACCAGCAAGCTGTGCAATACCATTATTTGCTACCTTAGCTTCCTTGCCTTCTCAAAGGTCAGTCTGCTCTTACAAGAATCAGTACT
Source organism: Tauraco erythrolophus (assembly GCF_009769465.1). Taxonomy (NCBI): domain Eukaryota; kingdom Metazoa; phylum Chordata; class Aves; order Musophagiformes; family Musophagidae; genus Tauraco; species Tauraco erythrolophus. The sequence goes on along the minus strand of NC_141467.1, from coordinate 49,243,264 downwards.
TAGCCACTCACTGTTCTGCCTAATTATATTGCTTGCTTAGGGGCATATATTTAATACTAGTCAAATTATTAATCTCAAAATACTGGAAAAACCTTAACTCGGATCAGTTGGTTCCATCTCTTTAGAAGCAATATGCTAAAGAACCCACTTTTGCTACAAGGCTTTATACCACATACCTTCTTAGCTTGACTTCATCTCTAAATACCACCAAGAGCATCTTCTCAATAAATTTCAAAGCACAGGCAGGGTAAAAGAAAAAAAGAGAGTGCAGCAAAGGAGAAGCTTTTATACAAGTAGGTCACAACCAGCCCTAGGTATTTATTCATTAACACTTACTTAAGAGTGTCCAAGAGCCTCAGGTGTTCTGCATAAGAAAACAGGCTGAAGCAGTAAATCTTTTGAGGAAATACTTGGTGTTTCAGCTGTATCAATGTTTGCCCTACTGCCTTCCCCATCTATCAGATAAGCAGTAACTTGTAGTAGTTCAACTTCATTATTTTTTTTCTCCTGAATGACTGCTTTATTCACTACAGGTGCAAGTGGGTCACGTTTATGAGAAAGTGTCAGTCATGTGAATTGGATTGGATATAAAAACCCATCCCAGGAACTCAGTTCTACCTATAGGTTGCATAAGCTTTAATTGAAAGTTTTAAGTATGTGTAACCTGATAGGTAGAGCTGACTGAAGTATTTGATTTAAAGGATTTCTATGTAAGTTGTTAGTATTGCTATTAGCAGGCAGGTAAATAAGTAATTAGGTAAATTTTGCTTCATAACTGTTTTCTTGGCTATAGCTTTGCTCTTTAAAGAGCTGTAGCTGATTATGCAAATGTGCAGTACATGGAAAAATGGCAAGTTATGGTTCCTGCTAATTTGTTTGAAAAATGTTTGAGGGTAATAAGACTTTGTGGGTTGGGAGAAAGGAGACAGAGAATGGTGGGGTCTGAGCTAATTTAATATTAGAAAGGGTAAAATGTAACTATTATATGTGGAAAACCTAACTGCTCAGCATGTTTGTATTGTGGGGTTTTTATTATGGTTCTATATTGTGCCTTATGACTCTGCTTCTATGGGAATCTTCCTTTGAAATGTGTTTCTTTAGATATAAAATGTATTATATTGCTGTCCATTAGTACTGGTTTATTTAGCAGGAGGTAGCAGTCTCCCAGGAATCTAGATTATGAATTGTTTATATCTTTCTTATTTTAAATCTCTGTTCTCAATATTTTTGTCTGTGTTCACCTGCAATCCTAAAATGGTTAGAGAACTCAAGAGGAGTAGAACCTCAGTCTGCTTGACCTGAATCTATATCCCCTTCCTTAAAGGGAGCGGGGGGGGAGAAGATCATAAAAGTAACTTTCCTTTCCCTTGTGTTTGATATATTTTTTTTTTTAATTTAACTAATGTTTGTCCTTGGAGCAAATTGGCCAAGTTAGTGGTTAATGTATGTTTGTAGAAACCTGACCCGACTCTAAGATACACCTATTTAGTATGCTGGGCTATCCTGTTGCTCCCTTTAATAGGCCTTCAAAGACAAGCAGCATGAATAATAATCTAAATCTAAGGTTGGTACAAACTGGCTATGGACCTAATAAGCTACTGCTATGGGAGTAGTTAATGACAAAAGTGTCCCACTTTTTTGTAACACGTGTGTGTTATTTTTGTTTATGCTTTAGTGTTTACTGTCATGATGCTTTTCAAAAAAACAGGACATTGAAGTTTCTCTTAGCCTTAAGGTTGTCCTTTAGGTTTGGCATGTGATTTTGATAACAGCTTCAAGATTAACTTGATATTTACTGGAACAATGCCAAGTCAGTAGCTTTGAAGTGTAAATCACCTGTTTTGTTTGCCCAAGAACGGCAGATGAGCACTGGTAATGCAGGTCTAGTTTGCTTTAAGAAAACTTGGTAACATGCCTAAGGGAGGGCAGCCTGCTGCTGAGAGCACTTCATCACCTCCTAAGAGATGTCTTGTGGCTTTATAGCATTGCTGAGGGACAGGGGAGTGCTCCTTGAGAAGAGGAGATCCCTTTGCCCTTATCCTTCACTGACATCTGGCTGCCCCGAGAGCTGGTCTGTGGCTGCTCTTCTTTTTCACCTATGAAATAACTGTCCAAAATCCAATTTTCCTCTTTTCCACTTGGCTATGCAGTAAGTCTACTGTGACTTTCCTTAGGCTTTCTGACTGCTTTAATAAGAGTGTGGCCTTGGGAGATGTCTTAATCTGGGAAGCCAAAAGGGGAATATTGGGAGGGGTGAAACTCTTCCTTAAATTGCTTGCTGTGATCTGCAGAGTGGATTGGTGGGTCCTCTGCAGACTGCTAACAGGGATAAGTGCTTGCTGGTCTCTGTTAGATAGTCTTTCAGTTGGGATCCTTTTATTGCTGAAGGGAACATATGGATATGCAGTGTAAAGGGTTTCCTTGGTTAAGGAATGAAAGAGCTGGTTTATACTCTGATGTTGGTACATATTAACAGCCTGTATAAGTAAAATGCATGTTTAGGTTATATAAATATATACGTATGCATATATATACACAAAGTATGTGTGAGTATATATGTACACAAGCTGTAACTTAAGACCCTTATTGCCGTATTTTTAATTCTGAAAAACAGATGTCTTCCAACTCTGAGTGTTTTTTTCAGGGCTCCTTTATTAATCATTACTTCTGTGGTGTTCTTTATGCCTCATACTGATGTTGCACATAATGGTGTCAGACTGCCTTGAGATGTTGGACAGACTATCAAAAGATAAACTTTCTGTAAGGTTTAATTCAAAGAGGTTTATATTCCTGCAGCTCTCTTCCATGTTTCCAAATACGATCTCATGAATTTAAATAGATCAACTGCAGTTGATGTCTCTTCTTGATCTATTTGAATTGCTTCTGAAGCTACTGTTCATATGCTTTTGTCTCCTTCATGTTGGTGGTGCATCATCTTGTTCATTCAAGGCCAAACTTCTGAGGTTCTGGGATTATTTCATGCCTCTAAAGTGGCTCTAAAACTGCAAGTTCTTTCAAGTAATCAATGCTAGTTCATTCTTGGCAAGGATTTAATCCACACCAGGATTTTGATGGAAAGGTTCAATTATTCTTTCTCTTAAACTTGATTGTCAGAAAAAAAAAGTAATAAAGGAGATAGGGCAGTTTTCATAACTCTTAATGATATTGTGCCTTGCTCTGCAATTAATAGCATTTCTAGCTTTATGCAGTCTCTCTTGTGCCTCCTTCTTCTTAGAGAGAGGTGAATTACTGCGTCCTAAAAATCCATAATAAAGACAAAATAACTCTCCTGTAAATAATACTTTTATAGTTCATTTGAGCAGTTAACTAAGAGTATAGCATTGTTTCTCTTTTCAGTGAACTGAGCAGTTGAACTCAACGCCTGTTGAATATATATTCCACAAATATATAACAATTGCTTATCTTGCAGCATTAGGTAACATCATCTTTTCCTATGGATGCTTATGAGTAATAGCCTTGTTAGAACTGCTACAGAAACAAGCTTGCCATTTCAAAAATTCTTATTTCTTTGTTCCCTAGAGTATCTTACTCAGCAAGTGCTGTAAATTTCCTTTTCCAACCCTGCCATGCTCTTGTGTGTTGGAATGCATATATGTAGCATCACATTTGAGGTGGAGATGGCTGATCCACAAAAAAGCCTCCTCTTCTATGGGTGTCTGACCTGCCTTCAAGTGCGCAAGAGAATTTTGGCTGTAGAAAATCAATATATCTCCAAGACGTTTGTGCCATGTTAACTTTGTTGGAATATGAACGTAATAAGTACTTAACAATAATTCTGACATGCTACACAAGCCACAGCATGTAAAAATTGTTTGCATAACGTATACCTAGACCTGTTATTCCTCCCCAGGAGGATCCTAGGAAATTAAGATTTCATTCATGGAAAGTTATCTTATCTTTCAGGATTGTCTTTTCTTTGAAGACTCATCAATGATCACAAAATACATCAAAGCAGTTAATTTGTTCCTGTTTTACTCAAGTGTTGGCAAGTGTGCGCCTTAACAGCTTCCTAATGGATGCTTAAGAAGTGTGCCTGTGTCCATAACTGTAGCAAGCAGAAGGCTCTCAACACATTATGGTTGATAATTACACACAAGTTTAGGTAATAGGGTTAATAGACTGCAGTAAGAGGTCAGTTTCTAGCTGTCGCATTTGGGAATTCATTGTCAAAGATATGTCACCTCGGATGCTCCAGTATCATGCTTACTAAAAAAAAAGTTGGGGGGGGATGAAAAGGAGAAAAGCTCTGCATTTAATGTGATCTGCTGCTTCTGAAGGTCAGTAAGTTGGATAACTAAATACAGAACTGAGCTTTGTCCGAAACCATGCCTGTAATTTAGCTGTATCATCCTGCAACCTGTAACTTGGTGTATTGTGTGGTTTAGTAAAACATTGTGTAGTACCAGACCAAATTTGTGCAGCAAACTTTAATTTCCTTGTGGCAGCTTGCCAGGATGCAGTCAGAGGTAACCTTCCCCCCTGTCCTGCCATAAGCTCCTTTCCTAACCCATCCCAAGAAAGCTGATGCAGATGCTATGGGTGTTGCTTCCCTGTGTACACCAAGGGATCATTCCTTCCCAATACATCCTGCTAATAGGGAAAATAGAAAAATATCAATATAGAGGCTTTAGGTTTTTTAGATTCGCAGTCTAAGTAACAGCTTTCATGGTGATAACTGGGAGTAGGTTACTCTTGGCTCCTTTGTTGTCACTGAGGAAATGGCCTTTTTTTGTCTCTCAGACCAAAGGGTGTAAGCACCACAAGGAGAGTTTGATGGAAGTATGTTACAGTATGCACTCTGACATAATAGCAGTAGTTCTTGACTCTCTCCATTGGTTACATTGTAGTAATGAAGGTGGAAATATGTCTCAAAGAAAAAAAAACCACAACCAACCAACAAACAACAACCCCCAAAACTCCAAAGTCAACATAAACCTCCTCAAACCCCCAAAACAAACCTGAAAAAAAGCACAGGGGAAACAGAAAACTCAATGGGCATCATCTTGCTAGAGGAAATAGAGAAAGGAGGTTCAGTGATAACCCTGTGTTCTTTATACCAAATAACTATTCTTCAATTTGAGAAGAAAATTACTTTCTTGATGACAGTCAAGAATCTCAAGTGCTTTTTGCTCTGTTCAGCTCCCTCTGCTATATGTTCACAGGACAGAAAGGCAATGTATAAATTGAACAGTAGTTGACAGTTCATACTTGCACGATGGTATAATAGTAATGTATTGTGTTATCTCACTACAGTCCAGTGTGGTGTTGCTCTTTTTGGCTTTAATACAAAATGTAGATTAACAATGCAGGATTATTGTGCTGTACAGGGCTATGTCTATAATAGCATGTGCTGCTTTGGAGAATGCAAAAAAACCCACCCTGTTCTGGTGCTGGAGTGTTAGATACAGTTTTTGTGTCTAAATATGGTAAGCATATGAATGTGAAATGTAAGAGGAGATTTGCCAACTGCTGATATCTTTCTTATTTCTCTGCCTCCATATGTCTTTCCACTGGCTGCCTCTTACGTCACAGTTTCCATCTCCCTGCTCAGATGCTTTTATATCATCTTTGAAAGAAGGATCTGTGTTCCTCTAACAGAAGGCATGCATAATGTGAGCTACTTATTGAAATAGAAACGTATTCTCGGACCATGCATATACATTGATTTTACTGATTTCTCCTTTGAGCATACAGGTAGGGAGGCTGGGACGAAAAAAGCATTATCTTTCATATCTGAATAGATCTGCAATCCCTCAGTGCAGGATGAACTGCAATAGGAGTATGACTCTGCCGAAACATTGTGTTTACATGGCAGAAAAATCATTCCAGTTGTGACTCAATGGTTCATTCTGTTCACATACATCAATACCCAAGATAATTTTTATTAAATGTGACTAAAATTTCCAAGGAGGTGTGTGTAATACAGATTCTTAAACAGTATTGAAAGATATTCTGATTTGCAGTCAGATGTATACTGTTATATTGCTTCCACTGAAGAATGGAAAATGCTGTTTCAAACTCTTCAATAAAGAAGTGAAGGATAGTCAATAGGAGTGTCTTTGCGAAGAAATATTTAAGCTACTGACTTAAAACTCTTATTTAAATCCAAAAGTGTAGTTTGCTTGCATAATTTGATTTCTGCATAACTAAAATACAATTCCAGCTAACATTTGTTCCTGATTATACAATATGTACCAAACAGATATTATTGTGTATAATACAGTGTCAAAACCAGTGATGTCTTTTGGGCAGTTAGAAGTTTAGCAACTGAGTTTAAGATTAAAATAACTTTTTACTCTTTATTTGAAGAACAGATTTTTTTTTTAAGGATATTTGTAAAATAGGTGCAGTTTTGTTTCCCTAAAATAATCTCCAGTCTCCATGCAAGTTAAAACAAATAAGATGAGGTGATTTTCTTTTTATGGACTTGAGAGGTTCTTTCTTTGGTCCCTCAAGTATGCTCCTCTGGAGAGAAGCATGCTGACCTTCAGCAGCATCTTGCTCTGCCGCCAGCCCAGCTTGCATCCCAGGCTGCTGTGCCTGCAGAGGGGCTGGATGCAGTGTGGTGGTCAGGTGTTCTCCTGCAGCACTCGCTGTATGGCTGATGGATGCCCTGACAGTACTGTGTTCTGCCACCAACACTTCTAGCCTAAAGAATGTGTCGGCCTGAATCCTTTCACACTTATTGCCTGAATAGTGTTTGTGTAATTGGCTGATTAGCAAGGTTTCGTGCGGGCATGAACTAAGGACCTGACAGTAAGTGGTTTGGATGCTCATGCAGGGTTTGGAAATATGCATAAATTAAAACTTGTATTAAAGGCTTAGCTGTTCAAATATGGTATTCTCTCTCTCCAGAGCTGGGTACTCAGTCACTTAAGATTGAGACTTCCAGATATTCTTGTGTAATTGGAAAATATATATATTTTTTAAAGGAGCAAAACTTGCTCTTCCAAGTGCATATAAGGTACTTAAGAAGAGCCATTAGTTTACTGAGTAAATCCTGTAGATTGCAGACAATCACTGTGGCTGTATATTACTGGAGACCATCACAAGCAGAGGCTGAGGTGATGCAATGTGCTGTATTTCTGATTAAAGATTATCTCCTTAATTGAAAGCTGGAAAGCAGACACTTAGGATAGTACTCTGACTTGTGAAAAATTGCTGAGATAATGGAATCTATAGAAATGCAACAAGAAATTGTCTGTGACAGAGTAAGGGGACAGTATCTGGATTGTGCTGTTTCAAATCAACAGATGTGGGCTTTGGTGGAAAGCTGACAGTGTTAAGCCCAATCATAACACAGAAAAAGTGCTTTGAAATAAAGACAGAAGCACGTGGAAAGGAGGCATCCATCCTGCACAGGGCTGACTTGGTTCATGGGTGCTTCCAAAGTTCTGGTGCCAAAGGGCTATGAGACTGCCAGGCCAGGCTGAGCCAGGGGTGTCCAGGTGTGGAGGACTAGGCTGAAGCTTCTGCCTGAGTGAGAAGGAAACCTTGCTTACCAGAACAGGGCTTTCCCAAATCTGTCTTGGCTTTAGCCTTCCCACCTGTCTGCTTATTGAGTGTTCAGTTGCCACCTTTGTGAAGGAGTAACCAAGTTGGGCGACATCCCTGCATGGTGTGCTGGTGAGCGGCTGACTGTGTGTAACATCGTCCTTTTTAATTATTACTTCAGTCCTGGTATTTCAGTATCTCATGTATCAGAATCAATTGAATCTTACCTTTTTAAAGAATGATGTTTGTTTGCATAAATGATATGCCTACCAAAAATCAGTTCTCAAGTGTGTGCTAACTGATTATCTCATGCAAATTATCTTAGGTTTATCTTGGGTAACATTCTTGTTTCATGCTACGGGTTATAAGGACACACTTTGAAATGCAGACTAACATGGCTAAATGAATTAACCCTAACTGAGTTTTGCTTCACCTGGGAGAGGGAGGTGGCAGGGATTACAATTTAAAGCAGTTGAGAAGGTACAAAATCTCTGCCTCTGTTATATCTAAAAGATGAGTACAGTGTCAAAGATAAGTGCTGTTTAATGGCGGCTTGGAGATCTTCATAGAGAAAAGCAGTGACTGGGACACGTTTTATGGGTGTGTCAGTTTTCCCGCAATGGGAATGTGGCACAGCCATTGTTTTATGATTTTAGTCAGTACAAAGAAACTTCTACAAAAACCTCTTTAATGCAGTGTATTATTCCTATAACTCACAGGGGAGCATTATTTGAGGCTGGACAGTTTATCTTGCATATCTAAAGTTTTTTCTAATTACAATGTTTTAAACAATGGCTAATAAAGCAAACTACACACCATCGTTTAAAAGCTAATAACTGCATTCCACTTCAGAGGAATGGTGTTGACTTTTCTCCTTTACCAGAGCCGTGGTCTGTAAGACACTGTCCTCACTATTATATGCATCCTGCATGCTAAATGCTGAAACTCTACCCACATACAGATATGTTAATGGTGGATCATTAAACACAAGTCAAGCCTTTCTTATCTTTCATCTGTACTCTGGGAACAATTCATTCAGTGTGGTCTGACAATGTGTTGAATCATAATGAGCCTCTAAGGAAAAAGTATCTTTGTAAAGTGCATGTTGCCTCTATGAAGGGTAGGTGTATCTGACTCTAACGTCTCTCCACCAAACATAAATATTGTTCAGTTCATAGTTCCAGTTTCTCTTATTTTCACCCTCCACTACTTTTCCTTGGCTTCACTTCTGTAGGTGAACAAACCCTGTAAATTTACAGTCTTGATGAGAAATTAGTGGCCTTCTATTGAATAGCAGCTTGGAATGCCCTTCTCATTTATTAGTTGGGCTACTAGTCAGACAAAAATAGCTATCATCAAATACGGTGTCAGTTTTGAGGTGAGTTGCCTCATTTTGCCACTTTTATACTGAGGAAAATAGAGCTAATAAATGAAAATGTCAAGAACCTCTTGAACCTGAGTGCTTCTTGATTAACAGAGAATTCATCAATCGCTTTCTTTGTCTGTAGCGTTTTCTTCACTCTGGGCTGGGTTTAGACTGTGAAGAAACCTTTACATACAGACCTGGGAACGTTGATGGCTTTGATCCCTCAGTCTCTATTCTGTGTTATTTAATTGTGGCTCTGTATGCCCTCTCACTTTGACCTTTCTTCTTCCCCTTACGTCAAACCTTTAGCAAAAGGTGAGATGAGACAGGATAAAATATGGCTCAGTAAAACAAGTTCTCTAGCTAAAGTCATATTGTGCAGATGACTTGTTTATTGTATTTAAACTTGGTTCCTTAGTTCTTCCTGCTACCACTTCTTGTTAACTGCAGCAAAATTTCACGCTTACAGAAGTGCAATAAAGTGGTAAGTTGGAAAAACTCAGGCCCAATAAATGCTACGTGTTTTCTTCTGATCTAAGTTAATTTAGATTTAATTGATAAGGAATAAAATGAACAGATTTTGAGGCATACTGTGATGATTTAGAAGACAATGCAACTTCATTTAGAAATGTTGCTTCTAAGAGTATTTATGGCAGGTTCCTTGATTTGCTGCTGCTACTTAATAGCAGGAAAGCTCAATGCTGAAATGGCATCTCAACAAGAAAAATTATACAGGTATCTGTCTGAGATGTCTGCTCTGCAAAGCATGCAGTTATTTCTGAGGGAAATGAGGCCCAATGACCATATGAATATATCGTAAGATTGAAGGAAGTAGCTCTTCCAGCCATGCTAGGAGACTGTAGTTACACGTGTTGGATGTTTTAGACCTAGGTTGCCAGAGGGCAGCATTGTTTAGAGAAAGACTCATTCTCCTGCTGCACTTAGGTCTGATGGCTCCAAATGCCTTTTACCTCATGTACATCAAACTATTTCAGTAAACTGACAGCTTTCTTGGGAAGAGTGATGGAAGGAGTACTGAGGCCCCAGGCAGTTGTTTAGGTGGAGTGCCTATGCTTGACCAGGACCTTGGCAGATTGTCGCTTCATCCCCAGCAGTTGGAGCAGCCTCCCTGGATGGGGGATGTGAACTCTGCCCCTCAGCTTGCTGAGCTGCATCTGCACCCTGCTCTCCCGTGAACAGGAGCAGTGAGGGGAAGGACTTGGGGCAGAAAGCAAGGACCATAAAGAGACTTCTATTATAGGTTTCCCAGACCAGTACCAGCAAACATGTATGTCACTGCCTGTCACACAGGAGTTTCTGACCTACCTGATGAAGCAGAAGTGTGTAAAAGCTGTTGTCATAGCTTATTTTCGGAAGCTGTTTGGCATGAGGCAGGGTGGCTGTAGCAGATTTCAACGCCATCCTTCAGAGGTACTGAGGCAGTGTTACCCAGTCAGCAGTTTCTGATGGTGCTTCCCTGGAGGGCAAAAAAAACTGTGTTTCTGTGTAGCAGTAAACACTGCCTGGCTTACAGGTGTTCTGTATGGTATGGTAGCTTAAAACTGCAACGCAATCAGTTGGGCAAAGGAAAGTTGTTTAATACAAGAAGAATTAAAGCTTAGAGTGGTGGAGTTTAATTATGTATTGTCACCCACATTGAGCATTTGATTCCTGCAAGATTGAGGAGGTGAGAAGCAGCAGAAGATAGACTGAGGTCTTTGGCTAAATGCTGCCTACATCTGCATGGGGCAGGTCAACTCTCCTTCTGGATCTTTTTGGATCCTTTTGACCCAGGGTGACACTAGTTAGGCACAGTTAGCAGTTTCCAGACTTCGGCATGGGACTGAGGGTGAGGAGAGCCTGCCTTTGGAGCTCATGCATTTGCTGTTTCGGAGCTGCTAGTTGGGATGCAGGTGTCTGCACAAGCTCTGTCTGTCAAAAGATTGAAAATGGAATAAACAACTTACATGAAGAAAGAGCTATTCTCATAGTTTAAATGTTTGGATGAGCTTGGGTGGTCTAGCATTTTTGGGGGGGCTCTTAAAAGTGTATTTCAGGGCTCTTGAAGTGCTACAGGAACTTATTTGTATAGATTGCAGTCTTCAGCACTTGGCTTTTGGCTGTTGGCCTTGCACTGGAGCTTGTTGCAGGTGGACGAGTATTTTGTGTGGTCACCTGGGCTAGGTGAATTGGCAGGGCTCAGTAACAGTGGGAGAGGGAGTTTAGGAGAACCTTGGAACCCTCTAGGATACTGCTAGCACTCAGGATCTCCAGCCATGCTTTTTTTTCTTTTTGACACAGGTTCTGAAGTGTTTGAAGGACCAAGATGCTACCACTTCAACCTCTGAGAAGTTCAGGTTGTATTAAGTAAAGGCAGAAAAATCCTGAGCCTTTAATTCCTGACTTGTCAGCACAATGGGTGTAAGGACTCTGGTTGGGTAACAGCTGCAGCTCTAATTCTTTTTAGGTGGTGGGGATGTCAACAGAAAACTTTGCAGTAGATGTGAGCATATGAAGCAGTACAGGTTTAAGAGCAAAACAATGTAGGGAAAGAACTCTAACATATACAAGACTACTCTGATGGTATGTATTTAAAAACGTAAGAATTGTCCATTAGCTTGTAAAGGACGTTGAAGCTCCTTTCTACATGCTCCTTCTATACTCAGCCTGAGCTGTCACGTTTCTGTCTTTGCTACATTGGTGACAGTCTGTAAAATCCCCTCTGAAAGCTCTGTGCAGGCACAAATGCAAGAGAGCTGACACTCATGTTGGTACAGGAAAAAAACAACAAATGTCCACCACGATGGCAGCTTGTTACCTGTGTTAACAAGTTGTTATGTGTTTTAACAAATTTTCACATAGCAACTTCAGCTGAGTGCAAAAACCTCTGTTACATTATACCTCAGCTGCATGTCGCTGGTAAGACAAAGGCTTCAGAGGGGCTTATGAAGCTTTAGTGGCATAAATCCTGCTGTCACTCTCTAAACGTGTTAACCATTATTTCTGAATGATCTACATGCATCTAAATATTTGTTTACAGAGGAGTTAGATGCTGCATTCTCTGAATCTGACTGAACTATTATAATATGTACTTACCAAGGCTTTACATAGCCTTGAGGCTTAACTTATGTAATGGCTTCTCAAAGAGAAAAAAGGGTTTGCTTTCTCAAGTAGCTTGACTGTGAGGAAGGCAGAGGAGTGTCTCAGCAGCTGTTCTCCCATTAAAAGTACTTTAAAAATGCGCGCACGTGTTGTACAGCGGTTAGATGGTTGGAAAGGAATTTTTTTGGAGATTTCAATGTTGTTCTTTTCTTCCAGTCTCTCATTTGGACAGTGAAGACATGACAGCAATGTCAGAGCTTCCTTTTCTGAAAGCTGATGTCAGAGAGATGTTTGAAAGTAAGTTTCATGCTGTTTCAGGATGAAGTACTACACTAGATTCTGCCTTTCATTAAGGATCATCTACTAGCTGATCAGGGACTCAGCATATCCCTGATTAAACACTCTTCTAGAAGGACAAAATCTTCCGTTGGAGCCCAGGCACAAATATCATGGGTAATAACTGATTTTATAATTAGTTTATGATCATGGTGCTTCATCTCCAGGGGTAGGATCTGTCTATTTTTGTATTTGGTCTCTTGCATTTTAAAAAAAATCTTCATTAGTCTCTCTTTAAGGCATTGGATTTGACATATGGTCAACAAAACTTAGTGTAATTGAATAGAAGAAATAGAGGAATCTGATTAGTGAAATTGCGTATGAAATATATGCAAGCATTCCAATCTCTTTTATGAAACCGGCCCTTTCTGTGGAACAACACCTCCACATCTGAATTCTTGAAAGAAAGTACATTAGTCTTCATACGAATTCAGGGTGAGTTTCTTAAGCTTCTCATCTTTAGATCACTGAAAAAAAATTTGTTTTTTATATAGGGAGATACCAGTATTACGTATGGGTTGGATTGCCCAATATTAAAATATTCAGGTTGTATATGAATTTTTTACGCTTTGTCTATTTAATTTTGACTTTTTCGTAGGGGTGGGTTTTGTGGGGGTGGGGAGGGATCTGGTTTTCCTGCAAACTTTGAACAAGCATTTTGGTTGTCTTGGAGAGCAGATTTATGAAAAATATATCCTACATTCTTACAGCCTCAGGGGAAAAACTCAGTGCTGCCATGACATGGAAGGACTTGAAGTTAAAGCAGGTCATAATCTGGGGTCTGAAGCAATTTTCCCCACACAGACAAATCCTATTTGGTCTGTAGAATTTATTTGTCTTCCTTAAAAAGTGGCACTTCTGTTCAGTGCAGCTAGATCTACTGCATCTAAAGAGCTGCACTGACCAGTGGAGAAATGTTCTCACTTCTCTGGGCTTCTATAGAGTTTGTCTGAAACAAGCAGAAAAAAAAATCCCTTTGGATTTTCAGTGCCTTCTCTGCTTTTATCCGAACAGTATGGATGAGAAAAGCATCTCTTCTGCAACTTTACTGCAGAGGAGAGGGAAATGAAATAGGATGAATGGCAGATGTTAAGATAAAGGAGGACATGGCAAGAGGTTGGGGTAGAAAAAAAAACCAGTAATGTGCACTTGGGAGGAAAAAAGTAGCATGTGTTGGTCCTATTTGATGGCAACATGTTGCTGTTACAGGAAAGTAAATTTTCACTGGCAAACTTGATTCTGCATGTATTCAGGTTTTGTCTGTGGCTCAGGTTATTCTCTTGCTCTGAATCTCTGAAAGTAACTACCTTTAGATAATGCAGCTGCAGTCCCTTGATAAGGCCTATGTCTCTACACTGCCGCATGCTATGAAATGGTATATGTGTAAAATATGTGAGACTGAAACAAGGCAAGGGCAGAGGTCAAGACCACTCAGAGCACACAGCACTCTAGAGGCACTGGTTTAATCTTGAGATGGGCTCTCTAGAGGTTTTTAGATTGAGCTCTTGGTTGGACCTCCCTGTAGTGAGTCAAACGGCAGAGCTGAACCTAGACTGAAGTCTTGTAAGCAGTTCATTCTTTTGATAGCTGTTGGGCTTTTTTCTTTGTTTTCCAGTTCCTTTAAAAAATTACTTCAAGCCCCGAAGAAAGAGGAGGAGGATCTTGGAGAATCCTCAACTTGGGAGAAGGCGGCTTTGGTGTCGTAGGATGAAAGTGGTAAAACGGGAGTTGTGTAGGAGTAGGCATCAAAAGATGGTCCAGGAGCTGGCTCTGGTGGATGAAAAACCAGAGGGAGCTCAGCAACTCTGCTCACCAGCACAGCTGGGGCAAGGAGGAGACCATCTTTCAGCAGCACAGCTGCTGCCCCCTCGTCAGCAGCCCCAGGAAGAGGACAATGTCCATGTTCAGCTGCAGAGACAGACAGCACGAGGAGGCATGGCTCCAAACTTGGGACCACAACAAACAGACAAGGGGTGGGAGCCCCCAGAGGTGACCGTGCAGGTGCGGCCTCAGAAGCTGAGCCAGGGGTGGGAGTCCCCAGAGGTGACTGTGCAGGTGCAACCTCAGAAGCCGAGCCCAAGATGGGAGTCCTCATCAGTGACTGTGCAGGTGCAGTTACAGCAGCACCGCCGAGAGCCAGCTCTACCACAGGTGACCGTACAGGTCCAGCCACAGGAGTGGGGACAACATACGGCTGGCATCAAGGTCACTGTGCAGCTGCAGCTGGGCTGTGACTCAGAAGAGGTAACCTGCCTCCAGGACCAAGGTGAGGAAGTGTTAGGGAATGGAGAGCAGCTGACCCCAAGACAAAATCAGGGAGAACCAACGGCAAGATCTGAAGGTGACAGAGAAATGGCTGTGGTGGAGCTGATGCCTCAGGGAGCTTTGAGAAAAAAGCAGGGTCAAGGAGAGGTGACAAAATCCCAGCAGGACCAGAGCCAAGAAGAGGAAAGAGCCGAAGTGGTGCAGATGCAAGTTGGAGACGAAGCAGATCTGGTGATAGAGGAGCCACTGCAGGACCAGAGCCAAGAGCAGGAACAGCTAAAAGCAGACCTGCCCACACAAAAGGAAGGTCAAAGAGCTATAGAGGTGGGGCAGGAGCAAGGCAATGTCCAAGAAGGGCCCAAGGGGATGGTGAAAGACCAGAATGAAGACCTGGGGCAAGAAGTGTCTAAGAAACGCCCACGAGACACTCCAAATTATTTTGTCGCTATTCCAATAACAGATGATCAGGTATTTTGAAGTAGCTGTAGCTATTGAAGCAATAAAAATCTTAAATAAGCAGCTCAGCATAAGTTTAAAGTTACCTTGGTTTCAAAGCTTGCTCAGAAGCCAAGACTGATCATATTCTATTCCCCTATCTGAAGTGGTCTATTGGATCTGGCTGGGATAGAGTTAACTTCCCCATAGCAGCCCTTGTAGGTGCTGCACTTTGTATTTGTAGCTAGAACAGTGTTGATAACACCAATGTTTTTGCTCCTGCTGGGAAAAAAAAAAAAATCGCTTTGAGGATTGCCATTGCCCTTTCTATAAGGTCTGAGTGGATGTCTCTCCTCACTAATATCTTCTATTCTGTAATCTTTTTCCAAACAAAAGCAGTGGCTTTCACCATCTCGCATTCTTCCATTCTGTTGTCTTACAGCCATATTTAGTGCAATAGTATTGATCTATTAGTTCATCTCCTTCCCTGCTGACGTTCACAAGGGAGGATGAGAATTTCCTGGTCTTCTACAGAAGATTCTCTAGAACTGGTCCATTCTCTCCTCTCCATCTTTTACCCAACAAACTTACCTTGACGTCTTAGGTAGACAGTTACTCAAAGAAGCCATGTGTGGAGTCTGCATGCTCATACTTCACCTGAGTGTGCTACATTCTGTGATTCTAATGTTTGCGGCAGTGTTGAGAAAGCAACAGATTACTTCACATCCGTACTGTTCAACTGAAACACAGCAAACAGCAGAAATCCAAATAGAAATATTTTCTTCTAGGTGCTTTGTGAGTGACTTGAAGCATTGCAACTGTAAGAGTAAATGTTTCTTCTTCAAGACAGCATTGTAGAGCTTGGATACTACAGGCACTGTCTTATGATTCATGGAAGTAAATTCCAAAAATGATACAAAAGCTGGAGAGAGATTTTACAATTTATTTTTTAACTAATGGTGTCTGATTGGTTTGAAGCCCCTAACTTCTGCAAACTCCGTGTCTTTATATTTAAGTAAGAGGGAAAATATTGGCTCACCTTGAGCTACTTATTCCTATTCTGCTGGTGTGAACTTTGAAGCTCATACAAAGCTTTCTGAAAGAAGGATAGTGTTGTTCCCAAAGCAGTGCTGTCAGTACCTTTATGAACAGTTTTTTTTACCCTTTAGCCTCTCACAGACAACTGTGACTTGTTAATGATAATGTTTTGTTAGCAGCTGCTTGGGGCAGACAGAGCCCTTGCGTTGTACCAGCACCCACTGCACCCCTCTTGGCTGGGACTCTGCTCTTGTTGCTGAACAGCTGTACTGTAAGGTGGGATGTGTCCCACGCTATGGAGCTTGATGTAGGGGCAGCAGGTGACTGTGCACTCAAAGGTATTATGCAGAGAAGAGAAAGAAAAGCTTTGGGGTGCAAAGACAAGGAAGAGACTATTCCATCTGACAAAGGCAGGCAGGGGGAAAGTCTTAATTTGAATCAGTAACTGCTGTGTCTCAGCTAGCACAAGTAGAACTGAGAAACAGCTTATAAACTGTGTGAATTATTAATGTTTATAATATATAAGCATATTGGGATCTTTAAGAAACAAATGTAAAAGGCAAAAACTAAATATGAACTTGTATGAACATAGTGATAATACAACCCTTGGCTACCAGCTTCTGCTGTTAGTTTATGGTGCTTTTCCAATGAACCAAATAGATATTGTTTGTTACAATATATTAATTCTTTTTTTTTTTCCCTAGCTTAGGTTTCCAAGCGGTATTTGGCATGACTGTATTTATGCTGCTGAAAGGCAATAATTAAGTAGGATGACTGTATCTGTACTTTTTTTTCCTTTTTTCCAGCATCACAAGCATCTGCAGTACAGAAGCTTGCTTTGGCAGGCTTTTGAGTTTTTTTTTTCTACCTCAGTTAAGTGTAGAAACTCTTATGTACGTGTTAGAGGGAGATGTCAAAGGTGCCTTCCTCTTGGTGGGCAATTATTTGCTCTGGCTTTGTCTTGAGTGGAATAATCTCTGAAGGTTATCTGGAGGATGGCCTCATACAGCTTTCAGTGATTCCTACATATGACTGGCTTTTGAGAGGTGAACAAAAGTGCAGAGCACATCAGGAAGATAAATGCCAGGAAGGGAAAATAACTGTGTAAGCTGGAAGACAATGTTGGCAGAGGAACAAATGGGTATGAAATGGGCAAAGAATAAATCTAGACTGGAAACTAGAAAGTTTCCTGCCATCTGAGGAATGAGATCATGGAACAGCTTCAGGGGACATCAACACCTAACTTATTCTGCTATTTTAATGAGTTTTGAGTGGCCTAATATATGGCCTGTGACCACATTCTGTACAGCTCTATCAGTGTCCTTGCCCTTTCTCCTTTTCTTCTCTCTCAATTCTGCTCTTCCAGATTTCCCTACTCTCACACCAGCTCTGATAATCTGGCAGATCTGACATCCTTGCCTGGATGCTCTGCCCAAGATATTCCCAGTTCATGCTGCTCCTAAGTGCTACCTTCAAGGGTGGCAGTAACCTGAGACAGCCCTTGGTGAGCCCTCTGTGAAATAAAGATTGAAGGGTACAGTACTATAGGGCTGGTATGTGAAGGGTGAGTAAATAAGTATATGTGTGTACACATATACACACATATATATGTGCATATATTTGTCAACAATTTGAGATGCTTTTACCTCTAAAGCAGAGATTTCTGACCTCACTGAATATACAACATGGTTGCCTGTTACACTACAGGCCTTGTAGTCTATTACAGGAGGGTTTTAAAGATGCTGTTAGTTTTTTGGGTTGAATTAATTTCCATTAATTATATTTTTAAGAAAGCTCTCCAGATGATGGGGCCTAGGGCTGTCCTCCCTTTCAACAGCACAAAGGGAAAAGCCTGTTACAGTCCTGGTGGGTGTAGCAGCCCTTTTCCTTTTGCATCTAGCTGGGCTCCAAGAGGCTGGACACCAGCCTCCGGCAATGGGCTTGGGCTGGGGTGGATCTAGGAATGTTGTGGTCTCAAGCTTTCAACATTCAATTACAAGTGGTTCCTTCCTGTTCCTCACTCAAAAAACCCAGCCATCCCATCAAAAACATAGCATTTATAGAAAATCATTACAGACTGATCTGCCAAAAAAAAAGCGTAGAGATAAGGTAGACTGTTCCCGTGGGTGAAAAAGCAGGAAGTTCTGAAGACATATTTGTGAAGCTGACAAAGGGTAAGAAAAGACATTAAAATTGCTCTGCAATAGTTAAATATCTACACAACGGAATTTAACTCAAACTTGTCTTCCCAGCTGTCTGAGCCTCTAATTGAGGAGGCAAAAGAATCTTATTTCTTATTTTAAGAGTAGACTTAGAAAGATTGGGCAAGGGAGGAGAACACAAGGCTGTTTTGTGGAGTTGCTGCCAATACTTAAACTAGTCTGTTGAAGCAAAGATCTTGGTTTGTGTGGTCAGATGAATTGATGGCTTGATTCCTGCTCCATGTTTTCGTGATCTAAGCAAATGCACTGTAAATAGCAGGTCACAATAAGTTGTGCCTCGGTTGCAGTAGGAATTAACTTAATGTAAAAGTCATTTCAGTGATGTGTTTTTCATGGTGACAAATGTACTGTAAGAGTCTGAATTCAGGGTGTTTGCAGTTTGTATCTTCAAATGGATTCCCTTAATTGTGTGTGGCTTTATCCTGACATTTATCAGAAACTCGTTATACTAATCTCCTCTGCTGTGCAGGTCATCGGACTATTTACTGAACTGCACAAGGGCTGCCAAGGCTTTATGTAGAAAGATTGCAAAGCAAAAACATATTGACCCAGCTGTTTCAACCTATGTAAGAATAAAGTGGAGCTCTAACATGTGTGAGCACCTAGGCATGTAAGCCAGAAGTCGCTCAGTGACATAATCCAAAAATCTATAAATGACTTGGCTGTAACAAATGCCTAGTCCCTGTGTGATTGAATTCTTCTTCCTCCTGCCTTGTTGCTGTGACTGGTTTATAAACCTTGACAGATCATTTTGAAAAAAATCTTTCTTTGGAGTCAGTTGTGTAAAGGCACAGACAGAGCCAGAAACTGGCCATGCAGTTCTAGAAGATAACTCAGAAAACAGCATATTTACCCAGTTGATCTACTTGGCTTGCTGTTAGTTTCCTTTTGGGAAGAGACATCAGTCTAATCTGTGATCAAACTTGTAATCAGAAAATGGTGTAAGATTAATTGTGGAAATGCTATTCAATTTCCACAGTCTATTAACAACTGACAACTGCATGAAGATCCCATTAATATTTACACAGTGCTGTGAAGTTTATTCTAATGTGCTTGGGGTCAGATTCAGACCTACTTTAATATCTAGGGATGCTGGCTCACGTGAGACCTATGAGTTTAGCCTGTAGGCTTTAAAAAAGAAAACAGATCAATTGGTTCCTGAAAAATTGACTTTGAAATTGAAACTGAAATTCGTTATATGATAGATCTGGGGGATTTTGTTTTGCAGATTCCTGGCTTAAACTTGGCTTGCATTTTTGGGGTGTGTAAGTCTTTAGTGTTCTGTATTTTTGCGGTAACCGGGGCACTCTAACACGAAATCTTATTTCCCTGTCTCTTGTTTACTGCACTGTAGATTTTGGACAGAATTGAAGATGTCCAAGAGCTCATATTCACTAAAGAACCTGACCTGTTGAGAACTCTTCTTCCTGTTCAAACTATGCACCTTACTATAATAGTAGCTCACCTGGGAACAGAAGAAGAAGTAAAAAAGTAAGAATCCTGCAAAATTCAAGTGCAGCTAATTTGTTTGTAAATGTGGTGGCCTTACTGCTGCTGTTGTGAATAATTATGTTTTAGCAGAGCCTACACATGATTTCTCTTGGACTTTTTTGATCATTTTCTGGCTTGTTCTCAGTACCACGAGGGAAGATCTTTACAAAAGCTAAATGTGATGCTTCAAGGGTTGAAATGTCTTGTATCTGCTATGGGGTGAAGAGAAAAAGCAGCATGGCTGCAAATAGTATTACTACTCTGTTACTACCATAAATTAAGTCAACAGATGTAAAGCT
The DNA here is from genome assembly GCF_009769465.1 of Tauraco erythrolophus. Lineage (NCBI taxonomy): Eukaryota > Metazoa > Chordata > Aves > Musophagiformes > Musophagidae > Tauraco > Tauraco erythrolophus. The sequence goes on along the minus strand of NC_141467.1, from coordinate 49,223,195 downwards.
CCCTGAGCTGCTGCCTTTTGAGAAACTGCAGCTTTTCAGATCAGCTGTGCTTGTATCAGCTGGAAAATGTTAGCTGATAGGATGTGTTACATTAAGAAGAAAACAAAAAATAATCTGCCTAGTTCCTTTCCAAGCTGCTCTCTTGTCTAATTCAAGCTGTGGACTGTCACTGGGGCCCCGTAAATTGAGATGGGAATACTGAAAGATGACTAAGGAAAGCTACCCTGTGGGGTAAGGAAGGTTAGAGCTGCTAGAAAGATCCAGCAAACAGCCAGTACGCTGCAGGTTTTTTCTTTAAGCCTCATCCTACTGTACCGCACTGGGAAACTTGAGACTTGTTGGCATGAGGAGGCAGGGAGGGGAAGGCCCTTTGGTGTCTGGAAAGGCATCATGTGGTAGAGGTGGGAGCCTGGGGAGAGCCACCCTTTCTCCAAGGACCTTGATGCACATCAGCAAGGGAATGAAAAACGGTCAGGGCTCTGCACCGTACAAGTGTGACATGGGATCTGCTTGGGCATAAAGCAGAATACTTGGCTGCAAAGATGTCAGAAAAGCCAGTATGAGTAGAAAAAAAACCTTCTGCCCATACTGGCAGCAACAGTTAAACAGGATTAAGATGCACATGACAGGTTTGTGCCTTATTTTAAAATTATCTGCTTTATAGTACCTTCCAGAGGCTTTTTTGGAGGGCCTGAGGGGAGAAAAGATAGGAGGACCATTATGTGGGCTAAGGAGCCTGCATGCAAGAGATACAATGTACAGCAATTCAGTAATAAAAACCTGTGCCAGTGCTGCTGACTGGGCAGGCTGTCTTCCAAAAGAAGAGGAAGCTAGTGGAGAGCAGCAATAAAAACGGGGATCAATTGGTTATGGAGGTGAGCGGAGCTAAGTTGTGTTAATGAACTTAAGAGTGGATGTGTGCCTGTAATATAAAAATAATGGGCATACCTAATGAAAAGCAGATCCTCCTTGCCAAATGCTTTTTGTCCTTTATCTTCTACCTACCTACAGATCTCTACTAAATGAGGCTGTAGTTCAGTGGCTACTGCTCTGTGCTGCCACAAGAAAGACTGAATGAAGGTGTCAGGCTGAGAATTTATTGCTTCTCAAGCTAACAGCACTGCTGAAACAGCTGGCCCAGCCCCTTGCAGAGGAGGGAGGCATCTTCAGATCTCATGTCAGAAGTTGTTCTAGCAGCACTTAATGGTAGCTTAGACGTTATGGACTTAAATGAAGGGCTGGATGAGCCCTGCTGGTTATTAAGGTGGAAGAAGCAACATCATCCGCAAAGAATTCATTCCCTTTCCACCTTGAGTTTTGTCTTTGCTGAATCTTCATTTGCAGAGTCCTCAGGGTCTCAGAAAGAAGCAGCTCCTATGTCATTATAGCTGAAATAACTCCAATGTAGCAGTGACAATTGCTCATGGTGTTAACTGTTGTTGGCTGAAATGGCCTTTGTGTGCATGACACATGCTGTCCTAAAGGAATTCATTTGTGCTGTGTGGGTTGTAGTGCATGATTTCTATTTGGATAATGTTACACAATTCCAAGAGTTTTTTTAAGCAACAGAATGAATGTAGTCAAAACTTGTTCTAGGTGTAAATAAAGTAAACGTGGCAACAGGAGCTACAGCAACCCATGGGCTGGTGTCCTGCAGTCCTTAGTTATGCGGCATTTTGTTAGAAGTATGAAGCATTACCAGAAAGTTTCTGCTCAAACTCAGTTTGAAGACTGACAGGATCCCCTTTCCTGAGACATCAGGGTAAAGAGGGGCACCTGTAAAACTTCAGTGGGTATTAAATTGCTGAAAGACTTGGTGTCTACATTTAGAAACCTATTAGTTATACTTTTCTGTGTCTTTAAGAAAAACGGTTGAATTTGAAGTATTAATGTCCTTGAGTAATTCACTTTTTTGGATACATATTGGTGCACATCTAAACGTTGCTGAAGTGGGACAGAGCTCCCAATATAAGCATCAATTTAATATTTTGCTGAGTGTACTGGAATAGTACAATGTAACAGAGACAAATTCTAAATGTGCTTCAGGTGAGAGAGTAAATTTATTTTGGTTTAAGAATAAAACTAGTGAACCAGTTGAAAGTGGCAACGATACAGTTTTAAGCTACATGACACAAATGTAAGTTCAGTTTTATCCTTTTTGAGTCTTTAGCAGCATATATTCGGCATGCTAAGAACTTGAACACTTATTTTGCTAGCAAAACTCACTTCTAATATATGAGCAAGGTTGAAGTTATTGGAAGACATTATGTATTTGAAATGCCTGTGCATCTTCTAACTGTACCAAAAAGATTAGCACTGAAATAGGGTGCTTGTTATACCTCTCATAGTGCTCAGAGTGGTTAAAATGTGGTATATTGTCTGGTATTAAAAATACAGCAATATTTCCATATGTAATAGTCAACCTTCTTTCAGAATATACATATTAATTATTTTTCAAGGGCTGTTTTGGCACTGAAGCAAAGCAAGACTAAAGTGGAAGCCATCTTGCAGGGTAAAGACCTTAATATGACGTTTCATGGAATTGGACAGTTTAACAACCAAGTTCTATATGTGAAAATGTTGGAGGAAGACCAGAAAATGTTGAGCAGAATTGCAGGTAAGTACCTAACCTGACTCTTTACCACTTGTGGTAAACCAATTTGTAGAGTCTGTCAGCTCTTGTAAGCGCTGGCCCGAGCAGCTGTGCATGGCCATGATGGTCTTTCCTCTTCTCTCCTCTTTTTCTTAATTGTTAAATGTGAAGCTGACAACTGGGATCCTGCAGAGCATGAGAGCTGAAAGTTCTCTGCACTAATTTGGGACAGGTGAGATGCACAGACATTTGACATGCCAAGATCACAGAGCAAGGCCCTCCAGTTAGGACCTTGCAGACCTGTGGTGTACATAGGGTCTTCAGAGTGACACCTCAAAACTGAGGCTGTTCATTCTAGAAACCTGGAAGCCTTTCAAGCATTGCCCCCAGCTAACGTTACGAACACTTCCTTTAAATTGGAGCATGCATGAAATCACAAGTACCTCTGGGACAGGAGGTGACAAATAGCAGTTTTTGCATACACATGTATACCATCAGCAAATCAGTCTTTTGTTTCCACTGTAGGAGATGGTACAGAAGTATGAGTAGCTTGTGTCTTCTGCTCCAATTTCCTAAAGCACTGATGGGTTTATGTAGATCTTCCAGATCTTTGACCTGCTTACCTGCAATTTCAGTACAATTTCAGAAGGAGTTGATGCTCTCGCCTTTCCCACCCTCTCTTTGTTCTGTTTTTAGGAGCTGCTTTAGCCTGCAATGCAGAACTTCATCTGTGTCCTGGGCTTCCACTTCCAACAGAGCAGAAATAATCAATATATATTTTTTCCTTGCTATTTTCATACTAAGCAAAAAGGAAGCATAGTTCAACCCATGCTTCTCAAAGGCATGCAGTACAAAGACGCTATGTAATCTTCAAAGGATATGACTTTTCAGCATAGCCTATTTTCTTTTTGTTGAAGCTGCTTCCTACCTCCTCCAGTTCTTAGCTTTGATATAATTGTGCTGCTCTCTTCTCCTCCTGTTTACTTTCCATCTTAAGTAGTCAATGTTGCAACTAAACAGAAGATGTGTCTTAGTATGAACAGCTGCTTTGCTTCAGCTAAATAAAATTAGCCCCTTCACTATGTTACCTTCTGCTTGACTCTGGTCTTCATTTCTCTTATTGTTTCCTCCATGGCAAACATAACTTTGACTCAAAACAGCTGTGGTTTTGTTGAAAGTACTGTGATGCTGTCCCTACTTATTAGGATTAGAGCCTCAACAATCTTCCTCATGCCCAAATTTTCTTCTAAAGTCTCTAACCCAAAATAATCTTGAGTGGAAGATGACTACTATTACTTGCACATGATGCAATTTCCTTTAAGATTGTGTTCGGTGCATGCCTGTCCACAACATATGTATACTTCAATGTCATTGAAAGAAGAGATTGCTTGACTGTTTTGATGCCCTCACCACCTTAGCTCATTCCTCACTCACTTCAGAAAGATGCAGAAGTGAATACCTCCTTTCTCTTGCTTGACTACTGCTGTTTTTCCCTCTACTCATTGTTTTGCTTAACTGAGAATTTTATTCCCAATGAATCATAGCATACAAGATCAACCTTTATTGTGCTATTTTAGCTCCAGCAGAAATGTTTAATTTTGGTTCTGCAGAACTTGTGCTATGATGCTCTCTTCTTTTTTTTTTTTTAATAGCATTGGAGCTGCATTAACTCTAAAAGCCATTACAATAGTAGGTGGCAGATGCTTTATGTTCTCTGCCTGGATAACTTATATCTTCAGGGTTCTAGAAACCTAGTGTCTAGCTTCTGAACTAAACCCCTTTCTTAATGAGATGGAGGAGAAAAATTTTGATTGCAAGCCCCAGGAATATTCTGTCAGTACTTGCGTGTTTTTTAAATGCAATATGATTGTTCACTGATTGCCTGAAATACTTCCTTGCCTGTAAGACAAGCTGCCAGTTTTCAAGCTGTTAACTCTGTTACCAATGGCTTTGCTATTCAGAGATGTAAGTTCCAGTGTTGTTCTCCTTTTTGCATAATTTCTGACCATTTATAGAACTTAATGAGTCTGGGCATTATGCAAATATGTATCAAAATCTATCCTTTTAATGACATCACTGAAGAGATCTTTCCTTTTTTCTCCTCCCCCCTCCCTCAGCATAGCAATTGAATTAATTTTTATACAATGAATAAGGATTTTTTTTCTTGTCTTTTAGTCAGTATTTTTGGTTGCTCATGAGGTAGGTGTGGATTTTCAAATGCTACCTTTTAAAGCAACATGATGGGCAAATTATTTGACTGGTAAAGGTCAAGCTGCTCCTGCCAGCTGCCTCTGTCTTGTCATGCCCTTATTGATGATTTGTCAACAACAGTTTAGCAGTTCAGCCTGGTCTAATGAAGTTTTTGAATCTTTAAATTGTTCCGGGCATTAGAAAATATAAAAATAGGTGACTGGCTTTTCATTTGCTTTCATTCCTACATCATGGACTCCAGTTTCAAAGTGGAGAGTTATCCTGTCTCTTGATCAGTTAACTGCAGTTAATTGGTAAATACTGGGCATTACTGGGCTTCTCTTGCTACTAGTGACCTCATCTGCTTTGAGAAAGAGGTACTGCTTGAAATATCTCAGATTATTCTTAGAATATTTATCGAAAGAGCAAGGGAAGATAGTGTCCAGAAAATTGAGTGCCATCTTGATGCGGGCAGGACATCAGCTATGCACCTTGTTTCTAAACTGACTTCATGAAGAAGATTCCTAGCCTTGACCTTTCTTCCATCATCAGCCTTTCCAGTAAGACTTTGCTCATGGCAGTAAGATCTTCGCCTTGCAGCAATAACTCCTTCCTGCTGTTTGGCAGGACTAGTGCTGGTTAGTGAACATGAGGAAATGCTAATTTCAGGTCTTTGATATGTTAAGCTCTAGTTTGCTGTTTTGTATGTGTCTAGAAGTTATTTGCACAGATGATGTGTGAGGAAGGGCTGCTTCCTAGAAGGAGCTTGGACACTTGGCTGCATGTGTTCCTTGGGGCTTTCTAGGCTTTGACCTACTGGTGTGGGAACAGAAGATTTTAACATACAGAAACTCTTCATGTTAATGTGATTTATTTCACAAAGTACCAGAGGCACTCTAGGGGTTATTTGATATCTAATCATAATTATCTAGTATCATTTTTCGATGCCCTGAAGTATCTATGATGTCCACACTGAACCTACAGTCAGACTGTACCCTTCTGTAGTGACAGCTGGAGGCCAGGTGGGCATCCTGTAGGGCATCTAAAAGGGCATTAGATGCTTGTTCAGGCAGCTGGATCCTATTCTTTATGTATTTTCCAGCTGGAAAAAATAAAGCAGTTGCCTTGGCAAAGTGACCAGATGGCCCCAGCTGCTGTTCCCTCAAAAATACTGAGAAGAAACATTTTAATGTATTAATTAGCTAAACTCTAAGCCAGAGACATGGTCTTCATACAAACGCATATCACAAACTACTAAACGCACATGTAGTTAAACTTGGTAGATGGAAACAAAATGGAAGTAGAGTGATTTCATGCAATGCACTCATCAAATATGTACTATGCTATTTTTAACGCAAATTTCAACAGTGAACTTGCTTCTCCCAGTGCCTAAGCAATTAAGGAGTAACGAAGATAGGTGGCAAGGAGTGGAGTCTGGCAGGAAGAGCCCCATAAATATTGCAGGTTTCTAGAGCATATGTTGACTTTTTTTTTTACTCTCTTCTCTCCTTCATATAACTGAGGTATAAAGACCTCCGGCAATAAGAAAAATTGCTGGAGAGAGGTTCTAAGTACTCCAGCTGTAGCCAAGGCTTTCAGTGTTGTTTTGGAATTATTCTTTATTGTTTAAGCACAACAGTTGGAGAAAGACACTTCATCTTCTGCCTAATGCAAGCTTCACCTCACTGTTCTTGTGAGACTGCATCCTTTCATTCTTCCAAGTTAATGAAAACTAAGGATAGGTCAACTTGGCTTCACTTGTCACTACAAACCTTAGCTGAAAGACCTTGAATATAAATTCTAGAGTTGCTCACAGATATTTTTTTTGTTGCACAATAAAACCTTATTGCTTTATAATTATGTGGCCAAAACTTTTAAACCAACATCACCGTAAGCACTTTGTATCACATAATCTAGGGAAGGAATACTGTGTTTGTGTGACTTTTCCTATTGAATTGCTCTAAGCGCTGCAGAGTCATCCTAGTTTTGGGAATCTTGCCACTATTTGCTGGAAGCACTTTGCTTCTTGCATTGCTTTTTGCAGTAATTGGGGAGATCTGTCCCATTGCTCTCCCCATCTGTGACCACTGGTGGCTGTATTTTGTTCCTGGCAGAGTTGCTGTGGGCATGTGTTTTCCCGAACTCACCGTTGTGACAGCAGGTCTGTGAATTCAGAGGGAATTGCATGGCAAACTTAAGTTTGGATCTAGTTTCAGGTTTGTAACATATGGCTATACTGTCATGCATAACTTTGTTTTTACTTATTTTTCATTTATCAGTATTGCCTGGGATGGTGTGACAACTAGTTATCCACTATGTGTTTTAACTGTGTGTCTCAAAGCAGGTACAGTGGGTTTTTACGTAACCACCCTGTATTTTTTTACCTACCCTCCCAATTGTTATTCTTTAACTTCTTATTTTACTTTCTTACTAGAAGCTGTGGAAGAATGCTTTAATGAAATGAATCTTGACATCTTGGGAAGCAAAGATTTCAAACCACATCTTACTTTCCTAAAGCTCTCCAAAGCACCAAGATTGAAGAGAAGGGTGAGTAATTAGGCTTAAAATATTTTTACTGGGGTCTGTTCTACTGATCATTTTCCTTCTAACAAAGATCTTTGCTCTAGGGTACAGTACAGAGTGCTTTCCTTCTGCTATGGCTGGTCAAATCTGCACAAAAACACAATGTCAAGCTGTTTCCATTGGGCAGGATGGCTTCTGAACAATATTTATCTGAGAATGAGATTAATGTCATGTTGGAAGCCAAGCTGGTGCTTTGATTTATGCTAGAAATGTGTGATGTGCTTTTCTAACCTTTACTGCAGCATTGTATGGGATTTTATCACATACAATTAAAGTAAAAAACAACTCTGATTAGATTGCTCATTTCCCAGTGGAATATTGTCCTGCTTGTTTCCAGGAATAGTACTTGTATTTATGAGGTCAATATATTGCAAACCTGAAACACTAAAGGAGCACGCACAAAGAAAACAGAAAATGCTATAATAGCTGAAGAAAATGACCTTGTATTTGTGCACTTGAAGTACTTCATATTGACTTGATATTTGCCTTCTGTATACATGGTACAATCAAAGCTGGATAGTACTGATAGTTCTGTGCTGGAGGCTTCTTCTTTTATACTGCCTATGGGGAATTTCATGAGTATAGACATCAGCAATGTCCAATGCAACAAAAAGTACAACAGGTAGGAATTATTTTCACACTTCCTTTTACTATCAAATTTAAAGTAAAAAATAAATTTCTTGCATGTTCTCCTCCTTTATCTCTAGCACCAAATATGGCATATATTCCTGCGTAGTATGATTCATGTATGCAATCTCTTTGCTTATAAATATGCAAATATGTATGTGTACAGAGCTTTGAATGTTTGAATATCAAGTAAGTGGGGAGACCAGAACTGGGTACAGCACTCCAGGTATGGCCTCACCAGTGCTGAGCAGGGCAAGACAACACTTCTCCTGACACAGCCCAGGGTACTGCTGGCTGGCTTTGCTGCAAGGACACATTGCTGGTTCATGGTAATCTTTGTGTCCACCAGGACCTTTTCTGCAAAGCTGCTTTACAGAGCCCTCAGCCTGTACTGGTGTGTGAGGTTATTCATCCCCAGTGGCATGACTTTGAACTTGCTGAACTTCATGAGGCTCCCGTCAGCCCATTTCTCCAGCCTGTTGAGGACCCTCTGGATGGCAGCACAACTCTCTGGTGAATCAGCCACTTCTCCCAGCTTTGTCACTGGTGAAGTTGCTGAGGGTGCACTCTGCCCCATTATCCAGATGATTAATGAAGGTGCTGAACAGTACTGAACCCAGTATTGACGCCCAGAGTACACCTCTAGTTACCAGCCTCCAACTAGACTTTGTGCTCTCCGGCCCTGGTTGTTCAGTCAGTTTTCAATCCACCTCACTATCTATTCATCCAGCTGATACTTTGTCAGCTTCTCTATGAGGATCTTGTGGGAAAACAGTATCAAAAGCCTTCCTGAAATCTAGGTAGGCAATATTCATTGATCTTCCATTGTCTACCAAGCATTGCTCATTCCTGTCCAAACTTGTTTACACCTTAAAACTGTTGATCCTAAAATACTATTCTACACATCAGGGCTGTGAAATCAAAGTGGAACAGGGCAGTGTGTTAAGTTAATTATTAGGGGACATGTGGACTTCGTATGTCCATGTACAAATCTCCCTGAGGTTAGTAAGGCTCAGCCCTAGACATAGGACTTAACCACAAAGATTAGTGTGTATGTATTTTGAGATCCGACATGTCAACTGAAAATACTGACAATGTACTGTAACTCTTTCAAAATCAAAATGTAATGGGAAAAGAAAGGAAGAAAACGGACTGATTCCATAATATCGCAGTCCTAAAGACTTCAGGACAGAAATCAGCCTTCCTAAACACTAGAAGATGCCAAAGTATGAATAAGACAAAATATTACTTTAGTTATTATGATGCCATCTACTGGCTGTAATTACTTTCTTTATTCCATAAATAACTTTCCTTGTAGTAAGGATGCAGTTTAAGTACTTCATGAAACTTAAGTGCTTCTTATATGAAGCTTGAGAAATAATTTCTAACACTCACTCAAGTGCTTTAACAAGACAGGTTATGTGACGATACTGGTGGAGCAGCTGCAGACCTCGTTCTTATTTGTGAGGAAGGAGAAGCTGCTTCTCTTTAAAACAACTGCAAACTTTCATCTCGGGAAATTGTATGTCTTTGACTCTAGTTGTGTGTCTAAAGATCCCAAGAGGTTGGGGAGAGCTTGGTTTGTGTGTTATTTAGCTTGAATGGCTACCAAAGCAGCAGTACGTGCTGTTTGTTGATTGGGTTCAAAACATGTAGTGTGCCCTGGCATAAATATAAAATACAGGCTTTTAGGGTTTTCTGACCTCTCTGTTTCCAATGAGCCAAAAGCGAACAGTTCACCCCTTAAAAGAATCCACTTCAGTACCTGTCTGTAGTAAGAGCCTTCTCCAGCACGCAGACTAAGTGCTTTTGTCTGTGCAGGTTGTTATCCTCCAGTGCTGGGTGCTGTTTGCGCTTGCCTATGGCAGAGCAAAGCTGTGGATCAAGTGTCTCTAGGCTAAAGGCGAAAATGTTTGTTCTTGGTTTTTATGCTCGTTTAAGTAATTCACTTGGTGCAGGCCTGCAAAGAGCTGTGGTCTGTCCTGGGTGGTGAGAGAGCAGCGATCCTGCAGTCACATACTTGTATTGAAATATATAGTTTTTTTAGTGAAAGAGACCCTAATCCTGCCCTCTTCTGGCTACTCGATAAGTTACCTTCAACGACACGACCTTAAGTTTCCACCATCCTCCCGAATTACCCAGAGAACAGCCCATGTGCAGTGTACCTCTGCATTTAAGCTGAACTTGTACATGGTGGCGTAAAGCTGATGTGTAGCTCTGGGCTACCGAGCAGCCTGACTCTGATGCATGAGCATCTCTGGGGCACAGAAAAAGGTGTGCAGTTTGTTTAATTAAACTTTGAAGTGTTTTGGTAATAGGAGTTTGATGTATTTGAATTTAAATTGATGTATTTGAATTTAAAGCTATTAATACCTAGTTTTGTTCAGGTGATGCTAGCTGTTCTGGCCATCCTCCAGCAATCCCCATGCCATGAACCACACATGTGTGGGAGTCTGCTAAAAAGGCTGTCCTTACAAGGAACGAAGCTTGTAACGGGTCCTTTCTGTTTCTGATTTTAATTGTGCACTCCTGTGTGTTCAGGGGCAGGGCTGAACAAACTGATTGAGACTTCTTTGAGGCAATGTGCTGCAAGGAGCTCCTTGGAGCCTTGTTAGCTGCCTTGCTCATTAAGTTACGGGAAGACGGAGACTATTCCCTGTTGCTTAATGATTCATCTGTCCTTCATGTCATCTCCTTGTGTGCCCCTGGCATATGTGGTTTATTACAGGCTAAATGCTTTGTGGGAGTCCCTTAGTTAATTTGGCAGCCCGCTGCTGACTCAGTTGAAGCCACGGAGACTGTGGAACTGTTGAGTTGCTCTCTCATCCCCGGTGACACCTATGTAGGGGAGCCAGCCCTGCTCTCCTCGAGTTTGTCAGCGGAGAGAACTGCTAAGAAATTATTCAGACAAGGGGGACTGTTGATTTTAAATTTTGACAATCCTAAATTACAATGGCTTCTGAACATGTGCCTTGGCTATGGCAGTGAGTTACTCTTTCTTAGTCCAAAAAGGGCATGTCAACATCTGAAAATGCATTTATAGGACCAAATACTTGCATTTATTTGCTATGTCTGCATTTGACTGTTGGGATACTAGCAGTGCTTGGTAGCTGTCTAAAAGCTGCCTTGATTTTCTTTTTCTTTTCTTGCTTGCTGAGATGAGCTTGCTTTCACAATAAGTCACTCAAATTTCTTTGGAATACTCTTTACTCACAGGGAAGAAGGTGCACCAGCTTTATTTCTAACCTGTCTCTAGCACACCATATAATTACTGTTGTGGAATCTGTACTCCAAGGAGAATAACTAATTTTTCAGTCTGTAAAGCCAGGAATGGGATGCAAGTGAGCAAAGTAAACTTTAGATGAAATAAAGAAATCTCTCCTAAAGGCAATTCAGGAGACTAGGGAATAGCTTCTCAATGAGTGCAGTGACTGAGAATTTGCTTGAAATATCTAAAATTAGGTGGAAGCATTTGGGGAATAGTGGGTTAAATGAATCTGTTTCTGTATATTTGGTATGTTTTTCCTTGCGGAGGGTGGGGTAGGTAGGGGATTCAGCAAAAGCCAAACTTTCTATAACTTCTAGTAAGTTGATTTTTTTTTTATTAGTAACAACTTAAATAATACCAAATAAAGTTGCTATTGCTATTCTAATCTAAGAGGGAGTATTTTCTTTAAGTTTTGTTAACATAATACTTGATATATCTTATGTTTCTAAAGTGCAAATATTTTTGCTTTTGTATATATAATACACATATAATGTCACATTGCTCTTTCAATATTTAGGGCTTCAGAAAAATTTGTTCGGATCTTTATAAAGAATATGAAGACAGTTACTTTGGTACAGAGGTCTTCAGCCAAATTGATCTCTGCGCTATGCGTAAGAAGAAGCAGGAATCTGGTTACTATTACTGTGAGTGTTCAATTAACGTGGGCTCCAGAAGTACAGAAGAGAGTAAAAAGCAAGAAATGCAGATGGAATTTGTGGGAGAAACAACTGGTGAAGACCTTCCAAATAGTGCTGCAAAGGCTGAAATAGGAGCAACTGCTGCAAGCTGTAAGCTTGCCTCATGTTTAGTCGTAGCTGATGACAAACCATCTGAAAATATTGCTGAGGTTTCAATTGCAAGCAAAGAAATAGAAATGGATGAGGTGAAGGGACAGCCCGAAGCTACAGATGGGACTTTTCTTGCAGCTGGAGAGATCTGCTCGAAGTCAGAAGTTGGTCTGTTGCCAGGAAGTTCAGATGCATTGAAAAGCGTTGAAAAGGAACAAGAAAAAGCAGAGATAACAGATGGAAGCTTGGAGAAAACTGAAGCAACGGGAATATGCACCTGATCAGCCAACAAGCTCAGGATAGAGTTGTTCCAGTCCCTGGTGAGCTGAACCCACAATTGGTGACAGTGGAGAAAGCAGAAAACCACTGTGGTATGGGGCCGCACTGGGCTGAGGTAGGGTGTGAGGATGGTGAATTCATTTTTTTGCAGAAAATAGTCTTTTTAGGAGACTGGCAAAACTGAAAGTATAACAGAATCCATGAGGGAAACTATCACTGAATATTGTGTCCAAACAATGAAAACACCTAGGTCTGAACAAGAACCTGTGCTGCAGGTGTGAGTGAGCATCTGTAACACAAATGATCTCTGATTCACAAGATCAGGCCCTTCAGAAGTCACATATTGATAACAAAGTCGTTGCCAGACACCTCTGGTGCCCAAATGCACATTTTTGCCTTTGGTGCATTTCCTCCTGCTCAGTTTCCCCCACTGCTCTGGGTCTGCAGCCCTGGTTTTGCTCCCTCCTTTGCCCGCCTGTCTTCTCTGAGTGCTGCCTAAAGACACCTCTTGCCTGATCGCTCCAGCTGCTCTGACCGTGACTGACACAATCGTTCACTGCATGTCCATAAACGGTAGATGATTTTTAGCTGTTAACATGCTTTTGTGAAATCTGTGCTTTCCTTTGACTAGTAGTGACTTAATGAGAAAATTATTTTGCCTGACTTACAGAAATATGTTTGTTGGAAAAAAGTAAGCTACAAGGCTAAATTTTCTTTAGATACAGAGAAGGAGAGGAAGAGGAATCCATAACAAATTATATTTGGTAAAATGCCTTGAGGAGGAAACAAGGCACAACAGCCTTTTTTTCTAAGCTGAAGTTATGTTGTAGTCCCACATGTATGTTAGTGAAGAACCGGATAAAACAGAGCTGTGTTCACTTCTGGCAAGAAGAGACTAAGGGGTTTGGACCACTGCTGGGGCTGGAGTCTCCTGCCCTTGCCTGTCGCCTTCTGAAGCCGAAGGGATGAGCTGTGCTCCCTAGCCAAGCCTGCCTGACCTACCTGCGACATGGGGAAAGAACCCTTTTTTTTTTTTTTTTTTTTCCCCGGTGGAGCATCACGGAGGAGGGAAACCGGTAGATGGCACTACGGCAAAAAACAGCTGCCAGCGGGAAGGGGACCGGCCGCCTCCGGGACCCCGGCACCGGGCTCAGGTGTCGCTAAAAGGGGCGACCAATGCGGAGGAAGGCGGCCAGGCGCTTGGAAAGTGTCTGGCTTCCCTCTTCTGCTCTAATTGCTTCTCGGAAAAGCGGTATTTAGTCTTTTAAATGCTCCAGCTTTCCTTGAAAAGGGTGCATTTCGGAAAAAGCATGTGATCAAGTAGCTTTTTTCCCCTCAAAAAAAAATTTAAGCGTATGGTGTTTTGCTTACCTACACGGTGTGTGGGAATAGAGCTTCGGGCAGAGTAGCTAGGATGCCCTCTGTTAAAGTAATATCAAGCTATTTTAAACCTGTTCAGCTTGTTACCAGACTTTAAAAAAAAAAACAACAAAAAACAACCCACAGAAAAATCCCCAAAACAAATGAACAAAAAACCCCCCACAAAATAAACCAACAACAAACCCCACAACTCTGCATTTGTTCCCTTTTCACAGAGAGGGCGCAGAAACCAAACCCACCAGCCAGCCACTGTGCTGGACGAAAGGGAAGGCTTTGCATTTAATGAAACTGCTTTGTACTCAGCCCCGGGTCTGTGTCAGATCCCTTGCGCCGCAGCGCTTGGCACAGCATTTATTTTTGCGTCCCTCCACTGAAAGTTGTGGACTTTCAAAAGGCTGTCCCCAAATGGTCTTCTAAATGCAAATTCGAGAGAAGTTATTTCCAGTTTCTCTGGGGTCTTCAAAACAAAGCTAAATTACTCAGTGTTAGAGGAGGAGTTCAAGGTTAATGTGGGGGGATAGTTAAGAGCAAGACTTCCATAGCGCATCTCTATACCAGCGCATTCTGCATGAATTTATTTTCCAGAAAAGTTTGCTTTAAATACACACTGAGGAAACAGTGTTTCTTAATGATTTCTTAATTCAGAAAAGGATCAGCAGTGTCATTCATCTTAGGAATTTAAGTGGATTCAATGGCCTAGGACCAAGTATGCTTTACAACAAGCTGTATTTGTTCTTATTGAAAATGTTAATTATCTTTTATAGACAGATGGCACTGGAGTGTAGCAAATGTGTGGTGAACCTGTGCTCATAAATGTTTGGGTTTCTAATGTGTACAGGTTCCAATTTAAGTTTAATTCTGTTTTAGGATTATTGTGATGATTATAGAGTAATGAATTTCACTTATCTTGGGAGTATAATGCACTTGCTTTGGTACATTGAGTTAAAATAAATACTTAAGTTGTATCATTGTGATTAATCTTGGCAATTTAGAACAGTGCTTAAAACAAAATATCTACCAAATACAGTATTCAGCTTTTTATTCTCTAATGACAACCAAGTCAAAATAAGCTTCTATAATGCTGTTCAAATCATAACAGCATATTTTCAGCCTTGTGATGGAGAATATAAAATAAGTCTTGAATCTTGTTGGTGCTCTGCTTTAGCCATGAGGGCCTATGTTTTCGTTCCAAGTGGTTTTTTATTCAAATGAATTGAAATATATTTGATTATTAGACACTTCTGGTATGAGTAGGGCAGGTGGGAGACAGTTCCTGAAAAGAAAATAATTTAGCAGATTAATTGTCCTTTATGACTACTGTAGGGAAATTACACTGTGAAATATAGGTGCAAAGTGAGTTTGATTCATTCTTTGTGATCTCTGCATTTACTGTGTTGTTTTCTATTTTTTTTCCCTTTATGGTCTCTAACTTGCCTATTTTTTTCCCTTTGAGGAACTTGCTTTATAAGCATTAATAGTTTGTGCAGAAGATAAACACAATCTGCTAATATCTTCTAATTAAGCTTAGTTTAATGTAACTTCAGTTATTGAAACAATGGTACAACACTGAGATGGGAGAGAATTTGCGTTAAATATTACCCACTGGCTGTGATTTTTCTTTTTCTTCTTTTGGAAAGAATTAAATGCTGAATTGCACTGCAATGATGATTGTTTTCCAAGTAAGTTGAGAGGAGGCTTCGGCAAAAACATCTCCCTGCTTCTTGGCTGGTTTTAATTGGATGTTTGTTAAACTAACTGGTCTAATAAACAGGATTGAAAAGCCAAAGGAAGGAGTGTTCTATAAATACCTTATCCTGATGAGTACTCTGTTGCTGGCTGCTGCATTAAACATCAGATGAGCCTTTGCCATCTGAACAGCTGGGGCAGTTCTTGCTTCTGGATATTACATTTTTGGAGGGGTTAAATGCAGCTGAGTGAGAGCCCCCTATCTGTGGGTTAAGTTAAAATAAATAAAGATTATATTGGTTGGTCCAGCTGGCTTTCCCTTTCCATAGTCCTTATACTTTCTACATATGCAGAAGAGAGCAGATATACCTCCTCCTTTACCTACACTTCATGTCAGGAAGATGCCAGCCTCTTCTATTGGCATAGCAGAGCCAGCAGATATGTAGTACCTTCAGCTTGGAGCCCTCCGAGCATCTGGCTATAGGCATCTTATATGCCTGATCCTTCAACCAGCAGCAGGCAGTTTTAGGGGTGAG
Source organism: Tauraco erythrolophus (assembly GCF_009769465.1). Classification (NCBI taxonomy): domain Eukaryota; kingdom Metazoa; phylum Chordata; class Aves; order Musophagiformes; family Musophagidae; genus Tauraco; species Tauraco erythrolophus. Next base: position 49,207,265 of record NC_141467.1, on the reverse strand, counting down.
TAGCAATCTAACCTTCTTGTTCCCTGTGCTTTTTGAGGCATGGCATTTCCATGTGTATATTCTGCTGTTGTTAGCCACAGCTTCTGTCGTGATAATATATTGTACAATAAAAGTCCTGTGTTGTCTACGTGCAGGGAGAAGGGAATAATCCCTCAATTCAAAACATTTACCAAAACTTGTTCTTGTTCCCCATAAACTGATTTTTTTTTAATTAAAAAAAAATCCCAAGAGACAAGTCCCCTACTTGGCCTTGAAGCGATTTCTTGCACAGTCCCACTCTTGCATCAGTACCCTGACACCCAGTTGATTGAAGGGCTGCAGTCATTTAGCTGAGAGGCTTTTGCTTATGGCACTCTGGAGTGTTGACTAAGTGGGTCAGACCAAAACTATGGATTTTTCTCTGTTAGGAAACCTTCTGTTTCTTTCTCATCATGTTGTCATGAAACTAAAAGCAGATGCAGGTCTCTGACAAGTACTCCCATTCAAAAAGTCATCTCTTTGGGCATATTTTAACTCGGGTGAACATTGTCTTTGTGGGAGTGACTATTCAGAGTTAGTGCCAGGAAGACACATTTAGGGGCCCATAAATCCTAAGCAACTTAATGTAATTGTATTGTACAGTTTCCTTCACAAAACCACTCCCAGATGGGCTTAAGTGCAGGCACTGTGTAGGCTTAACACCTCTGAAGCTGGCTTTCTACCATAGATTTTGATCACTGACCTGTGCAGCAGAAACGTGAAGCAATTCTCATAAAGAGACTCTAAAAAGCCTATATGTTTAGATCAGAGCATACTTTTCTTATTCACAGGAGAGAAATTAAATACTCTGTAAAAAATTAGATATTTTAGGTATTGAATGTCCACCCAGGGCTTTTTCTTTTCTGTTCTGGAGATTTGACTTTTAATCTTATAATTAGAAAAACTGCTTTTAAGACCAGCTGAAAACATTGACAACTGCTTTCAGAAATGTTATTTAATTTTTTTCCAAGTTTAAAGATGTGGGGACTTAAGTTTTTTCATCGTAAATTCCAGTACTTGGATCAGAGGTGGAGAAACAAATCTTGTTTTTAAACTGGACATACCACTTAAGTAATTCTGTCTACAAAATGAAAAACCCAGCAAATTGCTGCCTGGCTGTTTGCTAGCCTTTCAGCTTTCAGTTTCTTAAGGTAAAGAAGACTGATGACTGCCTGTATGTGCTAGTAGCTTATATACCTCTTTGCTAGAAATCCAGCATTTATACCTGCTGGTAGGTGCCTGGTTCAACTTTTATGCTGTTAAAGAAGAATAAAATAATGTTGAATAACCATAAAACAGTAGAGACATTTACCAGGTAAATACATCAGGGAGATGTGATTACACTGGGTTTCTAATATATTTGTAAAGTTTATGGGAAGTTTGACTTGTCTCTTTCCTAGCCAAAACAGCTGCTCAACTCTACTTGTGAGTAGCAAACTAGAGTCGGAGACCTTTTGAGGGTTTTCTGTGATAAATCTTCCTTAGGTAAAGGACTAGGCTTTAAATGCTGGTTGGTTCATAAGTATTTTTCAGAATTCAGTTAATTTGAGGTTAAATCCTATTCAGGCTCCAGTTGAAGCAGTGCTGTTGGTGACACAGGTCTGAGCTGATGTTAGTTGAGACCAACTAGAAACCCCAACTTTCTACATGAATGCTGTTATTGATAATTGGCTGGAATTTAGTTTGGTGAAATAAATGTAACTGTCTAACTCAGAGATCTTTCTGCACGTTAAAAAAGCAGATCTTTTTCTAATGCTTTCCTTCCAAATACAGTATCTTGATCTGGGCATGCTGCTTCACAGAATAATTAGTTCTCTCATCTGTAGAAAATCTATGGACCTGATTCTTGAGTCTTATCCCAGGAGGTGCTACCTCCTTGCATTTGATGACCTGTGGGAAATGGGAAGAGGAAGAGGGGGCTCCAGGAGGCTCTGCAGCTCTGCTGGAAACAAGGTTTTCTTCTCTTGAGTCTAACTTGGTGGAAGATATTTTTTACACTTGATTGTCTTTGTTGAAACTCTCCAAACAGGCTCTGAGGCTGGTACTTAAAATTACTGTATCTACTAATTCTATATGTAAAGTGACTGGAAATGATTCTTTGAAGACAACCAACATAATTTCAGCTTGAATAACTGAAAGCCTTTAGGTATTGTTATGAAACACTTTACAAAGTAGATGGGATTTATAAATAAATGTATTTATATTTCAGGGCTGATAACATTGTCATTCAAAACCCAATCAAATCTTGACGTTGGCTTAAAGAAAGTTATTTTTAAGATACATTTCAGGTTATTTTAACTTCCCTTCCATACTGAGTCTTTATCTCTCACAGGGGCTTTTTTAAGCCTTCTTTTGCCAGCATAAGAAAAACTTAAGATGTCTAAGAAGTGATGCAAACCTACCTCCTAATTTCAGGAGCTCAAGCTTTGAGGAAAACCGCTCATCTTAAAAGCTGGACGCCCTCTTGGCATTATGTACTTTCTTTTATTTTTTTCTCACCTTTCCATGTCTTGGTATTCACTGAGGGGAAGAGCCAAGCATCTCTTCCTTGATATGCCTGCACACCTGATCTCCTGGCTTGTCTTACACAGCCCACTCACCCATCTTGTTGGCTGAAGGACTTGCAGGGGTTTTTGAAAGCGGGAAGTGAGAGCTATTGCTTAACAGACCAATATTTTTGTGCATAGAGAACTGGTAGTACTGCATGTGAAGGGGGTACTTAAAATCAGGTCTCCCTAGTTAGACGCAAATTCCAGGATACACTTATATGGTTAAATCTGCCTTGCAAAAACTTAAAGTACATCTCCTTTTCCCATTGCCAGGAGCATGTCTTTGTAGAATCTGCTTTGTTAGTTTGTTCATTATGCCACCATTAGACCTTCCTTTAGCACTGCCTTTTTCCCATTGCTGTTTATTTTCTGTGCTTCAACTGGCTTATTCTTCCTTCACTCCATTTATCTAGTTTGGCATGGGGTTCCACACTTCTGCCTCTTTCACGACGCTTCTGTATCTGATGGCATTTGTACCCCTTTGCTCCCTTTTTGTGGGTAGCAAACACCCTGTGCTTGCTGCACTATGTTCCCTTTATCCCTAAGATGCTTTCCTGACTCAGTCTGTTGCTGCAGGGCAGGATGCCCAACATCACCCCTTCGAACTGGTAGAGGCACTGGGCCAGCTCCCTTCGGCAGCTGTTAGTCTGAGGCCTGTAAGCCCACGTTGCTCTGGTTTGCAGAGCCCCTGTTGCAATGAGAGTGTTGAGCCATCGCCAAGTCTCCGAGCTGCTGTAATCCTACTCGGAATAACTAAGTGTAATGCTGACTTACTGAAAATGGAAAGCGGAGCTGGCACAAAATGGGATTGCAGGAAATGTAACAGTACACATACATCAGGGCTTTGCAGAGCAGCCCTTAAACAACCAGCATCTACGAAGGATGGTGTAAGATCGGACAGGAAGGGCACAAGTTCTCCCTGTAGTCTTCAACTTAAGTAGTTGACACAGAGAAGCAGCAGCAAAATGCAGGATTTGGTGTCACGGGCTGTCTTGTCTCAGGCTGGCTCCAATCTTAGATGTGTAAATGTAATGTCCGGTGCTGATGGGGTGTGTGTGATGGGGATGGAGAAGGAAGAAATGGTTCTGCCATGTTCCTGGTCTAGAGGGTGCTGAGGTCTGCTGCAGGGTGGGCTGCGCAATGCTGAGGCTGCTGCTGTTGCCAGTATCCCTGCTTCTCCTTCCTTCCTCTGTGCTACAGCCTGCAATGGTAGGAAATGCTCCACCAGTCTCTGGAGGAGCAATGCCCGCTTGGGACACAAGGATGCGCCAGCCACCAAAAGCAGAGACTTGGCACTAAGGATCTCCCCCTCCATGGGAATCACTCCTGCTTCAGCTTGGGCCCTCTCCCATGTGCTTGATGTATGCCATGGTGCTGTGCAGAGAGCAGTGGTACCTCAAAAGAGAGAGTAGCTTTCATGGGCTGCGGATGGTCTCCTTGGCAGTGCTTTCAACTATTACTTAGGTTTGACCTCCCATTTCAAACAGCTCTGATAACTGTGTTTATGCCTTTAAATCACTGCTGTGATGAGATCAACTATTTCCTCATTATCTTCTCCATCTAGGACACCTGTTTTACTCTGAATGCATATGTTACTCCATGTGTTGCACCAGAATCTCGGTTTTCAGCATTTGGCTCAGTTCTTTGGGCTATGTAGAAGTAATGTATTTTAGTTGTACATAAACATGATGATTTCTACATGCCATGTTGCTGCAGTACACAGATTTGAGCAAGTGTAATGTAATTGCTTACACTCTGTACTGTAACAGAATTACTCATTTAAAGAGAGGCTGATTAAGTTGTAGCCCTTGACGGAGGAGAAACAGAGCAATTCTCAGGACTCTTCTTGATAGAACAGGACCTGCTAATGCTTCTATATTTTAAGATGGTAAAACCAGTGCATTAATTGCTATTTCAGAGACATGAAGACTGAATACTCCCTGCGCTCATCAAACATAGGCATTTTGAGATGACTGCATACTGGATATTGCTCACATTTACTGTATGTGATACAAATAATACATCATCTCGTGTGGCAGGAAAGCAAGCAAAAAAGATTAGGCAATCCAGCATTGTAGCATGGAACACTTATCAGCATGTGTTTGAAATGAATACATTGCTCATTGATGTCACCCATGTCACTTGAAGGTCTTGCTGACACCTTCTCCATCCCTCACATTGCTACATGTATTCATTTTTGTGTTAAAAAAGAAATTTTTTAGGACTGTCTAGAGATATTTAGGGGTTATCTTTATTTTCCCTGAAATTTATAAGTATTACAAAAACTCAGAGGAATCCACAACTTGCTTCAAAATAATTTGAGTAATTTATGCCTTAGTTTCTTAATGTTTTGACATATTGAATCTACCAAAGTATCCAGGAATTTTGGAACTCCAGTGGGGTGAAAATTTCTAGCTCAGTAGGAGACTGAATTATAAAACAGCAATTTTAAGTAAAGGAACTGCTCTTGATCCAAATCTGATTCTTGTTTCCCAATCATTTCTCTAGGCAGGGATTAAACAAAAGACTTATGTTCACTTTCTTTATTAGTTTTGCTGAAAAATGTAGTTGTAGCCTTCTCATGGCAGCAGTGTAACCTAAAGTATATTTGCCAAAATTGCCAGTGAGACTTATAAACCACTGTAAACTAAAACTAGATATTCTACAGAGCATTTTGGATACATACCTAACACAGCTTACTGGAGAACATTGCTGATGAGAAATCTGTTGCCTATATGAGAATTAATACAACCTGCTGGCGAATCATTAGGCAGCATAAAATATTTATTTGAGCAGAGGACTGAACCAATTTGCCAGTGAAATGAAAGATATAGTAAACATTATCTTAATATTGCTTTACAAATGTAATTACTTTGAATGTGTCAGCTTCCCTTGACTTCAGGCTGCTCTCCTCCCATGGATTCATTGGGCAGAGGCAGCTACACAGGATGGACACATGGGCTGAGCTGGGAGGAAACATTCACTGCAGACCTGGTGGTCCTGAGGTGGTCCAGCTTCTCAGGGAGAGGACAGATGTGTGGGAAGGGAGCAAGGGAATGAGGTGGCAGCTTATTTTAGCCATCACACTAGATTCTTTTGTTCGAGGAAAGGTGTTGTGGTTTAGGCTGATTCGGCAACTAAACACCACACAGCTGCTCTCTCACTCCTTCCCCAGTGAAGTGGAGAGGAGAAAAATATAATAAAAGGACTGAGGGTCGAGACAAGAACAGAGAAGGAGCACCCACCAACCATGGTCCCGGGCAAAACAGACTCGGCTTTCTTAAAGCAAAGCAATTTATTAACAGTTACTTAAAAGAATAAAGACAAGCAAAACCAGTTACTTGAGAGGATAAAAAGAAACAAAGCCAGGTCTTAAAAACAACACCTTGCCCCCCCTTTCTTTTTCTTCCTGGCTCTACCTTCTCCCCCAGTGGTGCAGGGGGACAGGGAATGGGGGAGTGCAGGTCAGTTCACCCCATGCTGTTACTGCTGCTCCTTTTCTTAAAGGAGAAGGAGTCCTTACACCCTTCTTCCCTTGCTCCAGGGGATCCCCTACTCACAAGGTAAAAATCCGCAGACTTCTCCAGAGTGAGTCCTACCCGCAGGATGCAATCCTTCCCTATCGGATTGCTCCAGTGTGGGCTTTACCACAGTCACGGATTCTTAGGGAGTTGTTGCCATTTGCTCCGGTGTGGGTCGTCACATGGACTCTAGATGTGTCTCTACCTTGTTGTGCGTCCCATACTTCACGACTGTCCTCAGGCATCTCTTCTCCAACATGAACTTCTCCACAGGCTGCGAGTGGGTTTCTGCTCCACCAAGTCTGTCCTGGCTGCAGGGGGGCCACCTGCCGTTTCGCCACCAGTTGCAGGGGAAACTCAGCTCTGGCACTCTCATCCCGTTCCATCTTCACTGACCTGGTGTCTGTGTGGCCGTTTCTCTCAGATCTTGGTCCTCTCTGAGTGAACTCTGCCCAGCGGGAACCCTAGGAGTAGGGTGTTCCCTGAGTTCCCCAAGCAGCTCCACTGTTGCTGCCATCCTCAGTGGGTGGCACTGGCCCGGTGTGGGCAGCTGCCTGGCTGGGAGCTGAGGAGAGGGGCAGTGCCCTCCTCCCTTCTCTCCTCACTCCCTTCTCTCCTCACACTCAAAAGCACCTTTTCTGATTCCTTTGTCCCAGCCTAAATAGGGCAATTCACAGAGGTGCCAATTGGCTCAACCTCAAGGGGAATGGGAGCCCGATCTGGTGGCCAGAGCCGGGTCTAACCCGGTTCCAAAACCAGGGAAGTCACAGGGAGCAAATGCCCTCTCCTGCCACCAGAACCCCTTTACATCAACCCATCACAGAAGAAAAGCCTTTTATTTCCCTGCCTTTATTTGGCTAGGATAATGCTAGCGGAGTTCCACAGAGCTCTTAGGGAGGCTGTGATGAGTTACAGTGAAGTCAGTACTAGCTATAGGTAGGAACAGCTGAGTGCCTCTAACCACTGCTGGTGCAACCACGATGTTTTGTGGTTCCTCTTTGTCCACATTTGATAACCTAAAATAGCAAGGGCAAGGGCAATTGAAAATTCAGTGACTTGTTGACTTCTTTTGCAATTAGAGTAACTCCTGGGGCTCGTTAGGGGCTATGTTGGCAGCTGACTTACAAACTGGTGATGGCTAGAACCTACTGACCTTCCATAGCTCATCACGTGCCACTTTCCCTCTTCTCCCAGATTGTCATCAACAAGCATGGATCAGCCAGAGGGCTACTGAGTCATAGCACTGCTGCAACACTAGGAGCTCGTTGATCCCAGAACTGTGCTACAGCTTTTATTCAGGTTTTCCCTTTGTGTGTCAGGGAAAGGCAGTATATCCCTGCAAAAAACATTGTAAGGAAGGTGTCCTTGCTTTTCATAGAATGGTTTGGGTTGGAAGGGACCTTAAAGATCATCTAGTTCCAACCCCCTTGCCATGGGCAGGGATATCTTTCACTAGATCAGGTTGCTCAAAGCCTCATCCCACCTGGCCTTGAACACTTCAAGGGATGACACACCCACAACTTCTCTGAGCAACCGTTCCAGTGCCTCACTACCCTCCCAGTGAAAAATTTCTTCCTTAGATCTAATCGAAATCTCCCCTCTTTCAGTTTAAAGCCATTGCCCCTTGTCCTATCACTACACGCCCTTGTAAAAAGTCCCTCTCCAGTTTTCCTGTAGGCCCCCTTTTGGCACTGGAAGGCTGCTAGAAAGTCACCCCAGAGCCTTCTCTTCTCCAGGCTGAACAGCTCCCACTCTCTCAGCCTGTCTTCACAGGAGACATGCTCCAGCCCTCAGATCATCTTCGTGGCCCTCCTCTGGACTCGCTCCAACAGCTCCATGTCATTCTTGTGTTGGGGGCCCTAGAGCTGAATGAAGTATTCCATGTGAGGTCTCACGAGAGCAGTCATGATGTTTCATGTATGTTAGTCCCAAACGGTTCCTTAAAAGGTACGACTGCTTCATTAAGATGATGACGCACCAATAAGGGTCTGAAAGGGACAGCTTCCTTCTGTGTCTTGTTTGTACTAGTCTCTGATCAGGTGGTGAGAGACAGCCTTGGCACCTGTCCTTGTTTCGGTGTTGCTGCTCCAGGCGCTGTACACCTTGCAAAGGCAGACAAAAGGTCAGGAGCTGTCCTGCTGCATTTCAAGCACCAAGGCAGCCTGTAGCGTTAATTAAGTTAGCAGTGCCAGCAGACAGATTTAAGCTTCCAAAACCCAAATAGCTGCTACTATCATCACCTTCTGCTGTGTCACCACAGTAAACTAATAAGCAGGGTCAGACTTCACCTCTTCTCATTTTTTAGTTCCTTGTTTGAAACTGAATGGCATCCAGTATTGCTTGTGTCCTTAAACATCCTGCAGGGAGGTTTAGGAAAGTCTTACGCTTTTGCTAAGTTATTTCCTGCAATATTGTGTGTGATGAGCCTGAAAGATAGTGAAATAGATGAGCACTTCAGTGTCTCCCATGCAGAAAGAGACTCTGTTAAAGATGAGGAATGATCTCCTGTTGGAGGACAAGTATTCAAGGCTCTTTTCCACAGTAGGCTTCTTACGTGGTTTGGAAACACCACGTAGAGGCAGGTATTTGTGTACTGGCATTGCTGTGTGCTGGGCCTATATTCTTCACCCTTAAAAAAAAAATAAATCTGGCTTTTGCATGCTTCGTCTGTGGCTGTATCTCTGTCCCTTGTTTTTACAGAGGAAGACAGGCACGCTCTGTACCCAAGGCATGTTAGAGAGAAATACATTAAGGACCGTGAGGTCATCTGATGCTATTTTAATAGGGACTCTATCTCTATAAGCATTTTGAATAATAGGTTCTATTAGACTCTGAGACCAAACTGTGTTTCTTTAAAATGAATTTTGACTGTAAAATCAGTGAAGTAAAAACACGCTACACCCCTCAGACAGACCTAAAGTACCCTGCAGGACTGAGAGAGGAAGGCTATTTTACAGTGTTGCAGAAGTATCGTATTAACCCATAGGGGATGTAGCCTGATGGAGCTGCTGCTGGTGACCTGTGTGGCAGAGCTCAGAAAGGCTCGTCTGCCAGGCCTTTGCAGGCAGGTTTTTGTGAGACCCTGCCACAGGCTTCCGGGCTGGTTGAGGTGTGAAGGGAGCTGTGCTGCGCCCTGTACCGAGACATTCTCCATCTGCATAGTCATTACTAGCTCCAACTCTCACCAGAACTGACAGTCACGTTACGAAGACAAGCTCCTTTGTAAATAACTGATTTCATTTTTAGCAGCAAAATGGGAGCTGTATGGCATGGCCTCAGCCTGCTCTCAGACAGGTTGAGGAGGATGTGTGAACAGCGTGCCAAATCCTACGAGTAGTAATGAACAAAGCAATTCTAGGTTATGTGATGGTATTGCACGTTCTTACTGTATGTGATGGTGGGTATTGCAACATCTTACCTTTTACAGTTCACAGAAAACAAAAAAAAACCAACAACAACAACAAAATCACCATGATTCGTCTCAATATATTCAGATATTGCAGTAAATACTGTGATGGTTCTTTCAATTGTTTGGCAATGACTATACCCTGGCCTTGTGGGTTATGATTTCTTCAAAGTTGGAGTTTGTTTAAACCTTTATGAAAAGAATAGATTAACCACTTGAACGCTGACCGTGCACTTTTTATTTGCCATTTTTGACTTCAGTTGTGAAGCTTAGCATGGAGCAGGCTGATTCGCTAAAGCCAAACACTCTCTCCTCATTTCTACTTTCTGATTGGAGAGTATCAGTTATGCGTCCTCACCAGAACCAAGCATGTCATGGAGAGAAAGGGGAAAGGAAAAAAAGAAAAAGTAATACTCGAAATCTTAGACTCAAACTCCTTTGTGTAAAGGAGGGCAAAGGAATCATCATGGACTGAGGTTTTGATAGTGATTTTGACACTTGTTTAGTTTGCATCTCTTTTGATACTTTCACCAAACAAGCTTTCTGTCTCATTGCAATGTAATTTAGAAAGAATAACAATGGAGAGATTAAAATGTAGATAAAATACTAACCAGTGGATAACACAGGCCATGCTTCTCGAGGTCCTGAATTATCCTATGATCCAGTCAGATCCTTTCTAGCAGCCTAGTTCCCCCATCCAAACTTTGATGCCGTTTCATCTTATCATGCCTGCCTCCCTTGGACTTCCAGCATCTCCCTCTGTCTCCACGCTTACAGTGAAAGCTAAATGGTAGAAGATATTTTCTAGTACACTTGCTTAGACGCTTCTGCTTCGGAGGTTTTAGAAACGCCTGGCTTCTGAAATAGAATAGATAACATGGAAGGTTTTTTTCCCTGTGGCTCTGAAACCCTATTTATCCTCTCAGATTGTGCCTGCACATACTGTGCATCTTGTTTGCTGTTTGTGGGCCCAAATTGAAAAACAGTAATTAAGTAGCCTGGCTAAAGCATTGCGTTATTGCTATTGACAGTCTTGGAGCAGTGATAGAGAAAGTACTTTTTTCTGAGGAGAGTTTGATGTACTTGCTTTACAAGAAAAAGGCCAAAAAAAATCTATTATGTTATTGATTATTAAGACTTTAATCATCAGCTACGACTGAGCACTCATGTTTTGTGTGGGTTTTGTGTAGCAACATCTGATATCTGGCTAGATTATGACTGGAGGTTGGTTGTTGCTTTCTTTTCTTTCTCTCCCTCTCTTTCCCTCTTTTCACAAGCAGAGAGAAATTTGAGGGACTGAAATGTGTTAATGAGGCAAAACATTACTTGGTGATCTACTTAAATTATTATTAATTCTTATTTCTCACTATAAATGCAATCCTATTTTCTTGCATCCACATGAACATATTCCTCTTTAGAAAGAAAAACCGTTAAGCGTTATCAAAGGCTATTCCTCCTACTGAAATCCAATAAGCTTTATCATTGTGCCGTCTCCATTCCTTTTAATAAAAAATATTGTTTAATTGAAGTCATGTTGCTACTTCTGTGTAAATTGTTTTGGCTGTTATAGAAATTCATACTCGATCTCAGACTGCAGACTTAAAACTGTATGTTAACTGTTACCTAATTTGATGTTTGTACGTGCACTATTACTGTTGGACAGCTTCAGTCCTTGAAAAGGCTGTTAAAAATGTTTGTAAACAATACAGGGTAATAAATCTGGGCTATAGTCTTTCATACCAGATCAGCTGATCTGTCAACAGTTGGGGAGTCTGGTAAATCAGTTCAGCCACGTGAGCCAGGTTAATGCAAGGATTTCAAATACTTTGCTAGCCAGTGAAAACTGAGACAGAACTAGGTTACAGTACGATCATGTCAGCAGCTCCTCCAGAGTCCTGAGGATTTTGTAATAAAGAACAGCAGGACTGAAGTACAATTAGGGCATTTGCCTATGTCCTCAGACTGGTCCAAGCAGCATCTGTACTCCTAATGAACAGACACAGCCTTCTACCTAGTGATGGGAGTATTCTGAGGGTTCAGGCAGAAATTAACTTTTCCTCTGGAAATTTTATGTAAATACCATAGCACTTCTTCTATGCTAAAACACAAAACAAAATAAAACACACAAATCTGATTGTTTCATAGCAAAAATTTGCATCCAGGTATTCTAGCTTAACATATGTTCAGGGATATCACACATCTCTTTCCACAACATGCAGGCGGGTGGATATGGGCAAGCAGAGGCAGCTTCTCGGCTCTGGACAAGGCCTGTGGAGGAAGCACTTGGTGGCAGGACACTGGAGACAAAGGTTAAAAGGAAGAGACGAGACTGGAGAAAAATCCATGAGCCACGTGCTGAACGATGGCCAATGGGCAGCCTAGTAGGCCTGGAAGCAGTTAGAGCCAGCTGGGAGAGACTCAAGAGCACGTCAACACAGAAACCCCAGCACTCCCATCACCTGCTGGTACGACCAGGAAAGAAAGGCTCAGCTCCTTACCAGCCTCCATTTTTCTCTCCAAGGCCAACAGCACTAACAGCAGTCATGACTGGTGCACAGAGGTTTAATTTCTCAGTTGTTTTTCCAACATTGGCTTCTTAATCTTGCCCATCTTGAATTTTAAACAAAAGTTTCTGACTTCCATGCCACCACTGTGTAAGTTGCTCAACATATAGTTTTAATTGATAAATTTGCAAAAAATAACAGGAACTTTTTGGATAACTTGCAAACAGGGAGGCAGTTTTCTCTGCTTATTAATCTGTTACAAATCACTTCTAGCTGCTGCTACAAGAAATCCAGCTTGACTGATGAAAGTTCATATTTCACACCTTTTTTGGCAACACAGGAACAAGCCATAATTTTACTTATTAAATTCAAACTCTGTTGTAATTTTGTTATTCAGAAAGCTTTGCAGTTAATTAATCATTTGCAAAATTACTGGGCTGCTTTATTTTAAATCTAGCTAAGGAGTACCCAGAGGCTTTTTAAAAGTTGTGTGTTTTTTTTTTTTTTTCCATAGCACACTGTAGATTCAGATGACTACGTATTTACTAAGAATATTTTTTTAAAAATGCATTTGTCTCCCCCTCCAGGAATAAGCACACCTTCACAAGGACCCCATGCCTCAGTAAGCAGCACCCATGACTCGCCTCTTCCCTTGCACCTCCACGAAGGGTTTTTCACATGGAAAATAAAAAACGGGGTGCCTTCAGCTGTGTCAATAACTACCATCTCCGTCAGCACCAAGTAACGCTGCTCAGATACATCTCAACGTTGCTGGAAGTCACAGGAGAAGGAGCAGAGGCACAGGGCCATCACCCATGGGGAACTGAAAGAAAAGACCCGTGCAAATGCCAGCGCCAGCTGAGCCGCCCACTCGCCACTTCATGTGGTACCTAACCCAGCCCATGCCAGGCCAGGCAGTTTTACAACGTATTTTTGCCAGCTATGTGCAAAAAATGCCACACTGATGTTTGTATTGTCAATGCACTGGTTGCCACTGACAGGAGCAAACGTACTGTCACATGGATGTCTCCGTTGCTTGAGAGAACAAGCACTTTCTGCTTCTCCAGTTTCAAGCCTCTGACACAACAAATTGTTGTTTTGTATTTTTTTTTCCTTATTTTCTTTTAAATTAGCCTGATTTAATAAAGGATTTTGCTGGATTACTAAATGCAGTTGCATTTAGTGATAGCTATATTCCATTTTGTAATGTATTGTAATGTAAGTAGTTAAATATGTAACTAAGCATTTTAAAACATGAAACCATAAGAAGAAATTTAATTGCAGCAGAAAGACTCTTGCCTGCCTTCACACTGTATTTGTTTAACGTTGATTTCTCTACCCGTAGTAGTGAAATGCCACATCCACATTTAAAATCTGAAGCATTGACAAAATCTTCTGAGCACATAGAGCTGTTTTGGCAAAATAAAAGTGTGTCTGCCATGCTGCAGCTATGAAAATGAAACAGCTCATCAATTTACCAAAAATCTGCCTACAGACAAGGCGTTCTCCAGCCTTCAGGAAACTTGATGCTTTTCCCACGCAGGAAGAAATCCTCACCACGCTGAAATCAGTGAGAAACCTCCGCTGACTTCAATAGAGCCAACTGCTATGAGATTGACAGGGCTATCATTATGCTTTAAAATTATGCTTATGCACACGCATCCACAAATAGGAAAGGTAACAGCAGAAAGGCTTAATGCAACAGTTATTGGGGAAGTGAAAAATCCGGAAAGAATATGCTGCAGTTCGAGATTAACGTGTTACTCATGAAAAATCTAATTTTAATAGAAGGTCAAACCTTGAAAAAATTTTTTTCCTTAGCTTGTCAAAATCTCACATTTCTTCAGCTGTCAGAGCACTGTTAGAAATGGAGACAGAATCTGCTGATTAACTCTGAATTGTAGTTTCTCTGAGACTGAACCAGTATGTATTTTTAAATTACTCCTAAATGATTAATTACCCACTTAAAAGTATAAGCAAACCTTTGGCCTCGCAGCATCTCTATAAACTTTATATACTCTATATACTTTATTTCACAGTATAAAAACAAAAGGTTTCTGATACCTGTAATTACTTACCAAAATAAAGGACTTTTTGTGTGGCAATTATGTTTGTAAATGTTTTATTAAAAAAAAATATTTAATGCTATTAGTCAATACATGTGTAATAATACTTAATAAAGTATCACGTAGTAGTAGGTATTTTGGATTTAGGAATGTAATGGTTTTAACTAAATCATCAGAGCTCTGTTCCGCTCCAGTCTCTTCTAAATTGTCATTTTTTTCCCAGAATTTAAACCAACTCATTCTTTGTCAAGGTATGTCATCCTTAAGGCCTTGCAAACTTTTTAGTGATTGAACCAAAACAAAGAGAGAGCTCGGCTTTCTTGATCTGAAGACCATGTTGCTCTTGAGCTTAAAAAGGTGCCTGCGGCCTTCAAGCAGTTAGTGGCAAATCAGCAAGAAAGAAATCAGAGGAGAAGAAGGGGCACTTGGAAATCAAAACAGTAAAGTGCACAGTTACACTGTCCGAAATTGTATTAATCTGATCCAAAGAACTTACTGAACTGTGGATATTTAATACAATTTGGCTTGCATGGAACATACAATGACGATCGGACAGAAAGGATTTTCTTCTTCCTGAAGTCATCTACAAGATTTACTGAATTCAATTTTCAGGGGTAACATACTGCAGCTCTTTGGATATTGATTGGTTTCCTAAGTCCACAAGGAGATGGAGAAGGGGGGAAGGTGTGGAGGGTTGCAAGGTATCCTCATGCCTTCTCTGCTTTGTTTAGATGCCAGTACTCTCCAGTTCCCCATCCTCCAGCCCTAACGCAGCGTGCGACCTAGAAATCATAAAGAGTTTCTCTTTATTTGTGTACTGTTTTTGAGTCTGCTGGGATTGCTCCCCTGTTTGTTCTCTGCTGGTAGCCTTGAGGGGATCCGTCTTCTCAACTGGTTCCTCCTCACAGTCCTGGATTTTACTGGCTGGGGTGTTGGCAACTGACTCCAAGGAGGTGCCTGCCTCCTCCAGGTGGCTGTAGCCCTTATTGCTGCTGGAAGGCTCAGACTGGGAGCTCTGGGAGTCCGTCCTGGTGATGGCAGGAGGGGTTGAGGGGGGCGACCCCTCCACATCCAGAGATTTGGAGTAGCTAGAAGATGCCTTTACCAAGAGGCTGGAGTCCAGGCCCCTGCTGACAGCCGGAGACCGAGGTGGCTCAGGGAAAAGAGGACGCCTGGCATCAGGCAAGCAGCTGGTGCTCTGCCGCCTGAGAACCAGCTGGTGTCTCCTCGACCCACAGCCTCCCTTGACGTGGCTGCTGCTGAGGTCGGTCAGGCTCAGTTCAAACTCCCCCCTTGGGATCTCCCGGGCTCCTCGCTCACCAGGTGGCCTCCGCCAGTCTACCCCTCCGCCGCTCGGTGCCAAGGGCAGGAGGGTGAAGGCGCTCAGCGAAGAGCCGACGATGGAGCTGGCCGTGCTGTGCCGGCCCCAGCTCTCCGAGGGGCTGCAGGGTGGGCTGGCGGCAGCGTGGCCAGCAATGGCAGCACGCTCCCGGTAGATGCTGTACACAGCCTCGGCCAGGCTGGGTGGCTGCCGTGGGGTGCAGAAGGAGGAACGCCGCGGCGAGGACGCCAGGTCTGGCGGGGAAAGCGAGACACCCAGTCCTGGTGGCCAGGAACTCTTGGCCAGCATGGCTGCAGCACCAAGGCCGTCAGCACCAGGCTTTAGCTCCAAGCCCCGGGACTGCACGTAGTTGACAAAGCCGTTGAGAGGGGCTGAGGCTGGGGTGCCTCCGTCCTTGGTCCGCAGGCTGTGGGCATCGATGACGGTGGAGTAGAGGTCACGCAGGTTGATGATCTTGGTCTTCTTGTCACGGTTCTCGTGCAATACCGCATTGGCGCAGATGAAGAGGAAGATGCCGATACCCATGATGAGGGGGCCCAGCACCTTCAGCTTGTCTGAATGCAAGTAGCTTGAGAAAAGATGGAAAAGGAAACCCACCGAGGCCTGGGGGGACGAGGAAGTAGGGGGGGGACCGTGGGGACCCCTGGGGGGTAGCAGTGGTGGACGTGTTTGCTCTGGGGAGTGACTCTGGATGGATCCCTGCTTGTGCCCCTTCCTCGCTCTGGAGGTGGTTCTTGGAGGTGCCACCCTGCGGTGCCAGGTGCCAGCTCCCGCTGAAGCTGCCTTCTCTGTACACCTGGCTGGGCTTCGGCCAGTAGCCCACCACGGCCAAGGCGATGCCCACCAGCAATACCAGGATGCCACAGAGGGCGATGAGCCCCGAGAGAGAGCACAGCTTGAGCTTGCCTTTTACCACCACTACGTCGTTCTTGCGCTTCTTTTTCGCCTTGCGTTTGCGCTTGGGGACTTGGCTTTGGGGTCGCAAGGGGTCCTGTTTCCTAGCTGAGATCCTCAGGAGGCCTCCAGTGGCGATCATGGCTGGCTACCCAGAGCGCTACCCCCTACGGCCACTCCAGCTCCTGCAGTGAAAAGGGAGAAGAGGATGAGGACCAGGGGCAGCTCAAGAGGCATCCATTCACTGTTCTTCATTTGAACTCCTGCTAATTAAAACCCTAAACAAGGGGGACAGGGGTTAACACCCACAGGCCAATCTCCCTTGTCTGCACAGCTCCCATGTATGAGAAAGAGACACAGGCTGATTGACAGCATCAAAGCAGCCACGTGCCCCGCTACACTCTTGCCAAACAGCTAATTAATTTCTTTATGCTCCAGGTAAATGATAGAGGGAGTGGTATCTGCTGGTGTAAACAACAAAAAAAAGAAAGGTCTCGCTAGTCTCAGAAGGAGCTTGCAAAGCACCGGAGCTCAGAGGATGCTGAGCCCCGCTCCCTAACAGGGTCTGAGGTTACACTGCATGCTGCCTGTGGTTAGTGGTGTCACGCAGCATTCCAGAGGAAGGGGGAAATAAAAGCAGGAAGGCATTATATTGGATCTATAGATATAATTTGTTTCATTACACTACTTGCACACTACTGGGGGGAGGGTTAAACATGTTACTTGCCTTTCTCTTAAATGAGCAGGAAAGGAACGAACTGTGAAATGCACAAGGGAAACATTTGAACACTGGAAAGCAGTGCCCTCTGAAAGTTTCTTCCTAGCCATTTGCACTTGTCTGCAATATTGCAGAAATTCATCTCCCGCCTGCAGTCCAGAGGCACCCCTGGTTTGGGAACACGTGCAATGCTCCAGGTAACTGTTATGTAACGGTGGCGAATTCCCTCCCCCCCCACCCTCCCCGAAGGGGGAGATGGTGGCTGGCAGGTAAGAGATGGTATGTCAAATATTGTTAAAGGAGGAGTGAACCCTTGGAGAGTCACCTGGGGAAATGGCAACGACTGCTTGTAGGGAAACTGGCAGGGGATAAACACCGAGCAGTAATGGCTTGTGTTTTACTGGACCCTCAGAAGTCATTCCTCTGTTCCAGTGATCTGAGCGACAAAACGCAGCGGGCAGGAGCAATTCTTGCACTGCTGCGATTAATTTTGGAAGATATTCCTTCATGCTACTGAGGAGTGGGTTCCCCTCCCCCCTTTCCAAGCATCCAATTATTTTTTTCTTTGAGGGAGCAAAAGATGACAGCACCGAATATAATACGATTCACAAAGTTAAATTCATTGCACTGAAAGGCGATTAAGTAAGCACCTAAACACACGCACACACACACAAAAATCTCACTTCCCTTCCCCCTTTCAGCTTTTAAATCTCGTTTCTTTTCTGTTCTATTCCCAGATTTGCCACGCATGTGGTAATTTTGTGTCCCATTTACTCTGTTTGTATTTTCCCCGGAAAAAGCAGGGTGTTGTCAGCGAGGACGTTGTTAAATTACTCTCCGAGCTATTGCACGCTCAAAACAAAGAGAAGCGACTTGTCTTCCTTTTCCTATCGCTGAACCATTTATTTAAAAAAAAAAAAAAGGCAAAACAAGAAAGATAATTTTTTTGTTCATGCAAAAGTGTAATTATCGGGGCACGCTTTGCTTTAATTGCCAGTTCGCTGATACTCTTTTCTGCCGCCCCACTAGCCAGCAGCCCGTCTCCTCTACCCCGGCGAAAAGAGACGGTGACCCTCTCCCAGCACCCTTCCCACCCGGCATCGCCTGGCACCGAGTTTTGGCGACGGAGGGAGCAGAGCCCGGCCCGCGCGAGGGGCACGGCCGGACCACCGGCCATCACCAGCGACCGCGGCGCCACGAAACCACCGCGGGACCGGCGGGGGCCGGAGCCACGTCTCGCATCAACTGACCGCGATCGCCACCGCCGCCGGCTCCATCGGCGGGACCCCGGGCACTCCCCCGACCTGGCTCGGTAAAGACCAAACACAGTTTTAACGGTGTTCACAGGAGCCGGTTTAACCCTTTCCCATCCCTCGGGAGCCACAGACTTGGCTCGCCGGGCTCCGGCTGCCGGGGCAGGGGCCACCACGCACCGTTTTAACGGAGCTCCGGCAGGCAGAGCCCGGGTCGCCAGCCGGGGGAGACCGCCGGCTCCGCCGGGTGCCCCGCGGGCAGGGCGGGAGCGTCGCGCCGGCCGCGCTGGCCGCGCAGCTCCCCGCCGTCGGGGCAGGGCGCCCAGCCGCGCCGGGCGGCAGCCCCGGGCACCCCTCGGGGCGTCGGTCGGGTGTCGCCGGCGGACGGAGCCGCCGCTCAAGATGGCAGGGGCGGCGGGACGCGGTCACTTACCGAGGAGCACCGGGGAGGAGTCCGCGCGGGAAGCGGCCGAACCGCCGCGGGGAAGAAACTTTCCGGCCCGAGCGGGCATCCCCACTCGGCGCCCGCCCCGCCGCCGGCGCCGCCGCCTCGCCGCCCCTCACGGCCCCGGGCGGGCGGGCGGCGGGGCTGGGCCGAGCGCCGGGCGCCCCCTCGGCCCCGCCAGCGGCGGCAGCCTCAGGGAGCTCCGCGGGAGCGCTGCCCCCTCGCCATGCCGCATCTTTTCCGCCGCGGGGCTGCCGCCCGGCAGCGCCTGCCTGCCCGCCCGCCCGCCCTCGCCGCCGGACCCGCCGGCCCGGCGGAGCCGCTGCCTGTGCCGCCGCCGCTGCGGGCGGTGCGCGGCTGCCGGCCGGACTCGGCGCCGTTGCTAGGAGACGGGAGCCGTGACACAGGGAAATTGCGGCAGGATGGCCGCGGCCGCCTCCCCCCGCCCCCGCCACCTGCGCACCTGCGCCCGCCCCCCGCCGCCCCGCCCCCGCCGGCCACGCCCTCGGAGGCTCCGCCCTCAGCCGCCACGCCCCGCCCTCAGCCGTCCTGCCCGGCCCCACCTCCCCCCGCCATGTCGTGGGTGCCGAGCCGTGTCGTGTCCCCCCGTGCCCGTTGGCCTTTTCTTCCCCCCCCGCCCCCCTCCCCCCGTCTGACAAGTGACCGGCAGTGGGTCCGGTGCCGCCTCTCTTCTCCTCCCTTTCTCCCTGACGTCGACCCTGCCAGGGCTGTCCTCTCCTGAACTGCATGACATCATGTCTCCTCTCACCACCTTAGTCCTTCCCGGGGTTTGCCTGGTCTCCCATTTAGGAGCTCAGTGACGAGAAGTGGGAAGGCCCTGGATCTCCTTTCCACCAGCGATGCCTCGGCAGCCTCAGGCTCAGCCACCCTACTTTTGTTTTTTTTCCCCCCAAGTTTGAAGGAATGCCTAGGGAGAGAGCCAAGAAGAAAGTGAAAAGATGAAGAAAGGATGAAAGAAGAAAGTGGCGGCTGAGACGTGTCAGTGGTGTCACCCAGGATCTCTCATTTTCAGCAGAGGCCGGGAAATGATGTTATCTTCTGAGCTGCATTGTGAAATCTCTGATTAAATTGAAGCTATCCCCTAAGTGAGATCTAGTCTAGCGTGCCCCGTCACACTGCCGCTCCTATGCATGAGAAGAGGTTGCTGCTGATTGCTTTAGTTGAGTCTTTTTACAGGTCCACTGTGAGCTAGAGAGGCACATCTCAGGCAGGTATCTCGGTCAATACAGAAAACTCATCCTGTGGCTTGGGTTGGCTCCTAACACGCATGGCGTGGTTTTCTGGGGTGGACAGACTGAACCTGCCTTTTGGCACAGTGGCCTTGGATTCCTCTTGGAGCTGGGGTGTGACCTAGCCTGGGCCAAACCAGCTCTCCTCTCCCTCTTCTGTGGGAAGACTATGCTGTGTGTAAAACAGCCTGCCAGAAACCGAGGGGCGATAAAGAGAATGTTTATGATCTCAAACTGTGTTTTGAAAAGTAAAAGATCCAACACGAGTTGGGAAAATTGTCAGAGAGCTTATGCATATTCAGTTAAATTGTGTATATTCCAGGCTCAACGATTCGGCGGCTCTGTGAATGTTCACCCAGACTGTGCTATTACGTGTCTTTCACCCCAACTATTCAACCCGCCTGCTTTGAGAACAAACAAATCCTAAAGCTGCACATATGCATATTAATGTCATTTGCAGTTTGTCTCCGCAGAATCACTCGGGGCACATTTCTTTTAGTACATATGTAACTTTTGGTTATGCAACAAGCTTGAAATTTAAGATTTATTATTTAAGAACTTCTTTTTAAAAGTGTGCTTTGAACAGTCTCGATGAACCCGAGTCTTCTGACATTCAGTAATTTGCTTTGTGTTCAGCCCAGACTATCAGAGAAAACCAAACATATCACATCTGTTTCCACTGGAGACCTGTATCACATCAATAATGCAGCATCACCAGACTCTTCCCTGAAAGGCTCCTGTGTTAGAGAAAGAGGGAGAAGGAGAGCGATTTTTTAAAGGGCAAAGAACTCTTTTCCCTATCTGAGTCATATTTTCTATTTCTGTCAAACTAAAGCATTCTATTTATCTATCTTTTTATACAATGGCCTTTCCATGTTTTCATTGCTAAACTTTTGAGTGATTAGGCTATCATCACATTCACAGTTTTCAGATTACTCTTAGCAAGATGTGTTGTAGGTGAGGCCAAATCCTGGAAAATGAGAAATATGTTCTTGGACAAAAAGCTGCTAAAGGTGTTGTTCTGCAGTAGCTGGCAATGCAATCTTCATTTGCTCTACCTGATAAGGACCAGTTGTAGCAGTTGTATTTTCTTTTTACTTGATACTGATTTTTGTGTTCCCGGAAGTGGAATGGTTGCAAAAGGCAGCCCTTCTGTTGGACAGGTTTACTGGTTGCCTGAGTTAATTTGTAATTGTCTGTGTTTGCATTGAGTACTGAGCACTGCTGGCAGGCTCAGCTCCTGCCTTGTTTGTGTAACTTTCTACGTGGTGCCATGCATTTATCATTAAACTGTGATGAACCTAAATAATCATTAGGAATTGCAAAGAGGTTATTGGACCTGGTTTTTTTCCTCCTTTCTCCTTTCTCCTTTCTCCTTTCTCCTTTCTCCTTTCTCTTTTCTCCTTTCTCCTTTCTCCTTTCTCCTTTCTCCTTCCTCCTTTCTCATTTCTCCTGTCCTGTCCTGTCCTGTCCTGTCCTGTCCTGTCCTGTCCTGTCCTCTCCTCTCCTCTCCTCTCCTCTCCTCTGTTTATCTATATAAAAATCACTAATTTTGTTAGGTTGTTCAAGCATAAGATGGTAACCTTCATGTGATCTTTCTCCGAATATACTTCGGTAAATCAATGCCATCAATTTTAGTGTATCGACTTGAATAGGTTCCACCCCAGGCTGGCTGGGTATGTCAGCTCTAATCCAGGAGATGTGTAGCCAAGTTAATATATCTCAGCCCTCAGAAGGCCCAAGGTCCAAAAACAATTCAAAGGACAACCTAAAGTACTTGGTGTACTTATCTGAAATACTGTAGCATCCACGGGTTCCAGCCATAGACCTGTAGTTCCCAGTGTAGAGATTGCAGAAAACAAAATCAGAGAGAAGGCCCTTACTCAGTATGCTTGCAGCCTGAGCACAAGATTTAAAGGATAAATATGAAAAAGATTGTTAGAGGAGTAGTATTAAAAGCATAAGAGAGAGACATTTTGCACAGACTTCATGGTTTCTCCAGTGACTTATCTTTACGATTTCTCAGACAGAGTAACGGAAGTATTGAAGGGTCATTGCCATCTCAACCTGTGTCCTGTTAGCAGAGTGGCTCTAGCCTGAAAGTTCTTTTTAATTGTAGCTTATTTAGCTAAGTTTAATTAGCTAAATTATTACATTAATAAAAATAAAAGCCAATATACATTTTGTACACATGCTTCACAGTATATTTTGCTATGAGCCAAGGTTTCCTGAGTCTTTCTTGCTGGAAGTCCCAGCTTCACCTTATTCAGTAGCTAGAAAAGTTGTAAGAGCATCACTCCCAGTCTGGCTGCCCATCTCTGAGTAAGTCTTTGTTTTGTCTTATCTTAGACCTCCCCCCTACCCCCTTGTTTGTTTATTTGTTTGTTTCCCATGGCAGTGGAGATTCTGATATGATGAATGGTGGAGACTCTGGTATGATTAATGATGATTAGATAACCAATGCAGAGAAAAAGAGCAGCACTATGAATGAACTATGAGAAATCATCGTCGCTGAGAAAATACATGTTTGAAATCCTTACAGGCCTACATCAAACACAGTGAACCCCCATTGTGTATTAGGTTCGTCCAGCTTGTGTGATACGTGGGAGAATCAGAGGCAACTTCTCATTGTGTAGCAAGCCTGAGTCTAGGTAGTCCACCGAGAGCGAATGGCAATTTGCAAGTCTGCTCTTCTTTCAAAATTAATTACAGCAGAGATACACATTGCTGGGAACATTTGCCAGGGTGAAGGAAACATACAGCCATGAAATCTGGTGATTGAAAGGCAAAGGGAATTAATACTTTAAGATGAACAAGCTTTTTCAGAAAAAAAAAAAAAAGGAACTACTAGTTTATCTCACTTCAGCTCTTACTGACATTCTCTGTGAATAGGTTTTTATTTTCAAGGCATTAATGACACTAACCACTTTATAAATATATATATTTTTATTTGACATCTGGCAAAAGGCTTGAACTAGAGGAGACTGAATGCGAAATTCTCCTGGGTCAATTGTGACATATTGCAGGAAGTCTGTGATGGTTGCACCCTCGGGTTATGAACCGTGCTCAGGGGGAGATGTCACTCTGTTGCTTTTAAATGTTCTGTGCATGACTTCTCAACTGGCATAAAAGGAAGTAGGAACCATTCAGCCATGTTATTTGCCTTCACTTTTGATTTGTTGATACAAGAGAACTGCAAATAACTGCAAAAAAACGTGTCTGTTATTTGTGGACACAAACTCACATAAAGGCTAATCAAGAACACTTCTCAAACTATTTGAATGGGAGGTAAGACCAGTGTAGCATTTCCTCCAAATCATTGCAATTTTTTTTTTTTTTGATGTTTTTCACCCTCTGCTTGCCTCGTTGCTCTACAATGTAAGCTCTTTGTGATGGAGGCCATCCCAAAGCAACTTGACCGTAGCTGCAATGAGAAATCTGTGTACAACTGTTTTGTGATTAGCAGCTTCTTATGATTTAAACCTTTTTGTTGTCTATTTGAAGGTCTACAGCAAATGACGTGAATGTGTATTTTATAAGATGAGTTCATAAAATAGCTTATTTTATCTTCAAGCCTTAGAAATAATATTTTGAATCAGAGGGACAGCACTTGTCTATGAGAAATAATGACAAAGTATATTGGACAGAGGGTTGGAATTTTTTTTTATTGTCAGTGATATTAAAAGTACATTACTTGCATGCCAAATCACTTGTAGGAGGGGAACATGAGAATGCACCAATAGCATATGGTTCCTGCTGTCTTTTTTTTCTTCTAGGGCAGTAGGTGCTAGAGAGATTTTTAGCCTTGGTAATTTAAAATTGTAGATGTTCAAAAATAAGCTTGAACCAGCATTTTTGCAGCTCTGTGCAAGAGTTTTTCAACAAGGAGAGAGACATTCATGCCTTTTAACTGCATTGTTCATTGCAAGTCCTGACATGAGAGAGTTCTGGCGATATGAAAACAGCTCAATGGAGAAGTGCTCAGAGAGGAATAGCGTGCAGTTTGTCTCCTCCATATGGGGCTAGGACCTCCATGAAGTGGAGTTAGTCCACCCAGTCCATGAGCTGGGTTAGTCAACCACAAGGAGCAACTCACACAGCACCCGACTAGTTAGCAGATATTCTACAGTTTTAATGATATCAATGTTTCCCCCTGTTTCTTGGGGATGCACCTGCTGCTTCCCAGCATACCCTCAGGCTGCTGGGGAGCAGGGCTGTCTTCTCATTATACAAAATACACAATACCTACGTTAGTTGGGGAAATTCCTGACTGGTCTGGTGAGACACTGGAACAATGCAATCAAGCATAATCGCACTTACAATTAATAATAAGATGATTTGCAGCAATCTGCATGACAACACAGTCTAGCAGTCAGGAGAATAAAACAATGATTGAATCCTTCCTTTTTAAGAGAAGGATTTTCTCAAATGAGCACTCACTGCATACTTGCATACTCGTGCAGTTTGATAGGTGTCTTTGCTCTACATTATTAAAGGATTAACTTAGCATTTAATAAATGGAAACTATTACAGTATCTTTTTTTTTTGCTGTCAAGAGAGATTAACCCAAATTTTTGACCTGCTTTTTTCTTGTCATTTCCATTGCCCCATGACCTGCAATCACAGTTTTTTACTCTACACTGAACATCTGATCATCAGTGTAGAAAGAAAACAAGTAGAGTTCTCATCCGATAGAAATAGTTTTTATGGACGATTAACACAATTTGTCGAAACCCTGATGAACTGTGAAGGTCCTTAAAGTTCCATGCTTCACTGTTATCGCTTTCAAAGTGATACAAGATCTGCTCAAAACTGAAGGTCAAATTTGCCCAAGCTTTAATGATACATCTTGGGAACATAAAGGAACCCAGAAAACATATTAAGACTCTGATGGAGGAACCCTTGGGTTGCCAGAAGAAGAGAGTCATCTTGTTTCTGCCAGCTCTTCCACAGATTCTCTGTAGAGAGAGGGCATTGGGGTGAAGTCATGTGCACATCTTAAATGTGCCAGATACTGTTACTAACCAGCTTATGTGTGAAAAGCCTGTGGATTTCTTGCCTGGATAGGAACTACACCCTTCCTACTTTTAGAGTAGCACGAAAGCGAATTGTAGAGATCTTTGAGCTCTGCCATGCTCTGGACCCAAGTGATATATTGATATATTTTCTCTTCAGTTACACTTAAGTTCTGTTTTAAATTATTCTAAGTGTCAAAGATAGCAAAGAATATTTTCATAACTTAATATTAAAACAGTGAACTTTGCCCTAAAGTTGTAGAATGGTGATTTAACAGTGATCAGTAGGTGCTGAGTCTTGAATGTAGACAGAAAAAAAAATAAATCCAATTCAGAACTAGAACTTGAACTCTAGTTAAATGACACTTAAGGACTCAGATCATAGGCCATTGTTTATTAAATATAATTCATACCACTTTACATGGAGGGCTTGATCATTATTCCTTTGATATTCATGACACATATTGTACCTCTGCTTTGATTGTGAATGTTACTGTTGCAACATTCGGTTATGTTAGTCAAATGCCTGGTATTACACTGATTGTTCTCAACCGGTTTTGTAACTTAAAGATATCAAATTATATAATTCAAATAAAGCACAATGTGCTAAATTGCTTTTCTGCATTGACACAAGCAAGCTGAATTTACAGAATGAGGTAGATCTGTGGGAAACACCCTGGTTTTGCCAAAGCCAGGGAATATTCACAGCAGAAAGCCAATAAGAATATTCTTTTCTTGAATATTGAAACATTACCATGAAAAGGTGGAACAGAATAGATGAAAAAGAATTAGCAACGTCACCTGTGCTTGCTGTTCCTTTTACTTTCGTTACCAGATAACTTCCTTTCCTTAAATTTAAAGAGGAAAAATAAGGGAGCCTTTTAATTGTGCAGGCTATAAGGATTTTGCTTGCTCTGATCTTTTCAATGCTCCCATTGGGGTAGGTTATGACCTAGATAATCTATATATCTGAACAAAAGTCAATTAACTTACTGTAGAGTTTCACCAGAGTCACTGAAAGGACGATTTGGCCTGCAGATGCTGTGGGATTATGTATGTGAGTAAAGCCACCAGGCTTTGGACCTAAATATCAAGCACTAACTCTACTGTTCATGTGGCAAGGTAAGAGCTTTGGGAGCCTCTACAGGCCTGTATGTTCCTGACAAACACAGATATTTCAGGGAGGAGGAAAATGCATGCCTCGTCTTGTGATGCAGAACATAGCTGATTTTCAGTCTATGTTTATATCTTTAGTTATGCTTAGGGAGTTATTTTGCTGAGTTTTGTTTATAGATAATAATGGTGCAGAGAAGATAATTATGCCCTAAAACACTCAAAAAGACAGAACCTGGAATAATTTTAGGTTTTCCTGAAATTTAATTGTGAGTAGATTGAGCTATTGAATAGAAGAATGGGAAGGGCCTTTTTGTGCTCTTTTTTTCTCTTTGCTTGTTTGAATATTTTGAGTATGAAATAAAGCTTGTCGTTTACGCTGGTTAAAAAACATCAACTCTTCCATTTATTATGCATTCTTTTTTCAGTGAATGCTTATTACTCATGCATAGCCAAGAGTATGAGGATCACAGATGCATTAAGAACTGCTTATTTAACTTTAAAATAACCAATCAAAGCTTAAGAAAATATTAAACAGATATTTCCAAGTCTTACCTGCAGGTATAAATAAGGCTCTACCTAAACAAGTACCTATCTCTGTCACAGCTTCTGATGAGGACTCAATCACAGCCAGAGCACTTACACTCTTGGTTACTTTTGCTGTGCCTGGGTGTCCTCACCAGAAAGGCTGTGTCAGTTCCTGTCTCAAATATAACATGTTGCATCATAAGTGGGTGGAATTTATCTCACCTAACTTTGGAAGGCTATAACATGCCTACATCACTTCTAGAGTGTGACAGATCTGGTCTTCTGTAGGAGCAGCAGTTTGAGAGGAGTCATTTTCTGCAATTACATGTTTCCTTGTATAGATTATAGCAGAACTCTGAACTCTAGATTTCGATGTTGCAGATTTTCACATTGCAGACTTTTCCCTCTGCTTACCTGTACTATTTACATGACTCCCTCTGGACTGTTTTTGCATAGCATCATGAGAATTCAGCAAAGTACTAGATTTCAGAGTCAGGTTCCCCAGATTTCTATTCTGCACCTCACAGTGTTTTCTACATCCCAGTATCTAGCTATGTAGATGCTTCAGTGTCTTCAGGCATCTCTTTTTGCTTATGGGTCCTTGAGGGAATTCTACATCTGTCTTGTAGATTGGCTATCATTTCCCTCCTTATTGAGAAATTTAAATTATTCCTGATTAGAAATTTGACTGATAGGTGTGATGAAGTGTAGACATATTTTTTTTGAGGGAGATGAATGGATAGGACAAACTCTTCAGAAGAATGACAAGTTGTTGCATTTCACTGAGCAACATTTTTGAGAAGACTAAATAACTCTTGAGAGGCAGGATTACTTCATAGTGGTGACTTAAATAACAAGAAGCAGTTGCAGAACATTTAGGTGTGGAAAGACATGTTCTTGAAGTTGTATGATGAGCCTGCTCCAGCCCTTCAGCACAGATACCAGCACAAGAGGTTCTTCGCTGCCAGGGAAAAGTGTTTTGACCGAACCCTGAAAACCTGCTATCCTAATCTACTGTTCCTCAGTAGGCAGTATGTCTGAGGTTGGGAAAGCCATGGTGGAGGTGGTAGATAAGCATGTGTGTCAGAAACACCACTAAGCATATCCTTATTCACAAGGCTGTGATCCTGGAAGTGTTTAATAGAGAAATTTGAAGCAGTGATTATTCTTAACTGAGGTAGGGGCAATACCAAATAGGTATGGCCTGTGCACACCTACTCAGATTCCTCATTCATTCATTATTCATTCACTCATTATTCATCCACTCAGATTCCTCATTCCATCATTAGACACATGCTGTTGAATTGCCATAGTTAGTTTGCTAACTATGAAACCACAAAAAGAAGGTGCATAAGGTTCATTTTTAGAAATAAAAGTGAAGGTGGTGTTATTGTTTCTTGATTGGCATAGGCAATATATTGTGGATTAAAATGCCTGCAGAGATTCTGAAATGTTTGCAGTATTCTGGCTAACTGAGGAGGTAAAAAGGAAGAAAAAATCCTGAAAGATCAGGTGTGACCAGCTGAAAAGACCACTACAGGACATATCAAGTGGGAGACAAGCCACAGTCTCCTCATCTGAAAGGCAGCGTAACATGCTGACCATGAACTCCGGGTGACTAAACTTCATGTAATGGATCTAAATCCAAAGACTGCTTCATGTGAGCTTAAATCTTAACTTTCTTTACTTTAGATTTTGGCGTTTGCATGACACTACGTCTGCCCTTTGTCAGCATGAAGATAGACAACATCAACATTAGTTTACCACATCTTGAAAGAGAAAGAATCTACTACTTTGTTTAAAGGAGAACTCATCGCTTGAGACTTCATGGTGACAGGGTCTCCATCTGAGCACCAGTACCTGTCTCCCAAAGTCAGGCTGGTTCCTGAGGCTCCCATGACTGCACCTTCCCTAGAGGTGCCCCATAGCACAGAGGGCTGTGCTATCTTGCAACAAGTACGAGTATTTTATCTCTGTATATGAAGATGAGAGATCTCATTCTGGATGTAGTGCTAAAACTCTGACTCCCTTTCTGGTCCCTCTGTGGCTGATGTTTCTCTGTCTCAAATATAACATAGTGAGGAGGTTGTTTTTCTTCTGTTTTCAGTTTCTAAAGAGTTTCTCAGTACTAATGGTGGGAAAAGTCTTGCTAAGAATATCAGATATGCCATATGGAATCAAGTAGATCCGTTGTAGTTGTATTATAGTAGATCTCTACTATAATAGCCTGAAGAAATGTCAGAGTAAAACTGTGCTGTCTTGTTTTCCGTTCCCCTCCAAATATTAAAAAGGTAAAGAATCAACAATCTGAAAACAAGTGAACTAACAAATGTCTCAAACAAGGTTAATTACTTTTTTTTTTTGTTAGAGTATTAATATTAACTGGAATTTTGCAATAAAAGATAATTTTGAAATTGTCAAAAGGATATGCTTGCCTAAATTTCTTATTTTATTTTATTTTTTTAACCAATTATTGCTGAATAATTTTAATTTTTGGAGAATTTATTGTTTTCACTGAATTTCTATACCTCCTCTACCCTCAAACTGCTTATGGAACTGATCCAGATGCAGACTTACCCCATCTCACACACAGACCAGTGAGTGACTAAGGCAAAGATGAAGAGGAATTGTCTAAGGAAACTGAAGGATCATGAAAGGGACTGATATGCTAATCTGAAGTCTAGGTGGAGTCTCTATTTGATTGAAATATAGAATAATGGAGCAAAACTTATTTTGATAGGTCTTACTGATGGATTCAGGAAATGGGACTATACTAGTTCATTAAACATTGCTATGTTGCAAACAAATTAAGCTGATTTGGGTTCTTTATCAGTAGGAGTAAAGACAAATGTCTTTCCTGAATATTCTTTGAGGCAAAAGGGATGCAAAAATATTATCTGAGCAAGGAAAACACATCAGAGAATAGTAAATTTTATGGTGATAAAATAGTATGATGGATTTCTATCCTCCAGAGCTTTGTGCAGATATTTTATAGTTAGTGACAAAATAAATGGGATGCTTGGCATTTACAGAAAGGTGATCTGGGAACCAGTGGAATAGATAAGAAATCTCTTCTATCAAGTTTTCACTAATTGATGCGAAAAACCGGGGAATGGATTTTATTCCTACTCATACATGTGTAAATCTTCAGTAATGTTGATCTCCATGAATGATTAAATTGATGTAACAGAAGGTGGCCTTTGCGTTTCAGACAAGTGAGTCTCAAAATCTGTGTGCTATTACTTTTACGCCTTGTAACACCTGCTTTTGTAGTTTATTTTATCTAGAGAGCAACTTAAAGAGTTGTATGTCAATCTCCACACCACTCTAAACTCACATCGGGATGAACGATATTTCAATATGAAACAAACTGAACCGAGGTTATTCTAAGAGGACTATTGTCGTATTAATGAATAATAGATGAAATGAACCTCTCTGTGGGCTCAACACAGAGTGGAAACTTTGAGGCCATATTTCTAGAAGATCCAGCTGAATTTATGGCTCCCGTCTAACCAACCCTATGAATTCCATAAAGCCTTTCCTCCCCTTGACGCTGCAGGCCACGTCCATCTGCAGAAAGCACAGAGTAATCCATGCTGTTGTGAGACCCACAGTATCGCATGATCCTGGTATGCTACAGTCATCCTAAACCTTCTGCCTCTGTAGTGTGGGGATAAAGTCCATGTTAACATGGGCAGCACTGCTCTATTGAAGTGTTGTCAGTGAAGTTGCAGATGGTTCATGACATGGGTAGTGACCACTTTCTAGCTTGTTCTTCCACAGCCAATCCACTCATATCAGAGTATCAGCCATGAGGGATTTCATATATAGATATAATGAGGATATTACGGAACTGGCAATTTCTAATTCCACTCTCACACTTGTCTAGAGCTGTTGCTGTTAGCTCCCACTCAGAGACAAATATCCAACACTTCATATGTATTTGACATGAAAAGAGCTGCAGACATGAAGCAGAAACCTGGCTGGGCTTGCAACCTAATTTGCAGCAATTTCTCAACCACACATACTACAAAAAACAATAAACAGATATACAAAGTCAATAGAAAGCTGCTGTAAAGATGTTCTATGACACTTTGTAAGACATAGCTGGGATTTTTCTTGTAAACCAACTAGAGAAATCTAGAGATAAGGGAAAATTTTGTTTAATCTTTCATTAGAAGTATCAAAATGTGTTCTTAAAACACCGTCTTGAAAAACAGAGAGCATATCCATGATTTTTCCAATACTTTTCTCTAAGTACTTAATCATAGAATCATAAAATCATAGAATGGTTAGGGTTGGAAGGGACGTCAAAAATCATCTAGTTCTAACACCCCTGCCATGGCTATAATAATCAAGCTATAATAACCAAGCTATAATACCATTGTACATTCTGTCATTATATAGTTTGGCTTCATAGAATCATAGAATAGTTTGGATTGGAAAGGGCCTTTAAAGACCATCTAGTCCAGCTCCCAGTGCTTCCTTAAAGCATGGGTTTACAAACTGCTTGATAAGCTTATTTTCTATCATCAGTCAAAGACTAAGATTTGAAAATCAACTAAAGTGATCAGTTTGGGAAGCTGCTAAAGCTGCCACTGGCAAGTGTTCGCCTGTTGTTTCTGCAAAGGACTTAGCAGTTTAGATAGCCTCTATTGAAGAAAATTTAACTACTTCTTACATTGCTTTTAAACATAAGAAAGAGTCAAGCTTCTTTTGAATCTATTAACAAAAACAGCTGCTTTCAGCCTCCAACTTAAACATAAGAACCGATAACTATTTAAATCAAGGGGATTTTTCTAGGTATTGTTCAGTACTTTCAGTTCAGTTCTGTTCAGTATTTTCTAGGTATTTGTTTGTGTGGGACAAGCAGAAGAAATAGAAGGTGCTACAGAGAAGAAAATGAACAACCAAAGCCAAGGGACACAATCTGAATAAACATTGAGAATGTTACCCCAAGATGAATGCAAGCCTATAGAAAAGCCTTAGGATTAATGTCAGCTGGAAAATGGTCTGGAAGTAAGGCCAAAGTGCTAGTTTCCTTCTTTTAAATTTCTGTTTGATGCTTTCCAATGTAGTAGCTTGGGGTCAAAAAAGGGTCCGTTTGCTTAGTAAAATAGAGGACTTTTTGTTATGAGGAAAGGAAAACCTAAGAAGTAATACAGAGCCTTTAAGCAAAGGTAGTACCTTCCTGAAGATGCTGTAATAATGTAAGTCTTGTTATTGAATTTGGACCATCTATGATTAGGAGCTTGATATTTACCTTCTGTATTTTCTGTGTCTTGTTTGTATCAACAGAACGGTGCAAAAACTCATTCATCTTCAGAAGGTGACTGGAAGGTAATTACTGCCCCAGCTCTGAAATTATCCTTCCAACTTTTGTCTTGCTGTGGCTATTTGCTTGAATAGACACACTATAAACACAACAGAGAAAGTAATACATGATGTTATTGCTAACATATGCTGCACCCATTTGTTAAAAGCGTGGGTGAGTCAAAATTAGGTAGCCCACAGCAGGGCTAAATATAGTTTAGTTTTTGAAAAACAACGTATGGCATAAGCATTCAAGGTCAGAGCTTGAATAAAAGGTTAATTCCCAAGGCAAGACTTCTAAAATCCCAACAACTCATATTGACACTGGTATTTTAATAAGACAGAATCTTACTTGTGAAAACTAATAAGCATGTGGGCAACAGTGGCCGTGCCATCAATATATCAGATATGACACCAATTGATGTATGTGGGGGATACTGGTGACTGAACAATACACCAGCTTGTAAATCCATTTGCCTTTCAATCTGTTTATATTATTCTGTTTGGCTGTTGTCTTGAGTGATGACAAACGTATTCTCTTAGCGGTTGAATAAGTATTCTATGGGACTATTCCTTCATAACAAGTTATGACTCAAATTTTGTGCTTGGCTGAAAATGAGCAATTAATCATGGTGGTCACAGGCTCTGCAACTCTGGAGAAACAAATTTCCATATTCAAAGGTGCATGGAGTCTGCCCATACATGGTAGCTTTTTCTGCTTATATTTTTTGACAATGATGCCATTCTAATTTTTTTCTTTCATAAGGTAAAGAGCACTAGGAATCCAGCGGTTGTGGGGTGAGGTGAGTCATGAACCCTGTGTTTTCAATACTTACTGTAATAATGAAGAAAAACAACCTCTATTTTTTTTCTCCGTGCTGTTACAAGTGCTTGAAAATGTGGTAAGAAAGAGCTGTGGAAGTGGGCACTTACAGTTAAAAGAACAGTTCTTTAAACATGGGAAGTTCAATTTACTATAAATAATTGTTCCAACATTAAGCTCTCTTTGAAGATCTGAATCAAATGTTATTCCCAATTTGGTAAATATTTTCAGGAGCTTGTTATTTTCAGCCAGCAAGGAATTGAAAACAAGGGTGGAAAAGAGGTCAGAATCTTACAAGAAATATTGACAGTAACTTTCTTTTGTCACCCTGCATAAACACTTTTCAAAAGCACATAGGGGAAAGCTGCAGTCTAGACACTAAGCAGACTAAGTTGTTATAAAACTGGATGCTGAAATGCTGGGAGCTTAGAGCCCATTTATTTGAATGGTCCTCTTCATTGTCGAAAGCAAGAATCCTCGAAGGCTGGTCTTCACTTTTTCTCTTGCTTTAGGCTCAGTTTTGTCACACTGAATAATACCTGAATTTGTAAGTAATACACTCTCTGGAGCAGAGCTCCTTGCCTGCCCTTAATGTGAGCCCTATTTCTAGTGAGGTTGGACCAGGTATCCAGAGGTCCCTTACAGCTTTAGTTATGCCATAATCCTGTGGGGTTTGACCACTGCTTTACATGAGGAAAATGGCCAAGTTTGATGTCAATTCTGATGTAATGAGTGGAATGATTTTTACCGCACAGGGGAAGGAACAAACTTGTGCTGCTTTTGCTTTATTATGATTAATATGCATTAGGATGTAGAAGGTTTTGTATGTCTTCTGCACTTTTTGGCAGCTATATTTTGAAACTTTTGAATTTTCATTTGTTTTGCAGTGATATTACTCTTGTCAGCCAATATGTAATGATACCTAAATTATTATTTTTACTGCTTCAGTACTAAATTTGGTCTAACCCATTTAAGTCATTTTTAGAGACAGATTTGCATTTGAGCTGATTATGTGAATGCCAAGTTTCAGCCTACAATGACTGAAAACAGCTGAATAGTGAAATAGTGAGTGATACTGTTTATAAAGGAAACAGCTCCTAACCCTCGACAGCTCTGTGAATATGATGATACAATTATATGAGGCTGTTCAGTCTTACTCACAGTTATTACTACATAGGTTCCTAATTTGCTGCCTTCCTCCATCATCAGAACATGTTCTGCAACTCACATTTTTGCATTGCTGAATTTTACTTCTGTTTCCCATGAGTGATATCTTGTGAAGCACCACAATATTTATATCACAATATTTATTTTCACAGGGCTTCACTCTGCCTTTGGGCATAGATTTGAGACAGAGATGCTGCAATATGTTATTCCGTAGCAAGGATAGCCCCAGGAAATAACATGTTTCAGACGTTCCAATGAAGCACATTTTTCCTTGTTTTTCCCTTTATCTGGCTAGGAAGCTGCTGTTAGCCTACGTAGCAATGAGTTTAGCCAGTCCTTAAATCAACTCACTTGTGCTGATCAGTGCATGTATGTGTGTATGTGTGTATGTATATATGTAGTGAGTGCATGTAGGACGG
Source organism: Tauraco erythrolophus (assembly GCF_009769465.1). Classification (NCBI taxonomy): domain Eukaryota; kingdom Metazoa; phylum Chordata; class Aves; order Musophagiformes; family Musophagidae; genus Tauraco; species Tauraco erythrolophus. The sequence continues at coordinate 49,172,921 of NC_141467.1, read as the reverse complement.
CATCAGTGCTTTACAATGAGTGTATTATTGAAGTTTTGGAGTCCCTTCTTTTTTCTTTTTTTTTTTTTTTTTTTTTTTTTTTAATTTCTTAATCTCTCCCCTGTTCTACATGTCCTCATTCACTCCTGTGGAAGTCAGTATGAGCTCTGGAGAAGGCAGGCTCAAGTTCACGTTCACAGTCCCCATGTTCCTCTCTGAGTGTCTCACACCGGGGCTCTACTTTACAGGGTGCAATGCACAATTTTGTCACAGGAAGCCTGGTGAAAAGCTCTAACCTTATTTATTATTTCTCTAAACTGGATCCTGAATTTTAAACCTAGATGCTCCCTTATCCATTCATTTGTGCATGGCTAAACAGATTTAAAACATATAGTATTGAAAGACTTCACAAAAATATACATCCATTCATCCATAACTCTGAGTGTGTGGCATTTACTCATGTTTGTCTGTGGAAGGGAGTAAGGAGCTAAAGAGAAGGAAGGACCTCTGTTCTCTCTACAGTGCTGAGTATATATGTGGTGCTCAACCTAATAAAAAAAAAAAGGCAAAAAAAACCCATTCTAGAAAATTTTATGTTGCCTTGGTTTCAGGACTCCCAACAAAACATGTATTTATTTTTGAGGAAAAATGTGTGTGTGTATATATATAAAACTTTGGAATATCTTTGCATATATGACCTTTGTTAATGGATGCTTTTTTTGTTTGTCTAAATTCATGGTCTTTAATGTGATCTTTTGATTTACTGAGATCATACCAATTTTGTAGCAAAGAAATCTTGACCTGTCAGTATTGACATCTGTAGTTGAATAGGATGGGACAACCTTAAGAGCACTGGGCCAATTGGTTCTGCTGTAACTTTTACAAAGCCTTTGGTTTAGCCTTGTTACACGTTTTGTGCCTTAGATTTTATACACTGTTTGAAGTGTCTCTTTATACATTATTCACATTCCCATCAGCACAATATTGAATTTTGGCATCCTTCCAAGAATTGGTAACATTCAGTTCCAAAATGAAACTGAAAAGGAAAGGGGGGAGAAAAAGATCATATTTCTCATTTTTCACTCAAATTTATCTGACTGTTGACCTACTTCATTTTCTTAAATAGTGTGAGAGATAAAAGTGGATTGATGAAATAAATTCTACAGATATCTGAGTGCAAGTAAAATTAAAATGGAGGGAATGCAGTCTCAAGGAGATGGACAAATTCACCATTGGCATTATGCCAGCCAGGGGTAGCATAGACTTTATGGGAGATTTCTTATGGCAGAAACTGAACAGGTAAATTTGTATTAGTAAAAAGCTGCTATGATCTTTCAACCACTAAAGCTTAGGCAGTGCTGCAAGGAGCAGACAAAATTTGAGAAGGTGATGTTTGGCAGCAGCACAGGCCTTGCAAGCACACCTTTATTACGCGCCTTCAGGAACTTCTGCATTAAGCCCTGGATGCAGTAAATTCTGATGTTAATGGAAAGTTAATCCTTATCTTCAAGGAGAAACCATGAAGGAATGTTAATACCGATGCCTTCCTTCCATTACGATAACATTTGCGTGGCTCAGTCTTTGCCTCCTTTACCAGTAGAGAATACCTCCTCCTGCAGCTTTGGCAGATACGATGCCACAGAGCATGGTATTCTAGCTTGTGCTAACGCTAAAACGAGTGCTTCTCCACTGGTTTGACAATATTCGTCAAAAAGTCAGTGGAAGGTAACCGATCTTATTTAAGTAGGTACAAAATATCTTCATGCTATTGTCCTGATCTGTTTGGATTACCTGTGCGGAGAAGATATCTGTGCCTTTTCATGACATTTAGCAAAACAACAGCATGAAATATTTGTTTGGACTTCAGTGGAGTAAGAAGCTGACCAACTGCACTCAAACCAAGAACTGTATGGGCAAAAGCGAAAATTGTCAGTCATGCTGATGACTGCTGTGTTTGCTCTCTAAATCTTCCTCTTGCTCAATTGGACAGCCGGATCACAACAGCTCAGAGCAATGAAGGGAAGCATGATCAGCATTCATCTCCATCTGAAGGTGATAACACAGTCCAGAAAGTGCCAAAACTAATAATACTGAGCAACGGTGAACTGGGTGTTATTGTTATCCTGTTATTTAGCAGAATTTCCCAAAAGTTGAGATATAGATATGGATAGTGAATGGAAACAGCTATAATTGCATTGGAATATAATCATAATTGTCACACCTTGGAATCCAAGCCAAACTGGGAAATATATTGTGGAATTAATATTTTTTTTCTATACATTTCACATCATAAAGTTATAGCTCTTCCTCAGAAACACCTAAGATTAGCTGATCTCATAGATGGGATGCTCAATAAGATATCTGGTTAAGCTGGTACTGCTTTCCAATGCATAATTCTGTTTGTCCACTAGCAGCAAGAATTTGTAGAGAAAAATCAACATCTGATATCATCAGAACTGTTGACTGTTACATTTATGTCGATAAACTTGAATAACTCATTTTAATTAGTGAGAATTACCACTGAAATGGATTGCAGAAAGAATCAACACAATTATAAATTGGTTTTTTCTCAGCAATGTTGACTTGGGATCAGAAGGTAGCTATTCTTGCTTCCAGAATAGGAAATTTTTGGTGTTGATATTTTTGGTGTTTAAATTTTCAGGCACCTTCTCCTGCATCAAAGGAACTGTGCAGAAGACACGGGATAGAAATCTGTGTCTCATCCTCATCAGGGATTATTTTCTCCCTTGCACTCAGAGCTGACCCAGAGAAGAGCAGCATGCCTTAAATTCAAGTTCCTCGCTGTGGCCAGGCATGCATTCTGGAGCAACACCTTAGGCACTTAGACAGATGAATGACTCTGAATACTCCATATGATCATTCTGTCATTCACCACTAAATGTATGCATAAGTGCCATGCTCAGCAAGGCCTTTTGTATGCTTCACCCTAGGTGGTATCCTTGTCTTCAGTGCTGTCACCACCATCTTCTGGACGTCTTTTTTAGTCTGTCTTTTTAACCTTCAAAATTTGTCTTTTCTCCAGGCTCTTAGGGAAGACTGGGTTGAGAGATGAACCGCCTTCAGCTTATTTTTCCTCATGAAAACTGTTGAATATTTATGTGCTGAATTGTGATGAGCTGTCCTTTCTATATTGCATATTACTGGGTGTTTTAATTCATGAGATAGGATTCAGAGCAGAGAGGTGCTTCGGGAAGGTTTTATAGCTCTAAATAAATAAATGAGACAGAGAAGTTTTTGTCTTTTCATCTGCCTCTTCAGCAAGTGTGTATTTTGTAGTTTTTCTGCAGGGTCCGGCTACCTCAGTGGCACACACCATGTGAATCAAACAGATAAAATCCTGGTCTTTGTATTCACTCTTTTGAGAGAAAAATAAAAGAGAATCGAGAAACTACTCTCCTTTTTCGTTTGTTTTCTTTGTGTGTATGGAACTCAAATAGTTTCACCAGAATTATTAGGACAATATTTCTCAGCTGTCCTCAAAATATCTGCTAAGAAGTTCTCCCTCTTTGGCTTCTGCACATCCTGCATTCTTCCCGTCATATGAGTATGAGAAAGCCTCTTAAAAATGTGCCACGGCAACAAGAGTTTTACCTTTTGACTTTTATCTTCCCCCATTCCCAAGCCGTTGTGATTTTCACTAACCTCAAATATTTGCTTTTTGTAAAAACAAGGGAAATTGCAAAGGTGTTCAGAAAATATGATCAGTTTAACCTTTCCAGTATAAATGCAACATGCAATAAAGGCTTTCAATATCAGCCTAAAAATCTTGAACCTTTCAGCTTTGTTTGATGACTAAGGGTCTGATTCTGCGAAGACATGTAAATCTGGTACAGGATTAGTTAGGTACTATTGATAGTGCCCTTGAGTTGAGCAAATGAATTGGTCAAATACTGGCCAAAAATTAAGTAACTAAAAATATCAATGTAATGTTCATTACCTGCTTTAAAAGCTCTGGTAAAAAAATGTATGACTTCTTTGGCTTTTCGTTTTATTTGTGACTGCGCGTTATAAGCTCCCTTTTTCTCTTCCTCCTCTTTTTTTCATTTTCTATTTTGCTTCTGAAAAAGGCAGGGAAAGAACATGAAAAGCTGTTACTTAATTTTAGATGCCTTAAAAGATGGGCATTTTTTCTTTATTAAATTTTTTTAAATAAATGCTTAATGTTTCAACCATTACTGTTACCCAGACTTTTCAGGATTAATCCTTAATATACCTAAGAATAGAAGAAAAATTAGCTTGTGACTGAGGCATAGGTCTAAGATCATTGCATAGTCTTGAAGAATCATATCATTTGCCCGATGTCTACACGCTAAGGGTTACCTAGACTTCTCAGAACCACAGAGGCTGTGTGGTACGCAGCATATTCGTGTTTGAAAAGATCTTCTAAGCTCTTCAGATAGAAGGATCTACAGTAGTGTGAAGTATTAGTATTTCTTAAGATTATGTGCAAATGAACACAGGAAACGAATCTTCTAATAGATTAGAAAACAACTAGATTTTAAGGTCCTTTCCCTGAGTTGTTTAACCGTGGATTTCTGCTCTCTTTTTTCAACAATTACAAAATGCTAAAATGCTGATTCTACCACAGGGAACTTTGAGCTTTCATTCCAAAGGATCTTTATTCATGTCTTTTTGTAAGTAGAGGGAATATTATGCTTCGGGAGCACGGACTCACTGTGCCTGGCACTGGCGAAAGCCCTGCCGCAGCAGTTACATCCTTTCAGGTCATGGGTAAGCTCACATTACCAGGGCATTGTGTGGAGAACAGTAGACCCTGGGAATTGCCATATACTAGCTGTTCTTTAGAAGTTGTAGTTCTGCTACAAACAATGAAATCCACCAATACACGTATTTTGAGGGAGCGCCTGGTTATCCATTCAGCTTAATTCCTCTGCAAGAAAGTAGTTTTTTTTTTCAATATTTTCTACACCTTAGTTATCTACAGAAAGAGGGGCAAAATATGGTTTCAAAACTTGTCTGTCAGTGCATTGGGAAACCCACAATATTTCTTTCTTCATTTTTTTTTGACTGAGCATGTAGAATGGGATGCAATATGACCAATGAATAGTTTCACTTAAGTAGAGGTGGATCACTGGATAGACTTGGTAAAGCCTGGACTTTATTGGACAGAGCACTGTTTCATCAAGAATGGTATCTAGAAGACAATTAAGTATTATCTGATGTCAGTGTGTTAGGAACTTTGAAGTAGAACTTATAGCCAGAGTAATTTGCTATGGGTAATAAAACTAAAGTACTATCTAAGTATTTAAAGACATCTTGTTAAAACAGCATGCAGAGAGAAAAGTCATTTGGAAGCCTTAGGGAAGTGAATGAGTAAGTATGACTGGGATGACAGAGTAGGGTAACGTGATGTCTTTGGCTATATGATTGCTTCTTTCTTTAACAGTCTTTAGTTTTATTTAAGAGACCTAGACGAATATGTTTAATGAGCTTCTGTGTGTATAGTGAAACATTAAGGCACACTTTTCTTCAAGAAAGGTGGCTGAGGAGATGTAGTGTATGTAGGATTAGCTCCTCCTGGTTTTGTGCCAGTCTATGGTTTTGTTGAGTTCAAAAGCATTTAGATTAGGAATAGATTGGTAACTCTTTGCCTTAAGATACTTTAGAGAAAGATTTTTAATGAGTTAAACTCTGCTTGGAGCTGAGACACTGCAGACTTAGATTTTATATGGCTCTGTCACAGAGATAGCTAAAATACTGCACCAAAGAAAGAGAAACACAAAGACCATTTTCTCTGTCTCATCCCTAGGGAAGATCAAGTCTCTATATGCCTCTTTCCTCCTGTTCCTCTCCTTTACCAGCATTTGTTTTCTAAGAGGATGTTCTATGTTTTACCCTTGCTTTGAATGTTTGATAGTCAGTCTAAATGAAATAAAAAGCAATGGGTTTTATAACAGCATCATTTGGTAGAAGCCGGAAGCAGAACAGAATTGTGCAAAATACAGCTCCTTCAAGATCAAAATGTTCGAAGAAAGTCTTCTGAAAATTGACATTAAAAGTGTTTGAGCAGGAGAAAAAGAAGGATGCTTCTGATTTAGGGATCAATTCTGAACAGCATGTGGCCACCCTGAGGAGATGGACGTTCAAGAAAGTTTAGAGAAGGGGAATCAAATAAATATTTGTGCGTAATTTATGTTGTTGCTAAGAATCAGCTCAAGTGCTGGAGAATATCTATATTTTAGCTACAGAAATGAAGGATGCAGTAGGAATGGCTAAGTCAGGCCACTTGATTGCCCAGCCTGATGCGGAGAGAATCTGAGCTCTGAATTATAACAATAGCTATCAGTAAGTCAGTAGCATAAAATAAATAAGCCTGAAAAGTACTGAGAAAAAACATGTTCCCAAGGATCCTTTAATGCAGTTACATAAGAAGGATATCTGATCTCCACTTTCTTAATTACTACGTGGTGCCACTAAGGTGCTTGTGTGTGTATGGATATAATTATGCATATATAACATAGATTGCATGAAATCTAATTGGCAGCAGTTTAAGTATTCATTCAAATTCAATTGTTCTTCCCTTTCAGTAAATAATAATAAACCTTTGTAGTTGCTTCATATGATCATTAGATCGTGTTAAAGCTAGACATAAGAGAATGCAGTGAGTGCAATGTCATCTTTCTGCTCTTATGAGATTAATATATGCTCAGGTCTGAGAAGAAGCTCACAGTTTCAGATCTCAATGCTTGGCACCTGAATTCCTTTGGATTTTGGCTGTGTGCATGCTGTATTTAATTGTACTTTGCATTAAAATTTGTACTTTGGGCTCAGTAGTCTGCCCTTTTGATGTATAGTGTGTGTTAAATGAGAAAAGCAAATAGATCTGTCGGTAAAAACTGTCTTTTTCTAATCAGGAGGTGTGAACAGACACAGAGGGTTTTGTTTGTATCAGCTCTTCAGAAATCTTAGTTGGTTTCCTATTTATTCTTAGTGAAAAAACAACAGGGCTCTCTTTTGGGTCCGTTTGAACATTCAGATGAGTATTGACAACTACGTGATAAAAAAATAAATCCTTACTGCACTTCGGAGAGAAGGCACAGCACGACATGGCCCCTATCTGAACGTATCTGCCGTTTACATTATAAACATGATAAATCAAGCCAGGGCAGCAAACAGAAGGGGAAAAAAGCACAACTGGGAAAGGCAAAGGCTGCAGCCGCTTGGTGGTTTGCCCCTGTGCCATGCCCACCGTGCCCGCCAGGGCTCCGCTCCAGGGCTGCCACTCTCAGGAGCCCCTCCGCTTCCGCACCGTGCCCCTACCCCTGCTCTTTGTCACGGGGTCAAACCACTGCAGCCCAAATGTGGGCTTTGGGTGTTCGGTCTGAGGGCTACACCTTTCCTGGGGGTGCACAGGGGCACATATGTAGGTGTGCAACTTAACGGCGTACCCAGAATCTTCTCCGGTTGGTACAGTGCTCCTGGCATTGTTTGGGTTCCCCATGTTTAAGTATATTTAGTACTTATTTGCAGCAGAGACTGACGAGGATGAATGACTGGGAAATGCCAGGTGTGACACTGTTCAGGCTTGAGATTGCTCTGGGTACAGCTCCATGCAATGTGGGCTCCCAGCCTCGGGTGCTGTGCTTTTGCCTGAGCTCAGTAAAGAGGAAGGAATCAGGTGCCTGAAATTAGATGCTATGAAACCTCTTCTCATTTAATACCTACCTCAAGGATATCTCAATGTCACTACAGTCATAAGAAAGGCAATAATAGTCGGTGTTAAACTCTTGTGTAGGCTTCCTGGGTTTTACATCTGCAAGAAAATGCTCCACACTGCTCACATCCTGACTCCTATCTCCCCAGAGCAGCTGGTGCCTGAAGATCCTGATACCAAGTGTGTGCAGCACTGGATCCTTAGTCATCAGGGGGAACAAGGCTGACAGCAGAGGCTGATGCCTGCAGAGAGAAAACAGTTACCAGCTGATGCATCAAACAGCAGCTGCAGCATCCTCAGATTCACTGACTCCTACTCAAAGACCTTGCTTGAATCCGTACAACTTGCAGCAGGCAGGACACGTGCATCCATGGAGAAGCCTACTCTAGACAGAGAAACAGCTGGCCATGGGTATGAGAAGATCTTTACCCCGCTGGCACCAACAAGGAGGAGGTGAGAGTTCTACATGGGGTGGAGAGGGAATAGAGTCTTTCCAGTGTCAATAATGTCCATAAACCCTTTGAGGGGGAAGGAGTAAATCAGTGACAAATGCTGCTTTTGAGAATGGGAGAGGTTGAAGCACGGATCAGTACTAATGCAGTGGAAATTGAGGAAAATCAGGGCCCATTGTCTGATCATTTAATGGTGAGGAACATAGGCTTGCATTGGAGAGAGAGATCTGTGCTGGGGCCAGACAGACTAAGCTGAGACCTTGTTATCAGGTTGCTGCATCTTTGGCTTTACTGTGTGTATATAGTAGTAGGAGAATATTGGCATTGAATATCATATCTACAGAACTTCAAAACCTCTTTCCAAACATACTGTAACAAAATAGAGTGTGGTCTCTACGAGACTGTATTTGTGGGTTTAGGTATATATGTGTCTGTTTTCCTGTATTTATATGTTATATCAGTATATAATGAAAGAGGGGAAAAAAAGAGGAAACACATGAAATACAGGTAAAATATGGTCCTGTGGTCAAGCATTTGTTCAGAACAGAAAAGGTCAATATTTTTTGGTGACTGAGATGGATCATTTTCATTTTAAAAAGCTCTTTAATATCATGTTGTTTGGCCATTTCTTTCCGAAAGGCCATAGATGATATACGACTGAATATCACAAGCACCTTCTATGATGAAAGTATTTTCTAGTTGTCAGTAGACAGGCAGTGTAGCTGAAAAAAAGGATTTCATCACGCTTTCTCCAGATTGCTTAGCTGGCAGCCTCTACCCACCTCCCAGTGGCCCTCTGCTCTGCTGCTCTGGCAGTGTTTAATGTTCAGCCAGAGAGACAAAGGAGGATTGTCCTTTCAAAATGTACATACATCAGCACTGCCTGAAAAAGAAATACAGCAGGAAACACTGATTCCAAATTGCTATTTGAAGTGCTGGCCTTCTTCTGAAATGTAGACAAAACAGAAATAAACAGAAGCTAAAAGCGGTGATTTTTGCTCAAGCAGAGAAAGGACTCCCTTTTGGCACCTTTTCTAAGGCATTAGCTGTACCCAAAGGGCAGTTGAAATGGAATGAGAAGAAAATGGTACCTCTGATGTAAACAGCTAGGCATTGATAAAGCAATAACCACTCCTTTAGATACCGGTTTCCGCTGAACTGGAATTTGAGAGATAAAAACTGTTTCTCGTTCTTGGTGGTAAATCTGCTGGACTAAGTCTGAAAATAAAAGATCCAAAATCTCCAAGCAAAGCTTGCCAAGTCTAAAGAATCCTACTAGACATATGTCAGCTGGAGGTTGATACACGGGCTGCTGCACATATACTGCACAGTATTATGCCATCCCCTTATGCAAGTCCCCTAACACAGGACACTGAGGTTTTGTGGATGAGAAGTGGGTCTGGATCTGCTTCACAGTTTGGTGTGGGAAGAATGGTTATTGCAGACTAGATGGGCAATACTGTGGTATTAAGTATGATGTACTTGCTCATTGATTTTTTTCCTCCTACCTAGCCTGTCACTAACCAGAGACCAGAACCTGCATGAGACAGTTTCTGGACTAAGATCAGTTGATGTATTAGATAGATCTGAATTTGCACACTGAGGTCAAGTGAGCTGTGCTGATTGAGGATGTGATCCCTTTTTTAATCTGTACTGAGACTCTGGAAATCTTCGAGGTATCTGAAATCAGTGAGATAAAGCAGAATGCCTCCTATATTTATCTGGTGTCTCTTCTTGAAGTCCTTTAAAAATTTCATACTCTGGATATGTTTCTAGATCCAACATTGCTGTTTATACAAAATGGTTTGCAAGGAAGTAATATTATTCAACACAAAAAAAAGAGAGAAGTGAATTAGCATCATCTTTGGAAGCTTCCTCACCAAGATTTCCCACATATTTTCATTCTGCTTGCTGGAGCAGGGAAAGGTGCTAGATCATTACTGCTTAGGTTAAAAATTAATCACCCCACTGCTGTGCTGCTCCTTGTATGTTCTTTTATTACACTCCTGAAGTGATAATAGATACAGATGATAACCCAAACTCCCAAACTTTCTCTGGACTTTGTGCCAGTATTTAATGGACTAAAAATGAGAAGAAAATATCTTATCTTTACTAAGAACAGTTTTGTTGGAGATACAACACAATGTCCAATTCTAGCAGAGACATATCCAGGGCTGCCATCTGCTACACTAAGCCTGTGCCTTTCTGACTCTAGTACAATGCCAATTAAATCTAACATACAGAAAGCAGAGGTGACATGTCCAAAACAATCGAGAAAACATGAAGATGCCTTGTTTATATGTCAGTAAGGATCTATCCACTAGCAAAGGGCTTAAAAGAAAGAGCAGAAGAAGTAGTATAGAAAAAATTACAGTGACGGCGTGAAAACAAAAGCATTACTGTATTGGCATTCCTGGAGTCCTTCAGTCTTGCCTCACTTAAGAGTGAGCAATAACCACCTTATCTCACAGCACTGGTATGAGCAAAGGTTGTCTTTTTAATGGTGATATCTTTATCTTATTAATGAACGTATATTCTAACATACACTTGTATATGCAGAAAAGATGGGCTTGAAAATTGTTTTCAGAAAAGGTCAAAAAGTAGAGGTGCAACTCCTCATGCTGCAGTGCTAAGCATGTGATCAGCTCAGGAACCACAGTGCTCTGGATGGTGTCAGAGGCAGACTCAGGCCCATGTGCTAGGCATGCATCATTAGTACCACTTTCTTCTCTTCCATAGCACAGGTTAATAAACAATAGGCCACTCATTTAAGGATGGAGATGGAAAGGCAGCCACAGGTGGTTCTCTGTAGAGCTTAGATCACTGTGGATTATTTTTTGAGGTCTATGTAGTTTGCCATGCAGTTGTGTAGGATTTGTCTAGTGTTTGCCTATTCATGCAGTGCTTGTCTGATTTCTTCTTAAACCCATGTATGTTTTTTTACATCCACAGTAGCAAGGAGTTCTGCCTGTTTACTATCCACTTGCATGACCAATCATCTGCTTTTGCTAGTTTTGAACCCGGCTCTTGCTTGTTTGTCCTTAGTTCTTGTATTGGAAGATGCAGTAAGCAATTGATCCCTACCTACCTTCTTTGCGTTGCTAAGGGTTTTGTGGACCTTTACTATATGCTCCTAAGATGCCTCTTTTCCAGAATGAAGAGTCCCAGACAACTCAGTTACTCCTATTGAAGCTCTTCCTGCTTTTGATTATCCTTGTTGGCCTTCTATGAACTTTATATGTCATTTTGCAGATGAAGAGAGTAGAACCGAACACAATATTCAAGGCATGGGCAAAACATGGATTTATACAACATGGTATTTTCTGTTTTGTTCCCTATTATCTTTCTGATAATTCCTAACATTTGTTTGCTCTTTCAAGTGCTGTGGAAAACTAACCTACGGACCTATATATCGTAACATGAAGGTCTTGTTCCCAAGTGGTAATGATCAGCACAGAGCTCATAATTTTTTGTGTAAAGCTCATTTTGTGTGAAATTCATTTACCAATTTATTATCCAGTCACTTGGCCCCTTAAGGTAAAAAAAAAAAAATCATGGCTAATTCTTGTTCTCGGTGCCTTGGATAGATGTGTTTTGTCTGCAAATTTTAATATCGCCCTGCTCATCCTCTTCTTGAGGTGATATATGGATATCTGAAACAGAACAATTTCCAGCACAAATCCATGCAGAGTTTGGCAAGTGATGGCACTGAGAAATGACCATTAGTTCTGTCTTCTGTTTCCAGTTTTTTATCCAGTTTAATTTTCTATGCACACTTAACTTATTTGTCTTTGATGAAAGAGTTTTTCAGAAACTCCTTGGAAACGCAGGTGAATCAACTAGATCACCTTCACCTACATATGTGTTGACCCCTTTCTTGCCCCTTGCTGACTGCTCTCAAATCAGTCACTCTCTGTGGACAGCAAGGCTCTGATGAATCCTGTTTCCTCCTAACATGTGGCTGATGCTGTGCTTCTGTAAGTGACTCATTTTTGACAGGCAATTATTTTAGCCAGATTTCCATTTCGAGGCCTGTACAATAGCTCAAGTATAAGCATGTCATCAGTTCCTGGAAGCTGTCCATGGCAATCTCATGTGGATAGTTGTCGTGTCAAATCCACCAATAAATACATTTTTGTGAAGGTCTGTGAGGTGTAGTCCTGCTGATTTACCCTGATGAGCATCCACAATGTCCAGAGCATTGTGTGTGTGTGTGTGTTCAGAAACTGTGAATGGTATCAGTGGCAGGATGTCCATGCCCAAAGTCAGGATACACATTCATACACTGCAGAGGATCCAGGATTGTTATAATTCTAAGGGAGACCTCATCAATGGCCTCGCAAATCCTCAGAGCAGATAATGCACAACATTGTCAGCCATGCTAACATCGCCTGAATCTCTGGCACATATGTCTCAGCACAAGCAGCACCCTGTTTGCCTCACAAAATATTGGCTTCCACAGCGTGAAGGCACCCATCTGCATGTATCTTTGCAATGGCAAATTGCCAGCTACTGGCATGATGCCACAGTACCTGACACTTATGACAAACTCTTTGTCTGCATCAGTTCTCAATTTCTGTAGTAACCACTGAGTGTACTGTCAGGGCAAGTCAAAGGTGATTGGGACTGCTGGTGAGGTTGTTTTCATGCTAGCACAGAAAACATCATGAGGATTAGCATTCCTCAGTCCCTGTGAGAAGCTGTTCCAGCTCCACTAAAGAGCAAGCAGCTCTGTGATATTCCTGGGTTTGGACTCTGCCATTAACCAGGAAAGACCATGGTTGCTCTATTTGAGGTACATAGAGCTGTAAGGCACAAATCACCCGTGCTCTTGCCTGGCTCAAAGGGTATAGTCTCTCTCACACCTTCCAAACACCTATCAGATGTAATCTTGAGGTCTTTTTTTCACCATAGAAGATTGAAAAACAAGAATAAATATTTGCATATAAAATAAGCTGTCTTATTGTGTATGGTGCATGTTAATCAGACTCCATATATTTTCATGTACATGTACCAGAGCAAAGGCATAGGTACAGGTTTACCACAGACAGCTGACACAGGCTACTTTTTCCTCAGAGGGACCACCTAGAATCCCTCCAAATCTCTCTAGATGAAACCCACTGAGATTTCTCCCTGTGCCACAGTCTGGGCACATTCATTAGGGAAAAAAGGCATATAGAGAAAATTCAAGCATCTATAAACAAAGAGTGCTCATTCAGCACCAGCAGGTGTGTGGAGGAGCATGGACCAAAAATGAGCAGTAGACTTTTCTTTAGTAGAAGGAGAGACCTAGCTGCTGGTAATCTTGGGGATAGTGACATAAAAACCCTGTGTGGAAAACTCAGTACAGCTGCTAGACAGTGCTTTTGACAACCCCCAGTCTCTAGCATTCTTGAAATGCTGGTGAAATGCTTCCAAATGACAGCTTACATTTCTCATTTAACAGAGTTGTTGGTATGACTGTGGATAGTAGCAGGCACTGCTGATCCCATAACTTATCTAAAGTGAAAGAAAATCCTAGCTGGATCATTTTGATAGGTATTTAGTTACTGTTCTTTGCAGTGGAGGTTTATGGTGATGTGTTGTGGCCCCTCCTGATAACCGATAGAAATCCCTCTGTGTGATAAAACAGATGAGTCATTAAAAACCTCAGGATAGAAGCAAGCAGGACTCTGAGGGGAAAAAAAAAATAATAAAAAAAGGCACACAGGTGCTTGTATTCAAACACTTTTGCTAAACCTAAATAAGACCTAACATGTCTGTGTGGGAAGCTTCCTTTGGGATGGGAGTGTCTGTTGTGAAGAGGGGTATAGGGGATGCTTGAGCTGTCGAGATCTGTGAGATGGGTATGTTTCTGGAAGGGGGGTGTAGGGATGTGATATGAAGCTGCTTCAGAAGAGCCCTCCTAGGTAAGAGTCCTTTGGACTAGGTGTGGAGGTAGTTTTGTCTCCTTTGTTTTGTTACACTCAGGCCTATTGCTTGTAGCTGTACCAGTTGGCTTGCTCTCAGGGCACCTCAGAGGTCGCTTAAAGGGGTAAGCTGTGTGAAGGGACAGAGAGGTGGGGCACCAGAAATTTAACAGGGTAAGATACCTCTAAGCTAAAAGACCCAAAAGGCAGCCTTTGACTCTGTCTTGTACTGGATGTGTTTGGATAAGGAGTTTTGGGGGTCAATGAGAGGAAAGTCAGTAGTTTAAAATTATATGTATAATTACCAGCTATGATGTCCTCAGGGAGCTACTTGCTATCTCCAAAATTTATGCTAAAATAATAGAGAATTTGAAAGAAATTATTCTAAGAAGATATGCCTCTCCATGGTTATGGGTTTGTTCTGTGTAATCTGAATACGCTTGTTGTGGCAAATACACCTGGCTGAGTTTCAGTCTTTAGTGAAAAACATCTACGTGGTTTTGTATTTGGAGGTGTCAGACTTTCCATCTGATTTCCAGATTGGACAGTTCTTGTGTGTAGCAGAAATGACAACTGGAACAAGAGAGACGGGGATTAAGAAACCATGAGAATATGTGCTTATTTATGACATATGAAATAAAATAAAAGCTTTCACACTTTTCTAAGCACACACAAATCTCACTTCGATATTTTTAAAGCACTGTTATCCTGTCTTTTACAGTGTGTAAGTGAAACTCCTCACAGTCCAGATGGAAAAACATCTGAACGTTACTCTGTTTTGCTGATAAAACACATTTAGAACATATTTATGAATACTACTTTTACTACTCAACCGTCTGAAGATTTGTCTCACAAACATATGAAATCATTTCTGGTAGATCTTCTCCTGCTGTAACTTTACACAATGATGCATCAAAGGTTTAAAGTGTTCATCAAAGAATATAAGCATTTACATTTGTGGGCCTCAATTGATCTTGGCTCACGGTTATCAGAATCTTTTGAAAGTATACAATTTTTGCTTTAATTACTATAGATGATCCAACTTGAAGGATAAAATCCAGCATATTCCTGAGGTTCAGATGATTACCAAAATGTATACATACACATATGCAAATATTCAGGTCTTGTATGCCTGATGCTCTTGTAAATAAATTAACTTAAGTCTTTTTAAATGTTGGATCAGTTTTGAACACGTCTTATTTCACCATCCCATTGGACCCATATGCTGACCGTAGCTATTCCCAGCTCATACCTACCTTATAGTATATTACAAAAATATTTTTTGAAAGATTTCAGCTGGAATTCATTTCCTAAATGTAGGTGATTGAGTAATAAATACACCTATGTGTCTGTTTCTCCCAATACAAATCTTGTAATATAGACAATCTAATTTCAGAGTTCTCCCAAAACAAATCTAGTAATATACATAATCTGATTACAGAGACTTTTTAGCTGCTGAATTGTAAATGTTTGGATTAAAGCTGAATGCATTTCACTGACTATGTAACTTAGACACCTAACTTAGCTTAGTTAACAACTATATTTCGATGTCTATAGTCTCCAGCTGAGTGCTCCTCAATAGTTTCTGATATTTTATCTTCCACAGCTAATTGTGACTCAGGGCCATTTTATTTCCTTTTTCCTTGATTTTCAGATTTGATGAGAAGTCTTCTTCAGGATTGTTTTTTCTGAATATAATACTGGCAATCTCAACATCTTTCCTGTAGCAGTATAGAGATCAAGTTTACACATATATTTATTTTATTGTATTTTATTGTATTTTTTTAAATTATGTTTTAAAACTCACTTTGTCGGTTCTATTATGATCTTTTAAAAGCACGAATAATAAATACTTCTGAGCTGCTTTACTTCTCCAGTTTTGTGTCTGGGGTGTCTTCATTATCCAATAGGGTGCTTCTGAACCGCTGGTCTAACAGTAGCTTATTTTCTGATGATGGCCAAATTCCCTAGAGAAAGTGGTTGAGTAAATGCATGTGCTTGACTCCATTATCACAGAGTTTAAACATGTACTACTAGTGAAGCTTTCTATGCAAGCAAACTGTGAAGCTATTTAAATCACTTCCATCCACCATATTTTTCATTGTCCAACCTGTGACAATTCACAAACTGCAAGGTGAAAGCAGACACTCTTACTCCTGCTGTGATCTTTGAAACAGATTGAGTATTTGTTAACACAACATTCTTACTTTATACTATGTGGTAATGATATTAATATACTTCCTGAGGAGATTTCACTTCTTCTGAGTGCCTTTCTCTCCTTTTTCTCCTGGTGCATCATCTGTGTGATGAATCAAATACATTCAATAAATATTACTAAATATTACGTTTACTATATATTTAAGTCAACAGGGAGGATATTTTGCCATTAACCTGGTATGAGATTTTATTAAAATAAGTGAATCATAATGATTTACAACAAAGGACAATTTTCCATAAATTTCTATATTCATTTATACATGTGTAGTGGTTTAACCCCAGCCGGCAACTAACCACCACACAGCTGCTCGCTCACTCCCCCACAGTGGGATGGAGGAGAGAACTGGAAAAGTACAAGTGAGGAAACTTGTGGGCTGAAATAAAGACAGTTTAATACGTAAAGCAAAAGCCATGTGAGCAAGCAAAGCAAAAATGGAATTCATTCACTATTTCCCATTGGCAGGCAGGCGCTCAGCCATCTCCAGGAAAGCAGGGCTCCATCATGTGTAATGGTTACTTGGGAAGACAAACACCATAACTCCTAACATTCCCCTTCTTCTTCCACCTGCTCTATATGCTGAGCATGACATCATATGGTGTGGGATATCACTTTGGTCAGTCAGGGTCAGCTGTCCCAGTTGTGTCCTCTCCCAACTCCTTGTGTACTCCCAGCCTACGTGCTGGTGAGGTGGGGTGAGAAGCAGAAAAGACCCTGGCTCTGTGTAAGCACTGCTCAGCAGTGATGAAACATCCCTGTAATATCAACGCTGTTTCCGGCACAAATCCAACACACTGCCCCATAGTAGCTACTGTGAAGAAAATTAACTCTACCCCAGCCAACAGCAGCAAAACATGTAGCAGTACACTTGACAGAAAAATAACAAAGAACCTTTCAGTAGATATACTATGTTACAAAAACTAGGTTATAAAGAACAGGCATGCTCAACCACTTTTTAGAAAATGGTCAGGTAAATCAAACCAGTGTGCAACAGCTGACTTTTGTGGCTAAAAGAGCTCCAAATTAAAACAAATTTTACGTAACATTGGGCTAGTTCATATTTAATTATTGAGATGGACTAGATTAGAAACAGAAACATGTATTAGCTTGGCTTTCCTGAGTAATATATATTTTATTTAAGTTAGATCTTGCTAGAGGGGATTGTGAATAATCAATACTTTTCCAATTCTCTTCTGTATAGTTCCAATCCATACCTGTGTTCACACAAATAATTGCTGGCAGCTTTGTGTATTTGGGCATTTTAAGGGTATTTATTCTTTATGAAGTGGAATATAAATAAAAGGCAGTCAAAATGAAATGTCAGCAAACATTTTCCCGAGCACAACCCCAGGGCATGATATTGAAGGAAAACTCATATACTTTACTGCACGCTAGACTCTCCTGTCTTGTGTCTCACTTCCTCCTCAATAATTGTCTCTCTGCTTCAGAAATTCTTGCTTGACATTGACACTGGATTAAGGAAGGCGTCTCCAAATACTCTCAGGAGTTATTGCATCTACATGTTCTTTGATTCTTGCTGTGATTTTAAAGAAAGTGATTCTGGCTATTTAAAATGGAATTTTCCTCACCTTTTCTGAATTTTATTTTCCTATAATATTCCATTATCAGCTTCCTCCTTGCCACGTGCTGTATTGCACTACAACAAAGTGTAATGGTGCGTAGTTGTATAGAACAGACACCATAGTCTTGTGCCTTGAGAAGACACAGTTCCCAAGAACAGCATGACTGTAGTTAGAATGAAGTCCTGCCAAAACTCATTAAGGCCTGCCTCGTTTAGGAGCTCAAACGTGATATGCAATTGACTTGATTTGATACAGGTTTCACAGTGTTTTCAGCCTCTCTCTGTGTCTCACCATGTATATATATATGCCCAAGACAGGCTCTTTTCCGCTACTCTTGTCTTTATATGCCTTTGTCTTCGACCTGCATCTCCTGTTGGATCCATCCTGTAACTTGCATTGCTAATTCTTCACTTGCCTGGGCTTTGCTTGATTGGTTTACCGGTGTGGCTGTAGACTCATGGCTGAGATGCCTAAACTTCTTGCCTAGGTATTTACCATGTGTTCTCCAGTGCCTACAATGAAAACCGAATGTCATTGATTCCTAGTACACAATGATTAGGGAACAATAGCTACTGAATGCTGTAGCAGTCATGCTGAACCTTATCACGATTTTTGAACACTCTCTGAAATAAAAGGAAGGATCTCTAAGCACAGGATCAACATGTTAAGGCTGGCTTTCGTCTATTCAGTGAAATCAGTCCTCTTAGGAGTTCCCCTGGCAAACTTCCCTGGTGAATGCTGTTGTGTAGTTGGAGGCAGACTGTTCAGGCTAGGAAAAGTCCAGTCTAGTAATAGAGTCAAGTGGGAACAGCTATGCAAATCATATAATGTGAGCAGGTTAAAACTGTGGGAAATAAAGGTGGCTCATCTGACTGGAGTACATAAGCTAATGGAGAAATCCACTGTGCGTAGGGGACCCTGCTGCCAGGGATCTCTAAGCCAGGAAGATTTCCCTTCCCTATGGACAGTTCATATGGTATGTGCATATTTCAAGCACTGCCCTAGCCTCATGTGAGAAACAATTGCCTATGTAAGGATTTATTCAGAGAAGTAAAACTTAGAAACTAAAATAAAATCTGCATCTGTATTTGCAACAGATGAACCAGAGCTAATCCTTGGGAAACAGGTTGTTCTGACCACTTTGCTTTTCAAAGCAGGAAGTTGTGGAGATTCATTTAGATGCCGAAGGGAAAAATGTCTAGGATTTGATCTCTTTAAATCCACATACATAGAGATACATACAGTAATGTATTTATCATTTCATTTGAATAATTTTGGTATAGAAATGTTTTCTTTCTCATAGAAAGAGAGGATTTGCTATGTATGAAAAAGAACAGATGTTTAGACCAGAGCAGGAAAGCTAAAATATATCACTTGTGGGAACTTGTTTCCTTGGAAATATTGCAAATATTTCTCTGAGTAACTACTTTAGAAATCAGTTCCATTGGAAAATAACAATGTGAGATAATGTAACTAGACAGTGGAGAAAAGAAGAAATTCCTTGCCTTAGATTATCTGTTTATTAATTTCTATTTCCAGATGGCATAAGGAAAACATCAAATTAAATTTGTTACTTGGTTGAAATATTTTGTGTTCTAACTGTAGTATTTGTAAACAATGTAAAAAGAGGAGTCACAGTAGGTACTTAGAATATTGTAATTCTATTGTTATGTCACATTTCTAGGGCTAGCTAAAGGAAGAAAAACAGATTTGTCTTTCTTCTTTTTTTTGTTTTTTTTTTTTTCACTTCTACTACCAAGGTCCATAGGGTGGAATTCAATCCACTAAAGAAAATAGGAAATCCTCTGTTCGCGTTTGCCCTTTGATAAATTGTATTTCGTTAAATCTACACCAGATTTATCTTGCAATTAACACTGAAAAGAAAATACCATAAATTTGAGACTTGCGTTTCTAAAAGGAGAAAATTAATTGTTGTTACATAATGAAAATGCTGAATTATAAACACTCTCAATCATGGTAGATGTAAACACACAGGCAGAATTGATGTTTCAAATGTCTTTCTCCTTGTGTGAAACTACTTTAATCATTTTTATAATTACATTAATTTTAATATATTTTTAATAAGTTCAGTAAACTTGTAAGTATGATGAAGAGATGGCAATCGAGCTTCTTAATTTTGTATATTCACATGCACAGTGACATGAAGACTCTAAGAGTGTAATTGGTTAAAACGTCACTTTTGGGGGAATTTATTGACTGGCCATAACACTGAAAAATTGATTTATTTTGCTCAATCAAAGTAAAAAATAGTGTTTGAATCTCAGAAGCAAATTACCCTTTTCAACAACACACTGGAATTACATCCCAAATCTTTGACTTTAGTTAGTGAAGAAAAGAGCCATCAGTGAAGGCAATACCTCATAAGAAATTATCATATTCTGCAGTGACAAATCAAGAAACTTGAAAGAAGAGGGAGAAATGGAAGTTGAGAGTTGACATATAATGTAGATATATACTATAACATTATAAAGTTACATACTCTAAATGTAGGACTAAAAGTTAGCTGCTTTTAATAAGATAGCTGCTCTTACTGCTTTTATGACAGAATGATTTTGCTGCCCTGAAAGGAATGTGAGGGGAAAATAGAAAATCAACAATTCCAGTCCTTAATGACGTTATATAGCTGAAGGCTCTTGTGATGTTACTGTATCACTGTTTATTAGGGGTACAGTGCTACTTCTTTAGAAGCATAATCATAGAATCATAGAATCATTAGGGCTGGAGGGACCTTCAAAGGTCATCTAGTCCAACCCCCCTGCAAGGAACAGGGATATCTCCAACTAGATCAGGTTGCTCAGGGCCTCATCCACCGGGCCTTGAACGTCTCCAGGGATGGAGCATCCACCACCTCTCTGGGCAACCTGTTCCAGTGTTCTACAACTCTCATGGTAAAAATTTTTCCTAATATCCAATCTGAATCTACCTCCCTCTATTTTAAAACCAT
Source organism: Tauraco erythrolophus (assembly GCF_009769465.1). Lineage (NCBI taxonomy): Eukaryota > Metazoa > Chordata > Aves > Musophagiformes > Musophagidae > Tauraco > Tauraco erythrolophus. The sequence continues at coordinate 49,152,122 of NC_141467.1, read as the reverse complement.
TACCCCTTGTCCTATCACAACTGGCCCTCCTGAACAGCCTCTCCCCATCTTTCTTGTAGGCCCCCTTGAGGTACTGGAAGACCGCTATAAGGTCACCCCGGAGCCTCCTCTTCTCCAGGCTGAACAGCCCCAACTCTTTCAGCCTGTCCTCATAGGAAGGTGCTCCAGCCCTCTTATCATCTTCGTGGCCCTCCTCTGGACCCTCTCCAACTGGTCCATGTCCTTCTTATGTTGGGACTCCAGAACTGGACGCAATACTCCAAGTGAGGTCTCACGAGGGCAGAGTAGAGGGGGAGAATCACCTCCCTCGACCTGCTGGCCACACTCCTCTTGATGCAGCCCAGGACGCGGTTGGCCTTCTGGGCCGCAAGAGCACATTGCCGGCTCATATTGAGCTTCTCATCCACCAGTACTCCCAGTCCTTCTCCTCAGGCTGCTCACGATCCATTCTCCGCCCAGTCTGTATTTGTGCTGGGATTGCCACGACCCAGATGTAGGACCTTGCATTTGGCCTGGTTAAACTTCATGAGGTTGTACGGGCCCACCTCTCCAGCCTGTTCGAGGTCCCTCTGGATGGCATCCCTCCCTTCCAGCATGTCGACGGCACCACACAGCTTGTGTCATCGGCGAACTTGCTGAGGGTGCACTCCATGCCACTGTCCACGTCACCGACAAAGATGTTGAAGAGGGCTGGGCCCAACACGGACCCCTGAGGGACGCCACTCGTGACCGGTCTCCACATGGACATCGAGCCGTTGACCACTACTCTCTGAGTGCGGCCATTGAGCCAATTCCTTATCCACCGAGTGGTCCATCCATCAACCCATGCCTCTCTAGTTTAGAGAGAAGAATGTCGTGCGGGACAGTGTCAAAAGCTTTGCAACAAGTCCAGGTAGATGACATCCGTTGGTCGACCCTTGTCCACCGATGTTGTCACCCCATCATAAAAGGCCACCAAGTTGGTCAGGCACGATCTGCCTTTGGTGAAGCCATGTGGCTGTCACCCACCACCTCCTTGCTCTCCATGTGCCTTAGCATGGTTCCCAGGAGAATCTGCTCCATGACCTTGCCAGGCACAGAGGTGAGGCTGACCGGCCTGTAGTTGCCCGGGTCCTCCTTGTTCCCCTTTTAAAAATGGGGGTTATGTTCCCTCTCTTCCAGTCATCGGGGACCTCGCCAGACCGCCACGACTTCTCAAATACAATGGCCAGTGCTTGGCAACTTCATCCGCCAGTTCCTTCAGGACCTGCGGATGGATCTCATCAGGTCCCATGGACTTGTGCACCTTCAAGTTCCTCAGAGTTCCAAACCTGCTCTTCAAGTACGTGGGCGGTGGTTCATCCTCACAGTCCCTGCTAGTTCTTTCCACAGCTGGGTGGTAAGACAAGAGGCTTTATCAGTGAAGACTGAGGCAAAAAATTCATTGAGTACCTCAGCCCTCTCTATGTCCCGGGTGACCAGAGCACCAGTATCCTTCCGGAGGGGGCCTACATTCTCCTTGGACTTCCTTTTGTCCCCTACATGCCTATAGAAGCATAAGGACATGTCTCTTTGTTCATGTGGACCTTTGTGAAACATCACACAACGTCTTTTAAGAATATGTCTCTAAGTAAGAATACACTTTTCACTTTATAGTCTTCAGTGCTCATGTTTATGGGTTACAACATTTGTTATTGTGGAATGATTTTCCTTATAAATACTGACATGAGAGAATAGACCATTAGTTACATAGCAAATGACACCTACCAAACAAAGATAACCTATTTTTACTTTCCTAGTGATTATACACTCTAAGGAGTGCTAAAGCACTGTAAATACATTTTATCCTGGATCAGTATATTTGCTAGGGTACATTCCTCCCTAATTTCATCAGAGAAAACACAGTGCTGTAGGATTGCTCTTGTTCAAGCTGTAAAAGCTTACGTAATAAAAACTGTTAGTGGATATTTGCAGATGAAGTACATTGGCTTCTGAATATGCTGTATTCCCACTTCTGCTAGCAATTACAGAATGCTTCACATGGGATGCCAGGTTTTATGCAGTGTTCTTTATTTTTGGCAAATTAGGGAGATGTTCTGAAACACTGAGGTTGCTGAATCTATTTACCGAATGCCAGGTGACTGCAGTTATCATTTTATAGGTGAACAACAAGAACTATCCAATTGTGCTTTGAGTGTATACATCCACAGCAGTCCAAATTACACCAGCAGTAGTGCTGCTATTTATACTGGTGGTAATAGCACTACAGAAAATACCATCCACCTGGGAATAAGAGAGTGTAGTAAAAGTCCTTATTTATCTGCCTACCAAAAATTCTAAGGCTGGATTCACAAAAAGATAGTGTTTATATATCAGTGAAAAAAACTGTGTCTATGTTCTTTGATGCATGGAAAATGATCTGTGAGCTTCCCTTCAGCTGTGCAAAGGCAAATCACTATGAAAATATGATGTACTTGGCTGTGAGTAAGGCTACTGAATGGGGATAGACTTAAATACATGAGAAGCAGGTTTTAGAAAACCAAGGATAAAACTCACTTATCTTTGTAGAATGTCTGCTCTTACCCTTTCATGAACACTACTCTGGCCTATAATAGAGTTGTAGCATATTTTAGAATACAGCTACATGTAGATTACTGTTTGGTCGTAGGACATACTAATGACCTGTGCAGATAGCATATGACCTTACTGAGAGTAATGATATCTTTCCTACTCAGCAGAGTCCTGCTGAGACCTCAAACCAATTAGTGCATGCTACCAAACATCTCTATGTGCGGTGTTTCCCAAGGGAGTGAGGAGGCTGAACGAGCTGTGGTTGTGCAGTGTGTAGTAGCTTGAGTGTGCTGCCATACAGCCCCAGCTCTACACTGTTGAGACCCTGGAGAAGTAGTAGTTTCTGCACAGCACTCCTGGGAGCTCCCAGAGGCAGGGTGAGTGTGGGCAGGAGCTTTCAGGGACCTCTCTGTTCTCTACAGGGCAAACATACTCTAAATCAATAGGTCAGTCCCATTGTATTACCACCGAATGAAATATTCTATACTAGTATTTGAAGTAGTAGCATTGTCCCCACCATTTCAACTCACACAACTCTCTTGTGTAGGCCCTTGAGAGTCTTCAAAAGTGAATTTCACTTTAATATCTTACTAATTGCAAAAGCTGAGGGGATCCAAGGGGGCTAATCCATCAAATTATATAGTGAACATTTCTTCTAATATTGTATTTCTAAGTGGGCTATTATGGGATTTTACACCTTCACTGAAAAATTATTTTCTCATAAGTGGTTTTGAATTAAGATGGGAGCAGGACTTTAAATGGTAAATATATTACTTTCACACTAAATACACGCATTGCTTGGCTTGGAGCCCAAGAGCTAAGAATTTTTCTCTACCATAGGATTAGCTTTAGTATTTTTCAAAACTCTTTTAACATTTGCCAAAAAACTAAAGGTGCCTGTTTCTCTCTCTTTCTGTATGTTTTGAGTTCTGTAGTTTTCCATGCATTCTCCTATGGGTTCTAGTGACTCTAAACAGTTTAATTCTGGAAGTGGGATTAAGTGAAATATGCACAGATGGCTAAAGCAGAGGCTTGATCAGACTATTTGTCATTAAAAACAACCACATTTTGTTTTGGCTATTGCAGCCACTGGATCAAAACCTTTTCCAGGGAAAATTAAGGGTACTAAAAAGCCTGCCTGACCAGATTGTTACAAACCTGTGAGTGTAGTTGATTTGCGAATACAAATACAATTCTGGACACCTAATTTTCATTCCAACTACTGTTAGCCAACTATGGACCTTCAGCCTCCACTAACTTGTCACATTTATCATACCGAGGTGACCTACACTGATTTGAGTAAAACGTGTATTATTCAAGGTAACTGTTAAGGGACAGAAGTTTGTGAATCACTCAGTTGTTGGCACTTTAAGTTGGATTAAATCTAAACTTTTTAAGGTGATTTGTTTAGGGTCAAGTGCTATTAATGTTTAAGATTCAGAAATGGCTAGTTCATGATAGGGTTGATAAAGCACTTTAGCAGTGATGAGATGAGCCAGTGACAGCTGGTAGAGGAATCAAATGGAAAAAGAATGTATATGGGAGGATCTTGGGGACAGTCCAGAGCAGTATGTGATGCTGTTCTGCTGCCTTGCAGAAGTGAGGTCTGGAGGAGAAGAGGCTAATGAGAAACAGTTTGCATGCCAGTCCTGCACCTGCCAAATGTGTGCCATGTTTCTTGATGCCTCCGCACCTCAGCAGTATCAGAAGACCTGACTTGCCTGTGGCAGATGTAGGCAATCTGAAAAAGTGTCAGTGTAAGCACATCAAAGTGCTCATTGCAGGACAAAGTAGTGAACATTCACTTGCTATAGGTAGGGGCAGAGTTTGTGATGACCTATGTAACATCCCAGCCTTGGTCTAGGCCTTGGCAAGCCGTCATGTTCAGGCTATAACTGAGATGATTCAAATACTTGGCATTGTAAAGGGTTATAAGAACCAAGGAGAAACCCTGCTGTATGTCATCCATCACAAAACCTATCTTCTGAATATGGCAGTGATTGCAATGGTTTCCTTGAGTCTTCATAGTTTATGCTAAATACCTGGTCTCTGTGACAATGCAATCTCTGAGCTGGACTAGGTTTCAGCCACAGATTTTGATTGTCAGCATATGGTCCTTGATGAGTTTCTTGCAAAAGAACCATGTTAAATACCTTTTTTCATACTTACATAAGTTTTTATTAGATTCCATGCTCAGGCCAAAATTGTCACTTGCTTCCCTCACTGACATGGTTTTATGTGTTCTATATTTCTCCTCTCCAATTTGCTATTGCAGAGAACCACACTTCAAACTGATTTATCCCAACTACTTAAGCCTAATGTGTACTGGCAAGACATCATCACAAGGTGCACGAGTGCATGAGTTACATTGGGAGCAGTGGTGATATTTGCATCATTTCAAGTACGCCTTCTATACGCTTTTCTATTACAGAAAATAAGTTTAATATTTACAATATATTGCACATTGCATGATAAAGGCAGGGATCACAATATGTCTTTGCCATCGAGGACAAGACCCCACAGGGTGATTTCATTGATCCTTTACAGAATAGAAGAAGAATTCAAGAATAACTTGTGAAGGTCATATTTTACGGTTTATGTTGCTTGGTCCAAATTGTGATAGAGTAAGAAAGTAATGCTATGATGGAAGGGTCAAGAAGGAGAAGTTCAAGACAAAGCAGGGAAATAGTTTAATCTTTTCTCCAGTTCTTAGAGTATGATGATCTTCCCTATCTAAAGATCTGTGATAGATTTTTAGGCACTAAGTGTTCATGCAGGTACAGACTCTTCTTCTATGATCTATGATAACATAGGAACACAAGGCACTGGCGTAACAACTAAACCAAGACACTTCAGAGCAGTGAAAGGGAGTAATTTGAAATCACCATGATCCATGGTCAAACTAATGGTGGGAATGCCTGTCAGATTAGGCAGCCCTGACTGCGCTCCAATTAGCTGTGCTTGTAATTAATGTTACAAGTTTGAAGTCTGCTGTGATTCATGGTCACTAAAGTTCACGGCGGAGTGGCTTTTCCATTTCAAGGAAAAGACCAAGAATTGCTTTAAAATACTTATGACTGTGATTAATGGAATGGGGAGGTGACTGAAAACTGATACGTTGGTAGACTGGCAGAGGTGGGGAATTAAAAAGGCAGAGGCCATAGCATGCTAAACCTCTAAGTTACTTAGCATGCTCAGACACTCCATACTGACTACAATGGGGACACTGTGCTGAATTTCCCTTTGGACATTTCCAGCCAATTGCCAGGCAGATTCTTGGCTGGCTTAGTGTTTTATTTTGGCCTCTGAGAATATCCCTCACAGTTTTAACCAGGTTGCATAAAGTTCTGTGGATTCCTGCTATAGAGAGGTAGATGTACATCACAGACAGTTTTCTCTTTAGTTAGAAATACGTCTCTTTTGACACTTTATTTTGACTGCTGCAGTACACAGGGTGTGATTTCTTAGACTCTCAGAATTTTATCACCACTAGGTGCATTTGGTACTTCCTGATGTCCACGTATCCTGGCACAGTCTTACAGAACTCAGACAAAAATTTACACTGTGCCGTCATGAGGGGCACCTACAGCACCGAAGCACAGCAGAGCCAGAGCAAGTAAGAGGGCCCTGACCCTTTTGCTATGCCTTAACAGTCTGAGGAAACCTTCTGAAGCAGCCCTGCAACTTCTGAATTGTTTGTATATGCCGAGAGAAGAAGATGGAGGGGGAAGCGGGGAGGGGATGGCTGTTACTCACGGTTGTGTGATTATTCCAGCAACACAAGTCCCTATACTCAATTTTTCACCCTCTTGTCAGCAGCAGGAGAGGCAATTTCACCACTGAGCACAGAACACTTCCCCTTTGCTCTCTCCTTGTTATGTGTGAAGAGCCCTGCACACAGGGGTCTTCTTGGGATGGCAAAATCAATGCCGCTAATGCTCTTAAGATATTTTAAGGTGAGCTGGCTACTTAAATTAGCTAGTTTAAAGGCACATGGTTGTTTTCTGTGTGATTTCAGGTGACTGCAGTGTAGACATATCTTTCAGGTATGCCCATTCTCCTCAGCTAAAGCCACATTGGAAGGTATTACTTGCTGTATTATAATACAATTACAGTGTTGTAGACCTATACTGGCACTGAAACAGCACAAAATAAGATTAGAATATTTTTAGTTTTATGTCCTGAATAACAGCATCAGCCTGAAATCCTGCTGTGGAGTTTACATCATGGGTAGAGGTACATAAGGGTCTGTGAATATTCTTCTACATTATGCCCTATAACTTCTCTTCTCTGACAGATCTCACTAAATGGCTCTTAAATTGCATGGTGATATTTGCTTTTGTGTAAGTAGCAGCATTCTGTTAAATCATTTCTGGAGAAAGCAGCATACAAAAGACATCCTTTCCTAACCCCTCTCTGTTTCCTTCACCTCCAGGCCTCCCTGCTTCACCTTCAGTTTCTCTCCCAGCTGGAAAGAGATTCTCATGTTTCTACTAACTTTGCAGTTAAAAACTATTGGCATCCTGCAATGCCCAGAGGATCCTAGCATAAAGAAGAGTGGTAGTTCAAATAGCCTAAGGGTGATCAAATCCATTTCCCTCATTTGGTATTGCCTCCTACTCATTCAATTTTGGTCTGTATTGCAACAAGAAGAAAGAATGAAATGGACCCCTCTGGACTTCTGAAATTTCCCTTAGCAAAGTAACTTCTCAGTAAGAGATAGATCAAAAAATAGCTTTGGTATTGAGGTGTAGATTGAAAAAAGAAAAGGTCTTAAGACTGTATGACTGATCGTGCTGCAAAGCCTAAACGTAGGTACCTAGTTCCAGAAGAAGAGTTCGCAGGACTACTCGTTGTACCCTCCTGTACCAAGAGCTGTGATCCACAGCAGGCACCAAACTGAGCCGAGAGATCCTGTGGCTAGGGAACTGCTTTGTGAGGCTTTCACCCTCATGGTTTGGGTGCCTTTGAGAGACTTGAATTTGAGTATTAGCCCTCTACTTTGGGATTAGGTGCTCTTGAACAACTGCTTTCTTTTGAAATGTGTGTGTTCAGCCACCTTGGAGTTTGTCAGGACAGGTCCTGGCAGCCAGTGCCTGTCCCACTGCCCCAGCGAGGAGCAAGGCAGCTGGGAGGCACCAGGGCAGCCCCAGCCCCTGGCATTGGGTACCTCCCTGGGGACAGGGACGAGCTGAGGCTGGGTCAGGACAGGGACCCGCAGGTGGACCCAGCTTAGTGGGGCTAATGGCCAAGCATGGAGACTGGCTCCGATGTGGTGTTGCTGGGGCAGGGGCTGACAGTCCTAGGGGGCTGGAATGGGGTCCTGGGCCATTGGCAGGTTTGGGGTATGCCAGGGAGGGGTGGGCAGGGACAGATGGGGTTGGCGGTGCTGCAGGGCCATGGTGGTGTGCTATTGTGCACCCACCTTTTGCATTGTAGCCAGGTGATGAGAGCATTCACTGGAGGAGGAGGTATGGTCCCCAGCCCTTCCCGCCCAGCGGAGTCTCCATTCACCTCTCCCATATTACTTGAGGGTACCCATGTGTTTCAGCACTTCCATCCTTTTTGTCTCCATGGTGCAAAACCCAGTCTAAGATGGCCAACTCTTCACACAAACTGCAAAAGGAATCGCTTTATTCAAGTCAGGCTTGTGAAGCCCATCCTAGTGTCATATCTGGGAGCCCGTTTGTCAGTACGGGTCTCTGCCACTTTTCTATTACCAGTTCGGCACCAGTTACTGTAAATGTGTGCATGTATCACTGTCCTTTCACGGAAAAGGTGAAATTTACACTGTTATACCTCATTACTTTAGAATAAGTTGTATTTGAAAATTTACATTTTATTGAACTTTTGTTTTCATCTCATTAAATGTCTGCTTTAGTGTGAATACCAGTGTATTAAAGCCACAGGTGACATATTGAAAATCATAATCTCTCCAGTATAATAAAGCAAGAGGATGTAATTTAGAGAACTTTCTCAATGTCATTGTTCAAAATTTCCTTCTAGAGAAGTATATGAGCCAGTAATATCATAAAAACTCCCCTACCTGCTAGATCTGAAGGAATTGTGAAGGAAATACAGGTTTAATTACTCCAGTGAGCTTTGGAACAAGCCTAGCACTGAAAATAATAGAAGTTCTCAAACCACTGAAACTTTTAAATAAATCCACTCTGAACCTTCTTTGTGAATGCAAACTAAACTAAAGGAGGACTTCAAATAGCAGAACACATAATTCATTTAATTTAAAACATTTTAATTGTCTGTGGAAATGAAAAACATATTGTGTAAGTAACATACATATTTATATACCCATCTCAAGGGATTTATCATCTTTTTAAAGGTGTGTAGTAAAAGGATGAGGGGCAAAGGACACACAGGGGAAATTCTGACTAGGTATTAGGATAATTTTTTTCACTATGACATTGGTCAGACATTGTACTATATTGCCCAGACACTTGTCATATCTCTGTCCTTGGAGATATTCTTGACTGTAATGAACAAGTCCCTGAGTCCTCTAAATTGGCTCAAAGTAGTGCATTGTCTGGACCAGTTGATACCCAGGGGTCCATTTGAACCCATATCATTCTATGGTTGAATAAGAGGATTCAAGGATTGCAAGTGCAAAGAGGTGAAAACCAGGGTTAGTGGAAGACGTTCTCCAGCAACTTTGGACCTTGGCCTTTCATTGCAGACCATACATTACTTGAACGAAAAATGACGTAAAACTATGATATAACTACAACAATTTAAATTCAAATTATACCTGCAGCATGTAATAGATTACTATCAATAAAATATATTTTAGATCCTGCAGACATAATTTTTATAAAGGCTATAAAGTAGTGTAAAACTGAAGAACTACATTTTCTGCAAACAAAAACCCCCAAGACCAGTATCTCTGTGTGAACTGTTGCATACTGTTGTCGTTCCTGGGAAAGGGACGTAAGTGATTTACTGAACAGAATTAAAAGGACCAAAGATAACATTAAAAAAGGTTTACTACAGTGTTGGGCTTTACTCCTCGCACTAGAGGTGCTGAGTGAATGAGACCTGAAGGTGTCCATTGGTTCAAGTGGAGGAGGAACAATATAGGGTCAGGCCTTTGGTGATGATGGATTCTATGCTTTCATAATGGATAGTTGGGATTTTTAACAGGTATCTTAATTGCTCCACTTGATGAAACAACATGGTGTGGTCTTAGCCTGTCCTTCAATTCATCTGATTCTACAAGCAGATCTGATTAGGGTGTCGCAAAGGTGACGGGAACTTGGAAACAGTGTGAGAAAGGAAAATGTATCAGTAAATTACTGAGTGGCTGTCTTCCCTGGCTCATTTGAAATGCTCCTGCCCTCCTCCTTCAGATTAAGTCTTAAAGTTATTGACATTACCTAATGACTGGAAGGGTTGATGCCTGTGTTATTATTATTAATATATTTGATAATCATCCCACAGAGAAGTGACACAGGGTGATTTTTTTGACAGCAAACCAAAAATCCTGTCAAAGAAAGAAAAAATTAATTAAAAACATTATAACAAAGGCTTTTCTGTGTTATATTTTGTATAGCCTCAGGCAATGTTGACTTGCCCAATATAATTTTGTTGTTGTTTTTACTGCTTGTTTTTGTATTTATTTTGCTCTGTCCTCTGCTAATTGAAGGTAAATACTACTATATCTACTTCCCTTAACTGAGTCCTAGGCAAACATGGAAGTGGTTTACCACACCATTTGAAGATGAGTTGAAGCTCTGAGGAAGAGCAGGCCTCTGTCAGGGATGACAGGGAGGCAGATGGATGAAGTGGCAGCTGTATTCCCCTAGCAAGGAAATTCTGGATAAGAAAATGAGGCCAGAGAGAGTATTTAACCTCCACAGACAATTCCTCTTCCTGGAAATGTCCTGCCCTTTCCAAGCCCTACAATGTGGTCTCTCTCAGCAAAAGATAGCTGGCTATTTGGTATTTTCTCCAAAACTATGAAAGATTATTTATTTTTTTCTACAATACTAGTAGTGTGCTATATAGGACTCTGAAATTAACTAGCAACTATTGTAATCTGTGGAGAAACAGAATTTTAAAAGAAATTAGAATAGAAACAAGCAAAATACTTAATACAATAAGAAGTAATTACATTCAGTATTAATGAGAGTAGGAAGAAATATTAGGGGAGAGAGAGACCACGAGAGATCAGAGAAGGAAAACACAGAGGAAACAGCAAAAACCCAGCAATTATCTTTTAAACATTTATAAGTGATGTCTTTACGTTTTGTCAGGTGTGACATGTACAGAGGCTGTGGGATAGAAGTTATATAAAGAACTAGATAATTTCCATGAAAGGAGCAGTAGTAGTCCGGATTTTGAGTCCCACCCTTTGTGTTTTTTACCACAGCTGACCAATCAGACCATGATATACCAGAAGAAATATGTTGGAGGCACATCAGCCTTGCAGAGTTCACGATTTCAGTTGAGAGAAACAACATGACTGCATTTATACTTTAGTTAGCAGGGGAAAACCACGTCAAGTTCAGGGAGTTATGCCAATTTACACCAGCAGAGGAGTTAGTCCTTAATATTTCGGGATAATCTCACTTGAATGCAGATTTATAAATATTTTTAGCATTCTGTATTCTAGTTGCATTATTGTGTAGAGTAAATTAAATAAACTAGTAATGTAATTCAAAGCCTGTTATGAAGGCTCGTATCCTGTTAACTGGATCTGAAAATAATAAGCAGCTCTTATGCAAATGCCACACCCTTGAATTAATTACACATTTTTGATGATGGGTCTAACCCATACTTTACATAAGTCCACTTTTTTTGTGCCTATTATTAATCAGAAAGTTTATAATATGAACATGCTAGCCATCATCTGACATCATAAACCACTGCATTATGTTTCCACGTAGATGTCTCAGGCATGTGTACATGAAGGTAAAAAGGCAAAAAGAATTCCTGGGTTCATACAGTTTTATGCTTCACTTGAATGCAACGATAATACTCCCTTAATAGTGATTTGTTCAACATTGACCTTTTTAGTATGTAAATGGATCATCTCCCTGCACAGTGCAATCAACAGGATACAGGGTGATTGATTCAGAAGAGATTGCCTTGAAAACTTCGGGTAAATGCTTTTATGAAGAAGTCTGTAGGTATAGCATAGTTAAATTTAATGTGTATGATGTATTCATGAAGCATTCAGTCTGAATACTGTAGTCTGACTACAGTGAATGTCTATAGGCAAATGGCAATTCACTGTTTCTGTGGTAGTTCAGAGCATTTCTATTGGAAAAGAAAAGCAGAAAAGGCAGATGACTAATAGTAGAAACTAGGTGATAAATAAATGCCTCTATATTGGACACATTTATAGATTGACTGTGTCAGAACTGATGAGGTGTGATCCTTTCAGAAACAAAAGATTTCCATAATGAAAGACAGAAATAACACAAACATAGGAATTCTTTGTCATAATTTATTGCAAAAAAAATGTAGAACGTAGCATGTAGATCCTGGATTCCTGAAGTCATGAATCCTTTATTTCTCCTTGTGAAGGCAGTCTTAAACTTTTATAAATGTGGTTTGCATACTAAGGAGCCAGGTTGTTGTCTGAAGGGCTGTATTGTGGGGCAGGATGGAAAAATGTCACTGAAATTTTGATAAAGTCTAAATTTTCTTTCTGCCATGAATTCAATTTCTTTGAGTGTTTTGACAATAGCTGGGGTCAGTGGGCTGTACTTCTGGAGAACATCTCTGATACTCTGATAAGTGTGAAGATAATAGTGTGTGCTGAGAGCAGGTCCTGCCTGTGTTTTAGGGGAATAAGGAGAAATTGTAACACAAGCCTACAAATTCCTGGTATTTGCTGATGGCAAACATCACCCCTGAAAAGAAGAAAATGTTGAATAGCAAAATGAGATCCCACTTTTTAATAGCTAGAGCTTCAAACCTTGGTGGTAGCTGTTTCAAGATGCCAGGTGTTAATGCTGCTGGTGTCAATCAGTGCTCTTGTTGGAGCCTGTGTTTCCATCAGAAACATCACCCAAAGCTGACACAAAGGTCAGTCCTCTGTGCTGGCAAAGTGGAGCAATTTACTAGACATCCCAGATAAAAAAATGATATTTGTTCTCCCTCGTAAGGCGAAAGAAAATCTCTGTGACGCTGAGGAAACGGTAAGTTCCCCGTCAGCTGAGACATTGTGATGTCGGTCTCTGACCTTGCACGTAAAGAGGTCTGTGTTTCTCGCAGCCACGATACGTTGGAGGTCATATGCTTATCATTTTTTACTGCTGACACCTTAAGCCACTGTTGCATAACCCAATGCCTCTTGTGTATTTTGTCAGGAATAAAAATGGAAAGGTTGAATTTCATCATGCAGTACTGAAGAAAACAAAGGACTACTCATAAAAGTGCAGCCAAAAATGGATTTGACTGCAAAAGCTCTTAAAATATTTTATTTTAGTTTGTTAGTAATTGTATGGTGAGCACTTCTCTGAAATTAGAAAGACGATATATAATATACTGCCTTGCATTTAATTAGAACTTTTTATAATACCACTTGTATGAATAGCTTTGGACGAAATGCAGTTGAGTTGTTCTTAATTTGGTCACTGGAAGGCTGCCATTTTTTTTCACTTGCAACAATAGAAAAAGTGAAAAAAAATATTACAAAAGCTGCTGGCCCAGAATCTCAGCTATCACTAAACAGCTCACAGAACAGCTTGGGAATGACAGTGTGTAGGCATATCAGTATAGGCTTTTCACTCCTGTGAATGTGTATGCCGGGATGGTCTCCATGTTTTCCAACCTCTATTTTTCTTGTAGTGGTTTTTAGATGTTGAAGTCCACCAAAATACTGGAAAAAATGAAGAAGGCAAGAAAACTGAGTTGAAATGAAAACTAAACAATCACTTTTTTTTTAGAGTGTTGGCAAACAACCTGTAAAATTTCTATGCCTAGCTAGGAGGACAATGGGTACCTGTAATGAGCTTGACTGCATATTTTATATAATTTACAAAGCAACACTGCAATAGGCTGGAAGAATAAAATAAAAAAAATCCAGAACAACAGCACTGTATGGTATATGAGACAAATCCTTCTTACTATAACAAGACGCATGGTGAAGTCAGGAAGAATTTATCCCACATGTATTGTACTCCTAAAAGGGATAGTACAGGAATATCATACAAGTTTCTAAAATATAATTCTCTAAATTAGCTGTGTTGAAATGCATTAAATTAAGATTTATCATGAAGGATTCATCTATCTCCTGTAGCAGAATGCTTCTATGCAGAATGAACAGCCCTCTCCCTGAGGGACGAGTTCTGCTTTTTGGTATCAAAAGACACCATGCACATCTAAGCACAGACCTCGGCAACTTTTGTGGTCACGCAGGACTGCATAGCTTTGGGAAGTGGTGTGTTACAGTGCTAATCTTGGCAATATAACTAATAAAGTTCTTGTTTTCAGCATTTTTTAGCATTATTGTGCTCTGTGGGAGCCGCAGATGTGTTCCTTTAATTTTGTCAGGAGCCCAGTTAATCCTGTGTGTAATCTCACGTATACAGAAGCAGCAAAGCGACTGAAAAAAGAAACTGCATAATGCTGCAGTCTTTACCAGAGATAAGCACCCTAATTCTCCTCTCTGTTACACTGACTCGAGGCCAGTGTTACTTCACTAACTTCAGCATAATTCCCTCCACCCTCCATGTATAACTGGTTCAGCAGAGTATAGAAGTCCAAAGGGGGATTTTGTGCATTTGCTGTACATGTTATGTATATGGTCTGCTTCAAATATGTCTCCCACAAGAACTAGATAAACTGGAAATGCCTCAGTTGAGCAGCAAAGAACACGTTTACCATTGCACGCAGGTAATGCTATCACCTCAGGTAATTGCCAGCAAATTAGTATAACTATCTAAAAGAGTGTTTCTTTTACTGGGAATTCTACTTCAAGTGCTTTACTCATCAGAAAGCTTTTCTTAATTAACAAAATTGACATTACACTGAGACATTAGCTGGAAGAATGTGTTGAGCTTACTAAGCATAAGGGACTTGAAGTGCAATAACAATCCCAGGACAGCGAATGAGACAGGTTGATGTTCTGGTTAGCAGTCTTCTCTGCAAAATCTCACTCTGCTGGCTCTTCTCAATGTTAGAGCCTGGGCCCTGCAATGAAAGCTGAAAACAGACTGTAGCCCTCTTCTCTCCTGTTTCGGAAAAATACTTGGTAAATCGTTAAACAAAATATTTCATTCCTTTACCCTTGAGAAGCTGGCTGTATTTAAGAAGCCAAGGCCAGGATATATTGCATATCTAAGCATCTTTATGATTCCTTGTCGGTTTTATGGGTTTTAGCATTCCAAGATTGACAGAAAGAAAATAACCGCTACGGTAGAGTGATTTTTATAGAAAAATTATAAGAAAAATAATTCTTCAGACATACACTAAGTGTTCTGGAGCTAGCCAACTTCACTGAGGGAAAAATTTTTCTTGGAGCAAGTCACAATAAGTTCTGCCCTTAATTAACCTTCCTACTGGCACACTGCCAGGCTGCCAGCAATATGATCTTCATCCTTTTGTCTCACTGGGCAACATTTATTTCAACTTATTAAGCTGACGTTAATGCAAGGTGCTAACCACATTATCTAGCACTATTTTTCCCTACAACCAATACTTAAATTTCACTCACCTTTTGAAATTCAAAAATTATGAAGAAATAAATACCTCTAATGAAATAAAGTGTTTAAATGTAACTGCAACCACAAAAGCACAAAATCTTTTCCCACATTTTACAAGTATAAAGGAAAAATTGAATATGACCTCACTGTGCATGGATACCTTAATATGAAGAAGACACAATATGAAAAATATTGTAATCTTTGCCTAGAGAGCTTCTGGCCGTTGGACACACAGAAGGTTGCCCACAGCAAGAGAAATCAGTTCAAACATAAATGTTTCCTATTGAATGGAGCAAAGAAGTAGAAGACTGCTAATGGCTTTTGAGAAAGCATGTGAACAACTAGTGTTTGAAGATAAAGAGAGAACAGTCCTAGGTCCTGGAGAAAACAACCCATTAATCAGTGACAGTAAATGGGAGTTTTAAATAAAGAAGCATTTGGCAGACTCAGATGCTAATATGTGCAGACTCCACAAAGCACCCTGTCTAATAGAGCAGCACAAATAAAAAGGTATTAAATGGCTATATTCAGGCACGTCTGTCAGCACTGCAATATCTTTTAACTGATGCCCATATGAATTGCCATACCAGATCACAACAAATGTTCATCTAGTTCAGTGCTTGGCTTCTGGAGGCAACTAGCCCCTGTCTGGCTGGCCCAAATTCTCCACCTCCTCCTCCTTCTGTTTTTGGCCTGAAAGGTATGTTGATAACTGCCTGATAAAAAATCTAGTATAGAATATCAATGAAAGAAGAAATAGGGTTTTTACCGTAACCACAAATGCTTCTGTTTTGGTGGAACCAGAATTTTCTTGAGGATGAGCAATACTGAGAGGTGAGAGCAGGCATGCATAGAAAAAAGGAATCCCTTTGAAGAACAAATTTAAGGTAGTTAATATTTTTTTCAATTCATGAAAATGTGATTACAGTTCTAGGTCAATACATATGGCAACATATAGCTGTCATATGACATCTGCAAATAAATCAGAAGTGGCGCGCCCCAAAATTTGGAACTAGTAATCTATTTTGCAGTTTTTGCCTGTGTCATAAATGCTCCAAAACAGACCTCTTGTTTAACACCAAATTAAGGATTGCCTTGGAAGCCTTGTTCTCTTTTGATTATTTCTGTTTTCTCCTTTAAACTTGTGTATACTTCATCCATGTCTTCAGATCACCCTGAGCCTTGTCATGCATTGCTCTGTTTATATGCCACTATAACACAAAACAGTGTTCTGGGTTTCTGAAGTCAGTTGACACAGCTTTCGGAAACTTTTCTTTCAGTGCAAAAGGACTATGAGTCTTTGTTTCCAAAACACTTTTTTTCTCAGCTATGTGAACAGAGAACTTAAGAGAAACTTACTTCCCATTTCTGACTCTACTGGAACTGCTGATATCTGTATTGAGCTGTTGTGTTGGCACACAGGATACATTTTTTTTTTTTTTTAAATCTGCTTATTTTCTCTTCAGCTGAAAGAAGCAACTTGATTTGAATTTTCCATCACCAGAGCAGCTAACAAAATTGACAGTGCTACAGTGTCTCAAAGCCTCAATCAGTAAACAAGAATAACTGTATTTGTGTTAACCTCTCATAGGCAATAAACTCACGTTTTTACATTGAGTTTTGCAGTCAGGCCTAATGACTAGTGGTCTAGACTAGAAGTCAAGAGCTCTGGATTTCATTATGTCTTATTCTGCATTTTTGGGATTGTCCTGGGTAAATCACTTTCTCTGTGTGCTTTAGTTTCCTATCCATGAAATGACCTTTGTGAAACGCTATGAAGACAGTAGTTTCCCAGTGCAATGCAGTGCTATGTGTTACCACTGCAACAAGAGTACTCTTGAACATCAATTGCTGGATTCCTGTAAATCGGACGTGAGAGATGAAAACTACAACAGCTGATGAATACCACACACAGCTCTTCACGTACAGCTGTGGCATTCTATTGAAGCCAGTTGTTACCTGTCTATACAAAGTCTTTATGTCTGGTGTTTGATCCTGCCAACACTTACAAATAAAGACTTGCAGTACCAACAGTTTCATGTGGGGAAAAAAAAAAAAAAAAAGGAAGTATTTGCTCACAGAGTTTCTCTTTAAGTAAATGTCAGACGAGTCAACATGTCAGACATGTCTTGTCATATTCCCAATTGCACTGGGACAGACAAGCTCATTTAAATCTGAGAACTGAAAATTTAATGGTGGAGGACCTTTTAATATTTGCTGTAGTTGGTGGTCAACAGGAAGTGATGAAGTTTGTCTTGAAATAATCTTTCTTATGTTGGTGTATTTTTAAACCACAATATTTGTATTTTGTAATGCTAGGAGAGAAGGTGCTCAGAGATGTGGCGTCAGGTTAGGATGTCAGAGAGCTGGATGCAGTTTTGAATTTTTCACTACTTTCCCATGATTTTGATTACATTGCCTTGCCACTTATGCCTCAACTTATGAAATGGGATTGTAATCCTGACTTGCTGTGATGTGAATCTAGAGGTTAAAAGAAAAGGAGACAAGATCTGTGTATTATTGTTATCTTATAAACACTAAGATAGTAATAATAATGAAAGGTATTTCAAGTACATTCTTTCCCCTGTACTATCCAAAAATAAGACTTGCCTTTGAAATCAGAAGAGAAGCCCTGCTCATTTTAAAAAGAGAGACTTCTGTTTTCATTGGTTTGTAAAGGTTTAAATCTTGGCTACCCCTTGAGACTGCACTTACAGCCTTAAAACGTGACTGTCCAATGGTTAAAAAGTTAAAAACTCAGAAGCATTGGAATTAAATTGGTGGAATAATTTGGTAAATATTTCTCAAATGAAAGCCAAATACTTTTTCCTTCTGTAACAGCAGATGGATGTGTCTCCGGATAGAGGTTGAGGGGTAAATCGCTGACCGCATTCCACCAAGGGATGTTTCCACCTGGGCTCAGGACAACATTTTGATTTCCTTGAATAAATGAACTTCAAGAGGATTGTAGCTTGGATTGAGAGACCTTATTCCCAAAGGAAGAAACACTAAGAAAGCCAGGCTCATTTTTGGAGGATACATTGAGGACGTATTGTATAGAGTTGTCTCATAAGCAAGTTTTGGATCATTAGTAACTGTCCCTGTGGAATCATCTCTTCCTAGACTTACCGCAGACAGTAGGTAGCTTAAATCTGATTGTTTAGCTTTCCCATTTAGAGCTGCTTATTCCTGAGAGAAACTAAAGCTATGGCAGTGCCTAAACTAGAAATAAAATTGGCATTCAGCCTGACAGTAAGTAAAGGCATTGCAATCCATAAAGGTAGCAGTGCCAATATTGGCATCTGTCTTGTTTCTGGTCTCGCAGCTCTGCTGTTGAGGGCAGTCCACATTGTAGCCCTGATCTCTGGCACAAAAATTGCTCCATTCCCTAGAAGAAAGATTTGGGCTGATGTGCTGCCGTTTTTTACAGTGGTGCGGACTACGGGTGTTGAAATGGACATAAAATGAACAACTAGTATGAATTCCTCAGGAATCCCCTAAGGAATGTAGGTGGCTTGTGAGCCTTGTTAGCTGTTCCACAGCAGAGACACTGTTGGTTACTTTTTCAGCTGGATCTGTGTACATCTGCAGATGCATCACAGCCCTCCCTTCTGTCGACTTCTGTTGTTATTAAGCTGTAGCGAAGTGAAAGGTGTCAACTTTTCTGTTTCCTAATTCTGTGGAGTTTTATTTTCAACTTAAATGCAGAAATACAATACTTTCAAATCTTCTAAGAAAAGAAACATCCCGTAGAGTCTAGTAAAACTGTAGTAGTAGTCAAAATTTTGAACAATATGATTTATCTCCTTGACCCTCCACATGCAATCATCATTCTTTTTCAGTCCATAGCAATCTTGTACTCTGAGGTTGGACAGACTACCCAGGTCTGATATGATTTTAAAAGCTCTGGATTTCTATTGATACATTTTAAATTAATGTTTATAAACTACCTGGTATCACCATCATGTTTCTTCATGGCTTGAATAAAGTCCATGTGCTTATTTCTTTCCAAAAGGAACCTCATGTTCAATGCAGCTGGAAGACGAAGTGCATCTTACTCATCAGTGAGGTTTATATATTCTGTGCGTCCGAATCAGAAGGCACTGCGCAATGAATTGTATGTTAATAGGAAATATTTCAAATAAAATTGGTGGTTGAATAGTCTGTTCTGGGATTTGTAGTCTTAGGCTATCAAAGTTGCTAGATGTTGTAATCTTTGATCAGCTGTCTGCATTACAATAATTGCCTCTGATGCTCCTGTTTCCCTCTAAAATGCTCACAGTAGCGATGACCAACTAGCTGAATACTGCCCAATTTAGTCTCATTCTCTGCCTTTTAAGCTGTCTTCAGTATTTCTTCTTACACTAGCTATTGTCTCTTCCATGACAGCTTGCTTCTGTACAGGTTTTCCTCTTTCAGGAAACATCCCTCTGCTTTTTCCCCTCATTTTTTCCTAATCCCTTTTACTACAAAATTTACAAACAAACTTACATGTTAGTGTGAAGATGTATGCATCAGCTTTCTGAAGAAGCCTAAGAAAAGGAGCAGTTGGGAGAAACTTAGAAGTCTTATATTCATGAGAATACTTGCAAGATACAGGTAACCTTTCGTCTGCTGTGCATAAGCTGTTTGGTGTCAGCGGCTGCACATGCTCTGTAGATACATAAGTCTTGGGAATGAATAAGAACTCTCCTGGGAATGAACATTGTTTCTCATCCCTGTGTCAGCTTGAGCTCCTTCACAGACTGAGCTGGCTAGAAATCTTATTTGCCCTTGCAGTAAAAATCATAATCTCTGTAGCATGAATCATTTGTGTCTTCTCAGATACGGTCAGACCATATCACCAAAAGGCGAGTAACAAAATGTGAAGGCAGCTGCAAGATGCAGCTGCAAGGCAAGCGCACCATGAGCACGATTTAATGCTGAGGCTCCTCCCAAGATATTTTTTCCTTTACCTCTCTTCAATCAATAACATAGCAGTAGCCACTCCATTGTAGTTAGAAATGTGAATGGTCAAGGAGTTCAACATCTGTCTAGCCTTACGTCCTTGCTTGAAGTACCAGAAAGTCCTGCTACCTTGCTACAAGCATGTGGGGATATAAAGACTGTTGCATGAAAGATTAAAGCAAACAGTAAGACGGAGTTTTTGAGAAAGGTGATCTTTTCATCTGTTAGATTTGTCCTTCAGTGAAGCCTTCTGCAGAACTAAACTGATATTTTCAAGGATTTCTATTTGAATTAACTAAATATTAAAAAAAAGTATCTAGTGGACATCTCTTTACAATTCAGGTATTGTAAGTAATTTTATGATACACTGTTCAACAGCTATTGCATTCAGTAATCTCTTTCCTACAAAAAAATACATTTACAATTCTTCGAGAAAACCAGTTGTATCTATTTAATATACATCTGCTTTAGAAATCAAACCACTCGGTTCTTTTCATAATGCAATAATAAAATTCCACATAGTACTACTCCTATGCAGAGAAGCATTTTTCTTGAAGAATCTGTAATATTGTCTACAGATATTGGATATCTAAAGTAAAAGGTTGTCCAGGGAAATAAAGAAAGCTAATACTGCAAATTTAGTTCTGTCACTTTTTAAGAACTTTGGGTACTATAAATATTTGCATTAGGTCTTGAAGGATCTCAGCAAGCAAAGCAAAAAAATCCAAACCAAAAAAGTCGCTCTTCTGCTAAAGTCTAGTGAAATGCCGTTTTTCATATATTGAACATGATGAACACGCCTCCTTGTCTATTTGATGTCCTCCTGACAAGCTCCTTGAGCTACACAACCTTCTTGTTAATCTTTGCCTGTTAACATTTATACTATGGAAGAATGATTTTAAAGAAATCTGCTAGATAACCAGTGTGGGCATAGGGTGTTCTAGATGCAGCTTTGCACTGTTTTTGAGGGTGAGAACATAGTTCAAACCACAGGAATATATACTGGTTACTGATCTCATCATCATTCAACTTTCATCAGCAGTAGCAGTGTAAACTAAAAGAAGTATAGTCTGAAAGAGTAATTTCTCAGAAAGCTGGCACTGAAAGATGTATAAGTACCCTAAAATATTGTTTTAAATGAGAAATCCTGCTGTGCTTTGACAGGATACTAAATATTCTTTCCAGATTATCTGCCTGTATTCTTCCGTCATCACTGCTCTGGATTACAAACCGTCTGAAGACATTCTTCTCTGTACAGTACCTTGCACAATAAGAATCTGGTTCAAATACTGCTGTACAAACACACATGTAGACTGAAAATAAATTGAGGAATAACATAAAATTGTTCCTGAAGTCTGAGAGAAAAAAAAAGACATTGGGTGTATGGTAGCTGAATAGAGAGATTAAACATGCAAACTGAGTGGTTCAGGATCTTCGCTTCAGAGCGTTTTCACTTTCATGATGGTTCAAGTCAGATGTAGCTTCATCTTGACTGAGATATTTTGCTTTTTGAAATTGTTTTAGTAGTCTACATAAAAGTCCAAATACACGAGATGACATCTGCTGACCGTATCAGGAGTAATGATTAAAGACTGGACATTGCCAAGTTCGACAGACACTTGAACGTGACTGCTGGGGACGGGACATCTTCCAGTCTGTGTGGCATAAAGATGAGCTCGCCTGGCAGTAGATCTGAACTTAAATAAATACCAACTCAGACTCCTAAAGCTTCCTTCGCTGAGGTAAGCCATGAGGTACATTGATGAGGCAGTACAAAACATCCTAAGTGCATCTAGCCCTGCTGCAGCTGTTCTGCTCAGAATCAGGAGACTGCTGTGGCTGGGGGCTGACAGCACTGAAACACTCAGGGCTAACAAACGTACAAAACAAGGTTAGAATGCTCTTAGAGATAAAAGTCCAATGATTGTAAAAGAGTGCTACAAAACTCCATTTAGAAAGCTGTAGTCACCTTTGAATGTTCTTTCTTCAAAGGAGAAAATGATAGTATTATCTTGTATATGTTTTAAATCTGGTTTTAATAACTCTAAAATTCTTTCTTTATCCATTCTCTTTAGGTTTTCTCTGTAAAATAGTTACTGAAAGAGTGAAACCATTCTGATGGAGATATATTGCAATAATTCACCTTCAATTTTGTTGAATGCCTCCTTGTTCTTGGATGGTGAGGCAGATAGAGAGGAAATGTCAGACTTACCTTTTCCATAATTTTCAATTTTATTAAATTCATTTCTACTTTGTTACATTCCAGTACATCAGTTAACAAAAGAAATTCTTGGGAAAACACTGAGAGTTTTTAGAGCATATTTGAAATAAATAGAGATTTAATTTTTTAATGCTACCAGGTTGTTTGTGGGCTTAGGTAAAACCAGACATTATTGTAGCTTTCATAATGAGTCTTTATTTCAAAGTCACTTTTCTTTAAGTGCTATTTCCAGTTGCAAAGGTGCCATGTGGATGTCCAAGTAGAGCCCAGTGTCATTCCACAGGCTGTTGTGTGTTCTCTGCACTGTGAAGTGCTGGACATCCTGAGAAATTGTCTTGGTTTAGCCCAGCTGGCAACTAAACATCACACAGATGCTCACTCACCCTCCCCCACTCCTTGGAAATGGGAAAGAGAATTAAAAGGGAAAAGGGAAGGAGAGTGCTGGGTTGAGAAAAGAACAATTAAATAATAACAATAATATTCAATTAAAATTATTAATAAAAAACCAATATGTGTGTATGTATAAATATGATAATAACAATAATATAAACAAACAAGTGATGCACAGTGTAATTGCCCACCACTCAGTGACCAACAGCTGTCCCATCCTGACAAGCGATTCCGAGATGGGAAAGTCCTGTGACAGCAATCCTGGACTAGTGAGAGGCCCAAAACCAAAACAGAATGAGAGAGATATAGCACTCCAAGAGTCCAAGAGACAGAATCCCTGGAAAAACAAGAGCTCTTTTTCCTGGGGAACCTTTATCTATTTACTGGGCATGACGTTGCAAGACATGGAATACTTCATTGGCCAGCTTGGCCCTCAATCCTACATCTGAATTCAGATCACAAGGGGAATAATGGACCCTTTGTCCTGGACATGCTCCCCCCAGGCCTGCTGTGCTCCTGCACACTGGCAAAACATGGAGGGGGTGAAAGGTCTTTGATGTCTCAGTGCCAACTATAAACATCAGTGTGCTATCAACATTCTTCTCTTATCAAACACCAGAATAAAACCTAAACATACAGCTTTTCTAGCTGCTTGTGATGGGTTGATGTAAAGGGGTCCTGGTGGCAGGAGAGGGCATTTGCTCCCTGTGACTTCCCTGGTTTTGGAGCTGGGTCAGACCTGGCTCTGGCCAACAGATCAGACTCCCATCCCCCTCGAGGTTGAGCCAATTGGCGCCTCTGTGAATTGCCTTATTTAAGTTGGGACAAAGGAATCGGAAAAGGTGCTTTGCCTGGCAGTGAGGAGAGAAGGGAGGAGGGCACTGTCCCCACTCCCCAGCTCCCGGCTGGGTGGCTGCCCACGCTGGGCTGGCGCCACCCGCTGAGGAGGGTGGCCGCAGAGCTGCTTGGGGAAATCGGGGAGCACCCCACTCCCAGGGTGCCCGCTGGGCTGAGTTCACTCAGAGGGGACTAAGATCTGAGAGAAACAGCCACACAGACACCAGGTCAGTGAGGATGGAGGGGGAGGAGGTGTGCTGGAGCTGAGCTTCCCTTGCAACCGGTGGCAAGATGGCAGGCGGCCCCCCTGCAGCCAGGACAGACTTGGTGGAGCAGAGACCCACTCGCAGCCCATGGAGAAGCCCACGTTGGAGAAGAGATGCCTGAGCCTGAGGACGGTCGTGAAGCATGGGACACACGACAAGGTAGAGATGCATCTAAAGTCCATGTGACGACCCATGCCGGAACGCGTGGCAATAGCTCCCTAAGAATCCGTGACTGTGGTAAAGCCCGCACTGGAGCAATCTGATGGGGAAGGATTGCATCCTGCGGGTAGGACTCACTCTGGAGAAGTCTGAATTTTTTCCTTTTGAGTAGGGGATCCACTGGAGCAAGGGAAAAAGGGTGTAAAGAATCGTCCTCCTTTAAGAAAAAGAGCAGCAGTAACAACATGGAATGAGCTGACCTGCACTCCCCCATTCCCTGTCCATCTGCACCACTGAGGGAGAAGGTAGAGCCGGGAAGAAAAGGAAAGAGGGGCAGGTGTTGTTTTTAAGATCTGGCTTTGTTTCTTTTTATCCTCTCAAGTAACTGGTTTTGTTTGTCTTTATCCTTTTAAGCAACTGTTAATAAATTGTTTTGCTTTAAGAAAACTGAGTCTGTTTTGCCCGGGACCATGGTTGGTGGGTGCTCCTTCTCTGTTCTTGTCTCGACCCTCAGTCCTTTTATTATATTTTTCTCCTCTCCACTTCACTGGGGAAGGAGTGAGAGAGCAGCTGCGTGGAGTTTAGTTGCCAGATTGGCCTGAACCACGACACTGCTGAAAAGAAAAAGTAACTGTCCCAGTCAAAACCAGGACAGAAATGTGCATGTGACAGCCTTCTGCACCCATCCTAGGTGCACACCTTGATTTTTTCCTTTGGCCAGCTGCAACCAACCAGGGAACCCCTTTTCCTTCATTTCACATCTCATCATAACAGTAAATGATGATGTCCAGTTACAGCTCAGCCTCATCCTTGTCACTGCCTCTTGGGACTTAGCACCATCCATCCTTGTCTCTGTGTCTTATCATTGGTGAAGCCATGAGGAAATAAGCTGTTACTTATGGAGCTGTACAACACTGAAAAGTTAGGCCAGTTTGTCTTTCCTACAACAGGAAGGTTCAGCCTGAGTGGACAATAATGGTCAATGGAAGAAAACATTTTTTTTTTGAAATACCGCTGAACTTCAATGATGCTGATGTGAAATTTTTCTGGTTTCTTTTTATATCTCAAACAGTTGTTTGCATTTCTTTACTAAATGGTGTATTCCAGGACCATTTGTACTTGAGGTGAAATTTGCAGCATCGGCCTTTTTCCAAACATTACATATTATTGCTGTGATTTAGAGCTCTTCTTCTTCTTCTTCTTGTAAAACTTTGAGTAAAGACTCTAACATCTTAATAACAAGGTATGCAACACACTGTTCAACGAGTTTCATGCTAACTCTCTAAAGAATAGCATATTGAAAAAAAAGAAAAAGAAAAAAGAAAAGAAAAAGGAAAAGAAAAAGACTTAAGGAAGAACCACTACATTTTTCATGCAAATAAGTTTCAAGATGAACATACAACAAAAACTAAGCTGCTTCCAAAAATTGACCTCTCCAGATCACTGCAAGACAAATCTCCTTTGTATCTCTGAGTTGTTATTGTGCATAAACCTATAAGAATTTTGATATATTACAGGATCAGGGATCCAGTAGATGCAGTTATTTTAGCCTAGTTACTGGGCAATCAATCTAGGTACTTGGCTGTCACTGCTTCGTACTGTCCCTGGAAGTAAAAGCCCAACCATGATTCCTTAAGGAATATGGCCAAACAAAGGTATGAAAATGTTCCCTGTCTCTCTGGCTTGGTATCAGATTCAGAGATTTTAGAGAGTGTTGTCTTTTTCTTAGGGAGCAGGGGCAGAGAGCCTCACGTTCTCCTTTCCATATGCTTGAGACAGGACTCAGCATATGGCACTGCCTCCTCTGTGTAGCTCTTTCTGCTACCTCTGCCCTTGCCATCTTTTGACAGTGTGATGGGAATGGAGGTAAAGCCTTTTCCTACTCATTTTTCATCTTCCTGCAACTTCCTCCGCTCATCACAATCTCACAACACTTCTGTGTGCCACCACAGAGCAGAGTGACCACCTCTCTGCTTTCTATCCTGTTTGTATCCATGTGCCCTGCTTAGGGCTCGTAAGTGTAGTAGATAAATGGAGAAGGAGCCATCCCAGAGCAAGGCTGCCCAGCATCAAGGCTTCTTGCATGTACTGTGAGCCTGGAAACCCTGTGGAGGCAGAGACATCTGCAAAGGTGCCTGCAGCAAGATGGAGAAGGACAGAAAAACTGTAGGAATGTAAAGATACGAGACAGATTGCAGTGCATGTCAGGACTGACTCCTGTGTTACAGGAGATGAATGTGGAAGAGGAAGAGAATGGCTCAGGCTAATGCTTCTCTCAGAAGCCTCTTTTCCAGAGTTGTGACCCTGCTGAAATGATGAGATCATGGGAAAGGAGAATCTTTATTAGCTTTCCACTGATTTAACTGCATACACATGGGTTTTAGTGTGAAAAATATAACCTAGCCAGATAGAGCAAACTGCCTCAGTGACCTTTCTTCTGTGCAGCTTCCCTGGCCATGCTGCTGTAGCTGAGTGGCCTCAGATGGGGTCTGACTCATCTCCAGCAAGTTCAGAGTGACACAAGGTGGTTTGTACCTCAGTGTGCCAGTGTCCACATTCATACATACTTTAGTTGTTTTGTGGCAACAGTCTGTGAAACCCTGCTGTCAGAAGAACTATTTTGAAGATAGTTTGTGTTATTTCACATTTTGAATGGAAGAATGGAGGTGACTTTGGGTCTTGAAGTTTATTGTCTTATTTCAATAGCCTTGCTGGTGGTTATTAATAGAATTAGATTATTTCAAAATTTTACATATTTGGGGAAGCTTTTTCCTATAATTCAGATGGAGTCTGCTGAGAATTAGTTCAATCTACAAATAAAGGAAGAGTGAAGGATATACAGTAGGCAGTTGTACAAAGAAAATAACAAAATTAAATTCATACTAATTTTGAGCATTCA
Organism: Tauraco erythrolophus; assembly: GCF_009769465.1. Taxonomy (NCBI): domain Eukaryota; kingdom Metazoa; phylum Chordata; class Aves; order Musophagiformes; family Musophagidae; genus Tauraco; species Tauraco erythrolophus. Next base: position 49,125,185 of record NC_141467.1, on the reverse strand, counting down.
GCTTTGAGCACTCAACTAATTGAGCATTCAGCTCAAATACCTTTCAGCTGATTGATTTAAAGCACCTCACTGAACACTTTTTATTCCTTTTTTTTTTCTTCCAAGGGACAATAAATATCCTGAACCAGAGATTTATAATAGCTTGGTAAGCCATTCAAAGGAGACTTAACCATGTACAAGATTGCTAAACTGCTCCTTTGCTAAATGATCCAGTTGAGCTTGTCAAGAAAGAATTTTTTATTTGTTTGTTTTACTAGAATTAGATCATTTAGGAAAAAAACAAATCTAGAAAGACAAGGAAGTGTTAAATACAGAGAAGCTGGCCAGCTAGAGAAAGAAAGAGTAATAATTTAAGAGAAAACTCATTTTTAGGTAATGAGAGCTTTGTTTTTGTGAAGTACATTTAAAGGAAGACTTTTTCTTTTTTTTTTTTTTTTTTAGAAGTTGGGTAGAAAAGAATGTATAAGAAAGATTTTGAAGAAAAATGAATATTTCTATGGTTATAGATAGAGGTTAATACCACAATATATCAGCATGCCACCGTCATTAAAGTAGCATTCCAGATCTTTTCTTGGCTCAGATCCTTGCAATAATAATGATACTAGAATGCAACAACCAGACAATGTGCCAAAATTATCATTGGGTTTAAAGAGGGAGGAATTATATCCTTTAGTAAATGTCAGTGATTGTAATCTTGTGAAGAGACAGAAATCAGACAGACTTGTGATGTAACTGACAACCGTTTGAACACTGAGAAAATATTTAAAGGCAATTAAAGGGCCACATCTAGTACTTCAGGTCTAAGCAAAGCCCTGCTATCCTGGGTATTGGGCTTACAGAGGAGGAAAACTTTCTAATACTAGTAAGTATATGGTTTCATAGGACAAGAAAATTTGGGTCAATTCCACATCTGGACTTGTCTTGGATACTCTCACCCCTCTGAAAAGTAGAGAAGGGATAAGACATGAACCAGTAAGTAGTATGAGCATTTTAAGTGAGAAACACACTGACATTTTCCCCAAGCCCATATAGAATGCAATATAATACTCACTCATGATCATCTTGAATTATAGACGGTGCCAAAAGATAACCTTAACAAAAACCTGTTTATATAAAACACAACAGCCATCCCTAAAATTAGACAGCTTTTCAGTTTTAATAAACCATAAAGACCCATTTAGCAGCAAAAAAAGGTCAACCAAAACCTAGCCTGGGTAAGCACAACTCTTCAGTTGCTGTTTTAGTAGAATCAGTTCAGGGACACCAAGCAAGCAGAATCAAGCTGTTGTTTTCATCACAATATGATTTTCTCATGAGAGGGCACCCTTTGAGATAAGTACCAGACAGGTAAAGTTATTTAGTGTATCACCATAAATCTTCCCTGTTTTTTTTTTCCTGATGTAACCATCAATTATGGAGTGCTGAATGCTTACATAAGACACAGTACAGTCACTTTATTTTCTAGAACTAGATTTAAGTCTCTTGGCTTGTAATATTTCACAAAGTTTGACACTTTCTTTTTGATGAATAGGTTAATAATCATACAATAAAGCAATTTTTTATTATAAAGGTAGGATAATATATTGCTTTTCCATGAAAATTACAAGTGGCTATAGTATCACTTTATTGGCAGTTATAAAATGATACTAGATGCTAGATACAAATACAAGCTGATTGATTCATTTCGGTTTAAATCAGATTTATCTCATTTAGGTTAGATTAAAAAGGAAAAAATATGGGTTCAGTTCATTCCAGAAAAAGAAATTTATAACATGTCAAGTATGCATCTACTTTTAAAAGTGTTTTTATTGTTATTTATAGAGAGATAATATCACAGTGATTAAATTAATGGTTTCAAGGCAGTGATGAGAAAATTTCTGGTTTCATTATACTGCTTAAGTAGTAATAATTTTTTGAGACTATTGCAGTGCTTCTCCAAAATCTTGCCGAAATGCAAGAAATTAACATTTCAACCATTAAATGAGTCCCATGAATCTGATGTTTTCTTACCAGAAAACCGTAAATAAACCAAAGAACTCACCAAAGAAGCCACCGCAGAGAGCTGTCACTGGGAGGAAATAAATAATTTCAGGAAGTTCATGCCACGGGAGTCCTTGTTACAAAAAAAGAATTCTGAAGTCTAGCTTGAAATTATATGGCACCTTCTTCACTCAAATCAGAGTTTCCCTTAAATCACACCATCCCTTTCCCTAGTGATGGTTTGCCATGGACAAAGTGGCAAGGATATTTTTGTCTTAATCTTGTCATCCAAAAACAAGAGATGTTTTTTCTAATAAGTTATTTTCAGCCCAGCAAATGTTATCTTATTGGATTCTCCAAACTATTAAAATGGTCTTATGCAAGCAAGAGGCTACCAAATATAAAAATTTTTATTTGCATGAAAATTTCTTGTGAGGTTATGACAGTTTTAACTATTTCACTGACTGGGAGTTTTTTATGCTTCTTGAGGTGACCATTTGCTGTATCTGTGTATGTACGCATGACCCTGTTTTGCTTAATTGTCACTTTCTCTGTCCTCAGGTTATGGAAATAAAACGGCACCACTCCATCTGTTGTCAAGTGCTGTTTGTGTATCTTGGGTGCACCAGTATAACAAGAGTATATATCTATCTTACTCAGTGCAAATTGGAAATTGTAGTGTTATGTCAGTGCCTTTAAAAATTATAACATATGCAATTGTTTATATTTGAGTTTCAAGTATTCTACCTGTGTAAGACAGTAGGTGCCTCAGCGTATGTTTGTATGAATATAGGCATGGGTGCCTATAGAAAGAAGATTGTGGATGTTTCAAAAACCAGGACGTTATCTAATTAGCTTCTCAATAGCTGCAGAAGATTTTGCTACTTTAATTGCTCAATCAAGTCTTTTTACAGAAACTACAGAGCAAATACATCACCTGAGTGAGCCCTACCCTGTGATCAGTTCATCTGTTCCAACTGAGAGAACAGACTTTGAGAAAACCGTGCTCTGTGATGGGACCTCATCCAGCGAACAGTAGTATGTAATCATGAAGTAAGTTTTCACTCAGCATTAAGGGGTTCTCGAAACCCCATAGGAAGGGAAAGGGATATGTAACATAGTCCCTGGATAGAACTCACCATTGGTAAAACTGAAGAACTCCCTGAAAATCTATCATGTAAAAACAATTTACTATTACTCACTCGAAGTATGTGCTATGTGTAACAGTTAGGCAAAGATACCTAAGAGTACCAGGATGCTTGTGCAATTCTTCCAAAGGCTTACAGAAGAATTCCAAGCAAGAAAAAGAAAAATTAAATGTCTGCTATCTGCACATCTGAAATTCATATAAACCAGAATACCAGGCTTCCAAAAAATTAATGAATTACCAATTCCTCAGCTGAGAGGTGAAAGGACTTATAAAACTTTCATTTTAAACCTAGAAGTGCTTTATTGATAGCTTAGAAGTGCCATCTTCAAAATAAATGTTTGAGGAATGTTTTCTACGTTCTTTTCCTTAAGTACAGACCCTAGCCTGTGTATAAAAAAGCACAAGAGTTTGTTTGTCTGCATTTGTGTGTGCAGTTATTGAAATTATTAACTTAATTACATCAACTGAAAATGGATAGCGGAACAATCGCTTGTATCTGTTGATAATTCTGCATCCAAACAGAGATTTATATGTGCATTTAGTCTCATGTCTAGAAAGCAACCCCATGTTACTAAACAATTTTAATAACCCCATGCTATTAATAGTTTCTCTGATTATTTTGCTCTTGCTAAATATTTGTTTATATACAATTTTGTACGTGAGTCAAGATGTATAGTAGAGAATACTAGGAAGATCCTTAGTTGATATAAATCACTGTAACTCGACCGATTTCTTGCATATGCTTGTTTTCGTGAGCTGAAGTATTAGACCAATTTTTCTCCTGCCTCTGTTGTGCAGTCTTGTAGAGTCATGCTATTATATTTGTCTGAACTGTCTGTGCTGAAGCTTGCTCGTTTACCTCAAGGTAAGTCCAGTATCTTCCAGTAGCGAAGGACTGAGTCACTCTTTTTATTTCCATAGGAACTGAAACCACCAGGTTTTAATTCAGCCAGAGTTATAAACTGGATGAGAAAATGTAACTAAAAACCTGTGCAAGTTGGCAACATTTAATTTACATTTCAAGAGCAAAGTAGTGTTGCTTTTGATCGTGCAATCATTTAAGCATATGCTTAACTTAGAAATTAATCAGACCTGAGAATGTGGCAGAGTTTATATACATGCTTAAGCGCCTTGCTGAATCAGAAACCTCAGCTTCACATTACAGTTTGTCAAGTGATGGGATAAATCTAGCTCTCTTTTGTTCACAAATCACATAAAAACATGTCCAGATTTATGTTACTGTATTTATTATTCATGAGTATTTATTGAACAGTATGCAGTCTAGGTCTGAATTGCCTGCTTTGGATATATATCTGTTGCAAATGTCATGACAGCTATCTTGATTACTGGAAAAAAATTTCATAGAATAATGAATAGCTGAAGACTAACCGTTTTACACTTGAATGATATGGATTTGATATATGTATATATCTATCTATATATCTTTGCCTCCCTTTATCTCTCCTCTACTGGTGTGGTGCACATTCTAATCATTGATGCTCTGAGATAAGGATTCAGTTTAGTGGTAAGCAAGGTGATACAGATTCAATCTGTAATCAAATCCATGCTGCCCACTGCTCTTTTATTCTTAAGTGTTATTTTCACCTTCATTTTCATGCATAATGTAGCTAGAAGACTAAAATGTTTTATTTACTTTAATACGAGATGAGAGTTCAGTAAAAGTTTAAAATTCTCTGCAAAAAAGAGTATTTGGAATTATTAAACTTCTTCAGAAATTAAGAGATTTTATAAGCTTTCAGCAAATCAGTACTATATTCCTTTTTGTAGAAATAATAAAGCATGAAAGAACCAGGATCCATTCAGCTATGCTAGCAAGTCTGCTTCTTCCTTAGTAGGGAATATGTTCTGCCATTCTTGTCACGCTTGTGAATAATTTTCTCCAAGACAAAAATGACAAACTAGGTCTTGTGAGATCAAATGGCTAATCCATGTTGATACAGGACCTGAAACCCACCTAGAGCCCTTCAGATGGTGATACTTTTACAGTTTTTTTAAAAACATATTTGTATACTAGCCAATACACTTTAGCTATTACTGAGGATTTCTAACTACGATGAAGAAAGATGCCTCAATGACTGAGGATGAATTTGGTGCTCAGGAGATGCGTGGTTGATCACCCATACTGCCATGGGCTTTGGGGCAGTGATTCAGGTGCCTAAACACAGCCATCTGTTGCCAGTTCTGATGTCCTGGCCTCCAGCTGTTGATGCAGAAGAGCACAGGTCACCTGTGGGTTCTGTGTCATCACTGCCTGCCTGGCAGACTTCTTTTGGACATAGTTAGTAGCAGCACCACATACCTCCATGGGACATCCCAAATCTCTCCCTCAGTGTGACTTGAGCAAGTCACTTCGGCTTCAATTACGAAAAGTCTTACATGCAGGTCATTATTTAACGAGACTTGCAAAAGTCTCTAGGTGTCTAACTCTGTGGTACCACTGAGAAACGCTTCAACAATATGAAATACATCTTTAGGCACCTTAAATACCTAAATTTAAAAGTGGATCATACTCTGCATATGAGTATTGATAAGATGTAAGAAAACAGGGTCAGCAGCATGGACCCAAGCTAGTATCTTTGCAAGGCTTAAGGTGGTCTTGCACACCAGCCTAGACTGGTGGATACTAGTGCGTCCCCAGAGTGCATCACAATGGAGCGGGAACCTGTTTTTGTCACAGATTTTTGATTCTTGGAGGGTCTTTCTTTTACATAGAGTTAGATACCTTAGGAAATAGAGAGCAACAGGAAAAAGCATTTTCAAAATAACCTTTTAAAATGCATAGTTTCCACTACATCTCAATTAGGCCAGTTCCAGTTAGGAACTCAGTTACTTCTGGAATTATGATTGTAAAGAATATTTTTTCTTCAACTTGCAGAGGAGAGAGCAGTTCCCAGTCTATGCTCATTAATCTCTGTCTTTGCAAGAAGAAACTGAGGGATTATTTTCAAATGTTTTGTAATATTTAAAGTGACTTGTATTGAAAAAATGTGGTCTTTTTCTTCCTTCATATAAAGAGCAATGTGTTTTGCCTCGATGACTTTTATCGTGGTTGCCCTAGATTCCTAAGACAGAAGTGAAAAGAATGATTCATGTTCTCTCTCTTTAATTTAGGTAACATGATATTTGGCCTTAATTATTCTCTTAAATATGTTAAAAAAAAACCCCAAAATTATGATTAGAGTTTGATAAAATTTCATATTATGATAGGCTGAAGCAGTAAAACAAAGCCAGAATTACGCAGAGCATGACCTTTCCTTGTATGTCTCCTTGTATAAAAATAAGTCTCATCAGGCTGTGATTTAGATGCCAAGCCAAAGGATGGTAGTTGTAATTAGAGGCTTAAAATGGCAAGATGAAATATCCTTACGTTAAGTTTAAATTGAAGCCTTAAAAAAATCAGGCAAATGTTTGATAATTTTTCTACCCTATTTTAACAGTACCCAACTAACTTATTTCTTGCTACTTGTCAGTTCTGCAGCATCTCATATTATGGAAATATCCTCATTAGTAGTATTCTCGGTGGAATAATTGGGGCATTATGATTTTATATTATCTTCTCTACAACCAGGCAAATGACTGCTGTGCATTTCTAACCTTAGTTTCAAATGTACAGGGACAATACAAAAAAGCACTATAAGATTTATTTATATGGTAAGTTTGAAAATCTGGGAGAAATAGATCATCTTATTTGCTGCAAGAGTAATTTGGGAGAAAGTAGAACAGAGAATAAAATTTCATTAATTCTGTGTTGATAGAGATTATTTTAATTTCATACCATTTCTATGTCAACGTACACGTAATATGATGGTATCTTGGGTATTTTTTTGGTAGCTGCTCAATTATTGTGTGGCTTGTAATGAAAATGCTGACACAGCTTTAACAATTCAAACTCAATTAAATTAAAATCTATGAACAGCATTATTCTAACAGTATGGATAGTCATTTCAGGAATAAGTTTAGACATTTGCCTTGGAGCAAAGCATGACTAATACCCGTAAGCTAGGAGTAGGAAAAAAAAAAAAAGGCAAAATCTTTTTGACCATGACTGGAGAGATGAAAAATTCTGTAATGTCACTAACATCCCTCTGAAAGCATATTGCAAACACAGTTTAAGATACAAGAAATTCTGTAACAAGAGCAGTGTTTTGGGGATAAACTGTGAAATACAGAGGAGAAGGAAAAGTCTCCTACAGAACCAAAAAAGTTTTCAAAGAAGGGATAAAAGTCACTTTCCACCTCCCAAAGAGAAGATAGATGTGTTTTCAAAACAATGAACCGAGACTTAACAGAGCAATTCTTACCGACTTCAAAGAGAGGTCACAAGGTCACATTTCTTAGCAGAAATTTGAAAATCTGCCCCCTAATGTGCTGCAGTAATTATCTGAAAACTTACAGCAAAGAAACCGAATTTTTTATTTTTCCCTCACATGCATCAGTGAGAGAATTTAGATACCTAATCATCATAATTTTTTTGCATGAAGCTTTTTAAAGTGATTATAATCTGTAACCAGACCTGGCCAGAAAATGACACATACAGTTTTTCTAGTTCCCAATCATTCTGTCTTTTTCTTTCAGTTGCCCTGGCATTTCCATCTCCTCCTTCCCTACTTCCAGTCTGCCTTCTGAGCAATATAGCACATCCACAGAGAAGATCTTTGATCAAAAATATTTTTCCAGTGATAGTCTATGGAACCTTCACCTGACTTCCTTACTTGCCTCCTGCCTAGCCACGTAATTATCATACAGAGACTGGGGCTAAATGTTATGCATCCTCTTAGTCCTTCCTTGCTTCTTATTTTCTTGTCTCTTCCTTCTCTGGTGACGAGCGATGTTCCTCAGGGGTCAGTACTGGGGCTGATGCTATTTAAGATCTTTGTTGGTGACTTGGACAGTGAGATCGAGTGCACCCTCAGCAAGTTTGCTGACGACATCAAGCTGTGTGGTGTTGTGGACACGCTGGAGGGAAGGGATGTCATCCAGAGGGACCTTGACAGGCTGGAGAGGTGGGCCTGTGAAAACCTCATGAAGTTCAACAAGGCCAAGTGAAGGTCCTGCACGTGGGTCGGGGCAATCCCAAGCACAAGTACAGGCGGGCAGACAATGGACTGAGAGCAGCCCTGAGGAAAAGGACTTGGGAGTGCTGGTGGATGAGAAGCTCAACATGAGATGGCGATGTGCGCTGGCAGCCCAGAAAGCCAGCCCTATCCTGGGCTGCATCAAAAGAACTGCAACCAGCAGGCTGAGGGAGGTGATTCTGCCCCTCTACTCTGCTCTCATGAGACCCCACCTGGAATACTGCATTCGACTCTGGAGTCCCCAACACAAGAAGGACATGGAGCTGCTGGAGCGAGTCCAGAGGAGGGCCGCAAAGATGATCCAAGGGCTGGAGCACCTCTGCTATGAAGACAGGCTGAGAGAGTTGGGGCTGTTCAGCCTGGAGAAGAGAAGGCTCCAGGGTGATCTTATTGCAGTCTTCCAGTACTTAAAGGGGGCCTACAGGAAAGCTGGAGAGGGACTTTTTACAAGGGTATGTAGTGATAAGACAAGGGGCAATGGATTTAAATTGAAAGAGATTAGATTTAGATTAGGTATAAGAAAGAAATTCTTTACATTGAGGGTGGTGAGGCACTGGAACAGGTTGCCCAGAGAAGCTGTAGATGCCTCATCCCTTGAAGTGTTCAAGGCCAGGTTGGATGAGGCTTTGAGCAATCTGATGTAGTGGAGGGTGTCTCTGCCCATGGCAGGGGAGTTGGAACTAGATGATCTTTTAGGTCCTTTCCAACCCTAACCATTCTATGATTCTATGATTCTATGATTCTATGATTCTCTTTCCCATCCCTTGTCTTCCAATTTTGTTCTAAAATCACATGTTTTTCCCATTGCTTGCTATCTGGAGTGAGGATCAGGGAAGTAATATGAAATTTTACGTTATATACAGAATCATCTCACCTGTGCACTGGCTGTCAATGAAAGAAAAAAAGCCTTTAAAGAAAAATCACCATCAGGAGACTGAGACCAAAAAGGACTCATTAACATGTGCCTGCTTCCTTTTGACAGATACACAATACTTTTAGCGGCAATCAAGTACTGCCAATGGAAGATCTACCATTATTTTATAACTTCTGTTGAAAAATAATTTTCTTATGCAAAATTATTCTGCTTCTTTTTTTTTGAGACCGTCACTCTCATGATTATAGTTCCCCAAGTCAATTCTGTTATTTATATCCACGCTTTACTCCTGCTGAAAAAGCTGAAGCTTAGACATCTATTCAGTGTATTCTGGAGACAGAAAGTGAACTGAAAAGAAAAAGTCAGGGGTTTTAGTACATTTTTTTTTAAAGTAAAATTGACTTTCTGTAGTCACTGTGTGTCACTTTTCTGGTAAGTAGTCAGGGTGTTCAAATCAAGAGTAAAAGCACCTGAATTTTTGTGTGTCATTTTTATTTCAGTTTTAGTGAGTGCTTATGTATAAATTTTTTGGTTTAGGATATTTTTCTTGAGACTTTTCTGGGCTGGACTTTTCATTTCACTGTTGGACAGCCAGGATATGACAAACAGATAGGCTGGCTTGAGTGACTGGAGCTCTGCTTTAACTTGACATCCTGCTATAAGGAAACTAAAAATCATGCCCAAATGGGTTCAAGTTCAGTATGTTTGTACCCTCATATCTATTTTCCTTATTCTTCCAGTTTCCGTTTTGTTTTCCTCTTTCTTTTGGCACTAGAGGTAGAGTGATAAAAAATTACAAGATGTAGTTGTATAATGTCTGCCTGTATTTTGTGCCATGAAACTTTCCTGTTGGCCATCTGCCCCCAGAATCCATTCCCATTCCCATGGCTAAAGGGTGCTACACAATATTAGCTGACTGGTGATTCCAGACTATATTCAGTAGCTAACATTATGTTCTGTCTCCTGCTGGTTGTTATGACTTCAATAAATTGTAGTTTTAGGAAAAAAAAAACACAACAAAAGAAATTTGAAGATAAAGGAAAAAGGACAAATAGCAAACCAGGCATTAAAGGTTTTCTTTCTTAGGAGACTATGTTCTCCTTAAGTTTTTACATAACTTCAATAATGCAAAGCTAAAGATCAAATTAATTTTAGGCAAATATGACAGTGATTTAGAATAATCTTTATTTTTGTGCAGCAAAGAAGAAAATTGGTCTGCTGTCTGATGTTAACCCTATCTCTAGTTTGGATCAGACACGCGCACAGTGCTGAATTTCCTAATGCAGCTCAAATCTGAATGCTTAGGTTCTCTTTCCAATTGGTACAACACAGACCTCTGAACCAACACAGTATGGCTAGAAATTTTTCTTTTTTACTGTGTGCTCCAGACATTTCTTGTTGTACCTGAAATACTACTGCATCACTGAAAAAATGTAAATACCTGTTTTTTACTTACATCCTTCTTAATTGTTATTAAGCTGTTTACATCTCATTTCTACAAAGAATGTTTAAGTGAAATAGCCAGTGATAATCACTGAGTACAGTAAAGATCGATATGCAGTATATACTTAAGGACATTAAATTTAAAATATAAAAATAAGGCAAATTATAGTCATGATTGTTAAAAAGGTTCTCACACTGAGCTGTTACATTGAAGGCTGAATGACAGTCTCTAATGGAACCCTCTGCCACTCTCTCTCCATTTCTGAATATTTCATCTGCTTGGTGGCAGTGTTCTGTATCTGATTCTTACCCAAGGGCAATTCAAAAAAGGTAGAACTAAAGTAGTCCTTTTTTTCCTGAATATATAAAGTGTGCTAAACCTAAACTTTTCCTATTATAAAAAGAAAAAAAAAAGCATCTCTTTCTTGAGCAGCCTTGCAGACAAAACAGCCATGTACTGTAAGATTCAAATACAGCACAGGAAGCATAAAAATATTTTCCATTGTTCTGAAGGAAATTAATTTTAATCTAACTCAAATACTTTTACCTGTGTCTTCAGAGCAGTCAGAACAGATCCAGCAGCAAAAGGCTTATAAATTCCCTTTCCTGATCTGAAGCTATTCTAGGATCAGATTACACAGCCTTTATACAGGGGAACCCTTGTTCTCAGAAATAATTCTTAAGCAGGCCAATAGGTCTGCTATACGTGATCAAGGCTCATCAACACAAATGAGGCTTAAGCAATTTTTCTTCTAATTGTTATCTGTGCTTTAATCCTTTTTTAGTTAATTCTCATACCACCCTTTTCAGAGGTCCTTCCATTTATGTGAGATATTCAGATTTTAAATGGCTTATGCAAGAGGTCACAGGGTATTTGGAAGAGATGCTGGGTTTGATCCACTCTGTGGCAAATCACTGATTAGCTTCAAAGAAGGCAGAATTACAAATCACAGATCTTTATTGGCACAGAACTCTGTTATATCTAATAGACCACGTAGCCTGTCCGAAAAATGCTTCATATTGGTGCACTTGGTTTTATCTTCTCTGAAAAAAAGAATATAGTCTTCTGCTAAGAGCATGATCTTCAGAAATCAATACATTACTTATCAGCTTTAAAGCACTGATATTATGTTCATTTTACAGACTTTAAAACCTGAGACATACTTTATCTTAATTTACATAATTCTGAATGTGAAGTCCAAGTTCTTAACTTGAAAATATTTCTTCTCCATAGGAAATAATTTTTTGATTTTTTTTGTGTTTTTTTTTCTCATTATTTTTTGTGATTTCCTTTTAATAGTTATCTGTCTTCAAGACCATGATGTAATTTGTATTCTCCTACATTCTTCTCAAAACTGTTTTGTGGAATCTCATCAAATATCTTACTGAAGTCAAGTATACTTCAGTCCACTTGAATTATATCCACAGATCTTGTTTTTATATCTCTGAAAGAGATTAAATTGAGTTGACCAGCTTTGGTTCTGACAAGCATACATAGTATTAGCCAATGTACTTAAACTATCTACCTGCTTTATTAATCAACCTGTCCTCTTATTGAAACTAAAATTTTCAGTTTCTAATTTCCCAAGTGTTTCTATATTTTTCATGGAAAAATGTAGATTCAATATATTCACTTTAAACCTGAAACACAAACGATGTCATGCAGATTTGTCATGCCATCAAACCAGCCTTCACAAATCCTATGTACTAATTAAAGATGTGTGTTGTTATATGCATTTGCGCCTAAAGGTTATTACTGTTATCAATGACTTCTTGTTTATGAGAAGAAATCAACAGTTTATTTTTTAATAACCACATCCCAAATGACTTTGCAGCTCCTACATCTGTTTCTCTTACTGTAGCTTCCACAACTGGGTTTTACAAAGAGAAACACAACTGAACTGTGCTCAGCTTTGTCTGAGGAAGAAGTGCTCTTCTCTTTTGCTTAGCCACAGTGTTTCTCTGTGAGTTCACCCACGTACATCAAGCCTGATTTGGTCCATTTTATGGGAAAAAAAAAAGAAAATATTGAAATGACTGCCTACAGTCCTATCTATCCAGAAGGCAAATCAGCTGGAGACGGAGCACAGTAACAGTATGCCAGCTTCTGAGCCCAACTCAGTCTGACAACAAATCCCTGTGGGACTGAAGGAGTCTGTCACTAGTAATGACATACAGCTATTGGCAGTAGAGGTAGCTTTAAGCTGCCTCCTACCTCCCTAGGAACAGCAGACCCGTTGCTGAAAGCACTGAGAATTTTACACCTTAGCTATTATGCAAAATTCAGATGGTAAGTTAGCAAATCCAGCAGTCATATTAATGTTGTTCACTCGTAGGAGATTCTGCGTAGTTCCCCATGCACAGATATTAGAAAAATGGTTTGGGTTAGGTTTTTTTGCAAATATTGTTAAGACTGATCAAAGTTTTGGGTTCTGATTATGATTATGATGTGTCATAGCAATTAAATGCAAATTAAGGATGCATAAATCATATGCTACAATAAGCATGTCTCTAAGATAGACATCACATGTCAGTACAAAGATTTGGAGACAGACAAATCAGCTGTCAACCCTGCTAACTGTAATACTCCCTGAAAAATGACGCTATCTCCATCACCAAAAATAGAACAACATAACCTGTAGCTAAATAAATAGCATAATTATGTGTTTGTAGATAAGCCATTTTAATTCATTTTGAGATCGGTCCAGAAAAGACTTCAGTGCTGTCATACTGCTTATGTTTGACTGCTTAGCAGACCATAAGACCAGAAGTTATATTTGTTCTTTCCTACATCAATAGATGCTTCTTCCTCAAAAAAGATTGAACATGGGTCATTTAGTTTATAAAAAACAAATTTATTAAACATAACTAGCTATCTATTCTGCAGTGAAAAAAATAACCAAACCAGAGTTTAGAACAATCCCGTCTGATAAAATAAGATCTTCTTCTTATTCATCTTTGTCCAAAAGTTGTATTTAGTAACTATGCTCTGCATGCTGCACCAAAGTGGTTATTATCATAAGAAAAGCCATATTAAATACAAAAAAATATTAGTAAAAGGCACTATTTGGAGGACTTCAGTAGTTGTTTAGTTCTAAAACTTTGATTTTTGGCAACCTCAAATTCCAGCATACAAAAATATCTATGATAATTTGATAATTCTGCCAAATGACTCCCACTGGTCTTCACTGATGGGATAGACCATGATCCCGAGTCTACTAAACTCAGGAAGGAGGCTGGCCATGATCTTGGAATGCTGGTGAAAGCCACTGGGGTGATCCTGCTCCCACTAAGTTAGTAGTGAGTCTTTCATTGACTTCAAGGTCTAATACTGAGTCTTGTTCGTTGAGTACTAGGTGCACAGGACTTGATCACAAAGACAAGGTGTGAGAACCAGCATGCTTTTAAACACTGCCATGAATAAACACTTGTCCAGCTAAGAGAGCCCATGAAGATTTTGTACTGCAGAGAAGATGACAAAGTAAACACAACTATAGTGAGAGAAAATAGCAACTGCTAATATCCAGAGTGACAGAGCAGAAGCTGGATGTTACTAATGACTTCGATTAATTTCTCTCCTGTCTCGGCCTAAGACGGGGGATTTCAGCCTCAGCTTATCTGATCTCAGAGAAGGTGAGGCAAAGGAGAAAATGGAAACCAAAATATAAAAATTAATACGAAATATGAAAGAAAAAAATAATAGATACAGATAAGTATTTGAGTACTGTAATTGCCTAGTGCAAATAAACATGTGTCAACTTACTGTAATTCATAGATTGCCTTTCAGAATTTTATTGAAAAAAATATTTTACTCTCCTCTAAACCTCTCAATAAAATAAAAAAAAATAATTCTAGTCTGTGAAAAGCCAATTGCTAAAATATTAGTAGATGTTCAATTTAGTCAGAACTGAAGAGGTTCATCCTTCTCTTTCTGCCTGCTCTCCGTTCAGCAGCCTTCTTTCTTCAACCAGCTGGGTCAAATCCTGTAGCTCAGTTCCTCCTACTCTTAAACATTCTTTGCAACAGTCTGTCCCAGAGGATTCACTTTCTTTTGATAGCAATCTTTTAATAACCTTCTTAACAGGATTGTGAACAACCATCCTAGAATAAGGGTGGTTACCTGATTCAGTTTCTGCAAAACCATGCGACAAATACAAGGGAAGTTTTCAGAAACATGCAATTGTGGGATAGTAGATGCCAGTGGTTCACTGAGGAGGGGGACTATGCCCATTTCCTTCAGCGTCATTTCCTCTCCATTCCTCCCTGCAACACATCCAAGTAGGCAGGAGATCAACACTTCCCTGCAGTTGCAGGGTATGTGGCTTTAGGGGTGCAACACTGTGAGAGACTCCTGCACCTTAATCTTGCTGAGATCCTAGATAGTGCTGTGGACCTGAAGATAATACTGCTGTTGGGAGGGGGTGAATCAGCTTTCGAGCACAAACATTCACCATTTAATGGAAACTTACACATCTCTAAGTATGTTCAGCTCTAGGATTGAATCCAGTGATGAAAAAGTAGGCTTCCCATGTAATTACTGCTATGCAGCATGATATATCTTGCCTTCTGTTTCCTGTCTAAAGCAGACTATTCTTTCCATAAAATATAATGCCAACTTCTGTTATGATTTTTTGGAACATTCACAGGACTTTCTGTGAATGATATGGCATCAGTAACGTTATGTATGCAAGCTGCCCATCTAAACTCAAAATACCTTGGCACTAGTTCCTACACCAAAGCTCCCAATCAATATGTGAACAGGCTGAGTGCCATTTGAAAACACAGACATGAATGTAGGCAGCCAACACACCCTTTTTTATGATCATATGTGTGCTTAGGGCAGGAGTGCCAGCAGACGGCCTGGCAGCTTGCTGCCTAGACTTCAGAGAGATACCCCTTTTCTTTTTGAATTTCATTTTTTTTTTCCTTTTGAGGAGTACTTGACTATTTTTAAGACTCTTTTAGAATGTCTATGTATTGAAAAGCACTTTGTATGTGTTGTTATAAATCATAGATCTTGTATTTTCCTAGAAGAATATCTTTTCCAAGACAGAAATTCTGCTACTAAATATTTTTTGCCACTTGGCCAACATTTTGAAATGTAAAAAGTTTCAAATAGTTTTTAAACAGTCCTGAAAAAAATAGTAGAAGGTCTTGTTATGTGTGATATGCCAGAGGAAATACTGTACTTATTCTGATTTGGGGTTGTGTTAGATCAAGGAGACATGCAAGTCCTGTTACAGACAGATGGGAATTGCTTACCCTACACAGGCTAAATGTGATTCTGGCCTCTTCTAAGTTGGAGATGATTAGAAAGGATTAGGTCTTGACATAGTAGGCTGATCTCCTTTTCACGGGGTATTACAGTAACTCTTTGTACCCACATAACATTCTCAAGTGCTTTTTGAATCTTCTTCATTTTTAGGACAAAATGACTTTGTGCATAATGAGTTCCTCGCTTTGGCTGCACCCATGCTGGGTGATAAACTATTTTCTCCGTTTTTTAAATTTTGAACATCCTATTCCCTATGCAGTAGGAAACAAAGACTTATTTCATTTAAAAATATTCTGAAATCTGTCTCAGTCTTTTCAAACTCTTTGCAAGAGCTTTTTCTCACCCAGTTATTCTTATCACTCTTCTCTGAATCTTATGTGCTTCTTTATTATACATACTTTACACATTATTCCAGACAGGAATAATGGAAAAGCTGCATTTTTGTTGCCTGTAAAATAATTATTATATTCTTCATACTACTGATTGTTCTCTTCCCTACGTATACTTAGCATAGTATTGGTTTGGTATCTGGAATCGCATAGTGAACAGAGGTCTCCATTTACTCAACTGCAATGACGTATAACATCATTGGCGTTAACGTAAAATCCTGGTACTACCAGGTACTAAAATTGGTACTAAAATGTGTTTTCCCATTGTTGTAACATGTTTAAATCTTTCTCTGACTGTATGTTACCCTGTGACTACTTTCCCTAGTAGCATGGAGCACACTGGAAGTCAAAAGAAACTGTGGTAACTGAGCCTTTCTAACTGGGAGATGTTCAAAGTGTCCGACAGCAGAGAAGCAGTGTATCTTCTCAAAAAAATACTGATTACAGCCTATCATCTCACACAGGCATTCTGTTATATTGTTTTCAATTCTTGTTTCAACCAGGTACAGGTATAAAAATTTCTTATCTTATGCACTTAAATGAGTAAGAGGAATTTTAAAAATATAGAAAACACATTTGCTACCTGTTAGTACTTTGGAGCAGCAACAGTGTTTGATGAGATGCTTCAAATTTTGGATAACAAATAAGCCATTTTAGTTTATCTGTTTCAGAATTCTGAATAGATTTACATCAGGACTGGTAGTAATTGGTGCTGTTTGAGATATCTGTAAAAATTATTCTTTTGCCACTTATTCTTGTTTCTCATTATTTTCCTTAAAAAAAAAAAAGGAAGAAATGAGGAAAGGACAAAGAAACCATTGCTTCTCAGCAATATGCTTGATTGTTGCTTGATTGTTACTTGATTGAATATTCAGTGGGCCAGTCTCTTCTTTGACAGGCTTCCTATTTCTGCCATACCACAAAAATATGAAACAATCTATGGAAAGCTATTTAGAGTTTTTGGAATTAGAATCTGGAATAATTGTGTTTTGAACAAAATTATAAATTTAAGTAATTCCAGAGCCTACTTATAAATATCCTGAAGTATTAAGTATGTTACTATATAAACCCCAGTATTAAAATATTCATATCCATATTCATATACATATACATATACATATGTGTGAATTTAAGGGTCTAAGGTCTAACTTTGTCATTCAGCTTTAATGGTGTCAATGCCAAGATGCATGTTCTAGGGCAGAAGAAGATATCAGATAACTTCATGAACCTAAGTTGTGGTCATCTGCAATGTTTATAAAAATGATACTGTAATGCCTAAAGATAATTTACTAGATATGATTTGGTCACTTGCTTTTGCTCCTAGAGCTTCAGCGCATGATAAAACCGTGTGGTATTACAGCTGACTCTACACAAAATCTTTTGGCCATATATATTACAATTAAAATATTTTGCAGGATGTTATTGTGCTAATGATTAAAGAAGGTTTTATTTAACCTGTTTATCTATTATAAATTTGCAGTTAAGGACAAGTAAGTCTGTTGTTATGAGGCAAATTCTCCTCCTTTTTATGCAGATGTGGGTGTAGAAAAATTCCTGATGAATTTTTTATAACATGAACTAAAATATCTTTCTTTTTTTTTGAATACAAAAGTATTAGCTTTTGGTTCATGATGAAATTTTTATATCAACATTACCAGAAACTAAAATATCAAACAAAATAATTGTGTTTTGAAAATACAGACTGTCAGCTTTTGATTTACAGTGATGTCTTTGATGAATGCAAAACCCTTCTCTGGAGTTTTCCAAGCCTTTGTGGACCTAGAGCTCCAGGAATGACTTGGGAAGCCCAGGGAGGCACAGGGTATAGAAAACAATATGGAATAATGGACATTTCAGTGTTAAATTCTGCATCGAAACTAAACATTTGATCGATCACTACTTTTAACCATGCATGTTATAGATGGAGAGGTACAAGATAGATGGGAAAGCCAAAGCTGCTTAAGTTCCTCTTGAGTTGTCTGAGTTATCACGTAGGGCTGTATTCCTACACCCTAAATTCACTAAGCAGACTGGAGAAAGAACAGTTCCTCCAGCATATACTAGCAGTCTCGTTTTTAAGAGTAGCCCCTCTTGTTTTTTCATAAAGCATCTTAACTGCCAGAATTGCAAACAATCAAAAATGTTCCTGCTCTCTGCAGCTCTCTCCTGGCTGCAAGAACTCAGCAACAGAGGGAAACAAATGCCCTCTGTCCCTCCAATGTAAGCCAGCCCCTTCCTTCTCCATTGCCATACAGGCCTCCACCAGGCTGCAGTAAATATCTTTGCACTAACGCTGTCGCTGTATATGTGACTTTCAGAATTGATAGCTTCAGGGAATGGTATTATACAGCGGAAATAGCTTGCAGCTTGGGCCTCAGCTGGTGAAATTAAATGCCGAAGTGCTGTGAAGGGTGACTTATTCCCAGTCAGCCAGCTATTTGGTTTCTCTAAGGTCTTTGACAGATGAGCAAATCTTGCTGCAGTAGTTGAAGACATTATCATCCCCAGCTGTCAGCTTGGCTGTTCTGCTGGAGGTTACCACCTCCATAATAGTGTTTGCTATTTGCAAAGAATCAGTCTCTCTAATTCATAGCCTGGCATTTTGCTCCAACTCATTTTCAGTGGAAAATTAGACTAAAATACTGGACTCCTTACTAGGGGGTCAGAAGTGCAAGTAGCCATAGCCTTCTCCAAAGCGAGAACTCTTCTGACTCAGGCATACCAACTTGAGATTGAAGGTGTCTCAAAATCTAGTTTTGTGATTCATGGGTATTTTCAAATACTCTTTCTATCAGAATCAAAGTTGAACCATTTTTATTGTTAAAAAATTATCCCACACAGCTTTGTTCATCTGAACCTGAAGGGTAGGACTGATAGTACTAAGGAGTTTTCAAATTATTTGCAATATCCTGTTTTAAAAACTTATTTTTCACTGCTTGTGGCTTTGCCATGCTTGGAAATGCTTTGTCTGAAATCCTCCACAATCTACATCTGAATTTTCTTGGAAAATTCTTTTAATGAAAATAGTTCGAATTTCTTGAAGCATGAGACAAAAAGAAATAAATATTTTGTTTGAAAGCATTATGGAAAAAAATAGTTTAGTCAGCACAAGTATCCTTTTAGGACATCCCTCTAAACCAGGAAAAGAAATGAAACAAGAAGTGGCTGTTTGTAACCCCAGCATGTCTTCTTCCGGGCCCAGGAAATTAACTTTAGAAAATTTGAAGATCTCAGTGTGGATTTGCTTGAGCCTAAAAACCAAATCCCCTGAAGTCATTCTTTCTGGAAATCACTGTAGCTTCACATCTCCTACTGCTAATAGCTCACAAAAACTGCCTCAACCCCTCACAGCCCTTATCTTGGGCTGTACTGTACATGGGTCTTCACAAAGTGTCTGACCGTGTCACAAGGGTTTGGAACTAGATGATCTTTAAGGTTCTTTCCAACACAAACCGTCTATGATTCTATGATTCTATAGCTTCAGGCTGTGGAGATAAAGTTGTTGTCTAAAATGACTGGAACACCTCAATCAGTACACTTGAAAATTTTATCAAGAGACAAGAACATACACATGGCTGCAGTAGGTCCATCTGGTTCCTCCAATACTGAACTACTCATACCCGGAGAAGTGTAAGATCCTGTATCCACAGGCACTAATAGAAGTGTACTCTCCCAGTGGTCTGTGGCTTAGAAATTTCTGGACTGAAGAGATTTCTGGACCCAGATCATACATGTTGATTGATTTATGTAACTGTTTTTTGATCCCTGTAAACTTTTGACTTCTACCATCTTCCACGGCAATGAATGCTTGAACAGTGTGCTGTTTGAAGAATGAATTTTTCTTTGTTTTGAACCTGCTAATTTCTTGTGATGGCTCTTAGTTTTGTATCATGAGAAGCAATGTCATTCTCTGTTTGTGTTCTCCAAGCTACTCGTGATACCCTGCCATATATCTGTCATAATCTACTTCAGCTATGTTTTTAAAGGCTGAAGATTTCTATTCTACATAATCTCTCTCAAAATAGTTGTCTTGCCTTGTAAGTCTCCTCTTGACTTTTCTGGTTGTATAATATCCTGTCCTAAGGTATGATAGGAAGAGAAGAATACACAAACCATTCAAGATGAAGGTACATTATCAGTTCATGATGTTGTATTCATGTTGTCTGTTCTTCACTCTTTTCTTCTCTTACTGTTTTTTCCAACTTTGATAGTTTTTTTTCATTATTTAGTACTGACCTGATGCTTTAACTGCTAAAGTTAGCCGAAAGTTTCTTCTCTGACAGGTAGCAGCTAATCTAAAGACTGTCAGCTATGTATAGTTAGAATTACATTTCTACATGTACAATGCTTTATGTTTATGGCAAATAAATTGTATTATTGTATATTTTGTATTTTATTATTAGATTATTTATATTAGATTGCTATATATTATATTTATATTATATAATTGTATTATTGTATTATTGTATTGCTAACTTTAATATTTCTTCTCAGTTGGATTTTGGTTTTGCTGTGTTGAATAATTTAGTGTCAACAGCAAAACTTTTTTATTTGCTATCAACTCCCTCTTATGAAATCCTTATAACTATAGGTTGTGCAGCAGAACTGGTTTCCTGAGTGACTACTTTGCTTTTTTTGAAAAATGGGAAGCTGTATAGTGAACAAGGCAGGAGTTTGTCAAGAAGAGGTGTCATGCTACATTTATGTTTAGAGAAGAACATTTGCTTGACTTTGCCTGACACTTGATGGTTTTCTTTTAAGGTAGCAGCTGTGGAAAAATCCTAGTCTTGTGAAGACTGAGTTTCATGTAGTACGTACATATAATTTTACATAACAACAGAGCCACTTTGTGTTTTACAATTTGTTGGCTAAAATCTCCTTGCAAACTAATGATGACAGAATTTCTTTATTTTGGTTTGTTAGCCGGCTTACTCACTGGCTCATTGAAGCATGAAAGATGCATTAATATTTGCAGAAAAACTGTAGCTGCTTGGAGACCTTAAGCTGGGTTTTCCCGTCCCCCACATGTGAAGAAAACAGTCTGAGGAAAAGAAAAAAAAAAGTCCTTTTTTGTCTAGTCAATCTGATCATTACTATACTCCATGCTGGAAAGGTCAAGGGAGTGTTTGTGAATTCTTGTGCTATCTGCTTGAAATAAAGACTATAGCTTATGAAGATATTTTCAAAGTAATTTCCATACAGTGTAGAAATGATTACAAAAATAACATATTCAGAATCCATTTAAAGATTTCATCTTCTGTATTGTATTTATTCATGGAAATAAATAGTGTTTAGATCATAGGAAGTTTTTCAGCCTGTGGCTGTATCACTTGGGGCTCCACAGTTTTTTCCCCAGCACTTCAATGTATGTGATCATGAATCTAGCCTTAAAAATCACAATTCCAGGACCCCATATTTTCTCACCATTTCCATTAATTAAGGATGAAGGATTTTCTAAAACTGCCAGAGGAAACCAAAGGCAGCATGATATGTCACATACTTCTCTTTTGCTTAACATAACATGCCACTGACAAAGCTCAAATACTTGATACAATATTTGAAGGGGGAGTCAGGTGCAAAAGGTGTCTTTAGCTAAGGAGTCACGCTTCTCTGGGTCTGCACCAACACTCTACTTTAGGCAGAGGCATGAACAGAGGCACTGGTGTGTATGTGGTTGTCCACACTGTTTGCCAGCACACTTCTGGCACAGTTTTGGCATGGGCCAACTGGCATGCTTCAGGCAATGTCTGGGCATGCCTGGGGCACAGCGGAGGGAAAAGAACATTCTCCATAATTCACCTGTATGGGGAAAAGCAGGAATACATCTGGATGAATGCTGTACAGTACCAACTGTGATTCACCAATACAGTGCCCAATTCTTCTGGATACTGAAACACCTCAGAGATCACTCCTCACTGCTTCAGTCTCAGATGGAGTTCATGATGCCCTTTATGTGTCTATGAATGTATGCAAACAGCCTTTTGGGTTTTTTTGCTCACCCTACTAGAGAGGTCAATATCTTTAAGAAAAAATCTCTTGAAACATATCGCATAACTTTTAATGAAAGATGTTCTGCATTGTTAGACTGGTCCTGCTTTTCATATGCGTCCTACTATCATGCTTTTGTATGCTGTGGGATTACTGTTGTGGTAAAACTATAGAAATAGCAGAGCAGTGCCATCTGTGATGCTGAGAATCTGAACGTACAGTGTTTATTCAGCTATGGAGAGTTTATTTTGCAAATACACATCTGAATCTCTGTAGAATAAACTAAATACAAAATGTTTTGTTCTGCCAGAGTTATGTTGCGTATCTGATGCCTTCCCCTTCACTTTCCCTTTTTACCCTGTCTTAAAGACCCAGGAGGGGACAGTTCGACTTCCCAGCAGAGGCCATTTCTCTTCTTAAAAGAATTCCAGGGCTGTTGACTCCTTCTGAAGTTCCTTCTGTCTCAGAGGCTCTCTGATCTATCTGTGCTTTCCAAGCTAAAAGATTTCAAGGAGGCGCTGCCTCATTTCTTTGCCATTTCTCTTTTACATGCTAGATCAGAGGTTTCTGCAAAGGAATTGTGGTGGTGTACTGTAGTACCAGTGAGGTTTACTGCCTATATCAAAACCATGACAAATTTGCAACAAAAGTTAAGATTAAAAACTAAATCTGGAAACCCAAGCAGTTTTGTGGTTCTCTGATGTTTTCTTGGCAAAATGTCTCTTCTTAAAGGTAGATGTCTAGTAAACTGGGGCAATAACATATTCTAGAATACAATCTGGTAAATTGGAGAAGCATTTAGAAATATTTTTTTTTTCCTTGATTAATTTCTAGGAATAGTGAGGGTTTGGTTTTGGTGGTTTTTTTTGTTGTTGTTGTTGTGGGTTTTTTTTGTGGTGTAGCTTATCTGTGACCTCTCTACATGTCAGAGGAAAGAGAAATCTAGTGCTTCGTAGACAGAGCAATAGCTTGATGAGTTTGGCCTAGTGCCTGAAATAATTTTTGTGAGTGTCTTTTATTAGACATCTTAATAAAACAGTTACAAAGCTACTGAGTAACTTTTACTGTTTTACAGGGTTTATGGATGCTCACTGTTGAGATATTGGAATATTTCTGTTTAGAGTAATAAATATATGTTTAGATCATTAACATTCTGAACCTGAGTAGGAAGAGTATTTCCTTTGGTATTTCATAGGAATGTTTAAGCGAACAAAAATTTAGATACTCTTACATGAATAAGCATAATACCAAGAGACGATATGAAGAAGAATGAAAAGGTTATTGAAATTTATACTAAAAATATAGTAGTATTCAAAAAGTATAAAAAAAGTTTTCATTTTTTTCTACATACCTAGAATTATAATATTATGACCTGAGCAATAATTCTCTTCAGGGATTAAGTAGTGTTTATAGAGTGATTTTGGGCAAGATTTGGTTTCTAAATAAACTGAGTTTCGTTGTACCTCTGTATTTCTGTTTCTACCTTAGGAAGTGTGAGGTTGTTCTGATGTGAAATGGTGGTATTATATAATTCCCAAAAATGGTTTCTTCAAACACATCTTTTTTTCTGACTCTTTTGTTTTTCACTCTTTCCACTTTTTTTGGTATTAATTTCCAGTAGTTTTGTCACTGTCAGTTCCATAAGCACAAGACAGTCCTGTCTTTAGCCCTGAACTATTCATTTTTTAACTAGTTATTTTAGGATGTGTCACCCTCTCTTCCATTTGTTAAGTAATTATATGCTAATTAGAAGTAGCTTACTTTCCATCTATTATTCTTTTGGAAACAGCACATTCTCATAATTTATAATTTACTTCTTTCCAAGTATATTGCATAAATGTTGGGAAATATGCTGCAGAATCATTTAAAAACAAGTAAACAAAATAAATCAGCCAAAATAAAAAGTGTGGATGCAAAGAAGAAAATTAAGCACTAGAGCTGGGGAAAAATATAA
Organism: Tauraco erythrolophus; assembly: GCF_009769465.1. Classification (NCBI taxonomy): domain Eukaryota; kingdom Metazoa; phylum Chordata; class Aves; order Musophagiformes; family Musophagidae; genus Tauraco; species Tauraco erythrolophus. The sequence goes on along the minus strand of NC_141467.1, from coordinate 49,101,036 downwards.
GATCTTCAGTAGTCAAGATGCAAGTATTTGTCATGTGCTTTGCATCCGATTTTTTAGCTACATGAGTACTACCTATTTTTTCTTTAACTCATCTTTATGGTTTTTAACCCTTTGACAGGTTCCAAAATGCTGCTGTTTCTGCGTTTTCTATTGACAGCAGGAAAAATGATCGCTTAGTCATTTTATGACTCATTGCCTGTTAGTTACAAGAAAAACTCTGATCTTTTCTTTCAGATGCTGAAGAGGTTTGGGGCATTGCCCTTTTTTTGCCAAGAGCAAGGGAAACGAATCACTAAAATAAATACATTTTATTTAACCTCCAATAGATTTTAATACTGGTACGTTGCTGATTTATTTTGTGTATAGAACAAACCAAACCAACCAAATATTTTGTCTTTATGTCACACCTTTTAAAGGTCCAATTTGCCACAAGCTTTTTGTTCTAAATGACATCCAAATCTCAAAACATAATTCCTAATGCCCAAACATACAAAGAAAGAAGGAAAAAGTGGACAGAACTTGTGGTTTTCTATTGCTTATCTGTTGGCTAAAAGAAATGACTGGATTTGGATTTTAAAACAACAGGGACTCATGTCTTTTTCAGTAGACTTTCTCCTCAGAGTAAAAGAAGAACCTACAGAGAGCTGGAACTTTGTGTATCAAAACGTTGTACTTATTTGGGACTGACAGCAAAAGCTCTAAGTGGTCTCAAGTGAGTAGAAAGTTTGATCTGCAGTGAGAGAAAATCTACTGAGAAACAAAAGGAAAAGGGAAGAATAATATCCCTGTAGTTCAGAGGAGGAATACTCTGGCAATATTAACTTCTGATTAAGTAGCCAGATGTGTCAGTTCTTGATGGACAAAAAGCGTGCATAGAGCAACAGCTCAGAATTGCTGAATGTCTTGCAAAAGCCCAAAGAGAGGGAAGATGATGCTGTTTTAATGGCAGATATGATCACAGATGGTTCTGACTTCTGAAGACTCAGATACATTTGCTTCCTTGCAGCTTTTATCAGACAAGTCAGGAAAATCACTGCCAAACATGCCAAATAGAGCTGAAGGCAACACCTCTCATCCAGAAATATTGAGTTCCACCTGAATTCTAGTTTAGAAAGATGATAACCTTGGAACTGCAAAAACTGTAATGCCAACTACCAAATCCAGAGACGGTAGAAGATATCCTTCAAAAAAACAGGTAAAATTGACTCTGCATGTATATGTAACACACCTGCTCTCCAGCACAACATCTTGCTGGAATGGTGGAGATGGACAGTCCCTTTTACTCAATCTGTTTAATCTTGGAGACAAACTCAAGGTTCAGGTAATAGTACAATAAACAGTCTTATGCTTATATTAATTTTACAGTCACCAAAGTTTTCTTAAAGCTAAAATCAGTTCAGATTATTGGTATATTCTTGAGGAATTGGCAAGCTTGAATTGTGTTTGGCACTGGCTGCAGCAACCAGTGCAGCACCGGATCCAAACTGGTGCTCATGCCTTTTCCACAACAGTCTCAGTGACAGTTCCTGACCTCATGGCTAAAGAGAGCATCTCTCACCCAGGCAGTAAGAAGAGATTCAAAAGAAGGACTCCCATTTTTTCAGATATCCTTAACATTAGCCTTATATCCTGGGTTCACTCCTACTTGCTTTTTGAACTTGAACTGCCCTGCAGCCCCAAAGACACAGATGAAATGAGAAACATTGACTTTGTGGCACAGAGGTTGGAGTATCCAGTCAAAGATGCTATAACTTTAGTAAAAGATCTTTGTTTCTAGGGCTGTATATGCAATTTACCTTAAAAAGTTATTGATCAAAACCCTGAGTCATGCAGTGAAATGCCTGTCTGGGAAGCAGAAAATGTGTGTGTAAATCCCATATGACCAAGGGACTAAGATTCATTCTGTCTGAGCGTTTTAACCAACATGTGGAAAATGGACAAATCGCCTCTGGTCATACCTCAGAGGACCGTGAGGCATGCCTTTGTACCAAGTACACAAGCGAAGTGTCCGAGTGAGTTGATTTCGTGTTACTAGTCTACTCTCGTATAGGAATCCAAGGTGTATGCACAGGCAACTGGGCATATGTCTAAGAGAAAGACTTAATTTTAAATATACTTCCTTCTCTGGCATTTTCTACCAACCAATCTACTTGTTTCTCAGGCAGTTGTCAGTCCCAAGCATTCTCAGGGGCCCACATTTCTCCATTTCTTAGGAAATGAACTGAGGCATCTAAATCAAATTATCTTTTTTTTTTTTTTTTTCTCCATCTGGTTCCTTTCCTTTTGTTTCACTAATTTAGAATATTTTCTTCTCTTCTTGTCAGGTGCTTTATCCTGTGAGAGACTTGAGATAGAGAATTAATGTCAAAGAATGTGTGAAAAAAGTATTAATGTTAATCTGCTATTACAACGGTATTTTCATCATAAGCTCTGTAACAACAGTACCGTATAATGCAAGACAAGAGAATGAAATAACTATAAAATTGCCAAGCATTTTAAGGGTCACATTAGCTGCAAAGAAATATGCCCAAGTCATATGCAAAACAGTGGTACTGGATATAATTAGATATTGCCAAATAGGAGAGGGCATCTCTTATGAAGCTGATCAAAATTTGTAACCTGCATTAAAAAAACTCAACTTTTTGGTAAGAAATATACAAATTCTGTACACAGTAGCCTTGAACAGAGAGTGCGTTTTTTGGCAGATATTCATCTGATTATAAATTGCTTTTATTGAGGTCACAAGGTCACTGTCCAAAAGAATTAATGTACTCCTGTCGTGATTCAGGAGAAAATTGAGTAAGAAATGTGAAGATGACTTTATACGTCTGTTTGGTATAGGTGTGACTGAACCCATCTCTGGTGTACGATGTGACTGTTATCAGTTCAGGTCTGGTGCCTCCAGGCCAGGAAGCATGTTAATAGATCAGAGTGGGTGCAGAGGAGACTGTAATTAGAAGCCTGGAAATGTGCTACATGGCAAAATGCTTGAGAAGTTGCCAAAGAGAAGGTTAATTGAGGCACTTGACCAAAGCTGATGAATATTGACATGAAGGAGTGAAATTTAGATGTGCATCTGAGCCTAGAAGACAAATATAACTAGATCCAGTGGCTGGAGCTCTAGAAATGAGCTGCAGGTTCTTGACTCTGCTGGCAGTCAACCAGGGAAGGGTTTTACAAAGCACTGTGGTGAATTCTCTGTCTCTTGGCTGTTTTCCCTCCTTTGGTTTGGGTGGTTTTGTTGTGGGCTCTTACCAGGAAGGTTTAAATTCCTTAGCTTTCTGCCTGCTTCCCTACATTAAGAACTGCATGCCAAGCAGATGCCTTTGGAGATGAGCAGAGGATGTACTTCAAGAAATGTGACACTGATGTCTTCTGGCCTTCTAACTTATATACTGTCCCTGTCATACCGGTTCATGTAATATTTTAATTTTTCTTTGTATACTAATTATTCAATTTATTAATAATACAACACTCAAGAAAAAAACTGATTTTTTTTCTGAGTTGGAATTTGTAACTTTTGAATCCACTGAGTTATACACATGGTGATCATTTTAAAAGGGCATTTTATAATCATGTCGATTTCTGATTGTAAAGTAGGAACTGATGAGACAACCTACTTCCCCCCAGAAGTTAATTTCTCCTCTAGTAGCATCACAACAGTAAGCAATTTCCCAGCTGTCCCCTGCAAGATCTCACAAATTGTAACAGCATTTTTCAAATTGAAGAGCTACGCCAAGAGCCTAAATCGGTATTTCAGGCATGTCAAGACACAACTTCAATTTCAAAAACATTCAGTGTTTAGAAACTCCCACTGACCTCTGTGGAAGCTTCTCACTATTGAGTGTTTTAGAATAAGGTTACTTTTTCAGATTCAATACTAATGGAGAAGCCTAATTTGTGTCTTGAAGTCTTAAAAGCGTTGGCTCAGTTCTTGTTCATTATATCTTACTCATATAGTCACAATTCCTTGGCAGTTTTGGACCAGGAAATTTCTTTTTCCTATGTGATAACAAAATATTAAATTTTAATTAAAAAAAAAAAACGACTTAACACTGTAAAATGACAGAGAAGCCAAAAGAATAATTGACCATGAAAGTAGCTCCAAACTAGGTCATATCGCCAAAAGCAAAATCTACTTCTGTTGTGCTATCATACTTGTACAGAAGTGTCACTAGTATTAAGGATATTTAAAAAAATGACAAAAGCAAGAAACTTTCAAGTTAAATGACTTACAGAAGTGCTGAGTATTCATAAATCTGACTGAAGTCAGTAGGAGCTGCAAGCACTTGAAACCGCAGAAAATTGAGGAAAGTGTTATTGTTCAATTGTAGTTTGTGCTGATATGTCTTTATAACGCTAGGATTTCCAACAATGAGAGCTTGTAATTTCTGGTGGCACAGCACTGCATGAAGTCCCCAAGCTGTACAAAGCAGTCTCCCAATGGCATTAGTTGCTTGAGTCTGTATGACATTTATTGAGACTAGTGCCGAGGTCTTCTTCCAAGCACACACCCCAGAGCCCTGCAGAAATCGAAGCAGTCCATTCATGGGATTACCCTGGTCTTTCAGTAAAGCAGAGATTATGGGCACCTTGGACTGAATGAAACTCCCCCCTGAGAGGGCTTCCCACTGTTGAAGGCTCATGGGGGACATGCAAATATTTAATTAAACTCAGTGAATATGCTTAGCATAAATGTCTTACTGATTGTGACTGTTCTGAGACAGAAAAGAGAGTAATAGAATGCAAATAGTGCTCTCTCAATCCTTTCCTTCTTGACTCTGTTCCTCTGAGGTTCTGACTGTTAAAAACATTATAATATTGCTGGCATCATGATATTCACTTGATAAAATTAGAAGCTGTTATTCTAAGTCAATTCAGCTGGAATAAAAAAGATTTATTTCTTTCTCAAGAGTAAAAAATAGTTGATGTCATTTGAGTGATACTTGAAAGGATGGGCAATAACAGAAGAGCTAGGGAAGAGGACTCCTCTATGTATGCAATAGCCTCAAATCCAGAGATTAAGATCTTCCAGTTTTTATATAATGAAACTTCCAATAATGTGCTAGATATGTGGAAAACCTTGAATGCTTTTAAGCCATCCTGAAAACAATTCAGCCCAATCCTAAGTATTTTATTTTTTTTTCTTTTCTCCTAGGCAGCTATGTGACAGGAGTATGCTTTTCCGTTCTCACATCTTCCCACCACAAGAATAAGATAGGATCAGCATTGTTGACTATGCCGTGTTAAATGTTAATTTTTTTTTTTAACTTTTGTATATATATAAATTGTCGAGTGCTGGATTGTCTTGAACCAAAAGGTGAAACATTTGACAGAAAATATTGAACCTTTTTGCAAATACTTTTTGTTTGAATGGGAGACTAATTGGAAATGTCTTGCTCGAGCAGTTTAGGTTTTGCTGGTTGAGGGGAGAACAAACTGTGCAGAAAACTCCTTTTAGCTGCCAGTATTAGAAGTCAGGAATCAATCATTATTGTCTTAGAGAAACACATTTATTTCTTAATCAGCACATTCAAGGACTGCCATGAACCAGCAAGGAGCATAGGATTACATTTTGTTGAACTTTGATATGACTTGACAAATATGTGGAAATCCACAGTGTATGTTCACAGTGTTAACTGGACTGTTTATAACCCTTTGATATTGCTTCACTGAAAACAGCTAAACAGAATAGATAAGCACATTTGAGCAGTACAAAGCAGTCATCTAAATGACATCGTATTATTACTTTTCCTGTAGTTAAAGACATTGGAGATCCTTTATTAACTACAGAAAAATATAGAGCTTGCTTTATGTCCTGATCCCAGGAGGAACAAGAGCATCCGTAATTATTAGGGTGCCTTCTGTACTAGAAGATGACTTCAGCAGAGGCTTTAAATGCTCAGCGTCTCTGTTTCAAACCATTAGCATTCATCTCTCTTTAGGGAATATGAACTTATTACTCACACATGAAATGAGATGCTGCTGAGGTTAGCAACCCTCATAGCTCTTTCCAGCTTAGTGTCAAGATGAGTAAGTGACACCAATATGTGTTTGCAGTCTAGACTAAGAGCACACTTGAAGAGGGCTGTACAGGCAAGGTGACAACTGTCCTGCGTGGCAGCCTCCTGCTCCCAGGCTGCTGATGTTGCTCTATCTGTAATGCCTCTTCTCCTGTGTTATGTTCCCAGTAAATCTGACAGGATGGGATAAAATGGTGCAAAGGCAACTGTGGACACCCCTGTGGCACGAAACTCTGTGTTCAGCCTGAATCCAGGTTGTGACATTAGATTTGAGAGGCTGGCTGTAAAATCCAAATGGTGTTTTTCTATATTGCAGGGTCACCATGAAGTTGTGAGTTTAGTTTGCAGGGGACTCTTGAACACATTTGGATAGGTCCTGTGTTTAGAGAAGGGATTAACACCAAACTGGGTTGGGCTATCATCAGATGGTAATTAAGTAGCTCAGCTGAAGTTCAGGGTCTTGGGATGCTACAGCGAGATGAGAGAAATGGTTTAACTGATAATTTGGAGGAGTGATTTTCAAAAGGGTATTTGGACATAGCAAGAAAAAGGTGGTCTTGCTGTGTTATTGTGAAAGCTGCGCAGCCATACATTCGCTGCTCTTACTGCCAGTTTCTTACTACCAGTTTCTTACTACCAGTTCATGCCAGAATTAAGGCTAAGTATTTCTGTCCATGTTATAAGCATACTTTCATCTTACGGGGGGGAAATATCCTGTGTAGCCTGGGCATGCACCTCCGCAGGCCCTTGGAACTGCACCTAGGTGAGAGGATAGACACCCACAGTTTTAGTGCTGTTTCTGCAGAGCACAGTAAAGTATCTCGGTTTGATATCCCCCAAAATGAAATTGATTGTCTTGTAATACCTTGTATTTTGGAGCCTAGACTCTTCCAGTCCTAAGAATCTGTTTCTAAGGTGCATGTGCCATTGATTCTTTTGTTGGTTTGTTATTGATTTTTTAATTTTAGTATGCTTCTACTTAATATAGGAAGCATCACAGCAAATCATTTCGTAAACCAACAACACAGTCAGTGCCAAAAACCTCTGTGCCCAGACAGGGGCCACAGTGAAACCACCCGTCTGAGCAAGAAATGCCATTCTCAGCTGCTGAAATGATTCTTGACTATATATTCCTGCCACTATAATAAAAAAGAAAGGGAGGATTTTTAGAGCCCCTCTGTGGGGATGCACTGTTCCAGCTTCCAGCTTTTGAACTGTGGCCAAATGTGTCCTCAGGAACAGGCACACCCCACCGTCCCAGAGCCCCTTCTCTCTCTATCACGTCTCAGCACAGCACAGTCCAAAAAGCACAGCCAGTTTGCTTTTCCTTTGCTCGTCCTGCAGAAGGCAGGAGGTTTGCAATGCTGTACGTAAATATGTGGAGCGTTATTTGTGATCAATCATTCCGATTCTATTTTCTAGTCAATTGTTTTAGTCGGTGTGGTAGGTAACTGCATTGTAATGTATTTAACAAATATTTTAAGGCTATAAACCTGAAAATAACTAAAAGAAGCATTTTCTAACTTTCTCTGCCTGCTTTATCTTCCCAAGACATCAACTGCAGGACAAGTAAATCTTTGTCATTGCCAGTAAACCAGCATTAAATCAGTATGATTCGTGAGGATTGTAATGAACATTGCATCAAGAGAAGGCTGACTTACTGAGGACTAAAATAATAAATACAACAATTACTTTATTTGATTTTTAGCACGTGATCCAGATACTGAGTTCCCTTGTGTTTCGTTCCACTCTTGGAAAATAACTGAAAATTGTGTTCAGAATACTGTATTTTATGTTTCTCAAAAAAAACACCACAGTCTGGAATTTATATTCACATAAGATCATGGAAAGCTTTATATTTTTCAGTAGAAAATTATCTCTTGCCATTTTCATGGTTGTCTAATCTGAAATCATAAAAGCCATGTAAAAAGAGCTGTGGGAAAGTGAAGTGATGGTATGATAGTCCAGAGTGGAGATGAAGTGGCAAAAGAAACAAGAAACATATAAATAATAGATGAAATAGTTTCTTTTTCTAGTAAATAAGTGCAAGACAAGAGTGACACAGTATGTGCCTCACAAGGCCACTGTAACTATGGTAACAATGATACATGTACTCTCTTCATTGCAGATTAGCCATATAAATATCTAACTGATGGACCATACATGGTGTGCACTCAAACCATAGCCACTTTCTACCTGTCTTTTTATTGCTATGAGTGGCCTTCATGTGTCATCTTTATATTTTTAGAATCTTTACAATACTCCAAAGGGAATAAAAATGTTATAATGCATCCAGATACAGTTCCTTCTCAATAAGTCAAGACTCTTTTCTGTGAGAAACACATGTAGATGTGTGCATATGGCAGTTGGCCATGGCCATCAGCCCCTATGGATTTTAATCTCCCTGCTTTCGAGATTCTCAATTTTGAGACTCACTTCTTTCAGGGAGAACTGGTTTAGGCAATATTCTAGTTTGATATATGTGTCGCACATCACTTAGACTACAACCTAGAAAGGGACGATTATTTTGTATATTCTCTAACTGCCTTGTATTAGCTTTGACTGCAATTGGGGAAAATTATACGAGATTTCTCAGGACATGTAATTTCCATCTGCCTCAGAACAGACTGACCTGTTTGTACCATAGATGGATAAAGCTCTAAATGCTCAATGTGCATGCCAGGAACCACAGGGGCACGAGGCTGAGAAGAATTCATACCATGTGTTAAGATGCTACATCTCATAATCAAAACTTCTCTTATATGGATCTATTCCTTTCCTTGGTTTATTACAATACTTTTTTTTTTTTTTTTTACCTGCTTAACAGTGTCGTTATGTCCCCATCCTGCTGATACTGCTTTGCTGCCAAAATGTAAATTGTGTCCAATTTATAAATGCCAATAATTTCAGTCTTTTCTTTGAAATGTGGATAAATAGCTGGTGATTTTTAAAGGTCAATTCATATTCAGAATTGCTTGACTTAATTACAGGGTTGAATTTTCAAATGGCATTGTTCATCACCCTGTGACACACTGTGTCACACTCCATCATTTACATTGCAGGGAATGATTTCTTGTCCCTCTCTGGTCTACCTGTACTGCATAAATGAGGAGCCTCTTTTGTGGTTCACAGAGCATCTGAAACATATGTATTACATATATTCAGTCTGTCACCTGAATTGTGAAAAAAAAAGACTTCTTCATTCTTTAGAAACTGATATTACCATTTGCAGTACTGTCACTGTCGAAAGCATCTTGAAAACAGAAGCATATCTGTCTGCACAATGGCAAATAAACACAAAAATACACAAAAGTGGCATAGATCTGTGGGATTTGTGTTTGAGAATATCTGTGATTACTAAACCTGAGCCATCTAGAATTTCTTAGGGTCATCTGATTGCTGTAATTCTGGAAAAATTGGAGAAAACTGAAGGAGAGTTGCTTTGTGATAAACTTCATTAAATTCCTTTCCCAGTGAAATCCTAGATAAGAATCTGCTGCCTTGGAAGGACGTATTGATCACTACTGTCCTCTGAATTGCTACTGCATTTTCTGACTTGGGTGACTGTACCCTTGTGAAGAGGTTTCTTAGCAGTAGATGATCCATTAAGTCTGTGCACTGCCTTTACTTGATGGCAAAGTGCCTTTACATGGCAGGTGAAGAGATCCACAGGTCCTGCTGAATCCAATAGACGGGGTGACAGTGTTTTGTATTAATATAACCACTAATCCAGCTGAATCTCCAGTTAGAGGTTTTATGTTCGTTGATGGCGACATCCCAAGTGGATGACAGTGTTTAGTCATAAAATGCTCACATAAATAATTCAAATGAATTTGGCATGGCTCACACTGTAGCTACACAGAATTTGTTGCAGGCTTTTTCATGTGCAGTAAAATCCACTCCAAGACTGAGAACACCTGAAGCCTCATCTTCCCAAAAATGTTAATTTAATTTAACAACCCCGGTTTCACCACCAAAAAAAGGAGAGTATGTCTTCAGCACTTGACATTTTACAAACCGTTTCTCGCTGGACTGCATAAAACAAGCCTATGACCCAGAACTGAGTATTAGCATTTAATTGGCTATTTTTCCTCTAGCATTTACTGCTATGCACCTTTTCTTTTTTTTTTTCCCCTCTCTATTTCAAAGCCCTGGGTACAGAAGTGGGACTCTGTGTGGGAGAGGTTTGAGATAAGAAGTTTGCTCATGCGATTGATCAGCACAATTTCCTGAGCTGGTGTCACAAGGCAGCAGCAGCCTAGCAACTACCCACAATTTCCAGTGCCTTGCTCCGGACCGGCAAACGCATCTGGTTGCTCCCCTATGCACCACATAAATAGAACAACTCTCTCTTTTCTCTGGATGTCTGTAATGAGCGGAATCTCTCTTTATAAGCTTCACCTGAGCAACAGGCATTTTAAAAGAAACACTTGATGACACGCGACTCTCATTTGTACACTCTGCTCTCTGCTTTCACTGGATACCGAACGGGGTGTTTGTCCACTGGTCTCCTACGTATTGCATGAGATAGGCTTTCCTCACAACTGTTTTGGTGGAGTTTTCGTTGGTCAGTAAAATCAAGACATGATTTATTATTGTGTAACTGTTTTACAGAGAATACTATGAGCAAAAAATAGCCGAAACACAAGATATGAAGAAGTCTACACCTGTTACAAGGGCTACTGCTACAAATATCTGTCCTTTTAGACAACTGTCTCATGTTTCTCACTTATTCATTGTGTATAAAGACAAATGACACTGAAATATGCTATTGTAATAGTAGTTACTGAAAAAGGCTCCATTTTAGCAGAGATATTTTATATATCGTATAACATAATGTGATCCTTTTGATACAAAACACAGCAGGAGAGGAAACAAAATTAAAGGTGCCACAGACATTTATAGAAAGATTGTTTGAACAAGAAAATTGGAATTCAGAGCACATGCCCAGTGCTGCTTTTTGTCTTGGTATTTTAGTCCTGTATTCATTACTCCATCCTCTATTTCCACGAGAAGGAAAAAACATCCTCCATAGGAAGGCTTGTTACACGGAGGCAGACTGAATTTCTGTGTACCCCAAAGAGTGGACAATTATAGATGCTTACAGAAGTCAGCAATATCATGTTCTGTTTAGAAAACCACTTTGGAGATATGATGAGTGGATTGAAGTTGATCAGACACAGCTTGATTTTTGCACAAACCATCTCTATGAATACATAATATACACTAAAACAAATGATAGATACAGAATATCTTCCTTGATGTCAAATCTTGATTAAATCATAACAAAAGGCACCTTGGCAGTCTATTTAATATTGCTGAATCTATAGTCAGTGAAAGCAGTATATATAACAGTTTGGATGCTGTACAATATAAAGCCGAATATCATGTTGTTTTAATGTGTTTATATACGGCTAAGCTCTCAGGGAGGTAGTTTTAGATGCATGTCATAAGCCGTTATGTCTTTAAACAATGTTAAGAAAATATTTTCAAGTACAAACATATTCATATCATATTTATCATTGCACTGACAAACTTTTTATGGATATACAGTTTCTACATACTATATTGACACATTGCCATTCTGTTTGCTTTCTTTAAATTTTCCCAGTACGTTAGGGGAGTAATAGGATGGTAATAATATCCTGAAGTGGCAAAAGCTTCTATGCCAGTTGTAATGTTAAGCCTAGAATTATTTTTGTTTTATACAAATTGGGAAGGGAATCTCAATCTGTCTTGTAGTCATAAAAAATAACATTTTTTTTTAGATTTTTTGTTGTATTTGAAAAACAGCTTTGTTAGTTCAGTGAAATGGTAGTAAGGATTATAAACTAATCCTTTTTGATGAAAATGAGAAATATGAAATAGCATAATCATTTCATTTTAACAGTTAGACATAACAGTTGCCAAATGTACACTGCTGAGAAACTAAGGGGAAAAGAGGCACTCTCAGCTTGCCAGCTTTATGAGCACAGGTCAGAAGCTGACAGATATGGCCTCGGTGGAGTAGTTCCTTGGAGAGCTTAATGAACTGATAAATTAGTTTTCTTACTTTGGAATACTCAACTTTAAAGAACACATGAATGTCCCTGATCATTTTTACTGCATCTGCATCAGTCAGTATTGCAGTGAAATATTTATATTTGAAGCAAAATGTTTAAGCAGAAGGACTAAGGTTAATCTGAACTGCATTTCAAATGCCACCACCTGTAAGCCAGTATTGCATAGGGGGAAGCCTCCTGCAGAACAGAGTGGCTTTAGCAAACAGAATTAGGACGATGCCAAGATCATAGTATGAATATCTGCAGTACTTACATCAGGTCGTAACTTACGGCATACTAAAAGAGCGTTGCCTCATCACATGTTGTAATCTGAAGGCAACAAGATTACTCCAACTGGCAGAACTCCTCAGAGGTTTACTGTTCTACAGCACCAGCTGGCACAGTGCTAATCCAATGTCCCCTCTACCCTCGCTCTTATTGCTCCCTTGCATCTTAGAATCATAGAATCATAGAATGGTTAGGGTTGGAAGGGACCTTAAAGATCATCTAGTTCCAACCCCCCTGCCATGGGCAGGGAAACCCTCCACTACACCAGGTTGCCCAAAGCCTCATCCAACCTGGCCTTGAACACTGCCGGTGATGTGGCATCCACAACTTCTCTGGGCAACCTGTTCCACTGCCTCACCACTCTCAGAGTGAAAAATTTCTTTCTTATATCCAACCTAAATCTGCCCTCTTTCAGTTTAAATCCATTGCCCCTTGTCCTATCACTACATGCCCTTGTAAAAAGTTCCTCTCCGGCTTTCCTTTAGGCCTCCTTTAAATACTGGAAGGCTGCTAGAAGGTCACTGCGGAGCCTTCTCTTCTCCAGGCTGAACAGCCCCAACTCTCTCAGCCTGTCTTCATAGCAGAGGTGCTCCAGCCCTTGGATCATCTTTGTGGCCCTCCTCTGGACTCGTTCCAGTATCTCCATGTCCTTCTTGTGTTGGGGACTCCAGAGCTGAACACAGTATTCCAGGTGGGGTCTCACGAGAGCAGAGTAGAGGGGCAGAATCACTTCCCTCGACCTGCTGGCCACGCTCCAGCAGGTTTTGGTTTTGTTTGTGTGTGGTTTTTTTTCGAGGAGGGTGGGGGGATATTAATCCCCTTCTTTTCTATGTTGTGCTTCAGACTCATTTCACTGATTTTGGTGAGATTAATCTCAATGAGCTGTGGGTATGAATATATGGATGAGAAGGACATGGCTGAGCTAGTCCCCCATACACCTTTCTGAATTAGAGAAGAACAGGCTGCTTTCAGTTTGAATATGAATACCTGGCCTGGTTTTGATGTCTGTATTAGAATGGGATGCATCGCATCTTAGAACTACGTATTTCTTTTGCTCCAGGGGAAAGCTATATGTCTAATTCATACACAGATATCTACGCTATAGATAAACATAATTGATCAGAATTGCACTCTTTGAGTGTTTGGGTTAGAACGATGACAAAAAAGTCATACTGCATAGCTCATGTGGTATTAAAACTCCAGATCTGGTAGGAAGTTTGGTAACACAATCACACTTTTGAGGTCAGCTTAGGGCTTCATCTTGTACCAGCTAGGTCAATGGTAAATTCTTATGGTAGAATGAGGTCTTGCATACACCATGGGACCAAAATCTCTCTAGTTAGTGAGATGTTTGGTAGATATGAAAGACTTTTCTTTAGAGATCTGTAGGTGAAATGATTTAAGCCGCTTATATGGTCAAGGTTTTAATGCCAACTTGCCAATCAATAGCACTTCTGCTCCTATCCAGTGAGTACAAGCTGAAGCAGAATTCACTCACTCCACTCAGTTGTGTTATGAGAACTGGAAACTCCTGCTGCGAACAGCATCTCAACGCTGTGATAACTGAACAGGGCATCACGTGTCACTTCTACTTACTTTGAAGGATGAAAAAATAACATGATATCAAAAGTAAGGAAGAAAATATATGCTTGAAAAGACAAGAAAGATAATTCATATCTGCTGCCATTTTTTTTTCGGTTTCGATTGGCCGGCAAAATGAATTTACAGCCTGAATCTCTTTGCAAGGAGTTGACTATGTCCTGTTGTTGCACTAATGGTGTGAATGGCATTCTGCTTTTCCTTTATTATGTGTTCATATTGAAGAAGTATTGAGACAAACCAGTCATGGATGGCGGGAGTATTGCTCTGGGCACCATACCTGCATATGCTTGAGAGATGCATGTGGAGGGGCAGCTCACTCGGAACTGCAGCATCACTTTCCCTTTCTCCTACAAGTAGTTTTTTCTTCACCAGTACCTCTTTTTTAGGGTTTCTTTGAAAGCTAAACCTGAATACACAGGTCAGTTAAGACTCTGATCAGAAAAAACACTCAAGTGCATCAGTCCTCCTATATTTACCTGTGTCTTTTTTGTGACCATGGAGGAAGTATTTAGCAGAGCTGCGGTTACAACCAGATTTCAGATTATTTTCCAGATCGCTTGGCTAAAAACCCAACAAATCTCAGCTTCTTCTCATTTGAAGGGAGTGGAAAACTTATCCAAAGTTTGTTATATGATGTTTCTTGCTAGAAGTCTGAATTTTTTTTTTTTTTCATGGAAAAAGAAATAAAGAATCATCATTATCTTAAAAGGTTTTTTACCAAGTGAACAGTTTCTTCTGTCCTCTCATCTTTGCTTACAGATATTTACCCTGCAGTACATGCCTGCACAACTAACAGAAATAAAATTTAGACTTATTATCTTCTGAGGTGGAACTAAATCACTGTAGCAGCACTAATCTAAATGAACACCATGAGGCAAACAGCAGTGAATCAGCAGACCTTTTGCTACAGCAGATTTTTCTTTGTAAGCATAATACTGTTTTCAGGATGAGAGTGTAAGAATTTCTTCAGACACCACACTGTAAGGCACTTAAATTCTCATATCCACATTAGGAAACTCAAAACGGGTGCCATCAATTTATAAGCTTTCCCCAAATGGTTCCATATTTAGAAGCTCCAGGACAGTGGCAAGTATGCATAAAGCTAATTTGTTGAATTTAAGATTTATTGCTGCCACCTACATTGAATCTAAATTGCTTGAGTAATTTAAATGACATTGATGGCACACAGAAAAAAAAAGTCCATTGAATTCTAGGAAAAGTAGAAATATACTTTCTGTCTAGACATGTGATCTGTTTTTGGCACGACATTGAGATGCAATCTCCAGTCTTCCAGGGCTATTTTCCTGACCATTGTTTGAGATTGTGGGCTTTTTATCCATTACCATATTACATATATAAAAATCTAGATTTAAATTAGCATAGTCCCATTGAAATCACAAAGCTATATTGATGACTATTCTTTGAGGAGCTTGTTCAATAGCTAAAAGAATAAAATGGTTTTAGTCCACAAATATTTACACAAATTCTTGCATGTGGCACATGGAATTAATTTGTCAGTACTGAGAATAATTCTATTACCTAATATAACACAAAATAAATATATTTTCATTATATCCTGTCATGGGTTAGGCCGATCCGGCAACTAAACCCCACACAGCTCTCCCACTCCAGTAAAATGGAGAGGAGAAAAATGTAATAAAAGAGCTGAGGGTCGAGACAGGAACAGAGGAGCACCCACCAACCACAATCCTGGGCAAAAGAGGCTGTTTTCTTAAAGCAAAACTATTTATTAACAGCTACCTAGAAAGAGAAAAAACAAAAACGATTACTTAAGAGGATAACAAGAAAACAAGGCCAGATCTTAAGAACAACACCACTCCCCCCCTTCTGCCTCTTCTTCCCGGCTCTACCTCCTCCCTCCAGTAGTGCAGGGGGGCAGGGAATGGGGGAGTGCAGGTCAGTTCATTCCATGTTGTTACTGCCGCTTCCCTTAAAAGAGAAGGAGTCCTTACACCATTTGTCCCTTGATCCAGTGGATCCCTTACTCACGGCGAAAGCGTGAATCCTGCCCACAGGAGGCAAATCCTTACCCCATCGGATTGCCCTAAGCGCGGGCTTTACCAGTCCTGGGCTTTTAAGGAGTTGTTGCCACTCGCTCCTTCGTGGGTCGTCATATCGACCTTAAATGCGTCTCTGTACAGACTTAGATGCGTAAATGCGCCTCGACCTGTGCCCATGATTCACAATAGTCTCAGGCTCAGGCATCTCCTTTAACAAAGCACCTCCCCATCGGCGGGGGTCATCCCACGGACTCTAGATGTGTACCATGCTCAGGCTCTGGCATCTCTTCTCGACGTGGATCCTCCACGGGCTGCAAGTGGGTCTCTGCTTGCTCCACCGAGGACCGGTTGCAAAGGGGCTGCTCGCAAGGGGGACTCAGCCGCGGCACATGTTGTTCCGTTCCATCTTCACTGACCTCTTATCTGTGTGGCCGTTTCTCTTAGATCTCAGTCCTTTCTGGGTGAACTCGGCCTGGTGGGCACCCCGGGAGCAGGGCTCTCCCCGAGTTCCCCAAGCGGCTCCGTTGGGGCCATCCTCGACAGGGCGGGCACCGGCCTGGCCCAGGCCGCTGGCCTGGCCGGGTGCCAGGAGCGGGGGCCGTGCCCCCCTCCCTTCTCCTTGCTCCTGGGCAAAGGCACACCTTTCTGGTTCCTTTGTCCCGACGTAAATAGGGCAATTCACAGAGGCGTCGATTGGCTCAAGTCCCGAGGGGGATGGGAATCGGGTGTGATGGGCAGCTTCTGCCACCCGGACCTTCCCCCGCACTTCAAACCATGACATATCCATATTTGTATGTAAAGTTTTCATCCTTCCATTTCTTAGCACAGAAGAAATGAGATATTGGAGGTCTAATTATAAGAGATGGAACATTCTCCTTTGACTCAATGGAGAAGTCTAACAAGTCTATGGGCCTGCTCTTTGATGAAAACCATGTTAAATTTTAACCATGCATTATGAACTGTAGCTTAACTGAATTCAATGGATGTAAGTTATCCTGACTAAAGACACTTTCTTGAATTCTCCTGATAATGAGAGGGCTCAGCTGCTTCCAAGATAAAACTCTCAAGCAAATTTTGATCCTAAAGACAGGAACAAAGACAGGTCCTTTGTCTTAACCTTCATTGTTTGGTTTTTTTTTTTCTCTTCTAGGAACATTGTTGTTTTATGTTTAAAGGCAGCATTGAGCATGAAGATTTACACAGAGAACAAAGAGCTCAATCTTGACTCCAGGAACCTGCGGTCTTATCGATGAAATGATAAAAGAGAGCAAATGATGAAACATTACAAAGTTTGTAGCAATGAGGAAGAAGGCATTGAATCAGTTAAGTCTTTTCATACTATAACATGGTCTTTTTTTTCAGTTGTATGAACAGGGAATGGTGGTTGGATGAATGTTGAAAATAGGGTAGAGATAGCATTACATTGTCTACTGCAAGTTGACTCTTCATCACTGTTTTTAATTTTATGGGATTCAAGAATCGACATTTAGAGTATTTGCTGGCTTATGGTACCACTATTAATCCCGTTAAGCTCATGAAGTCAGATTAATGTAACAGAGATTGTATAAATGTTTTATACCTATAAATAATATATAGTAGCTAGCCTAATATTTTTCTGATTGTTTAATGTATTCAACTGTTGTATATTCTAAAACTAAATCCAGAAAACTGTACTCTGAAAACTAAAGGTTTTCTTCAAAGTTATTCTAAACTCTTCTTGTCTCATTAAAATGAGAAATTAAGTTTCATCCAAATTATTTTTTTTAGTATTGCATCTGTCTGTTGCTTTACCTGCAACGCTGTGGTGACATTCTTAGGAAGGAACTCTAATTGCTTCAGATTATTTTTTTAATTGCTTTGTTTAAGCTCATTGTACTGGTTTGTGGAAAATGTCAGATGTCTTAGACAAATACCCACATCAAGAGCATTGCCACTGAGTCAATTAGGAAAGAGTTAATCCCATTGCTTTCATCAGCAGTCTTGAGCTGTCCCAAATTCAGCTCGAAATCTGACACTCCAAAGCAGGCTTTAAGAGTATTGGAGAAACATGAGGTGACAACACCCTGGCCACAACTCTTGGAGAGCTGGGTCTCATGTATCAGTAGATTTCACAGGGATGGTGTGGTTTCCACAATTATAACCTGTTTTAAAGGTTATTTTATAATGGCTTTAATCCCTACTGAGAGAACATTCTTACTCCTTTATTAATAAATTAATTCTTTTTTTTTTTTTTTACTTGGTAATGTAATGGCCAGTATTAAACTGCCATATATACAATTTCAAAGGTACAGAAAGTTTGCAGTTAAAAATAACATAGTTTAACTGATATCAAACTCGCAGAACTAAGACCAAATCAAGTAGTCAATGTTTATATAAACATTACAAAATTCAGCCTACAGATGTACAAACTTACTGTTTATTTCAGGAGGAGCTGCATGTGTGAATCTGGGGGTAATATCTTTGATGAGGTCTTGACTGGTGTGAATAGGAGCTTTTATTATTCCTATTAGGACCCTTTATTACTTTTATTATTATTACTACATTATTACTCCTATGGATGTTACCTTGGAGAATTGATGAGATTTGATCTCAGGTGTGGGAGTCTAGGCCTCCGTCTTTATGATTTCTAATGAAGTCTGGAGACCCTTGCCCTGCAGCTGCTCAGCCCTTAGCTCCTGAATGCTCTCCTGAAGGATACAAATTTAAAGCCTTTGGGGACAAACTTTACAATCCAGGGAAGAGTCACAGAAGGGATTTAGCATAGCTGCACAGATAGGGTAGGACACAGGGAGGACTGTGCTGTAGAGAGCTCCTGACAGAGGTCCTAGAGTGGGAGGAGGGTTGTTAAGAGGGGTCTGAGCTGGGCTCTCCCCAACTTGCAGCCAGTGGCTGGATCCCCAGTGGGAGGAAAAGAGCTACCACAAGGCTGCTGCAGCCTGTGAAAGGATGAAACATCTGCAGAGTTGCTCTGCAGCCAGAGGTAGCCGTAAGGATTTAGTCCAGCTGTGAGCAGGAGGCAGAATCTCCCTTCAGGAGATGCGTAAAGTGTGAGCTGGCTGAGTTGCAGTTGCTCTGGAAACCATCCTTTGAGTCTCTTTACTCTAGTAAGTGTAATTTCTCAATCATAACATTACACTAATAATGTTTTGGGTTTTAATATCCCTCTTTAAAGCCAAAAGAGAAAGGAGAAAGCAGAATTATAGGTGATTACACATTCAAATAAGTGAACTTACATTTACCTGAATACATAGCATGTTATTAACATTAATAAGCACTGCACTAACCTTTATTTGAAGGACTAATTAAAATAATTGCAAATGCACATATTTGATACTATGGATGTCTAACCAGATTTTTAAAAATGTCTTCCATTTTGCCTTGAGGTTAAGATGCATGCAAAATCCGTTCATGAACGGATTGAAAAATAGTCACAGTGGAACTGTGGAACTGTGAGATATTTTAAGGAACACTTCCAAATCCTGTTTAAGTAAAAAGATATTTATAAAACAAGCTATTAAAAAGAGCATAAACACTTAGATGTTGTTTTTAAACTAATTCATATCTTCTTTTTTATTCTTATAAGAATAAAAAGCAATTTCCTTGTCCTTTGACGTCTTGTAGCTTTCACAGTGTTTTGCTACTGGAAATAGCTGTTCTTGTAAGCAAAATGAGGCTGTTGGGTTGTTTTTTTTCCCACAGAGAAGGAAACAGCAGTATCATCAGAATGACAAAGCAATAGTCATCAAAAGCTGCATGAGTTGGTTTTTTTTACAGTTGTTAGAGGAGATAAAGCTTTGTTGGAAGCAAAGCAAGGAAATATTCCAGAGGGGATAAAGATCCACAGGAACATCTGTCCCAAATGCGAATGAAGGTAGAAGGCAAAGACACTGGATATGCACTGTTGGTAAAATTGGTTTGTCAGTATTTAGGAGGGATGATATCTCGTTTTGTAAAGAATGGAGAATCTTGGACAAAAGGAAAGCTCATATTGCAGGAGCAGAAACTTTGATTTTTGATGACAGATTGCGATTGACAGATTAGTTGAGAGAGTCAGAAAGGCTGTAAAGTATCTAGTAAAGAGGAGATAATGGAGCAATCACCAAACCACAGCATCTGATGCCAAATAGATCCAAGCACTGAGGGCCATGCAAGGTACAGTTGTGTTTGTAGCATTTTTTATTGCTGATGCCAAGAGTCTAGAGAGTAATCAAGGTGCTTTGCAGATGTCCAAGAGCTGATGAAATACGATAGGGTTGGTGTTAGTGAACTCGAGTGATATGTTTTTCCTGACGAGTTTATGGATAGTGATTACAGTTTATTCTATAAGGATAAGATTAGAGGAAAAACAGTTATTGATTCGGACTCACAGGCAATTTAGAGTTATGAGGCCCAGATTCTTGTGCACTACTGCTCTGACTAGTAAAAACTAAAGATGAGGGAGCTGTGGGCAGCTGTTACAGGTCACCAAATCTCAAGGCAGGTTAAGACAGGACAAACTAGTTCTTGAACAATATTTAACAATTAAGACAAGAAACGTGTATTCTTGTGGGCAGCTCCTTTGGTGTACCCTCGACCATGGTGGAGTTCCAGGCTGGCCCAAAGGACCACGATCCCAGCCTTATGTGCTTACTGCCTCCCTGTTCATGTACAATGCACTGCATCTGATGAGGATGTCCAAAACAGAGGGAATCCCAACAGGAGACATTCATTTTGTGCAAGAAAGTGGAGGAATCTTTGGTAACGCATTTAATAGAGAGATGTTTTAGCATGCTGAAGTTTTACAACGCTTTTGACATCCAACTGTTTTATCTGAATATGTATAGGGTGATATCTTGAATGACATATTTGGTCACTGTAAATAATATGCACAAACTGTTCTTTGTAATGGCCATGCAATGCTGATAAATCACTTTTCTAGAGATTTCTCTCTCTCTTCCTCTTTTTCACCTTCATGGATGTGGTAGCGTAGCGATGATTTGAACAAGTGGGCTTTTTTCCACTCAGACACTTCAAACTGTGATTAACAATAAAAGTAAAGGGTAAGGCTGCTTTGGGTTTTCATAGCATACTGCAGTGTGCTGAAAAATAGTCATTTCAAGGACAGGTAAACATAAAGAAATAAAATGATTCTGCTGATGCCTTGCTTCTGGTGACAGAGGTTTGGTTTTCCTGGTGTGCACGTGCCCAATATTTGGATTTCTTTTTTTTTTAATGCTTGAAATCTCAGGTAATTTAAAGGACGGATTTGACACTGACATTTATTTGTTTGTTTTGCTAAGTAAACCTTGTCATAGAATCTCTAGATTTCAGAAGCCCGTGCAGTAGTACCGCTTCATATACATTTCACTTCAGCTGATTCAGTTAAATTAAATTACCATGTCTAGTGACTATTTAGAAAGACATTAAATATTTTCATTGTTTAGGAAACAATTGCTGGGTTTTTTTTGTGTGTGGGTCTACTATGCATCTATATAATCTTAGCAGATCTTCATATTACTGGATATACCTCTGACCTTTTCCACTTGGATCTTTGTGTCCCAGAAATGACCTTGTCAACAGCTTCCACTATCTTGACCTCAGCACTGTTTCCTACCCTGGAGCTTTCAGCAAGTTCAAGAGAACATGAATGCTAATAAAATTTTATGGCTTTGCAGCAATGAGCATACAACAAAGTTATCAGTGGCACATGGCAGTGTTTCAAAGCACAGGTTTTTATTAGCCAAGTAGAATATAGTTATTTCATCTTTATATGAGGATGGAAAAGCAAATATGTATTTGTATACATATAGAAAGTGTTCTCTGTTTCTTTAGCATTGGTATTTGAGAGTTTCTTCTCTCCCATGGCAGTTGTCAAAGTTCTTATGCTAAGACCCCACTGCTGCTGTTTTAAATGTGCTGGGTGGGACTCATGTAACCTAACTGTAATATCTTAAAAACTACATATTTAAATCCATTCTAAATGTTTGTCTAAGGTAAGTCACACTGAAAGTGCACATTTCTTTCCATTCTCTACACAAGAGACAATTTGTTTCAATGCGCAGCCTTTGATTCCTGAACTGTAGCTAAATGCAGTTGAATCCCAGCCTCTGTTTTCGCACACCTCATTTCCTGAGTGGCCACTTATTTTAGGTCAATGTGCAGTTGTTTATCTTTCAGTGCACCGTTTGTGTTTTTCTAGCTCTTAATTATGGTTGCACCAAACTGGGGAGCCTAGGGGCAGCTTTAAGAAATGCTCTGGAGAGCAGGCAGAGCCAACACCACCATGGAGCTTCAAGCTGCTCTGTTTAGTGACACCTCAGGTAACAGAAGCAGTATTCCTACCTTAGCACAGAGTTGCATCCAAGCAGGTTAGGGAGCAAGCTGTGCTCTGCTTCAGACCAGTATCCAAGATATATTGCTTCCGATTTTGAAGCAGACTCTGTTGCCAGCATCTCTGAGCTCCGTGCGTTGGGCACCAACACATGGTGTTGACCAGACCTATATGCCCAGCAGCTGTACTTTATTCTCCTGACCCTTCAGTCCTGATTAATCACAATGCAAAATCAACAGATACATCAAATCACATATGATCTCCAGAAAATAACTTCACAGTTCCTCTTGTGATGTGTTGCCACTGATTCCTCTGGAGTTATTTCTGACTTACACTGTTGAAAATAGAATCTGCCTGCAGATAAGTGGGGGAGTAAATGAAGCTGCTGCAGTTGATCATGTTTTTACCTCTCTCACATATACTGATTGATGTTTTCTGACAAAGTTTTTCTACCAAAAAAAAATGTATTCATGGCTTATTAAGCAACTATGGAAGAGCCTGTTTACCCTGTTATTGCTTCCTTGTACTGGTCGCATATTAGTCAGTAACACATCTTCCTCTGACATACGAGTATCTGTTGGATCCCTGAATGTCATAGAATCATAGAATGGTTTGAGTTGGAAGGGACTTTTGAAGATCATGTAATTCCAACCTCCCTGCCATGTGCAGGGACACCTTCCTCTAGATCATGTTGCTCAAAGCCTCATCCAAATGTATTGTGTTACATTGTGGTTTCTCTGCTAAATAAAACTTATTACTGTGGGGTGGGTTTATCTGGGGACATGAGAGGTAAACTTTGTTATTACGCTTTTGGCTTAACTGTAAAACCTTGTGAATGGGATATTTATGTTTCCAGTTTAAAATTTGACTTCAGTCTAAGCAGCAAAGAAAATCTTGGTGCAAATTGAGAACCAGGAACTTGTATCTCTTGGGAAAACAGATATCTGGAAATTTTTTCATCCCTGAAATTGTTATTTCCAAAAGAAGGAAAACTTAAAAGATTTTTGATTCAGAACCATCAAAATGTTCATTTCAATTCTTTCTTCTCCCCTAATAACTTGAATATAATGTTTACATGAGATATTATTGTAGTAAAATCAAAGTTGAAACATTTTTAAAAATTAATGTAAAAATAAACATTTAATATTATCAGAACAAAACAAGAAAATAAATTTAACTTATTTTGTTTAAAATTTAGGCAAAGCTGGCCCAAATCCAGGAAATTATTTTGATATGACTGCATTTTCTGATGGAAAACTAAATTTATTTTTCCCCTTGTTCACTCTTAAACTTTTTCACTAAATTTTTAATATCACGCTTTAGTATTTTTTGTTATAAAATAAAATACATTCTACTACAACTGGACTTCTTTTTGTTTCTAGTGGACTACTGATGATTCAGTCTAGAAGGTTAACTGTTGTGATTTTGCCGCTTTTCTTGTCATCTTTGATGTAAAGCATCATTTTAGGATCTGAGAAAAATACTTCAGTGCAAGATACATGAAAATGGAAATGGAAGTGGAAAGCTTGTGTGCTCTGTCTGTGAAATGATTCTTTTTGTTCATATAACACAGTACTGGATCCAATCTCAGTAAAATAGGGAAGATCATCCAGTTGATGATTGTCATTGGAATGTGGGGAAAAAAAAAAGTAGGTGACAGCTTCCTATTCATCCACTGTGACATAAGACGTATGGCAAAGTATACCTTTAAAGCACCACTGAAAGAGCAATCTTCCTTGTAGGATTAAAATCAGAATATGTCACCTCTTCCTGATGACTGAAGAGCCCAAGTGGGATTTCTGAAATAAGATATCATGAAGGTGAGTCAAGTGGCTGAATGTTTCTAGCTTTTACATTTGTTTGTTATGAAATATCCTTATTAATCACACAGTGGTATGGAAGTAAAATGAGGAACAATTCTTTCTTTTTTATTTTGAAAGTTTAATATTAATTCCCAAGGCTACTGTGTTGTGATGTGAAACAAACGTGAAAATTCAGGCATGTCTTGCACAGTTGGAAATGGCTAGAGAAAGCAAAACCTGTCTTGACCCGAAATGAGGCATATCGACGAGAACTAGACAGTGACTGAATGTCAGAAAAGGCATCATAAAACTGCCATTTTCCTTTAATTTTGCAAGCAAACAGTGGGCTATTTAGGCTGGAAAGAAAGGAG
This sequence comes from Tauraco erythrolophus, assembly GCF_009769465.1. Classification (NCBI taxonomy): domain Eukaryota; kingdom Metazoa; phylum Chordata; class Aves; order Musophagiformes; family Musophagidae; genus Tauraco; species Tauraco erythrolophus. Next base: position 49,076,578 of record NC_141467.1, on the reverse strand, counting down.
ATAATCTTTAGAATGTCTAGAGTATTAATTGCAGCACAATGAGCAAGGGACTTCTTTGTCTTTTGCTGGAAGGCTGGTTTTGGAATAGGTATGTCTGATACTATGCAGTAAAGTATCATAAAAAATATCAGTTTTTTTTTCCTCTTTTGCTAGAGCTTAGACACTTTTAATGAAGAAGCTTGGTGTGCTGTCTTTGAAGCAAACTGCATATTCACATAAAATGTGGTTCTACAGGACTCTGAAAATGAAACCATAAAAAAGGGATTGCTTGGTTTTTCCTGAAGAGATTTACAGTTGATTTCCTCCCTGGCAGGCTGCAGGGACAGTGGAAGCAACACTCCAAAGGGGAGCAAGGTAAAGCGTCTACACAAGGAGGTTGAGAGAACATCCATTTCTACAGTGAGGCTTAGTGTGTCCCCAGCAAGAAAGAATTAGGAGAAAGGTGTGCAGCACAATGGCACCCATGCACCTTTGCAGTGCATAGGAGATGTGGAAGACCATCCAGTCTGGGTTGACTTGTATCTCCTGTGCAGTGCCAGCATACACTTCTGGAGGAGACTCATCCAGTTCCATAACTCTACTCAGTGCCAATCTGAGATTAGTGGTCAGCTAATATTTCCATGATGATATGATAGAGTGCATTTTTTTTTCTCACCTGATGAAGAATGATGGAATATCAGATGAATAGTTTGAGTATTGTTATGGAATAAGAGGTATTTTTAACTCTTCTATAGTTTTGGAGTAGATCTTTTAATATTAGTTTCTTAGCTTTTTAAAATATCTAATCAGAAGCACCTTTTTCAAGGATTGATTAGAGTAACTATAAATAACCATAATCTTATACTCATTAAAGATTAAATTCCATTTATATAAAAATGTAGGTTACTGAGCCAGTCCTTCATTTCTAGTAACAAGGATCTGGAATATATGGGGATTCAAAGAGAAAAGGTAGGAAAGTAGCCTACCTAGATTACGAATTTCAAAGTAAGTTTTCTTCATGTTTCTCTCCACCAATGCTAGAATTTCTCTACAGCTTCTTAGATATGTGAAATTTTTTACTTTAGTTAAAATAAAAAAAAATCAGTACCTACATTATAGCTGTTGCTTTTGTTGGTAATGCATGAAGAGCAGAATTCTCTTCCCTCTGTTGACTTTGCATCACTAACAATACTAACAGGTTTTCTGTCTGTCAGTAAAGTCAGGAAACATGACAATGACTTTGAGGAAGGAAAAATACTGATCACGAAGTGTAGCATCTTTTAAGAGGTGTTTTCCAATGATGTACCATAAGGAAAGCTGTGCTTTTTTTTCATACTTCCTTTTGATCTGGTAAATAAATCTTAAAATTTTATTTCTAAACTAGAAAATACAGAAATTGTATATGTTATCATATATTGAAAACAGAAAGTACAGAAATCTGGGCACAATGTGCTTAGGAAATAAGAAGAACCTTCATCCCTTAATGTGACTGCCGAGTTCTGAAGGGGATCAAAGTTAATCGGTGTAGCTGAGCAGCACTTGGTGAATGTTTATAATAGCATAGCATATCCATGCTATAGCATAGCATGGCATAGCATGGCATATCCATATCTAAGATTAAGTGCCAGGAAAGATTATGTATTCTGTACAGAATATGTGTTCTTTACAGATTATTTATTTTATGTTGAAATGCTCTTACACTGGTATGATGGAGCTGCTTTGGATGATTACAAATATTTCTTCCTCTTTCATACTGGAATTTGTACATTAATATTCCTCTTTTTTAATTTACCCTGTTAATTTTGTCTTTTCTTATTTTTTTTAGTTTATAACTGTGTATGAAAACTAGCAGAGCTGAGTGAGGTCAGATGAAGGAGAAACACAGAGAGAGGCCACTCTGTGAAGCCGAGGAGGAGGGTGAGTTGAAAATGTGCAAGGGTCTTGAGAGTAGACCCTCAGTAGAGGTGAGAGTGTGGTTGGGTTGCAGAGGAAGCTGGGAGCTTTCCCAAGTGGTGAACCTGAAGAAACAAGATTATAATCAGCAAAGATTATAGAAAAAATACTAAATTCCACCCTTTCTTAAAATAACATTTCAAATGTGAATTATTATGGCTGGATACACACAAGCTTGCACAAAAGGACAGTAGGACAGGATTAATCAGTGTGGCAGACTGTAAACATATGCTTTGGCTTGTGGGCAATTCATCAAAGGGAAGCTCTAAAATAAGTCGGGAAGTGAATAAACACCTCCTTATTTGTTTCCACTCTGAGAAACAGCCTTGAAACCTAAATGACAGGAGGAGAGCGTGCCCAAGGACACCACAGGGAATTGGCAGTGCAGACTGGTAGTGGTGCCCTGTTACCTCTCCTGCATGAAGGTGACTAGGATGGAATGGCCCACCAAAATATTGTGGAGAGAAGTGGCAGGCTCATGTAGGCAGAGAAGAAAATTTGCTTTAACAATAGCATTGTGGAGGGATACCAGAAGGCTAAGACTAATCCTAGACTTGCCAGAGAAGACTCATTGTCAATTTGCAGGGTCTAGGGACACTCTCAGAGCAGCGAGTTCAGCTCTTCTGCATAGGGGATAGTCTCACGGTGTATTGGAAATGATACATCCATTCAATAAATGATCCTGATGAGATCTGAAGGGAGGCCATCCAGTTGCTCTCAGCTTGTAAGATTTGATTAGGGAGCTGTGAAGAGACTCAGGCTGGAGAGTTTTGTAGCAAAGAGTGGCTAACTCTCAAAAAATAACAAGAGATGAAAAGCTATTGTGTTGAGCACAGTAATTATAATAATAAGGAGGCTTTAAATCTTTTTTTATTGTGATCACTCCTATATTTGCTGGCAAAACTCTACACTACCTATGATGACTGTTCATGTGGTGTTTGCTGTTAAAGTATCAAACGACAATGTTCTTCATCTGCTGGTTTGAAAGTCCAGGAATAAAAAAAAACCCCTGCTTTCAGAAGCAATCTACCTTTCCTACTTTATGAAAATGAAGGTACATTGATTTTTGTAGAGTAAAGGTCTCATGTATTACTTAACAAGGTTGATGCCTGCCATCTGGGCTGGAACAGAGTCAGGGCCTCTGGGGCTGGCAGAGCAAGCCTGGGCTAAATACTCTGTAATGGACAGTGGAAAGGACCCAGGTCTTCTTGGACCTAGCAAAGGAATGTACCTATAGTACCCACCGGCTACATACGTTCTATGGGGCAGCCACTGGATGCTGCTTCCTTCTAGAAATTTTCCTAGAAAAAAATGTCAGCTTCATTTTAAGATTAAGAAACCAAAAAGGTTTAAAATTAACTAATAAGGTACTGATTTCAAAACAGCTTAGCTGTCCTCATAGCATCTGTCTTCATATTATCTTTTTTTGTTGTTGTTATCTTGATAACTTATTTTCAGATTTCAGTTTATGCCAGCTTTTTATAATGACAAGATGTAAATTAAAGATATCTTCTGGAGCAGGCCTGAATATTGCTGCAGCTGGGCACGAGATTCTTATAAAAAAGGATAGTGGGACAAAGGATTAGGATTTTGTTTAGCAACATTGCCTCTACCACTCACAAATGAAGCTATTTCTGTTAATGTTTGTACTACAGTCTTTGGGACTATGACTCCTTTAATGGAAAAGAGGCAAACACATCATTGTCACTTATAAAACCATCTCACATCTTTTAGGGATCTCCATCTGGGAAACAGACTACTGAATTGACTTCACTTCATGATTTCGTATTTACTCTTCCAGACTCATGTGAGGATTACCAGTTTATGGAGAGGACGCAATAAAAATAATAAAAAAACACAAACCAAACCAAACCAAAAACCAAAAACCAGAAAGCTTTAAAGTAGAAGTTAGAATTCTGAAAATTACAAATCAGCAAACTAAAACATCATCTTCCAAACACTTCCTTGATAATGCAGATACATTTCTGAATGAATGAGGAAATACAGGCAAGTGTAGAGACGCTGAAACCAATCTACAATTACCACATAGATTATCCAAATACACGGGAGATCTAAAATATTTCCCTGTTACTAGAAACAAAGAAAATAATAGCAGTGTTTTCAGAGTAAAAAAAATTAATCTTCAACTATGTGTCACAACTCCAGAATTAATCTAGAGGTGTGAAAATGAGAACGCTGACAAAAACTGTGGCTTCTGTATGCAAAAGCTGTATCGTTATTTCTTATTTTATGACGAGAATTTTGAAAATAAAAACTCTGTACATGAAACTGAGCAGTGAATTTAACTGAGAGTGGCACAGTTATGACTTTGCAATGGGAATGGGATGGAAGAGGGAAAAGGCAGCGAGAAGCCGTTCAATTAAGAGCGTCTTTAGAACAGCAAGTCAGTGACAGGCTAACATTTCCCCTGTTCTCAAAAAAGTGATCTTTCATACTACGAACTATTTCCACATGATAATCAGTAAGGCCATTGCATCTGCTTTTAAGAGCATCTGAAATTTGTCAGCTGGGGAAGAGAGGAAAAGGAAAATATTTTTAAGGAGAAAAATGCACACCTTTTTAATGATGTATGGGTACTGGAAAAGGATATTATGTCATACTAAGGCAGTTTTTCATTAATGACCAAAGTGCAGCTTTTTTTCTCATCAGAATTTCATCCACCAATGGAAATGAGAAACTAAAGATGACATCCTGAGCCTACTGAAGTAAATGGAAATACTTCCAGTTATTTAATGGGAGCCATTTTTTTCTCATTACTAATTTTATCATCAGAGAAGTGTATTTCAAAAGAGGACAAGATTGTGGTGGAGTTAGTCCTGATCTGACCTGAAGCATGTGGTAAGATGAAATGGTGCTAATTAGTGTGTACATGAAGAGACGAGAAACTTTAATATATGGATGATATATTATTGCTTGCTAAGGGTAGGAAATAATAGTGCTGCAAGCAATTTCAAGCAAAAGGTAAATATTAGGTTTGTGAGGTTTTTTGTGTTGTTTTGGTGGGTGAAATAGATAAATGCAAAGAAAAATAAACTACCTTATTCTAGTGCTGCTGTATAAGCTCTGAGACGGCTGTTTCTTATGGTACAAGGTGTTGAAAAATCATATTATTTCGGAGGTGGTAGGGTTTGTTCTAATTTTACTTTCCTGTACAGAATTCCTCATTGTGGGCACAGCTGAATAGAAAGTTCTGACTCCTCAGTTAACTATCAACAAAGATGTTCTCCTATTCCTAAGTTCCAGAGTGAGGAGAGCAGCAGAAACTCTGGCCTGAATAAGATCACTTATTTACTTTTCTCTGCCCAGATCACAGTGACTTTGGGCAATAACGACCGTGTCTAATATTTAAGTGGTTTTCTACATTAAACCAATGAATCAACAGAGCAGACAACTGGTTTGGACTTCCTACTCTGAGCTGCCCTTGCCTCCTATGCAACTTGGATCTTTTTGGAGATGATGTTTACAAATCCAAAGAAAAATTGCTACAACTGGGAGCAGCCATGATAGTTAAGACAGCCAGTCTCTCCATATACGTTTTGTTTGATGCTATGCAGTTAAGCAATAGCATGCTCAGCCTTCCAGCAATGCTTAATGTAAAAGGAAAGAAGTTTAAAGCTGACGGGAACTCCAGACAGGATTGCACTGTGCATGTCAGCATCACTCAACAGCCATCATTGGTCAATCTTCCCCCTTTCTATTTCCCCGTCACCAGCAGGAAGAATTTTAGCCACTCTGTTTCAAAGGGAGATTTTCAAAGGAAAACTCTGTCAGGAACAGCCTCCGCTTCTTCCATTTGACCTAGACAGGAAATTTTTCTTTCTTTTGTAAATCCTGGGGAAAATTCTCATAGCCGTTTTATTCCTCAGAGGCTGGTCCAGAACTGTCCTGCTATGATGTAACCCTCTGCTTTGGCTCCGACAGTGCTGTGCCTGTGAACCATAATAATTTTACCAGGTGTTTATGTCCTGGCATTGAGATTAAAGACTCAATTCTTTCCCAGCCATTTGTCTTCCTAATTGCTGAGGAAAAGGTGGTTACTCACAGGTGCTGGAATACTCAAGCTAAACCCATTTGTGTGAAGTAATGTAAAAGTAAGTTGTGGGAAATGGATCTTAGTAGGCAAAGTAAAGGTTGCTGGAAAACATGACTTAGAGAAACTATGTCCTCCTAAGTCTGCTATAAAGAACAGAGGCTGCAAAGATCTTCTGCCAGGTCAGCTCTCTTTTGCTTGCATTTCAGCAAAGTCCATTCCACTGCTGTTCATGCTAAACCTGCGAAGTTCCTCCAAAGACACCGCAGTCAGTGGATACAAACCCCAAAGAAACGTAAGAGTAATCTTTGTTTCCCTTTTCTGTTGAACTAGACTGAGCAGTCTGACATATTATGTGATACAAAGCAGTTCTGGGATGATTCATGCTGAAATTAAATCAGATACAGTCAATCTTTTCTGGTATCTCCTTAGGGCAGAGAATGAACGCTTTCCTTAGCACACCCAGCATAGAAGCAAAGACACTCTTTCCTTTATGTCATGCTTTTTCTTTTGAATTTTCTTTCTCTCTCTGTTGCTGTTTTCTTTCTTGGTTCTTTTCTCAACATGATTTTTAAAATGTGAGCTATACTTTGCATCTGACATGAATAGTGGATCTGTACCATTGCCTGCCATTCTGATAATGCGTTTTGCTTTGTGTGCTGATACACTCTATACTCAATTCAGTAGCTGAACTCTTGTTATGATGCAGAACTTCTTCTCTTGTCAGTGTTGACGAGGGTCCCTTCAGATAAAGAAAAATACCAGATTCTTTCCTTAAAAAATTTGCAGATCAAATTTGACATTTGTAGAACAGCAAAATCTGTTGTCTCTGATGTGTGTCTCTGTCTTTCAGCCACAGAATTGTTTATCCCTGCCTGCTTTGCAGTTCATATTTTCTTACTTATGAGGATGTCCTATATTTCTACCTTTACAGGCATTATTATTATTCAAGCCTGTATTACAAAAACACAATTTTTTTTTGTGGAAGCGATTAGGAAAAGGATATACAGACTGATCCAAAGTCGATCTTGACTTTACTTCCACAAATTTTCGAACAAATCTGGGTTATGATCCTGAAGGCAGCCATGACATAGATAAATACATTTTTTATTAACTCTTTTATAGCATCATGCCATTTAGCTATCGTACTTATGTAGCTATCCATATTGAGAAGGATATTCAAAATATTTTAACAATATTTAAGTATGAGAAGCATATTTTGACTAAAATCAGGCACGATTTACAACTCTCTTACATAATACTATATTTAATGGTTAGTTCAGCTAGCTCTGTCTTCAAGTTCATATGAGATTTCTGTATAAAATTACAGTCACTTGGAGACTCTTCCTAGAGTCCTTAGCAGCTCTCTGACTTAGCCAATTAATATGAGTCAAATCATAAATTTTGTTAACTTCCCCCTGTCATCTTTTAAGGGGAACCAAGGAAAGCAGGATATTAAAAATGACAGCTTGTGTCCTTCTAGTTGCCTCTTCCTAGTCCCAAGTCAAAGCAAAACCAACTGCTATTTAAAGACTTGCTGAAAGCAGATGATAAATTCCAAGATTCATTGATTCTGAAAATTTAATTTTAAAAATAAATAGATTGGCAGGTTTGTTTATCACTTCTTATATCAATGAAATCTTCCAAGTGATGATTACTCTTATTCCTTATCTATTGCTTATTCACTACTGTTAAAAAAAAGACCTGGTCTTGTATGGGTGAACCATACATACACTCACTTTTAGCTTTTAGTATTCATATCTTTACTCCCTAGAGAGTGCAAGTAGCCTTGCTTTTAATCTGTTTTTGAAATCAGACACAGTTGTGAAAATTATCGCAATATAACTATCTGGGCAGAAGAATTCAAATAAGAATAAAAAGCAGAAGCAGGCAGGCCATTAAGATATATGTAGGTGTTTCTATCAAATAAAGGAGAATAAGAAATACAACAAATATTTATTTAGCATGATCATATGGCACAGGGGCAACTCAAATAAGGCTGCCATGTACCACAGTCATTGTAGTGTGAAGGAGATTTCACTCCCCTCTTTCAGAGTGTAAGATCCTTTTATATCGTTTGAAAACCAGCTTATTGCCTGAAAATTCATGGCTTATCCAAAAAATAAGACATTATGCTCATAAGCCACAGTGAATCTAAAAAAAAGGCTTTCAAGAAACATCAAGCTTTAACTTATTTCTTATTACTGACTCCGTTTCAGTTTCCTTTGTTTTCTGTTTATTTTTTAGTTTCAGGTATTGCTAGGATTAGACTAAACCTTATACGACCTTTTTCTGGTCGTTATTTACCAGGTTATCAGTTTGGCAAATGACTGTTTTCAAGTGAATTATTTCCCTGCTTGAGTCACCAGTGCAATTTATTGACAAAAATTTGGAGAAAACTATGGTTTGTGCTAAAATTGTAGTGGATGTAATCACAGGGTAATCGAGGTAAGCTGCTGTGTGTATGTGTTTATGTTTGTGTTCAATAACTTTTAAATATTTGACCATGACAAAAATATCAACCACTATTCCAAATTCTCTTGAGAGGCAGGGAAGTCTCATTTCCATCACTGCAGAAATGAGAAGTTGAACACAGGGAAAATGGATGGTTGCCAAAGACCCCAACAGGAAACCATAGAGAATGAATAATTCACCTTACATCTTCCCAAGTGCCGGTCCAGTGTCTTGACCATAAGATGGTCATTCTAGTTCTTTCCATTCTTATAATTCTTATCGGCCCCACCATATTAATGCCTTAGAACAGTAAATAACTTATCAGTCAAAAAATGGAATAGTTTATTCATTCTCTATTCTGAAGGTGAAAATAAAAAGACTATAATATTTTTTTTCTTGGATAATAGTATTTGAAAACTTCAAACAGGAAAATTACTATTGAGGATTCAACATCTCTATTGAACAGATTCATGAGCCATGAACCATGCTCCCAGGGCAAGTATAATAATAGCTATTCTTTCAGGAAAAATGAACCACTGTTGCCATCTTATTTGTAGTGCTTGAAGTTATTCTAGACTCAAAGCTTCATAATATTGAAAAACTCAATCAGAGGTTGAAAGTATCAGTATGAAATTAGAGAAGAAAAAAGTGCACTGACCTCAAGAGCTTTGCAAGTGAAAACTTAGTTTTTAATCAAACTGGAAAATCAATATAAATACTACTACAGCGCATGATGAAATACCTCAAAATCAGTGTTAGAGTTTGGTTTATGGTTAGACTAAAGATTCATAAAGATAGAGAATTAATTTGTTGAAATATCCTTTTCAGATGTCTAAACATTTAGTTATTTATTTATAAGAAAAAATATGATACATCAGAAATATTATGAGTTAGATGGAATTTGTCTAACTTTGCATATTAAAAAGTTAGCTGACTTAACTAAACGTGTTATCTAGGTTCTCCTTGTAGTCAATAGAGAGAAATAGTCATATCCAAGGGATAATATGCCAGATGTTTCAGTCATTTGTTTCAAAATGGGATTAATTCCTGTATGGAAGTGTCTCTTTCTTACTGTCTTCATTGATTATAGAGGGATCCTTGCTAGACAGTACTTGCTGGACTACAATCCTATGAAAGGCTTTTAGTGGTTTTTTAGGAGAATATTACTGTCTGAACGAGGATTGCTGTTTTGTCCAGAGTATATTCTGATTTTCTAGCTTTTTACATGAGATGTGCAATATTTTCTAAACCCAGGGGATGTTAGTATGAATAAATATCTAAGGAACATGGTCTCCAACATCGCAGGCAACACAGGCTGCACAAGGAAAATTACCGTGATTGGCCTAAGATGCTTTTTATGTTTTTAAGTGAAGGCCTTAGATGTAAGATTTCACATCAAATATCAGTGTTGACTTTTTTACCAAAATGGAGGGTTTCAAAATCATAGCAAAAAAGTCCACTGAAAGCTTGCCAGTTGAATCATTCAATCTCTATCGCTGTATAAGCCCCACTGATTTCAAAATCAGAGTATGACGTGAATTTTTTTCAAAAATATTGAATTTTCCAATTATTAGGCAACAGTGTAGCTTGGTAACCTATGTAATATCTTTTATGTCAAAAACTAAAAGCCTAGCAATCAATTTTATATTGCTTTTCATATATTGGAAGCCACTGTAAAATGTCTCCTGTTGAATCTCATTTGAATCAAAAGAAGAAAAACTTCAGACATGTGTCTTGAGAGAGCCCTGATAATCTTTGACTGACATGCACATTTACTACGGATATTCAATTTGTTACAGTAGAGAAAATAAGGGGAAAAAAAAGAGATTTTTAGCATCTTTTTCTTGACAGCACCAAATATCATCTAGCTATTGGAAATACACATCAGCTCATTTAAGTTCTTGCATCATTATGTGACAATAAGTATCTACAATACAGTTGAAAAGCATGGTGATATTTTAATCCTTGAGGAAAGGAATAAACAATTAGAAGATTGATTTTACTGTGCTTATCATTGATTTTTTTTATAGTAATATTTTATTTGGGTAAACTATATAGAATATAAATACCTGGCCTAGTAGCTGCAAAAATATATTGAGACAAAACCTGCCACAAAAAATTAGTAATCAATAGCACAGGAAAGGAACATCTACTAGCTTGCTTTGCTTAGTTCGTTATAGGTGTATTTAACAGAATTTAAACAACAGCCTAATCCACTCTTTTAAAGAACACTATCATTTTATGAAATAGGGGCAAAAATTTCATCACAAACAGGATGTTAGTAACTGTCCTGAGGTGAACTCTGTAGTACTTTTTCTGCTAATAGTTAAGATGCTATGCTACCAGATGCAAGTTTGAAGATGCTTTAGTGATACAATGTAATGCTGCACAATATGGCATAGAAGTAACCTAAATGCATGTGAAATTGAGCAGAGAGAATGGCAATATATAAGTAAAACATAAAAAATACCTCCTTTTTATCTTTTAAAAAACTATAAGGTAACATTCAACATTCATAATTCTGGTCTCTATAATATGGTACAAGACAATCTTGTAAAATTTTACAGTAAACAGAAAATAAGTCAAAGCTGTCTCCATGCTTGCATGCACATGTATGCATCCACATGTTACATACATGTGTGATGTTCTTCAAATCATCACACACAGCTATGCATACATAGGTGTGCAAAATTTTTAGTCCGTTTTATGGAATGGGACTTAAGTGACTATGGAAAAGGTGGAACGATTAACCATCTTTAAAAGAAATTTTCACTCTATGTTATTTATGTTGTTGGGGTTTTTTTAAATAATGTTTAAAATCTAATAAGACTCAAGAGAAAGAAATAGGAAATTTGCTTTTGAAAGAACAATAGGTCATGGAATTATGTATAGGTTTTTACAGAAAAACATGTTTGAGCTAATTAAGGTATTTCAGGCTCCATTAAATCCACCAATGTGTTACACAGGATCAGAGACATTTCTATAGTTGAAAGCAATCTGTAATGCTTATGGTCTGTAAATGTTAAATTTGATCCAAAAGTTCTCTTCAACAAGTTACATGTGGATCATTTCTGAAATACCATATAAAGAAAAAAAAATTACAGCTTCTCAAGGAAAGAGGTTTAAAATTAAAACATAAAATTTTAACATTTCCAAAAACATTTCTCAGAAGTATACTCATTTTTTCTCTTTTAAAATGACAATTTTAACAAATGAACACTCTAAAGAAGTAACAAATGCTACATTTCATTAAAATAGTTTTTCACATTAAGTTTTAGTCAGATTTCAGCAAAAGTTGACAAAATTAAAAATCTATCAGCAAACAAATACGTTTCTATCACCAGAAAGTTGCAAGCAAAAAAATATTTTTTTTGTAGACCATGCACAAATATAGTTCTGCAAGCCATTTACATTTTAATCAGCCCTGAATTACAGATTTACCTAACTTGGTGGTTTTGGGAGAAGTTAAAAGCTTCCTAACCAGATATTTTCTCCTGATGAACAATTATATTTTGTAAAGTAATTGTGTGGTTAGGGAATTGTAACACACGTGAATGCCGGTCTCAATTTTCAGCTTAAATCCTCGTCATGGATAGTTGTCAGATTCTTAACAGCTCTTCTCTCCTCTTCTTCGGTTCATCTTGGTTCATGCTGAGAAGCTACCGTTCCTCAGCTGTCACCTCAGTGTGGGATGGTGTTTTCTGTAAGCAGGTGAAGTAGCCTTCACCAAAAGCATGCACTTCTAAAAGGAAGTTCATAGTCCGTTAGTTTGGAAAGAAGACAGGAAATAGACATACTTCACCGATCTTCATACCGTTACTTATTTCAGAGGTTTTATGGTTGTTTTACCATTCAATGTTTCTCCATGTAAGGACAGCTTCTCTAATTATGCAAAGGTTAATCTTAGCATGTACAAAAAAGATATACAGATTGTCAAAGCCACTATAATGTAGCATACTTCCATTACACAGAACTGACTCAGTGGACATCACTGGTACACACATGCGGTGCAACTGAGTAGGTGATAGCATTTGATATGGTTTTTCTGGAAAGCTATGTAAGAGGACTCAAAGAAAAGATACATCTTGCACTATTTATTAATACTACCCTACCTCAGATGCCCTACTTTAAGTCATTAATAGTGTTTCTTGCAGGGTGTTTTGGCACATGCTACTGACCACATATGCCATGAGCCTTGCGTTTATGCCCAGTCAAGTATGATAGCTTTTCTTCAGTGAATCTTTTTCCGAATTTGCACCTTTACAGTTTAGTACTGGAACTACAGTAATTTTTTTCTTTCTTCCAATTACTCCATGTACCATCTTCCTTTCCATTAAATAGATTTTAAGGTCTGGTACCTGAAATTTTAAACAAGATTTCACTCAGAACTGATAAGAAAAAGCCTTATTCTAGTCAAAATTACTGGCTGTTTCTTTGCATTCTGTAGTCATTGCAAGGATCAATTGATGCAAAAGTAACAGAATACTCTTAAGTTTGACTTAAGTTCTGACTTCCAGAGTCATGGAAGCGTTATGAGGAAGACACCCATGGAGGTCATGTAGTCCAGACTCTGGCTCAGAGAAGGACTAGATTGAACTTGCCCAAGGAAAAATCTTATTTCTCATGTATGTCATTATGTATCCAGAGTTACTATATAGAAACATAAATTTAGAACAAAAGTTTACGACACTCTTTAAAGATGTGTCAAAATACTGAAGGTTATATTTAGACTAAGAACAAAATGATTTCCTTCATCTGTAAAGCTTCTTTTAAGAGCAAAAACTTCTAAGTTTTCTGAAAACAAAACTGATCCTACAAACATAGCATTTCTCAGTTAAGGAAATCTCAACTATTTCATTTTGAAATGCTAACTGTAGTATAAATTTACATTTTACAATGTAGAATTTCTGCTACAAGGCAAATGTTTTGAAAGTAATGGGTTTCTCTGGTAAAATTTTATACAATCAGTTTTTATAGAAATGACACAAATATTCTTGAAGAATTCTTCATTTTATATTTTGTCTTGTCTAACAGACTTTCACTGACTGTCATTAATTACTAGTGAGACAGAATTCATAGACAAGAAAAATCAGTCTCAAAAGCGGAAACTCCACTTTTAGTGATGAGCTATTTTAGTGCATGGATGGTTCCTTTTTAAATTTTGGTTTTGATTTTTTTTTCAGTAGTCCTTTATGCAGATAGCTAGAAAAGTTAGAATATCTGCTCCCTTTCCCCACATACACAGATAGGTTTGGGTGTTTTATTAAAATACATTATAGTCATACCAGGTAAGTGCTTCCTACAATTTACTCAAGAATATGTCAGCAATGTTACCAGAAATAGATATTAGCTACTGAGCTAATGAGTTAACTCCTATTAATTGTTGTAAGTGTGAAATCTAGCACTCAGGAAAGAATATGGTGCCATAGTTCCCTGCTATAGATGAACCCAAATCTGAAAGACTCAAATCTTAAATATGAAACAGTTGACACTGATGTAGTTGGCCAAATATTTAGCTAGACCACAGTTTCAGTGAAATTACATTTTCAGTGAATTTTTGCAGTTCTCTTGTTGTGTTACATACTGTAGAAAATGGAGAACAGGCATGTGTCTTGTAGGATTAATGTTAGTGTGCTGCACACACCAAATGTAACATAGTGGCCTTTGGTATCTGTTCATTCATCCAGGTTTTACAATACTGATCCTCTGGTGAATCAGTAGGGTAGTTTAGGTGTAAAATGACAGAATATTTCAAATCCTCAGTTTAATGTATCGAGTGTAAAAACTAAACTCCGTGTTTGCTAATCTATTGGAAACCTGGGTTAATGTGAGTTGATGTTGTGTCTGCCAAAACAAAGACAGTTTTTACAGAATGCAGCTGGTACTCTCTGGCAATTTTTTAAAATTTTACTATAATTTTTTACATTTTTTCAAACTTTGCTTTTACATGTGATGAAATAATGAGAAATTTATTTACAGAGATGGCTATACAGAAAGTGAGACAAAAAAGATGATATTTTCTCTGTTAGCTGACTATGAGAAAGGTAAACATTTGCTGGTAATAAAACCATAAATTTATTTTCCTTTTTTTTTTTACCAAGAACGAAGAAGACAGTGAACATGACAAGCAATTGCGGTAAAATATAACGTATATTCAAACTAGGCTACAGAAGACAAATGGCAAAACTGTGTAATTAAAACTGTTCATCCTTTATATGGTATATCTCAAGCAAAGGACAATCACAGAATCATAGAATCGTAGAATCATAGAATGGTTAGGGTTGGAAGGGACCTCAAAGATCATCTAGTTTCAACCCCCCTGCCAGGGGCAGGGAAACCCTCCACTACACCAGGTTGTCCAAAGCCTCATCCAACCTGGCCTTGAACACTTCCAGGGATGGGGCATCCACAACTCCTCTGGGAAACCTGTTCCACTGCCTCACCACCCTCAGAGTGAAAAATTTATTTCTTATACCTAATCTAAATCTATCCTTTTTCAGTTTAAAGCCATTGCCCTTTTGTCTATCACTACGTACCCTTGTAAAAAGCCCCTCTGCAGCTTTCCTGTAGGTCCCCTTTAAGTACTGGAAGGCTGCTATAAGATCACTCTGGAGCCTTCTCTTCTCCAGGCTGAACAGCCCCAACTCTCTCAGCCTGTCTTCATAGCAGAGGTGCTCCAGCCCTTGGATCATCTTTGTGGCCCTCCTCTGGACTCGCTCCAGCAGCTTCATGTCCTTAGTGGACAACTACAGTGTGCTATTTATAGCTATGAGAAGAATTGTTGAAAGTTAGCAGAATCTAAACCTGGAATAATATATTTCCTTTACTAAAAATGAAACACAATCCCATTTCCTAATTTTTATTGTATACATGAATATTTGCAGAATTGTATCCTGCTTTTTTTTTTTTCCCCTCGATCTAAAAAACTCCACCGATCTCCTGCAGATTTTTTCTATTCCTGCAGCTACAGATGCTCTTGCTTTCTAATGTGCGTATGGAAGGAAGGCAGGAAATAGTCTCCTAATGGTTACAGGAACTAAAAATTTATCATCTACCCAATATATTGCATGAGGACATGATTCCCAGTTAAAACATAGGCGCACATTCTCACATTCTACTTGTGAGAGATTGGTATACTGCTGCTTAGCAGATGATCTGAAAGGAAGGATCAAAGTGTTTGGGTTTTTTAGGAATTTAGGCACCAAGATAAATCAAAAATTACTTAAGTGAACAAAACTCCATCAATATTTTTATGTTGTTTTCTATCCATATTTCTTTTCATCCTTATTGCACAGGCTGATAATTCTTGCTTGAATGTTCAAATTCTTCAGAGTGACCTGATTCCCTTAAGGTATCATGAGAATAGATGTTCCCACACTTTGTAGGTGTCAGTGGCAATCCCATGCCAGGGCTGTTTCCATGCCTTACCTCTCCAGAGTCCTTTTCAGTCTGAGATCTACCATCTCACCTTAGCTTGGTGAGATCGTGTTGCTCCACCACTCAGCGAGCCGTCATGGCTGTCAGCATCGTTCTCAGCACAACCTAACTGTTTACAGTTAATTTTACCTAAACAGAGCATGTAATTAGAAATGTTAATATAACCACAGTGTTAGCACATTAATAATAATACTTGATATTCAGAGTTTCCAGACTGTATTTGTTTAAGGTTTGCTTTAGCTTATAACTTTTTTTGCCAACCAGTAGAAGAAAAATCCTCACATTGTGCATGTTTCAGTGTTCCTTTGTAGTCAGGATTCATCTCGGGCAGAAGCCTGCTCAAACCTCTGTGTTTTCCTCAGGATTGTTTCCCTGCTTGTGTAAAGGAGAAGACTCGTGAACCAGTACTTCTGAGATCAGCAGAACAAATATAACCTGGTTATCAGTGAACATTTGTTTTCTGATTATCTGACTGATGTCATGTCTGAATTTTTTTCCTTGTTTGGGGTCCCTAAATGAGTGCTGCCTCTGGCATCAAATTAGGGCTGAGCCAAGGCTTTTCTAGGATGAGAGTGCTGACATTCCTGTCACTTATGGGATACCCTGTATAACATCTTTGGCCCACTTCGGAAAGAAATGTGATGACAACTAAGTAAGAAATTCAAAGTTATGAGCTGAGAAGGAAGAGACAGAGAGAAATGCCCATGGCACAATTGCACCATCTCCATTTCTTTAGGAAAACTGTAGATAAAAGGGACTGCAGATAAAAAGTGAAAGAATGTGCCCGTTTAGTGATGATCATTTATTAATGGATGCGATTGTAAACAGAAAAGATGAAATATGTGGGCAGAAGGAGCTCTATTAATGTATAAATTTCTGTTAAGATGTCTGGGACAGTTTCTTTTCCTAGGCTTAACTCAGTGATGCTTTTGTCTTCATAAAGAGCTTGGGTTGTATTTCAGAGAGCTTGTTCTCAAATATTTATCAAAGAAAGGACATGAAGCACAGCCAGTTCTGTGACCCAGAGAATTATGTCAGCTTGGAGTTTGGGTTTTAATTTCAATGTCCCCCTAAAACACTCCATGATCCTCCTTTTACCCAGGTCTTCAGGTGGGGAGATATTTTCTGTGTCATTATCAGCTCTTCACCAGACTTGGCAACCTGAAGGATATTTATATTGCTCCTGCATCATTAGCAGGGAGCACTTTAAATCCTTAGATTTAGGGCTGTGTCCCAGACAGTTGAGCTCAAATGGGTCTCAGCTGACTGGCAGTTACTGGTAACATGCAGAGCTGCTTTTTAACAGTGGCTGCAGGGCATTTGAGTCTTGGTCCACCAGCAGCCAGATCACCATCTATTTCTGAGCTCCCGTTGATTTTCGTATGGCTTTCTTTTGCATAGAAATTATGGGTGTAGGAGTGGAAATTAGGGGTCAGTCTGACAGGGAGCTGCAATGGGAACTGTGCATTAGCCTAAGTGTAGCTGACAAGCTGCAGTTCCCCAGGAAACTGATGAGACCAGCGTCACCACTGTCTTGTGGAGCATTGCTCTCACCTGCATGGAGCACAGGGAAGAGCTCTTCCGAATGATGCATGCCGTCTTATCCAGCTGGTTGAACAGATTCTGGGTTAATTCGTGGGGTCACTAGAAGTGTGAATATTATGGTGCTTCATACATGAAGCATAACTGTGAATTTGCTGTCATGCTGTTTGTGAATGCATCAGGAATAACTTGACATATATGAGCAGCTTTATGATGCTATGAGAGCAGAAAATGCTCTGTCTTTGAGATGTCCTGCGGTGACAATATATATACATATCTGTGTGTACATCCATCACTAGATGACATTGAAAAATTTGAGTATGACACAGATAGATGTCGTATGTCTATGATTATATATCTACAATAAAATTACATAGTCTTATGAATTTAATTATCTTATATCATTATTTTCTAGTCCAACTGCCATTTAAGATTTCTGCCTGATCACTGAGAAGACTAAAAATTGTTATTGCACATGTGTCTGTAGTTCCCACTGCTTTCAGTTAATGGCACTGTGCATAGAAAGAGTGAGTCTGACTTTACAAACTATCGGAGTTGCAATCAGCTGAGATTTGTTATTATTTTTTCATAAAAAAAAAAAACACTGAGCTGCAAAAACTGAAAGTGAATTTTGTTTTGTTCGTCTTTTAAGGAATTTAGAATCAGATTGTCTGCTTCCTGAAAGGAGGAATCTGAATGTCTGTATTTCCATGTTTTGTGCAAGGCAGCTCAGAATTCCACTCATGGACTGTCCCAACATGCTGCTTCTTGAGCTACCTCTGCTGAAACGGTTTTGCATGAAGAAATGCATAATGGCATGTAACTGTCTATATATATTGGCTCATTAAAAAGATATTTTCAAATTAGAGACCAGAAAAATAATAATAACTGGAATTTTTTCAGAATTCATGCAAATACAATGGTGACACCATTGGTATCTAGTATGTGCTGAATTGATGCGTATCTTCCATTTGATTTGGTTTATAGAGTGTGCGTAACCACCTTCCCCTGTGCTGCGCATGTGTAAGGAGGTGGGGGTGATAACATAAAATCCAGGATTGAATTGTCTCACACCTTCGTATTGTTTCTTTTTCTGGCTATAGTCCTTTGTTCTGTATTCATTTTGCCTTCACTCTTCCACAGTTCTGGAGAACATAAAGTATATTGACTGTCTGATAGACCATTATTTTATTGTGAATTGTTATCCTTCTTCACAAAAGGCTGATAAAAGCTTGTACAATGTTTATTATTCTTTTTATCTTTAAGAAGATCAGTGAAAAATTCGTATTCTGAGTAGAGGTGAGGCAAGATTTGTCAAGCTAAATAATATATTTTATGATATCATCAGTAGTAGCTGAAGAAAAGCCTGGATACTTCCTTGTCGGGGAAGTTTCCCGGCTGCTACATGAGAAGCACCTGTGCCTCATCAAGACAGGTGCTGAGTCACGTTGGTTGGCCGGAGACCACGTGACCTATGGGAAGTTTAAAGGTGGGGCACTCCCAAGAGGGAGTGGGGCATTTCCCTCCTGGAGTTTGGAGAGAATACCTTGTGGTCGCAACAGTCGGTTGGTTGCGACCCATCGGAAGAAGACACAGGCAGTCCGCGACACTTCCTGGTTCATAAAACCTCCTACTGTGCTGCTGGTCTGAAAAAGTATCAGTAACTCTCATAAAAAGTTTTATTTTCTCTCTGCAAACATCAACTTATTTAATTATGTAGCCCATCGTGTATCCTCCCCTATACTTTGAATACTGGCTAAATAAAAGAGCGAAAATTTTAACCTTTGTGGTGGACTTTTGAGGGTTCTAAAGGTGAAAGAAGCAGCAGTTTGCCTCACGCTGCCCCGTTTCTCCCATTTAGCTGTGCAGCTTCCCCAGGCAGGAAGGATGAAGGCAAGCACAGTTAATCATTTTAGCATCCGTGGCAGACTAGATGCAGGTCAGGGCAGATTCTGCTGGGTAGAATCTCGTGGTAGAGACTCAGGCTGTACTGCTTTCCATAGGAAATTAGATCATCATAAGGTGCAAAAGCTGCTACAAATTGTGTGGTGGAGACTGGGATACTGCCTCCCAAAACCAGAACGAGGAGGAACTTCTCCAGCTGTCCTTTCCCTCCTTCTTACAGCACACAGCCCACACATTCATTTCTGATTTTCAGTCTCAGCTCATGAAGGCAGTATAAATTTACAGCTATTGAATCACATTTAAAGATATTCAATAATTTACTCAGAAAATGTTTAACTGCTTTTCTCCCACTGCTGGCAAACTGTGACCTTTCAATTTTAAACTCAAATGATGTGCAAAGAAGTGACTGCACATGCAAGAACACTGTCAAGAACCTAAAGCTAACCCAGAGCTCACTAGCTGAACTATTTAGTACCAATCAGTTGAGTCTAGTTCTGACATGGCAGGGTGCAAATTTCTAAAATACCACAAATAATAGATGCTGGATAGGGATAGCAGAGCATGGTGAGAATGCATTGATTTTGCTTGTAATTCAAATTTTCCAAAAGAACACTGCATTGTTAGCATAATTGCAAAGTTTTCAGAAGGAAAGAAAAATGTTTAAGGCTTATATTTTGGTTTAGTAAAGGCAAGAATTGAGTCTCTTTGGTCCTGACTGCAGTTTTGTTGTAGAAAAGAATTCCAGCACCTTTAGCACACATACTGAAATATGCTAGAATTATTCTTTGCAGAAAAGTAGGATGTCTTACTGCCCCCATCTTGATGCCAAATGACACTGTTTACATACTTCCTCGGAGATATGCCTTAGTGGCTCCTTAAGGCTTGAAAATTCAACTTTCTAATCTGTACCTTAAATTCATAAATAATAGTAAAGGTTTAAATTGATGCTCCTGTGAATATCCCACTCTACCTCACAAAAAACTCCACATATTAACCTTCAAAGATTTCTACAGTAATGGATCAGAGTGTTTTAAACACTTATGAGTGATCTCTTCTAACTTCATTAATGGCTCTACTAATTACATAATTAATCATGTCATCTTGGAAGATAACAAACTGTGGCTCCTCTTTTCATAATTTCATTGGTCTTTTTAGTTTCACTGGAAAGACACGGCAGGATGAAAAAAATAATAAGCATGTTTTGACCTTTGTAAAGGAAAAAAAAAAAAAGATATTTGTATTTCAGGATTTCTGGTCATAATGCTGAGATTTATGTCTGTTCACAAGTTCTTGCATGGGTTTAATTCCAGGATATTACATCAAAAATCAGGGCAAAGCCACTGTCATCTTTGGAGAACTATAATGCAAATGAAGAAATGGCATTAAATTAAGCTTAATATAGAATGAGTCAGCCAAGGAACCCCAGTCCTTGTACAGAGGGAGTGTAGAGCAGACAAAACGCTCTTTCTTCTCATAGTGCTTTCTCAAGAGCTTTCCTTTCTACTAGACCTTTGATATCCAAGAAATAGTCCTAAAAACTGAAATAACATGTTGCCTGGCCTGCTTAGATCTCAGAACCTCGCTGAAATTTGTGGTATGCCTGGGTGTGCATCTGAAGATACATATTGACATTAATATAAAATTAGCCTACCATAAAACCTTTAGTCCAACCCCACATTATTCTACACATAAAATTAGATAAAAAATAATTTACTTCTTGTTTTCTTATTCTTTAGGTGGTAGTGGAGCTGCACATGCCCTGATACTTTAAGAACAAATAAGGAAGTTATGTCTGTTGACGTGTTAATATCTTGAGATAAGCTGGAGATGTGCTTATAAATAAGACTAGATCAGCAGATTTCGCCAATGAGAAGGGCCTTAAACCGTCAATGTCTTAACAACCTGCAGCAAAAGGAGTATTTGCAAAACAAAGCAAGAACCAAAGAGGCGTCATCTTTAATTGATAGTCTCCTTCCTTTCACTAAAGCAGTTGTAATAAAACCCTGTTTTTCTACAAAAGGCCTAGTGTTTGATGTATTCTCAAGATCTGAGCACAGAATGCCAAGCTAGACTATTCCTGCTAATGATGGGACAATTTCTAACCAGCAAAACACAAAACAGAACGCATGAAGAGAAACATTTGCACCTTGATCTTACAACAGGTGTTGTGCAAGCAACAAAGTCCATTTGCACACTTTTCAGACCAGATTTGCTGTTGAGAATACTCATGAAAACAAAGAGAGGGAAAAGATCCCACCCATGAACTCATGTTAAGAGCCCAGTCTTAGGCACCTATGCTGTAAAACGTTGTCCGCACTCTATGTCTTTCCTCATGCCTATGTGAGAACAATATGGAACCTATATGTTTTTTTCATGTTGCCAGGCCAGTGTACAAAGAGTAGCTGCATTGTTGCCAAGACCACGGTCCTCTCTCTTCTCAAAGGAATAAGCATAGATATACCACATGCCTCTATCTTCTGGATCACTCACGGCATTCATAATACAATGAGTAATTGATGATCCTCTGGGCTGGGGGACTACCTCGCATTTTCTGCTTTGGGCTCAGATTTCTTGTCTTTCTGAAGGGTCAAAACAAAACTGGCAAATATTAGTTCTGTCTCAGGTAAGCTCTGCTTGGACATTACTTGGGCAGAGACAAGAGAAGTAGCAGACAATTAACATAGATAAAACAAGAAGATTGTTTTTTTAGCAATGATGTATCTGTCTTAAAAACGCTTCTTTTCAGACAACAGAAAGATATTTACAGCAAGTATTAGAGACACATAAATAGCTATACTGTTTCTTCTTAGGGTTTATCCTGAG